>NC_138777.1:26075254-26695759 GCF_965119305.1 Pelophylax lessonae
CCCCAGTTCTACTCCACCTAGTATGTATGCTGCATGCATATTCTTAGCTCCCAAGTGCATAACTTTACATTTTTCAACATTAAACCTCATTTGCCACATAGTTGCTCAATGCATTGAGGTCAGTTTATAAGCTGGAGACATCCTGTAAGGACATTATTCCACTGCAAAGCTTGGTGTCATCTGCAAAGACTGAAATGGTACTTTTAATCCCAGACCTGATACCATTTATTAAGATATTAAAAAGTAAGGGTCCCAACACTGAACCTTGGGGTACACCACTGAACACCTTAGGCCATTCAGAGTAAGAATCATTAACCACTACTCTCTGAATTCTATCTTTTAGCCAATTTTCTAACCATTTACAAACTGATCTTTCCAAGCCTGTAGACTTTACCTTACACATTAGCCGTGTGTGGGGAACTGTGTCAAAGGCTTTTGCAAAATCCAAGTAAACCACGTCCACAGCCACCCCTCTGTCCAAGGTCTTACCTCCTCATAAAAAGAAATCAGGTTTGTCTGACAACTTCTGTATTTCATGAATCCATGCTGTCTGTTGCCTAAAATATTTTTTTCCAGGAAGAACTCATCTATGTGGTCTTTTATTAAACTCTCCAGTATCTTCTCCATTATAGAAGTTAAACTAACAGGTCTATAGTTACTTGGCAAAGACTTTGATCCCTTTTTAAATATAGGCATTGTCCTTACGCCAATTCAGTGGTACTATTCCAATCCTTAACGAATCCCTAAAAATTAGAAATTCTTTTAGGATGCGTAGGTGGATGCCATCTGGTCCAGGTGCTTTATCCACCCTTATTCTGTCTAAATATTTCTGGACCATATCACTTTTGAGCCATTGTGGATCATTTGGGGCTGCGTCAATACCGTCCTCATTATGGTCATAAGCTCCCCCATGCTCCTTTGTATACACAGAGCTGAAGAAAGTATTTAATAAATTTGCCTCCTCTTTGTCCTCAGTCACCCACTCCTGATTATTTTGTAAAGGGCCTACTAGAGATGTCCCGAACTATTCGCCGGCGAACATCGCTTGTTCGCGTTGGCCGCGGCGGGCTAGCATATGCGCTGTTCGGTCCTCCCCCTATACGTCATCATTGAGCAAACTTTGACCCTGTACCTCACAGTTAGCAGACACATTCCAGCCAATCAGCATACCCTCCCTCCCAGACCCTCCCACCTCCTATAAAAAAGCAAGGACAGCATCCATCTTAGATTCGTTCTGAAGTTGCAGTGTTAGTGCAGGGAGAGTGCTGCTGCTGAATTATTAGCTAGGCCAGTATTCTGTATTCACTCAAGTCCTCAAAGACTCATCTGCTGTAAGGACAGCGTCCTGACAGCACCCCAAAAAGCCCTTTTTAGGGCTGGTACATCAGTGTGCTTTATATATATATATATATTGTAGTTGCCTGCCCGTGTGTGAGAGGCCACAGGCCCACAGACTGTACTGTGTGCACACCACTCATATAGGGTGGCACAGTACATTGCACGGCGCACACGCAGTGCCCCAAATTGGAAGTAAGAGGACCAACCAACCATCTTTTTCCATCTCCCGGTTCCTAAAATCTATTCCATACACCGGCCCCTGATAGGGAACAAAACGGAGATTAAACTGGTAAGAACAGATTTTTTTAATTTAACCACTTGCCGACCGCCGCAAGTACATATACTGCGGCGGTCAGCCCCGGCCAGGCAAAGTGACGTATGGGTACTTCACTCACCTGTGAGCCAATAGCGGGCGGGCGCGCGCGCGCCGCCGGAGGCGCGCTCCCGCCCCGGCTCGTTCCCTAACAAATCCGCGCGTGTGACCGGTGGACCCGATGTCCGCTGGTCACTCGCGATTGTCCACTGTGAAGGGAGAAAGGCAGGCGGCTAATGTAAACAAAGCCGCCTGTCATTCTTCCCTGTGTAACAGCAGAGATCTAATGGTCCTGCTATGTAGGGCCGTAGATCTCTGCTGTTACATGTAAAGCCACATCCCTGCACAGTTAGAAACACGCCCCTAGGGACACACTTAACCCCTCCTTCCCCAATAAAGTTAACCCCTTCCCTGCCAGTGTCATTTTTACAGTAACAGTGCATATGTATAGCACTGATTACTGTAGTAATGTCACTGGTACCCTCAAAAGTGTCAAAAATGTCAGTCAAGGGTCCGATCTGTCCGCCGCAATGTCGCAGTCCAGCAAAAGAAATCGCAGCTCGCCGCCATTACTCGTTAAAAAAAAAACAACAAAAATGAAAAAAATCTTTCCCTTAGTTAGTAAACGCAATAACTTTTGCGCAAACCAATCAAAATACGCTTATTGTGATTTTTTTTTTACCAAACATATGTAGCAGAAAACAAATTGGCCAAAAATGTTAAAAAATTTTGATTTTTACATTTTTTTGGGGGAGAATTTCATATAAAAATAATGTGAAAAATATTGTTATTTTTGCAAAATTGTCGCTCTTTTTTTGTTTATAGCGCATGATCAAAAAATCGCACAGGTGATCAAATACCACCAAAAGAAAGCTCTGTTTGTGGGAAAAAAAGGACGTCAAATTTGTTTAGGTACAGCGTCGCACGACTGCGCAATTGTCCGTTAAAGTCACGCAGTGCCGAATCGCAAAATAGTCCCTGGTCAGGAAGGGGGTAGATCTGATGTTTGGCTTGCCCCTGGAAAGACGTCACCTATGATGAAACGCATTGAGATGGCTGTTACTGAAGACATCACACTTGCTTAGCCATTACTCACGTGTTCCTTTCTCATGAGCTGACAGTCTGCAGCTTTTTGACTCATTTGTGCCTGTTTACAACTCATCAAAGGTACTTCTTATATATTTTAATCAAAAAGAACTTAAAAGGTAACTCCACTTTTGTTCAGAAAAAAAACATTCCCATCTGGGTGATCTCTGTACATTACAAGGATTTTAACAAACTTTGTTGCAGATTCCTACCTTTTGTTATTCTGAAGAAATCATTGTTTGTTCCTCTGTGCTGAGTGGGTCAAATGGGAGTGGTTTCATAATTATCACAGCTGTGGCAGCTGCAGAGCACTAACGAGGAAATCTGCTGGGCCTGCATCCCTTTAGACGTGTTCCTATTGTGAGTATCTCACCAAAAATGAATTTTTTTTATTGCAGGGGATGCCAGAAATCTGACTTGTATCTTAGTGCAGACTTCTGGAAAAATTGGTGAGCCAATCACACAAGCAGGAAATGATGTTTCTGGGGGTGTGGTCAGTATACATTCTGTGTACAGAAAAGCTCCAGGTAGCCATATTGCATTGCATTTTCAGAATATACAACAGCTGCAGATTGAAAAGTAAATATATATAACATTCAATTACAATATGATTTGTGTTGAAATTTTATACGCTATATTGTGTCTTCTCATGAAAGTGGAGTTCCCTTTTAAATGTTAGCAGGCTTAACTATGCTTGTTCATTTTTTTTTTTTTATTCCCAATCTATTTGGAGCTGCTGCTGAGCAGCCACCGCCTATATCGGATGTCGGGTTATTTTGTGCTTTTATGACCATTATAATTTATGGTCTCTGCTATCTGGTAAGAATATGCTAAGTGTTGGTGCTTGGTAGTGGATTTCATCAATCAACGTTACTTGTACATTTTTTTTGCACTTTATGGACACACACTCTTGTTTAATATTGAAAAGGACTTTTTCATTGAAATTACTTTTTTATGTTCACCTAACACTGCATTTTGCACCTATTTAAAGCAGAGTTCCACCTAAAAAAAAACAAACAAACATAAAAATACCCCCGGGACAGTCAGGGCTAGTACATTCCACAATGGATAGCCTCTGAACTGTCCCGGGTTGCATTTACCTTTTAGAAGAAATACTTACCTTGAAAATGTCTTGTCCAGCGCTGCCATCTCAGGTGTGGGCAGCTTGAAGCCAGCGCGTCCTCTTCTGCGTCCTCTTCCGTCCTCTTCGGTCCCACGATGCACTGCACCGGTCCCGCCATCACTTCCGGGGCTGCAGCGTCATCCCTGCACAGCTTCTGGGCATGCCCAGAAGCTGTTTAGCAAGGTATGACGGTGCCTGCACCGGAACTGACGTCGGGGCCGGTGCAGGCACATTGATTCCTGGGAGCGATGACGTTCAGCTCCCAGGAATCATTGCAAGCCAGGAAGTGACGAATCGCCGTGGCCGCCGAGGGGAGGAAGAGGAAGTAAGGTGAGTATATTTTCTTCTAAACCAGGTAAGTGAAAAAAAAAAAAAATTGTGATTATCCATTTGTTTTTCAGGTGACCCGGAGCAAGAAGATGGAGGGAAGTTACATTTTAGGGTGGAACTCGACTTTAATCATATCACTTTCATATTATTGATTTTTTTTCAATGATCATTAATTGTTCACTGCATGTTTAGTTGTTTTCATGCGACGTTATTTACCATATGATTATTCATGATTAGTGTTGAGCGAACACGGACTGTATTATTCGTGTTCGTACCGAATAATTGGATTTTTTGTACCCGAACACGGACACGGACACTTTACTGTATGTTCGGGTAAAAATCCGTGTTCGGTCGTTTTATTTCCGGGTTTTGCATGCTTTGGCGCTCTTTTCATGGCGGGCTTTCAACAGCCAATCAACAATCGTTTAACTGGTGTGCCTTAAGCCATCCCAGCCATGCCTGCAAATGTCTTAGTAGCTGTGATTGGCCGTCTGAAGCATGTGACCAAGTCTTTATAAGTTCGAGGCAGCCGCAGCGGCGTCATTATGCTGCTTATATCAGGGACAGAGCACACATCAACGTGCTGGCTGCTGATTAGGGAAAGATAGGCAGGAAAAAACCATTTGTGTCCGGATAGAATTGAGGGACAGGTCGGAGTGTTTAGGCAGGGCGAGTTGTAGGCATTTTAGGGATAGAGTCTGCTGAATTATAGGGTCAGTGTCTTCTACAAACTACAATCGATATTGCTGTGTGGGGGGTGGGGTGAATCTGCACTCAATCCTGATCTACGATCTCTTCTCAATCCTGTTAGGGACAGAGTCTGCTGAATTTTAGGGAAACTGTGTTCTACAAACTACAATCGATATTGCTGTGTGGTGTGGGATTGGAGATAGGCAGGTGTCAGTGATCCACATCCATTTTTCTGTGTGTGAGCTGCAGTGAACACAATCTTTTTGGGCTGCAGTGAACACAATCTTTTTGGGCTGCAGTGAACACAATCTTTTTGGGCTGCAGTGAACACAATCTTTTTGGGCTGCAGTGAACACAATCTTTTTGGGGTGCAGTGAACAAAATCTTTTTGGGGTGCAGTGAACACAATCTTTTTGGGCTGCAGTGAACACAATCTTTTTGGGCTGCAGTGAACACAATCTTTTTGGGCTGCAGTGAACACAATCTTTTTGGGCTGCAGTGAACACAATCTTTTTGGGGTGCAGTGAACAAAATCTTTTTGGGGTGCAGTGAACACAATCCTTTTTGGTGTGCAGTGAACACAATCTTTGTGGGGTGCAGTGAACAAAATCCTTTGTGGGGTGCAGTGAACACAATCTTTTTGGGGTGCAGTGAACAAAATCCTTTTTGGGGTGCAGTGAACAACATCCTTTTTGGGGTGCAGTGAACACAATCTTTTTGGGGTGCAGTGAACAAAATCCTTTGTGGGGTGCAGTGAACACAATCTTTTTGGGGTGCAGTGAACACAATCTTTTTGGGGTGGAGTGAACAACATCCTTTTTGGGGTGCAGTGAACAAAATCCTTTTTGGGGTGCAGTGAACAAAATCATTTTTGGGGTGCAGTGAACACAATCTTTTTGGGGTGCAGTGAACACAATCTTTGTGGGGTGCAGTGAACACAATCTTTTTGGGGTGGAGTGAACAACATCCTTTTTGGGGTGCAGTGAACAACATCCTTTTTGGGGTGCAGTGAACACAATCTTTTTGGGGTGCAGTGAACACAATCTTTGTGGGGTACAGTGAACAGAATCTTTGTGGGGTGCAGTGAACACAATCTTTGGGGGGTACAGTGAACACAATCTTTTTGGGGTGCAGTGAACACAATCTTTGTGGGGTGCAGTGAACACAATCTTTTTGGGGTGGAGTGAACAAAATCATTTTTGGGGTGCAGTGAACAACATCCTTTTTGGGGTGCAGTGATCAAAATCCTTTTTGGGGTGCAGTGAACACAATCTTTTTGGGGTGCAGTGAACAAAATCCTTTGTGGGGTGCAGTGAACAGAATCTTTGTGGGGTGCAGTGAACACAATCTTTGGGGGGGTACAGTGAACACAATCTTTTTGGGGTGCAGTGAACACAATCTTTGTGGGGTACAGTGAACAGAATCTTTGTGGGGTGCAGTGAACACAATCTTTGGGGGGTACAGTGAACACAATCTTTTTGGGGTGCAGTGAACACAATCTTTGGGGGGTACAGTGAACACAATCTTTTTGGGGTGCAGTGAACACAATCTTTGTGGGGTGCAGTGAACACAATCTTTGGGGGGGTACAGTGAACACAATCTTTTTGGGGTGCAGTGAACAACATCCTTTTAGGGTGCAGTGAACACAATCTTTGTGGGGTGCAGTGAACAACATCCTTTTAGGGTGCAGTGAACACAATCTTTGTGGGGTACAGTGAACAGAATCTTTGTGGGGTGCAGTGAACACAATCTTTGGGGGGTACAGTGAACACAATCTTTGTGAGGTGCAGTGAACACAATCTTTGTGGGGTGCAGTGAACACAATCATTGTGGGGTGCAGTGAACTCAATCTTTGTGGGGTACAGTGAACACAATCTCATACTTCTGAAGATTTGAGGATGCTGCCTGTTCCATACTCCCCCTACTCCTCATCTAGCCTTTTAGGGGTACAAACAATAGTAATTGGGGCCTAGTGTGGTTGTGTACGTGTGATATACATACACTTTTTTTGGATCATATTTTCTATTCCGCTATTTAATCAAAAACCTTTGGGGATCAGTTAAATTGGGGGATAGTCTGTGTTGGTACGTGTGAGAGAGATCCACCTTTCCAAGTTGTTGGGGTTCATCTCATACTTCTGAAGGTTTGAGGGTGCTGCCTGTTCCATACTCCCCCTACTCCTAGCCTTTTAGGGGTACAAACAATAGTAATTGGGGCCTAGTGTGGTTGTGTACGTGTGATATACATACACTTTTTTTGGATCATATTTTCTATTCCGCTATTTAATCAAAAACCTTTGGGGATCAGTTAAATTGGGGGATAGTCTGTGTTGGTACGTGTGAGAGAGATCCACCTTTCCAAGTTGTTGGGGTTCATCTCATACTTCTGAAGGTTTGAGGGTGCTGCCTGTTCCATACCCCCCCTACTCCTCATCTAGCCTTTTAGGGGTACAAACAATAGTAATTGGGGCCTAGTGTGGTTGTGTACGTGTGATATACATACACTTTTTTTGGATCATATTTTCTATTCCGCTATTTAATCAAAAACCTTTGGGGATCAGTTAAATTGGGGGATAGTCTGTGTTGGTACGTGTGAGAGAGATCCACCTTTCCAAGTTGTTGGGGTTCATCTCATACTTCTGAAGGTTTGAGGGTGCTGCCTGTTCCATACCCCCCCTACTCCTAGCCTTTTAGGGGTACAAACAATAGTAATTGGGGCCTAGTGTGGTTGTGTACGTGTGATATACATACACTTTTTTTGGATCATATTTTCTATTCCGCTATTTAATCAAAAACCTTTGGGGATCAGTTAAATTGGGGGATAGTCTGTGTTGGTACGTGTGAGAGAGATCCACCTTTCCAAGTTGTTGGGGTTCATCTCATACTTCTGAAGGTTTGAGGGTGCTGCCTGTTCCATACTCCCCCCTACTCCTCATCTAGCCTTTTAGGGGTACAAACAATAGTAATTGGGGCCCAGTGTGGTTGTGTACGTGTGATATACATACACTTTTTTTGGATCATATTTTCTATTCCGCTATTTAATCAAAAACCTTTGGGGATCAGTTAAATTGGGGGATAGTCTGTGTTGGTACGTGTGAGAGAGATCCACCTTTCCAAGTTGTTGGGGTTCATCTCATACTTCTGAAGGTTTGAGGGTGCTGCCTGTTCCATACCCCCCCTACTCCTCATCTAGCCTTTTAGGGGTACAAACAATAGTAATTGGGGCCTAGTGTGGTTGTGTACGTGTGATATACATACACTTTTTTTGGATCATATTTTCTATTCCGCTATTTAATCAAAAACCTTTGGGGATCAGTTAAATTGGGGGATAGTCTGTGTTGGTACGTGTGAGAGAGATCCACCTTTCCAAGTTGTTGGGGTTCATCTCATACTTCTGAAGGTTTGAGGGTGCTGCCTGTTCCATACTCCCCCTACTCCTCATCTAGCCTTTTAGGGGTACAAACAATAGTAATTGGGGCCTAGTGTGGTTGTGTACGTGTGATATACATACACTTTTTTTGGATCATATTTTCTATTCCGCTATTTAATCAAAAACCTTTGGGGATCAGTTAAATTGGGGGATAGTCTGTGTTGGTACGTGTGAGAGAGATCCACCTTTCCAAGTTGTTGGGGTTCATCTCATACTTCTGAAGGTTTGAGGGTGCTGCCTGTTCCATACTCCCCCTACTCCTCATCTAGCCTTTTAGGGGTACAAACAATAGTAATTGGGGCCCAGTGTGGTTGTGTACGTGTGATATACATACACTTTTTTTGGATCATATTTTCTATTCTGCTATTTAATCAAAAACCTTTGGGGATCAGTTAAATTGGGGGATAGTCTGTGTTGGTACGTGTGAGAGAGATCCACCTTTCCAAGTTGTTGGGGTTCATCTCATACTTCTGAAGGTTTGAGGGTGCTGCCTGTTCCATACTCCCCCTACTCCTCATCTAGCCTTTTAGGGGTACAAACAATAGTAATTGGGGCCTAGTGTGGTTGTGTACGTGTGATATACATACACTTTTTTTGGATCATATTTTCTATTCCGCTATTTAATCAAAAACCTTTGGGGATCAGTTAAATTGGGGGATAGTCTGTGTTGGTACGTGTGAGAGAGATCCACCTTTCCAAGTTGTTGGGGTTCATCTCATACTTCTGAAGGTTTGAGGGTGCTGCCTGTTCCATACTCCCCCTACTCCTCATCTAGCCTTTTAGGGGTACAAACAATAGTAATTGGGGCCTAGTGTGGTTGTGTACGTGTGATATACATACACTTTTTTTGGATCATATTTTCTATTCCGCTATTTAATCAAAAACCTTTGGGGATCAGTTAAATTGGGGGATAGTCTGTGTTGGTACGTGTGAGAGAGATCCACCTTTCCAAGTTGTTGGGGTTCATCTCATACTTCTGAAGGTTTGAGGGTGCTGCCTGTTCCATACTCCCCCTACTCCTAGCCTTTTAGGGGTACAAACAATAGTAATTGGGGCCTAGTGTGGTTGTGTACGTGTGATATACATACACTTTTTTTGGATCATATTTTCTATTCCGCTATTTAATCAAAAACCTTTGGGGATCAGTTAAATTGGGGGATAGTCTGTGTTGGTACGTGTGAGAGAGATCCACCTTTCCAAGTTGTTGGGGTTCATCTCATACTTCTGAAGGTTTGAGGGTGCTGCCTGTTCCATACCCCCCCTACTCCTAGCCTTTTAGGGGTACAAACAATAGTAATTGGGGCCTAGTGTGGTTGTGTACGTGTGATATACATACACTTTTTTTGGATCATATTTTCTATTCCGCTATTTAATCAAAAACCTTTGGGGATCAGTTAAATTGGGGGATAGTCTGTGTTGGTACGTGTGAGAGAGATCCACCTTTCCAAGTTGTTGGGGTTCATCTCATACTTCTGAAGGTTTGAGGGTGCTGCCTGTTCCATACTCCCCCTACTCCTCATCTAGCCTTTTAGGGGTACAAACAATAGTAATTGGGGCCCAGTGTGGTTGTGTACGTGTGATATACATACACTTTTTTTGGATCATATTTTCTATTCCGCTATTTAATCAAAAACCTTTGGGGATCAGTTAAATTGGGGGATAGTCTGTGTTGGTACGTGTGAGAGAGATCCACCTTTCCAAGTTGTTGGGGTTCATCTCATACTTCTGAAGGTTTGAGGGTGCTGCCTGTTCCATACTCCCCCTACTCCTCATCTAGCCTTTTAGGGGTACAAACAATAGTAATTGGGGCCCAGTGTGGTTGTGTACGTGTGATATACATACACTTTTTTTGGATCATATTTTCTATTCCGCTATTTAATCAAAAACCTTTGGGGATCAGTTAAATTGGGGGATAGTCTGTGTTGGTACGTGTGAGAGAGATCCACCTTTCCAAGTTGTTGGGGTTCATCTCATACTTCTGAAGGTTTGAGGGTGCTGCCTGTTCCATACTCCCCCTACTCCTCATCTAGCCTTTTAGGGGTACAAACAATAGTAATTGGGGCCTAGTGTGGTTGTGTACGTGTGATATACATACACATTTTTGGATCATATTTTCTATTCCGCTATTTAATCAAAAACCTTTGGGGATCAGTTAAATTGGGGGATAGTCTGTGTTGGTACGTGTGAGAGAGATCCACCTTTCCAAGTTGTTGGGGTTCATCTCATACTTCTGAAGGTTTGAGGGTGCTGCCTGTTCCATACTCCCCCTACTCCTAGCCTTTTAGGGGTACAAACAATAGTAATTGGGGCCTAGTGTGGTTGTGTACGTGTGATATACATACACTTTTTTTGGATCATATTTTCTATTCCGCTATTTAATCAAAAACCTTTGGGGATCAGTTAAATTGGGGGATAGTCTGTGTTGGTACGTGTGAGAGAGATCCACCTTTCCAAGTTGTTGGGGTTCATCTCATACTTCTGAAGGTTTGAGGGTGCTGCCTGTTCCATACCCCCCCTACTCCTAGCCTTTTAGGGGTACAAACAATAGTAATTGGGGCCTAGTGTGGTTGTGTACGTGTGATATACATACACTTTTTTTGGATCATATTTTCTATTCCGCTATTTAATCAAAAACCTTTGGGGATCAGTTAAATTGGGGGATAGTCTGTGTTGGTACGTGTGAGAGAGATCCACCTTTCCAAGTTGTTGGGGTTCATCTCATACTTCTGAAGGTTTGAGGGTGCTGCCTGTTCCATACTCCCCCTACTCCTCATCTAGCCTTTTAGGGGTACAAACAATAGTAATTGGGGCCTAGTGTGGTTGTGTACGTGTGATATACATACACTTTTTTTGGATCATATTTTCTATTCCGCTATTTAATCAAAAACCTTTGGGGATCAGTTAAATTGGGGGATAGTCTGTGTTGGTACGTGTGAGAGAGATCCACCTTTCCAAGTTGTTGGGGTTCATCTCATACTTCTGAAGGTTTGAGGGTGCTGCCTGTTCCGTACTCCCCCTACTCCTAGCCTTTTAGGGGTACAAACAATAGTAATTGGGGCCTAGTGTGGTTGTGTACGTGTGATATACATACACTTTTTTTGGATCATATTTTCTATTCCGCTATTTAATCAAAAACCTTTGGGGATCAGTTAAATTGGGGGATAGTCTGTGTTGGTACGTGTGAGAGAGATCCACCTTTCCAAGTTGTTGGGGTTCATCTCATACTTCTGAAGGTTTGAGGGTGCTGCCTGTTCCATACCCCCCCTACTCCTAGCCTTTTAGGGGTACAAACAATAGTAATTGGGGCCTAGTGTGGTTGTGTACGTGTGATATACATACACTTTTTTTGGATCATATTTTCTATTCCGCTATTTAATCAAAAACCTTTGGGGATCAGTTAAATTGGGGGATAGTCTGTGTTGGTACGTGTGAGAGAGATCCACCTTTCCAAGTTGTTGGGGTTCATCTCATACTTCTGAAGGTTTGAGGGTGCTGCCTGTTCCATACTCCCCCTACTCCTCATCTAGCCTTTTAGGGGTACAAACAATAGTAATTGGGGCCCAGTGTGGTTGTGTACGTGTGATATACATACACTTTTTTTGGATCATATTTTCTATTCCGCTATTTAATCAAAAACCTTTGGGGATCAGTTAAATTGGGGGATAGTCTGTGTTGGTACGTGTGAGAGAGATCCACCTTTCCAAGTTTTTGGGGTTCATCTCATACTTCTGAAGATTTGAGGGTGCTGCCTGTTCCATACCCCCCCTACTCCTCATCTAGCCTTTTAGGGGTACAAACAATAGTAATTGGGGCCTAGTGTGGTTGTGTACGTGTGATATACATACACTTTTTTTGGATCATATTTTCTATTCCGCTATTTAATCAAAAACCTTTGGGGATCAGTTAAATTGGGGGATAGTCTGTGTTGGTACGTGTGAGAGAGATCCACCTTTCCAAGTTTTTGGGGTTCATCTCATACTTCTGAAGGTTTGAGGGTGCTGCCTGTTCCGTACTCCCCCTACTCCTAGCCTTTTAGGGGTACAAACAATAGTAATTGGGGCCTAGTGTGGTTGTGTACGTGTGATATACATACACTTTTTTTGGATCATATTTTCTATTCCGCTATTTAATCAAAAACCTTTGGGGATCAGTTAAATTGGGGGATAGTCTGTGTTGGTACGTGTGAGAGAGATCCACCTTTCCAAGTTGTTGGGGTTCATCTCATACTTCTGAAGGTTTGAGGGTGCTGCCTGTTCCATACCCCCCCTACTCCTAGCCTTTTAGGGGTACAAACAATAGTAATTGGGGCCTAGTGTGGTTGTGTACGTGTGATATACATACACTTTTTTTGGATCATATTTTCTATTCCGCTATTTAATCAAAAACCTTTGGGGATCAGTTAAATTGGGGGATAGTCTGTGTTGGTACGTGTGAGAGAGATCCACCTTTCCAAGTTGTTGGGGTTCATCTCATACTTCTGAAGGTTTGAGGGTGCTGCCTGTTCCATACTCCCCCTACTCCTCATCTAGCCTTTTAGGGGTACAAACAATAGTAATTGGGGCCCAGTGTGGTTGTGTACGTGTGATATACATACACTTTTTTTGGATCATATTTTCTATTCCGCTATTTAATCAAAAACCTTTGGGGATCAGTTAAATTGGGGGATAGTCTGTGTTGGTACGTGTGAGAGAGATCCACCTTTCCAAGTTTTTGGGGTTCATCTCATACTTCTGAAGATTTGAGGGTGCTGCCTGTTCCATACCCCCCCTACTCCTCATCTAGCCTTTTAGGGGTACAAACAATAGTAATTGGGGCCTAGTGTGGTTGTGTACGTGTGATATACATACACTTTTTTTGGATCATATTTTCTATTCCGCTATTTAATCAAAAACCTTTGGGGATCAGTTAAATTGGGGGATAGTCTGTGTTGGTACGTGTGAGAGAGATCCACCTTTCCAAGTTTTTGGGGTTCATCTCATACTTCTGAAGATTTGAGGGTGCTGCCTGTTCCATACCCCCCCTACTCCTCATCTAGCCTTTTAGGGGTACAAACAATAGTAATTGGGGCCTAGTGTGGTTGTGTACGTGTGATATACATACACTTTTTTTGGATCATATTTTCTATTCCGCTATTTAATCAAAAACCTTTGGGGATCAGTTAAATTGGGGGATAGTCTGTGTTGGTACGTGTGAGAGAGATCCACCTTTCCAAGTTTTTGGGGTTCATCTCATACTTCTGAAGATTTGAGGGTGCTGCCTGTTCCATACTCCTCCTCCTACTGCTCAACCATCCTTTTAGGGGTACAAACAATAGTAGTTGGGGCCTAGTGTGGTGGTGTACGTGCGAGATACATACACTTTCTTTTTGATCATATTTTCTATTCCGCTATTCAATTAAAACCTTTGGGGATCAATTCAATTGCGAGATAGTCTGTGTCGGTACGTGTGAGATCCACCTTTCCAAGTTGTTGGGGTTCATCTCATACTTCTGAAGATTTGAGGGTGCTGCCTGTTCCATACTCCTGCTCCTACTGCTCAACCATCCTTTTAGGGGTACAAACAATAGTAATTGGGGCCTAGTGTGGTTGTGTACGTGCGAGATACATACACTTTTTTTGATCATATTTCCTATTCCGCTATTCAATAAAAACCTTTGAGGATCAATTGAATTGCGGGATAGTCTGTGTCGGTACGTGTGAGATCCACCTTTCCAAGTTTTTGGGGTTCATCTCATACTTCTGAAGATTTGAGGGTGCTGCCTGTTCCATACTCCTCCTCCTACTCCTCATCCATCCTTTTAGGGGTACAAACAATAGTAATTGGGGCCTAGTGTGGTTGTGTACGTGCGAGATACATACACTTTTTTTGATCATATTTCCTATTCCGCTATTCAATAAAAACCTTTGAGGATCAATTGAATTGCGGGATAGTCTGTGTCGGTACGTGTGAGATCCACCTTTCCAAGTTTTTGGGGTTCATCTCATACTTCTGAAGATTTGAGGGTGCTGCCTGTTCCATACTCCTCCTCCTACTCCTCATCCATCCTTTTAGGGGTACAAACAATAGTAATTGGGGCCTAGTGTGGTTGTGTACGTGCGAGATACATACACTTTTTTTGATCATATTTCCTATTCCGCTATTCAATAAAAACCTTTGAGGATCAATTGAATTGCGGGATAGTCTGTGTCGGTACGTGTGAGATCCACCTTTCCAAGTTTTTGGGGTTCATCTCATACTTCTGAAGATTTGAGGGTGCTGTCTGTTCCATACTCCTCCTACTCCTCATCCATCCTTTTAGGGGTAGAAACAATAGTAATTGGGGCCTAGTGTGGTTTTGTACGTGCGAGATACATACACTTTTTTGGATCATATTTCCTATTCCGCTATTCAATAAAAACCTTTCTAGGGCAAGATCTTAAATTACAGAAACATGAGGAGACCGTCAAATAAGGGCCGTGGCCTGGGTCGTGGTGCTGCTGGTAGAGCTCCTGTTGCAAGGAGAGGACGTGGTCGATCTGTGCCAGCTACACGCACAAGTGAAACACCTTCCTCAAGTGTGAGTAGGCGACAGAACCTGCATCAGTATTTGGTAGGGCATCAAACGCCCCTAGAAGTGATGAGGCCAGAACAAGTTGAGGCGATAGTAGATTGGTTTGCTGCTGACAGTGCCTCCAGTTCCTTCACATTGTCTCCCACCCAGTCTACTGCAGAAAGGTCAGAGTTGGCACCTGCAGCCAATGTCCAACCGTCTTTCACCTCACCCCCTTGCAAATCAGGCCAGCAGTCTGAGCCCCAAGCCATACAGCAGTCTCTTATTCTTTTTGAGGACTCTGTCAGCAGGGTTTCCCAGGGCCATCCACCTAGCCCTGCCCCAGAAGTGGAAGAGATTGAGTGCAGCGATGCCCAACCACTTATTTCTCAAGATGAGTACATGCAAGGATCATCGCAGCACGTCTCCGATGATGACGAAACGCAGGTGCCAACTGCTGCGGCGTTCAGCATTGTGGAGACCGACAAGGAGGGCAGGGGTGAAGACTGGGTGGAAGATGATGTGGAGGACGATGAGGTCCTCGACCCCACATGGAATGAACGTCATGCAGGTGACCTGAGTAGTTTGGAGGAAGAGGCGGTGGTCGCACAGAGCCACCAGCACAGCAGAAGAGGGAGCAGGGTGCAGAAGCGGAGCGGCCGTGCCCTAGACACTACGCCCGCTACTGCCCAACGCAGCAAGGGAACGAGCGCACCAAAGTCAGCTCAAAGGAGTTCTCTAGCGTGGAAGTTCTTTAGAAAATGTGCTGATGACAGGACACGAGTGGTTTGCACCCTGTGCAATCAGAGCTTGAAGCGAGGCATAAACCTTCTCAACCTGAGCACAACCTGCATAATCAGGCATCTAAGTGCAAAGCACGAGCTGCAGTGGAGTACACACCTTCAAAACCAAGAAACGTCTCTGGCTCATCCTGCTTCCTCTTCTGCTGCAGTCTCGGCCGCTCCAGCCACATCTGTAGTGATACCGGCACCTGCCACCCCGCAAACAGACGATCTGTCAGCAACACCACCACCTGGGTCACCAACAACCATCTCCACAATGTCCCGTGGAAGCGTTCAGCTTTCCATCTCCCAAACACTTGAGAGGAAGAGGAAGTACCCCCCTACCCACCCGCGATCCCTGGCCCTGAATGCCAGCATTTCAAAATTATTGGCCTTTGAAATGCTGTCATTCCGTCTGGTGGAGACGCACAGTTTTAAAAACCTTATGTCGGTGGCTGTCCCACAGTACGTCGTGCCCAGCCGCCACTACTTTTCCAGGCAAGCCATCCCTTCCCTGCACAACCAAGTGGGGGAAAATATCAGGTGTGCACTGCGCAACGCCATCTGTGCCAAGGTCCACCTAACTACGGATACGTGGACCAGTAAGCACGGTCAGGGGCGTTATATCTCCCTAACGGCACACTGGGTAAATGCAGTGGCGGATGGGCCTGAGGCGGATAGCAATTTGGCGCATGTCCTTCCACCACCGAGGATTGCAGGGCGCTTCAGTTTGCCTCCTGTTCCTAACTCCTCCTACTCCGCTTCCTCATCCTCTACCGCCTCCTCATCCGGACAGCGTAACACCTTCACCACCAACTTCAGCACGGCCAGGGGTAAACGACAGCAGGCAGTTTTACAACTTGCCTGTTTGGGGGACAAACCACACACCGCGCAGGAGTTGTGGAGGAGCATGGAACAGCAGACAAATGAGTGGTTGCTGCCAGCGAGCCTCAAGCTAGGCCTGGTGGTGTGCGATAACGGGCGAAATCTCATAGCAGCTCTGGGCCTAGCCGGTTTGACGCACATCCCTTGCCTGGCGCATGTGCTGAATTTGGTGGTGCAGAGGTTCCTTAAAAACTACCCCGATATGTCAGAGCTGCTGCAGAAAGTGCGGGCCGTTTGTGCGCACTTTCGGCGTTCTCACCCTGCTGCTGCTCGCCTGGCAGCGCTGCAGCGTAACTTCGGCCTTCCCGCTCACCGCCTCATATGTGACGTGCCCACAAGGTGGAACTCCACCTTGCACATGCTGGAAAGACTGTGCGAGCAGCAGCAGGCCATAGTGGAGTTTCAGCTGCAGCACGCACGCGTGAGTCGCTCTGCGGAACAGCACCACTTCACCACCAATAACTGGGCCTCCATGCGAGACCTGTGTGCCTTGTTGCGCTGTTTTGAGTACTCCACCAACATGGCCAGTGGCAATGACGCCGTTCTCAGCTTAACTATCCCACTTCTATGCCTCCTTGAAAAAACAATTCGGGCGATGATGGAAGAGGATGTGGCACAGGATGAGGAGGAGGAGGAGGATGAAGAGGTAACATTTCCAAGGCTTTCAGGGCAGTCATTCGCAAGGGGCTCCGAGGGTGGGTTCCTGCACACGCAAACGCCAGGGACGCAATTGTCCAGCAGGGGCACAGTTCTGGAGGATGAGGAGGATGAGGAGGAGGAGGAGCTGGAGGAGGAGATGGAACCATGTTCACAGCAGGGTGGCACCCAGGCCAGCTCATGGCCATCACTGGTGCGTGGCTGGGGGGATACAGAGGACACGGACGATACACCTCCCACAGAGGACAGCCTTTCGTCGCCTCTGGGCAGCCTGGCACACATGAGCGATTACATGCTGCAGTGTCTCCACAACGACCGCCGAGTTGCCCACATTCTAACTTGTGCTGATTACTGGGTGGCCACGCTGCTGGATCCCCGTTACAAGGACAACGTACCGTCCTTAATTCACTCACTGGAGCGCGATCGCAAGATGCGCGAGTACAAGCGCACGCTGGTAGACGCCATGCTGCTGGCATTCCCATCTGACAGCGGGGCCACAGTGGAAGCACAAGGCAGAGGAGGAGGAGGAGGAGGTCGCCAACGCAACCAGGGCACCGCCAGCACCTCAGAAGGCAGGGTTAGCATGGCCGAAATGTGGAAAAGCTTTGTCAGCACGCCACAACAAACAGCAGCACCAGCAGCTCAGATGGAACGTCTTAGCAGGAGGCAGCATTTTACCAACATGGTGGAGCAGTATGTGTGCACACGCCTACATGTAGTGAATGACGGGTCTGCCCCCTTCAACTTCTGGGTCTCCAAATTGGGCACATGGCCTGAGCTTGCCCTTTACGCCTTGGAGGTGCTGGCGTGCCCTGCAGCCAGTGTATTATCTGAACGGGTATTTAGCACGGCTGGGGGCGTTATAACAGACAAGCGCAGCCGCCTGTCCAGAGACAATGTGGACAAGCTCACGTTCATTAAAATGAACCAGGCATGGATCCCACGGGACTTTTCCGTACCTTATGCAGAATAGCAATGGATACCGACCTTACCCACCCATTGTTCCATTTTTGCTCTTTCTCACTCTTTTGGGGTGTACCCTCATTTAAAATTTTTGAAAAGAAGCAGTGTTGGCTACCTCGTCCTCCTCCTCAGGGCCAGATTAATGTAGGGGCTATTGGAGCTGCAGCTCCAGGCCCCTACCTTTTATATAGGCCCCGGGTTGGCCATATTCACTGTTACCGCTCTTCTGTCACTTGTAAACACAGAAGTCTGGCTTCTATGCTCGCTTCCCCAGGCAGCACCCTCAGAACCTCCCCACACAGCGTGAAGGCCGGACAAGGAGGGACAGTTGGCGATGCATGGATGTGTTTATGGGCTTCAGAGACAGCATCCCATGTTGAATTAGGCATGCATGGCTGCACCCTTCCTCCTCTGGGTGCATGGCAAGGCACGGCCCTTAAGGCCCTTCAAAATCCTCAGCACCAAGCCCATGATGCTGTTAATCCGGCCCTGGTCCTCCTCCACCGCCGCTTCCACCTACACCGCCCATAGGTGTGCGCAGCCTATTGCATTAAGGTGTGCACCCCAAAGTTGAAATACACATGCATGTGTTTGCCAGCAGGGAGAGTAATGTATCGGGGCCATGTACCTGTAGGCAAGGAGAAATAGAGCAGAGCAGGTCCCAGGGAGATCTTTCCCATCTCCTCACTGGCAATGCTATGTGCCCTAGGTGATTAGGGTGTGCCCAGGCACACCCAGCACACCCTGTGCGCACGCCTATGTCACCGCCACATCCACCACCACCTCAACCTCCCTCCTACTCCATATGGGCCTCGTCCTTCAGAGATGAAGAAGAACATTGTTTTATTTTTCTGTTTTTTTTTGTTGTTTTAAGTTATTTCCCTATCCACATTTGTTTGCAGAGCACTTGCCATGCTCTTAATTACGTTTTGCTGCCATTTGCAGCACTCTAGCCCTTTCCTTTGGTGTTTTAGAGCCATTTTAGTGCCTTAAAGTTCGGGTCCCCATTGACTTCAATGGGGTTCGGTGTCCGGGAAAAGTTCGGTAAAAGTCCGGGACACGGACCCGGACTTTTTTTTAAAGTTCGGCCGAACCCGTCGAACACGGACATCTAGGTGTCCGCTCAACCCTATTCATGATTGCACTATTAGGATTTAGCGCTGCTTCTTATTTATAATGAAAGAAGGTGGCCTGGTCTGATGAATTCAAGAATGTTTGAGGAACATAACTGTTGGAGATTTAGAGTATAAATGATAAAAGTCTCTGAGATACATATGAAATATATAATGTAATGAAGTTTGAAGGTTATTTCATATTGATTTACAAAGAACTTGGTATTAGTTGTTATTAACTATGATAGTTAATAAGGTCATCACTTCTGTGTATATATATATATATATATATATATATATACATACACAGTGCCTTGCGAAAGTATTCGGCCCCCTTGAACTTTGCGACCTTTTGCCACATTTCAGGCTTCAAACATAAAGATATAAAACTGTAATTTTTTTGAAGAATCAACAACAAGTGGGACAAAATCATGAAGTGGAACGAAATTTATTGGATATTTCAAACTTTTTTAACAAATAAAATACTGAAAAATTGGGCGTGCTAAATTATTCAGCTCTCTTAAGTTAATACTTTGTAGCGCCACCTTTTGCTGCGATTACAGCAGTAAGTCGCTTGGGGTATGTCTCTATCAGTTTTGCACATCGAGAGACTGAAATTTTTGCCCATTCCTCCTTGCAAAACAGCTCGAGCTCAGTGAGGTTGGATGGAGATCCTTTTTTGAACAGCAGTTTTCAGTTCTTTCCACAGATTCTCGATTGTAATCAGGTCTGGACTTTGACCTGGCCATTCTAACACCTGGATATGTTTATTTGTGAACCATTCCATTGTACATTTTGCTTTATATTTTGGATCATTGTCTTTTTGAAAGACAAATCTCCATCCCAGTCTCAGGTCTTATGCAGACTCCATCAGGTTTTCTTCCAGAATGGTCCTGTATTTGGCTCCATCCATCTTCCCATCAATTTTAACCATCTTCCCTGTCCCTGCTGAAGAAAAGCAGGCCCAAACCATGATGCTGCCACCACCATGTTTGACAGTGGGGATGGCGTGTTCAGGGTGATGAGCTGTGTTGCTTTTCCGCTAAACATAACATTTTGCATTATTGCCAAAAAGTTTGATTTTGGTTTCATCTGACCAGAGCACCTTCTTCCACATGTTTGGCGTGTCTCCCAGGTGGCTTGTGGAAAACTTTAAACGACACTTTTTATGGATAGCTTTAAGAAATGGCTTTCTTCTTGCCACTCTTCCATAAAGGCCAGATTTGTGCAGTATACGACTGATTGTTGTCCTATGGACAGAGTCTCCCACCTCAGCTGTAGATCTCTGCAGTTCATCCAGAGTGATCATGGGCCTCTTGGCTGCATCTCTGATCAGTCTTCTCCTTGTATGAGCTGAAAGTTTAGAGGGACGGCCAGGTCTTTGTAGATTTGCAGTGGTCTGATTCTTCTTCCATTTCAATATTATCGCTTGCACAGTGCTCCTTGGGATGTTTAAAGCTTGGGAAATCTTTTTGTATCCAAATCCGGCTTTAAACTTCTCCACAACAGTATCTCAGACCTGCCTGGTGTGTTACTTGTTCTTCATGATGCTCTCTGTGCTTTAAACGGACCTCTGAGACTATCACAGTGCAGGTGAAATTATACGGAGACTTGATTACACACAGGTGGATTCTATTTATCATCATTAGTCATTTAGGTCAACATTGGATCATTCAGAGATCCTCACTAAACTTCTGGAGAGAGTTTGCTGCACTGAAAGTAAAGGGGCTGAATAATTTTGCACGCCCAATTTTTCAGTTTTTTTATTTGTTAACAAAGTTTGAAATATCCAATAAATTTCGTTCCACTTCATGATTGTCTCCCACTTGTTGTTGATTCTTCACAAAAAATTACAGTTTTATATCTTTATGTTTGAAGCCTGAAATGTGGCAAAAGGTCGCAAAGTTCAAGGGGGCCGAATACTTTCGCAAGGCACTGCATATATATATATATATATATATATATATATATATATATATATATATACATATACATATATACATACATACACACATTTCTGTATAATGAATGGCTCTGCCATTCCTGCATACATTGATCTTTCTGACCTCACAGATGGTCACATTGTCTCAGAACCATTATAGCTATTCTTTTGTTAGAACTGGGTAAAACCAGCTTATTGGCTCCTTTTTTCACATATAAAATACAATACATGCTTGAGATTTGTCAGAATCTCTTCCAGGACATACCAGTGAATACCACATACCATATGTGCCTGGAGATATAGAGATTGTCAATTCCAGAACTTTCTGATGACTTCAGAAGTTCAGGGGTTCTCTGGATTGAAACTGAATTTGAATTTATCTGTATTATCATCTGTATTCCATCTTGAATCAAAGCTAAGTAAATCTTTTTATTACTTTACTACTTGCATGTGGTCTTAATTATTGTACTTCATCCACAAATCTGAAAGGGTAAATATATTGAACTTGCCAATAAATGAATATATGTGCAAAATATATATTAATATAATATATATATATATATGTAACATGAAAATGAACCCTTTGTTACATCAAGAGTGGGTGTTACATTTATATTTGGAATTACTACCTTCTTGGGATACACACTTTTTGCTGATATTGTCTTTACATACTGTATAAAAGACAGCTATCTCTATAGATTAAACAGAGAAGAGAAAAGGACATCTCACACTCTGATGACACGTAACACTTCTCTTTCTCTCCTTTTGATGCATGAAAATGTCTATTTTGTTTTGTTTGCCTTACTTTAAGAGAATAAACAAATTTCCTGAAGTATTGTGACAGCTGAGAAGTCTATTTCGAAACAATAACAACAGGCTGGAGGTGTTGACTTGGCCTCCAAATTCTCCAGATCTCAATCAAGTCGAGCATCTCTAGGATGTTCTGGAAAAACAAGTCCGATCCATGGAGGCCCCACCTAACAACTTACAGGACTTAAGAGATCTGCTATTGGCGGCTTGGTGCCAGATACCAATGCATACCGTTGGGGTCCATGCATCCATGGGTTATGGTGGGTGGTCATATTGTTATGGCTATAGTGTATGCTCCAATAATGCACATATGGATATTCCTTGAAAAAAACACATTCACTTCACGTAAGAAAAAAATAAAAAATAGAGATCCCCCAATTGACATTCATAGATTTCTTTTTGCAGACAGGAGAGGTCAGGTGTGTGAAGAAATATGTAGATAGATTTGGAGTTTATGGTTTTCTTCTCCATGTGTTTGAGAAGCAATGAGCCTGAAGGGAAAAACCTGTTCTTGACAACAGCGCCCATCTAAACGAGCCCGTGTACCGTCCGCATTCTAAACATTTGAGCATGAAATATAAAGCTTTATGTACCTGAGTTCTATCGTAAATCCAGAGGTAACTTGGATGCTCCATTCACAGTGGGCATTAAAGGGGTAACTCTCCATCATTATTTCTCCATGGGCGGCTTGGATGACCTCTCCGCATCCTGTGGAATATAGCAGATAATTGGGGTCAGTCCTCCCACACATTTTCCTTTTCTTCCCTTCTTACCTTGTGTGTTGCGCTGCCCCCAGTGGGAGCCGCTGGTAATAGCTGTTTCTTCCCTGAAAGTATAGAAGCTACCCACCACTGTAACCACTTCTGGAAGGTTTTACCCCCTTAATGACCAGGCCATTTTTTGCGATTCAGCACTGCTTTATTTTAATGGACTATTGCGCAGTCATTCGTTGCTGTACCCAAATAAAATTGATGTCCTCTTTTCCCACAAACAGAGCTTTCTTTTGGTGGTATTTGATCACCTCTGCCATTTTTATTTTTTGCGCTATAAACAAAAAAAGAGCAACAATTCTGAGAAGAAAAAAAAAACAATATTTTTCACATTCTGCTATATAACATTCCCAATAAAAAAAGTGTAAAATCAAATTTTTTCATCATTTTAGGCCAATTTGTATACTGCTACTTATTTCTGGTAAAAAAAAAAATCCCAATAAGCGTATTTTAAATTGGTTTGCGCAAAAGTTATCATGTCTACAAACTAGGGGAAAGATTTATGTCATTTTTATTTTTTTTTTAACAGTAATGGCGGCGATCTGCGACATTGCAACGGACAGATCGGACCCCTAACTGACATTTTTGACACTTTTGGGGAGACCGATGACATTACTACAGTAATCAGTGCTAAAAATATGCACTGTTACTGTAATAATGACACTGGCATGGAAGGGGTTAACACCAGGGGTGATCAAAGGGTTAAGCGTGAGCCTAGGGAGGTGTTTTCTAACTGTGGGGGCGGGGCTTGTGAAATCAACAAAGAGACCTGTGATCCTAAATAGGAGGATCACAGGTGCTTTGTGTTCATTCCAGAGAGAACAACGGTCAGCTGTGTTTACAACAGCAGACCGCCAATCTCTCTTCACAGGGAGCGATCGCGGGTGCCCGGCGGCCCCGTGGATTGGCTTCCCCGCTTCCTAATGGGGGCGCAAGCATGCCTCTTCTATTGATTGAAGAAACTTTAACAGGAGAGGGGTTTAGGGTGACCGGATACTCCAAAATGATTAGCACATAGCAATTAGAGGACAATCTTTTCCCAAACCCTCTTGGCGCCGGCGGCTCCCGGCCCTTTAAGAAAGTTACATGCCGGGAAATGAGGCAGGGTTTCTGATCATGTGACCACCGTGATTGGCAGTCACAGCAATCACATGTTCGGAAAGCTCCCAATCGCTAGTACGGAGCTTTCACCGTCAGCTACCTGCGCGCTCCCAGTACGTTTGAAGGCCCACCTGCTGAGCAGCCGCATATATGCGTACGGCAGGTGTCAAGGTAACCACTTGCCCCCCGGAAGATTTACCCCCCCCTTCATGACTAGATCATTTTTTACAATACGGCAATGCGTTATTTAAGTGACAATTGTGCGGTCATGCAACGCTGTACCCAAATAAAATTGATGTCCTTTCATTCCCACAAACAGAGCTTTTGGGGGTATTTGATCACCTCTGCATTTTTTATTTTTTGCGCTATTAAAAAAATACAGATAATTACTTTCTGCTATAAAACACATACAATAAAAAAATGTAAAAAATCGAATTTCTTTATCAGTTTAGGCCAGTATGTATTCTGCTACATATTTTTGGTAAAAAAAATAAAAAATCCCAATAAATGTATATTGATTGGTATGCGCAAAAGTTACAGCGTCTACAAACTAGGGGATTTTTTTTTTTGCTAGGCGATAAGCGACTTATAGAGGGACCGCAATATTGCGGCAGGAAATCTGACACTAACTGACACTTTTTACACTCTTTGGGGACCAGTAACACTGATATAGTGATCAGTGATAAAAGTATGCACTGTCACTGTACTAATGCCAGTGATTATGAGAACTGTAGGAGGTGCTTTTACTAGGGGAAGAGATGGAATTGATTCCCTGCTTTGCAGGGACACAACTTCCATCACTTCCCTCCTGTCAGCATGGCGATCTGCCTTGTTTACACTCAGAGATGTATAGTAACTAAGTAGAACTACTTCACTCCTGTACTTAAGTACCGAAAGGCGGTATCTGTACTTTCCTAGAGTAGAATTTTTTTCTCCTACTTCCACTTTTACTTCACTACATTTTTTCAATGATTTCAATACTTCTACTCCAATATTTTGTTTTTTTGTGCTGCATAGTTACTCGTTACAATTATAAAAATTACCACTGCCAGAACAGTAGATGGCAGGTTTCATGAAGCTCAAAACATGTGTATTATCAGCGCATATGAAAATAAATGCTACTGTATGTATAAATAAAAGCTGCATTTGCAATAATAAAAAACAATATGATGTTCAAACTTTTGACTTCTTTCTTTAATAACTACATAACACAGTACTTGTACTTTTACTTTCAGTACTTGAGTAGCAAAATTAAAAAAAAAAAACTACATGCAATACTTAAGTACAAAAAATGTTGAATACTTTAGTACTTCTACTCGAGTCACTTTTAGATCGAGCACTTCCACTTCTACTCAAGTCACTTTTTGATCGAGCACTTGTACTTTTACTCAAGTATGGGTTTCGAGTACCGTGCACCTGCTGATTGGCTTCCTCTGTGTGTAATCACAGCGGAAGCAAGCCGCCGGCAGCCTGCATACCCCTACCTGGAAGAGTTGGATCACCTATATATATATATATATATATATATATATATACGTGATCAGGCGCAATGGTGCTGTTTAGTGGTTAAGCAAACGTGAATGTTGGACAGTCTGAACCCCAACATCTGAAGAATATAAAGCAACTTTCTGAACAGGCTAGGACCTCAAAGTTGAAGACCATGAGCCAAGTTGCTTTGGCATCTGGTTACCTTGCGCCTCTCCACAACTACTGGTAGCAAATGCAATTTCCATAACACTGCACAGTCACAGGGATTGATTCAGGGTCTTTACTCACAAGCCCCCAAAACAGCTGCCACCTTCCAGCTTCCTCCGGACCTGACTCAACGAGTTAGGGTTCTTTCACATGGGCCTTCCGCCCGGTGGACTCCCGTTTTGCTCAGCGGGGATCGATCCACCGATCCCCGCTGAGCGGGCGGATGACAGGTCCGTCTCCACTTACTTTGCAGAGACGGAGCTGTCAGATCCCTGCTCTCCTCTATGGGAGATCGGAGGAAAGCGGACCGCCTGTACCAGGCTCAGCCCACATTCACACTGAGGGAAGGTTTGAAATCATGCGAGTTCAGCTGAATTTGTAAGAATTCAAACCGGCATTTCAGTCCGGACAATTTGAGAGACGGGTTCATGCACAGATGTCTATTGAAATTGCCCTCGAAGTCTCCAAAAGAAGTGCAGGAACTGCTTTTGGGAAATGGTATGGCACCACGAGGTCGGCGTCGCACGTATCGGACAGTGCCATTGTCAGCAATAGACTCGGATTTGGCTTAAAGCGGAGTTCCACCCAAAAGTGGAACTTCCGCTTTAGGGAGTCCTGACCCCCCGACATGCCACATTTGGCATGTCATTTTTTGGGGGGGGGAGCGGGTACCTAGTTTTGACAGGTACCCGCTCCCACTTCCGCTCGGAGCGCCGCGGCGCCCTGAGCGGAAGTTCTCCTCTCCCCCTCCCTCCCTGCAATCTTCTGGGACACGTCAGAGGTCCCAGAAGATTGCCGGCCAATCACGGCGCGCAGCGCGACTCGCGCATGCGCAGTGGGTACCCGGCTGTGAAGCCGCAAACTGTAACAGCCGGGTGCCCACAGCAGTGATGCCGGCGCCGAGGGAGAGGATCGAGGCTTCCGGCGGCCGCATCGCTGGACCGTTGGACAGGTGAGTAAATGGCTGGAACTCCGCTTTAACTGCTTGACATCCGCGCTATAGCCGAATGACGGCTACAGCACAGACCTGAATTGCCGGGAGGGCGTACATTGACGTTCTCTCGGCAACGAGTGGCCTGCACGCTCCCTGCGCTCATGAGACTTGCCTGATCACAGATCGGGGGCAATCCCGCCCCCTCACCACGTGATCAGCTGTCAGCCAATGACAGCTGATCTTGTGAAGTAAACAGCAGCTGGCGATCAGCTGTTTTTTTCTCCTCACAGTGTCAGTGTGAGGGGAAAAAAACAACGATCGCCGGCTGCTGTCAGAGGGACATCAGTCCCGAAGAGGAGACAGATTATTTGTGCCCCCAGTGCCACCTACCAGTGCCCACAATTGCCCACCAGTGTCACCCACCAGTGCCCACCAGTGCCACCTACCAGTGCCATCTGCCAGTGCCCACCAGCGCCACTTACCAGTGTCACCTATCAGTGCTCAGCAGTGCCACCTATCAGTGCCCCATCATGTGTCCCCTACCAGTGCCTATCACTGCCCATCAGTGCCACCCATCAGTGCAACCTATTAGTGCTAATCAGTGCCCATGAGTGCCGTCTATTAGTGCCCTTCAGCGCCACTTAACAGTGCCCTTCAGTTCCGCCCATCATTGCTCATCAGTGCCGCCTTATCAGTGCCTCCTTATCAGTGCCACCTTATCAGTTCCGCCTCTCAGTGCCCATCAGTGCAGCCTATCAGTGCCCAACAGTGCAGCCTATCAGTGCCCATCAGTGCAGCCTATCAGTGCCCAACAGTGCAGCCTATCAGTGCCCATCAGTGCAGCCTACAAGTGCCTATCAGGGCCCATCAGTGCGACCTCATCAGCGCACATCAATGAAGGAGAAAAATTACCTGTTTGCAAAATTTTAAAACAAACTATAAAAACAGTTTTTTGTTTTTTTCTAATTTTTCAGTCTTTTTTTGTTTGTTCAGCAAAAATTAAAAACCCCAGTAGTGATTAAATACCACCAAAAGAAAGCTCTATTTGTTTGAAATAAATGATAAAAAAAAATTGTTTTGGTACAGTGTTGCATGACCGCACAATTGTCAATCAAAGTGCGACATCCCTGAAAATTGGCCTGGGCAGGAGGGGGGGTTTAAGTGCCCTGTAGGCAAGTGGTTAATTGAGCAAGCTGAAGTTAGAGTCTGATTGGCTACCATGCACCGCTGCACCAGATACTGAAAGTTACAGGTTTAGAAAATCTCCATAGGCTAACATTGAGTTGCTTCTACAGACTAAAAGAAAACAACGGCAAACACCCGTATAAGCAGCATTTTTATGTGCCCACTGCGCATGAGGCCTAAATCATTATCCGAGTATCAAAGCCTGCTTTCCAGCCTAGGAAGGGTTAAAGGGCCTCCCCGTACAGGCTATTCTTATCGCAGACCACTCATTAAATCGAAAAGCTGTTGCGAAGGGTGTTTTTTTTTTTTTTTTGCAGTTGCCATGGTAACGGGTACCACTACAGAGGGGGATTCAGGCAACACATCCCGATTGGCGCTGGTCTGAACGCTTCATCTTCCTTAATCCCTCAGGGATGAGGAACGAGAGGTTAATGCGGCAGTTCAGGAAAGGTTTGCTATAAATAACGGAAAACCCAAAAATGAGCTTAAGTGGCACATTCCTGGATCACCGCCAGTGACAGCGGACCGCCGTGTTTATCATCACACGCGGTTTCTAGGGAAATACCTGGAGGAAATGTCTGCGCTGGTATTTTATTTCATTTTTTTTTTTCAAATAAAAAGCTGATTCTGCTTTTTTTTATCAAAAAAAAAGAACAATTCCTGGTAGAAATAATGACTGATTTTAAACGTTGGATGAGACAGGATTGGTTTCCTTCATCCTATTATTATTTAAATCCAGATTAAACATGTGGGGTGTATCTTACATAAAACTATTTTCTTTTGTTGTGACAACAAACGTCTTTCAAATATTTTTAATTTTAGGGCCACTGTGCATTGCGTTAGGGCAGCCCATTGAAATGAATGGGCCGCCAATGCACCCTAACATGCCAAAAATTGGATGTGATCTTTTTTTCGAATGCGACGCACCACAACGCACTACCATGCACAGCTGAATATTGCAGAGCATTGCAATTGCTTGTGCAATACATTCGTGAATTGGGGTGCAGATCCAAATAAATGGCAGTGAAACACATGTTATTATAATAAAGATATGTAACTGGGCCCTTAGTGTTTTAATTTTGGGGGGAGTCGGCTAATATTTGCCCTAATTATTAATAAAAACATTTTTTTTTGCTTTTTACTAGGCTTAATATTTAACCACTTCCATACCAGGCTAATTCTGGCATTCCTCTCCTACATGTAAAATCATAATTTTTATGCTGGAAAATTAGTCAAAACCCCCAAACATTATATATATATATATATGTATATACTGTGTGTATATATATATATATATATATATATATATATATATATATATATATATATTTTTTTTTTTTTTTATTATTATTATATTATATTATTATATATATTTTTAGCATAGACCCTAGGGAATAAAATGTCACACGGCATTTGCGCAGCAATTTTTTAAACACAATTTTTATCGTCACACATGTTTTATCATCACACGTGGTTTCTAGGGAAATAGCTGGAGGAAATGTCTGCGCTGTTATTTTTATTTTTTAATTTTTTCAAATAAAAAGCTGATTCTGGTTTTTTTTTATCCAAAAAAAAAAAAAAAGCAATTCCTGGCAGAAATAATGACTGGTTTTAAACGTCGGATAATACAGAATTGGTTTCCTTCATTCTATTATTTATATAAGTCCAGATTGAACAAGTGGGGTGTATCTTACATGAAACAATTTTCTTTTGTTGTGACAACAGATGTCCGCTTAGAGCTGGAAGTCTTTCAAATATTTTTCATTTTAGGGCCAACGTGCATTGCGTTAAGGCAGCCCATTGAAATGAATATGTGTATTGCAGAGCATTGCAATTGCTTGTGCAATACATTCGTGAATTGGGGTGCAAATTCAAATAATTGGCAGTGCAACACATGTTATTATAATAAAGATATGTAACTGGGCCCTTAGTGTTTTAATTTTGGGGGGAGTCGGCTAATATTTGCCCTAATTATTAATAAAAATATTAATTTATATAGGTCCAGATTAAACATGTAGGGTGTATCTTACATAAAACAATTTTCTCTTGTTGTGACAACAGACGTCCGCTTAGAGCTGGAAGTCTTTCAAATATTTTTCATTTTAGGGCCAACGTGCATTGCGTTGAATGGGCCGCCAATGCACCCTAACATGCCAAAAATTGGATGTGTTCTTTTTTCTAATGCAACGCACCACAACGCACTTCCATGCATAACTGAGTATTGCAGAGCATTGCAATGCTAGTGCAATACATTTGTAATTCGGGGTGCAAATCCAAATAAATGGCAGCACAACACATGTTATGGCAACAAAGATATGTAACTGGGCCCTTCATTTTTTTTAATTGTGGCGAATACTTGCCTTATTTTTTACTAAAATTTTTTATTTTTTTTTTGCTTTTTACCAGACTTCTTTTTTAACCACTGCCATACCGGGCTAATTCTGGCATTCCTCTCCTACATGTAAAAATCTTTTGTAAATAGATACCTAACATGTCTTGTACTAGAATTATTGCTCTCGCTCTAAAGATTGCAGCGATACCTCACATGTGTGATTTGAACGCTGTTTACATATGTGGGCGCGACCTACGTATGCGTTCACTTATGTGGGCACTTTGAGGTTTTTTTTATAGTTTATTTTATTTACTTTTTTTTATTTTTCAATTTTCCCTTCAACTTTCGATTTTTTTGATCACTTTTATTCCTATTAGTCCCCGTTCACACTAAGGCGACCTGTGAGGCGACCTGGTCGCCTCACAGGTCGCCGTAGGTCGCCTTCTATAGGGAAGCTGCGGACCCGTTCTAATAGGAGCGACACAAGTCGCTCCGACTTAGAAAAAGGGTCCGGAGCTTCTTTGGGGCGACCCGGAGGCGACCGCCATAGACTTCAATGTTATGAAGTGCGTGGCGGCCGCTCCGAGGTCGCGGCGCGCTGCTCGCACCGCGACCTCGGAGGTCGCCCCCCCAAGTCGGATCGCGGCAATGTGAACGGGGCCTTACAAGAAATGTAAACATCCCTTGTAATAGGAATAGGGCATAACAGGTCCTCTTTACGGAGAGATCTGGGGTCTATAAGTCTCAAAATCTCTCCTTTATGCTGAAAAGCCTGAGATCCCCACAAAAAAAAATTGAAAAAATCGGTTTTAGGCTTTCCAGCAAAAAAAAAAAAAAAAAAAAATGACGTCACTTCTGGCCTCCGAGGGTAATAGAGATGGCTGGGGACCTATGGTACTCTATAGTAAACCACCGCAGCCGGTGGATTAATTCACGAGCCCCGATTGCACAAAGGGCGGGGGGGAGGGGAAATTGTGTCCCCCTCCTGCTGCCTGTAGAAGCAATCAAGTGGCTAAACAGCCACTATGATGGCTTTTACATTGCAGAGAATCGCCTGCTGAAAAAAATTAATAAATCTGAATGAAGCCTGTAGCTGCACCCATCATTCAGACATCTCCACTCAAAATCCAGGGCGTCATATGACATCCTGGAGCGGGAAGTGGTTAAAGCCTAATTAAACTTTCAGTTTAAATCAGCTAAATACATTCCAGGTGGATTAAAAACAAAAAGGGTTCAATGTCAGTCACTAGCTTTTTGCTCTGCCCCCCCACTTGCTCACACAAGGCCGGCGCTCCTGCTAGGCAAACTAGGCAGCCGCCTAGGGCTCACTGCTGCCTAGGGGGCGCAGCCACTGCTTGCTGACTTCCCCATTAGCTTGGCAGGGGAACACGAGGGGCCCTACACAGGGTTGAAGCGCTGACTGACTGCAGAGAAAGCAGCAGCCATGGAGGACATCCGTCAGGGCTGCTGCATAGGAGGTCAGCAGCAATTCAGCCTGTGAGGAGGGCAAAGCGAAGGAGGGGGGCACAGCTGGGGAGGCGGGACTCTGAACGTAGCTGCTGAGTCCAGTAAGTCCGCTCTCTGATCCTGTCATCTGCGCAGACCCTAGGTAAGGCTTACACCGCCCCAACACCCGCCCCCCCCCCCCCCGCGCAGGCGAAGGGGAGTTTGCGGGAAGTGTCAGTCTTGCCTAGGGCACAAAATAGTTAAGCACTGGCCCTGCGCGTGCGCGTTTCATTATTATAAAAAATGCACTACATAAGAAATGGAAACATATTGCAGTAAATACAGTAAGGTATAAAAAAGATAAGATGATTGCTACTTATTGTGTTTAGGTTGGATGGAGGTGGATCCATCAGAATCTCTGAATCATAACAAATGAATCCAAAATTAATTTCTTTCCATTTGTTATGTTATGATTCAGAGATTGTGATGGATCCACCTCCATCCAAACCAAACAGAGTGTATTCTGACTCCAGTTGTTGTAATAGTGACGTATCCCTTGCTGAGACCTATTCCTGGCCTGTATAAGCAGACGCAATCACTGCAGATAATCGTTATAAGATGGCTGAACTCACCAGACACCGTTTCTTTCCATCTATGTAGGTTTTATTGCAAGCAGTAGGTATAGCAGATAACAAAATGTGGCAGATGAATGGTATCTGCAGGTCAAAACATGGTAATGTGTTCCCGGATGCGAGCAGATTGTATGAAGGCCTAGACCAGGGGTCCTCAAACTGCGGCCCGCCAGGGTCCTAAACCCGGCCCGCCGGCCGGGATGTATCATTCATGTTTTTTTTTTTCCTGAATCACTTAATTAGAGCATGAGGCTCTACTAGGCTTCAGAAAAGGGTGGACCCAGAGCGCAGAGCACTGCGCCCCAGCCCACCTATTTGTGTGACAATAGCGAATGAAAATTTGCTATTGTCACACGGATCCTCTTCCTGGCCAATCAGGAACTGATTGGCCGAAAGGCGAGCTCATGCCATTGGCCAAGGAGGAGGCGGGAGGACTCGAGGAGACTCCGGGGGACTGAGGAGAAGCTGCCGCTGCAGGTAAGTGCACTGACTGGTCTCTCTGCATTGAAGTGGGCACGGCACGCTAGTCTCTGCATTGAAGGGGGCACAATGGTCTCTGCATTGAAAGGGGGCACGCTGGTCTCTTAATTGAAAGGGGGCACGCTGGTCTCTACATTGAAAGGGGGCACGCTGGTCTCTGCATTGAATGGGGGCACGCTGGTCTCTGCATTGAAAGGGGCACGCTGGTCTCTGCATTGAAGGGGGCACACTGGTCTCTGCATTGAAGGGGGCACTCTAGTCTCTGCATTGAAGGGGGGCACGCTGGTCTCTGCATTGAAGGGGGCACGCTGGTCTCTGCATTGAAGGAGGCACGCTGGTCTCTGCATTGAAGGGGTCACTCTGGTCTCTGCATTGAAGGGGGGCATGCTGGTCTCTGCATTGAATGGGGGCACGCTGGTCTCTGCATTGAAAGGGGACACGCTGGTCTCTGCATTGAAGGGGGTCACGCTGGTCTCTCTGCATTGAAAGGGGGCACGCTGGTCTCTGCATTGAAGGGGGCACGCTGGTCTCTGCATTGAAAGGGGGCACGCTGGTCTCTCTGCATTGAAAGGGGGCACACTATACCTTGATTACTAAAGGCCCCTTTCACACTTTTGTGACCTCAAAGTCACCCAATTTTTACAGCGTTTTTTGCCGCAAAGCAATGCCTATTACATTTTTCTGTTTGCACCCCCCCCCCCCCCCCCCCCAAAAAAATTTTGAGCACCAGCCATCACTATATAAATAAAACGATAAAAAATATGCGCATTGGAATTCGTTCATATTTTTTTTTCAAACTATACTCCGGCCTCCAACAGTGTCTGAGAGCCGTGAACTGGCCCCCTGTTTAAAAAGTTTGAGGACCCCTGGCCTAGACAGATGGGGCCATCTATATTCCCACAAGCATAAAGAAGCAGGAACAGGAAAAAAAACATCAATGGGAGGGGGGGACAGGAGGGAAAACAAAAGGGAAAGACAGAAAGGCAAGAGCAACAACCAAAATAACCACAAGGTGGCAGTATAAGGACCATTATATAGACATTATCACATCTCTCTATTGTAGGTCAATCCATGTGTTTTAAATTGTAGGGAATGATTTAGGCTCCATTCACACTTGTGCGACTTGTCATGCGACTTTGGACATCAAAATTGCATGACAAGTCGTAGCCTATTCTTTTCAATGGGACCTGTTCAAATCGATGTGGCTTTGAAAAGCTGCCTGCACTACTTTGGTCCGGAGAATGTAAAGTTGGATCAAAATCACACCAAAAGTCACGCTCTTAAGTCGAACTGAAAATCATGTGACTTTGGAGATGCGCTAATGTGAACAGAGCCTAAGTGAATGATTAAAACCCAACTTCTGGAAAGTTGAACATTATCCCTTGCAGTGCAGGCACCGAGTTGTTTGTTCATTTAGGTCTATGGGACATGGAAAAACAGGTTTACTTACCTAAAGCTCCACTCCTCTGCCCTGCTAGACCTATCCCCGCAGCATCTTCTCCAGTGGTCCAAGGTCCTGGTCATCAGCCTTTTAGCTCTGCCCTGGATGTGGTGGCACACAGGGACAGTGCACCGCTGGCAAGGGAGAATTTCCAAGTTTCCTGGAGTTGAGATTTACCCAACAGTGACTACTTAATGATTGTCATGGCACAGGTCATGTTTGGCAGTCAATACCACCACCAAGGGTGACCTATTCCATGCCGCAACCATTCTGCTTCCATGTGTAATGCATAGGTTGCAACATGGTGCGGCAGGCAATTAGCAGTTGACACAGACATTGACGAGACAACATATCACCACCTGTCAAATCCATGGTGGATCACTTTTCAAAGGGTAAATAAATCCTAAGTGGGCGAGATGTGCAATAGAGGAGTGCAGAGGGTATCACGGCTTTATAAATATTCCCCTTTGCGCTTTTGTGTGTCGGATGGAACGCTGACAGCCTATTTAGCAGCAAATACGGGAACACGCCAATGTGAGCAGACGGGACAGAGACTCCCAAAGACATTTCCCATCCCACCCCGGCTCTTACCGAGCACAGACTAGCCAGCAATCTTATTAGGATTAATTAAGAGTTGAAATGCACAGCAATTAAAAAAATCCTTCTGCACGGCCAAGATGGTGGGGGAGACTAATTAGCCGCCATCCAGAATGTAAGCAAGTACATAGAGCCCGGCTTTCCATAGAGAGAGGAGTCAGAGGAATACTGTATATACTCGAGTATAAGCCGAGTTTTTCAGCACATTTTATTTGTGCTGAAAACATCCCCCTCGGCTAATACTCGAGTCAACAAAAAAAAAAAAGTTCCCGGCCACTCCGACATGTTTAAGGTTTAAAAATGGCGCCGCCCGGCGCATACATGTCACCGCGCCGCTCGGGACAGGCCGGGAATAGCCGAACGTATACCAGTTTTCCCGAGCGGCGGCGGCGCGTGCGCAATGACGTGTCGGCGCCGGGTGGCGCCATTTTTAAAATGAAGGCGCCTCTGGAACCTTCATTGAATATATACGGTACTTCAATAACAAGTGTGTGGGATACTATTCGCTGCTCCCACGTTTTCTCCAGGGGAACATCATAGATCCCTATAGGTTGTTCAGGTAAAAGCAGACTACTTTCTGTGCACCGGTGCAATTGTAGCACCCTCCTAGGTAGGTGCTAGTGAGAGAGTATAGTTTTGAGCCTTATCTGCTTACCAGAGGGGCTGCAGGTAAATCTACAGTCAGGTCCATAAATATTGGGACATCAACACAATTCTGATCTTTTTGGCTCTATACACCATCACAATAAGATTTGAAATGAAACAAAGAAGATGTGCTTTAACTGCAGACTTTCAGCTTTAATTTGAGGGTATTTACATCCAAATCAGGTGAACGGTGTAGGAATTACAACAGTTTGTATATGTGCCTCCCACTTTTTAAGGGACCAAAAGTAATGGGACAATTGGCTGCTCAGCTGTTCCATGGCCAGGTGTGTGTTATACCCTCATTATCCCAGGTGTTATTGTCAAAGCTTAATTGAACAAGCTGAAGTTAGAAGGTGTTTGGCTACAATGTAGAGCTACACCAGATTTTGAGCTCTCCAGTTTTAGTATATCAACCTCTAAATAAATGCCCAGTCCCAGACTGAGGGCTGTGCTGCTTAACTGCAGCAGTAAATCTTGGAACTGAATGGACAGATATTCAAATAAAACAGTGCATTTAGCTATTTGCCCGGAGGTCAACTTAAAGGGGTCTATGATAAAAAGAATCTCATTGTATATAATCCCTGTAATGTGTATAATATGTTTTTTTCCTATGATTGTCAGCTCCATCTAGTGCCCATAAAGCGTTTTTTTCCCTGAAATACCTTAATTAGGAAAATTCCACATTATGGCCACAAGATGGAGTTGACGATCATAGGAAATATATATATTAGACACATTACTGGGATTAGTCCTGATGGCTGTGCGAAAGCTTAGACATCCACTCTGCATTTTTTTTTTTTTTATAAATAGACCCCTATAAGCCTTGTTGCTCATAGTTTGTATGACTGATCCATCTAAATCATTATGTTTCTCATTCAGATGTGGTGCTCTAGGCTACCTCATTGTGAATCTGTGCTTAGAACTCACCACTGTTTAGGGCCTACTGCACCATGAAATGGCAGTAGGTACCATTGGTTACTAAGAACAGGCCACCAACACATCCCAAAATCCTCCTGTACTTTCTCTGTATTGCCTGAGGTCTGAACAATTATTGGTAAGCATTTGCTGGATGCGGGAGGGGGCACCTGTGCTTCAATATTCTGAAAGACAGTTTGCATAAGGTGTAAAAAAAAGAGCCATGAATGCATTGAATGACCCGTTTTGAGGCGCTTCCTTCATCTAATGGTGTCTAATGTCCTATTTATTAAAAAAAAAAAAAAAAAAAAATCTGTGCAAATGCCTCAAGCATTAAAACAGCCATCACAAATAATTGCTGTAATGCAGGGGTGTCAAAGTCAATTTCATCGAGGGCCACATAGGCATTATAGTTGCCCTCAAAGGGCCTGTTGTATCTGTAAGACTACGTATGCAGAGTTCAGGAGTGCACTACATACAGAGTGTAGAGTTCAGTAATGTGCAACGTAGAGAGTGCAGAGTTCGGTAGTGTGCTACATAGAGAGTGCAGAATTCAGGAGTGCGCTACATAGAGAGTGCAGAGTTCAGAAGTGCGCTACATAGAGAGTTCAGGAGTGCACTATGTAGAGAGTGCAGAGTTCAGGCCTGCACTACGTAGAGAGTTTAGGAGTGCATTATGTAGAAAGTGCAGAGTTCAGGAGTGCATTACATAGAGAGTTCAGGAGTGCACTATGTAGCGAGTGCAGAGTTCAGGAGTGCACTACATAGAGAGTTCAGGACTGCACTATGTAGAAAGTGCATAGTTCAGGCCTGCACTACGTAGAGAGTTCAGGAGTGCACTATGTAGAAAGTGCAGAGTTCAGGAGTGCATTACGTAGAGAGTTCAGGAGTGCACTATGTAGAGTGCGCACAGTTCAGGCCTGCACTACATAGAGAGTTCAGGAGTGCACTATGTAGAGTGTGCAGAGTTCAGGCCTGCACTACATAGAGAGTTCAGGAATGCATTATGTAGAGTGTGCAGAGTTCAGGCCTGCACTGCATAGAGAGTTCAGGAGTGCACTATGTAGAAAGTGCAGAGTTCAGGAGTTCATTACATAGAGAGTTCAGGAGTGCACTATGTAGAGAGTGCAGAGTTGAGGAGTGCATTACATAGAGAGTTAACGAGTGCACTATGTAGAGAGTGAGGAGTTCAGGCCTGCACTACATAGAGAGTGCAGAATTCAGGAGTGCACTATGTAGAGAGTGCAGAGTTCAGGCCTGCACTACGTAGATAGTGCAGAGTTCAGGAGTGCGCTACGTAGAGAGTGCAGAGTTTAGGAGTTTCCTGTGTACTTACAGGGAGATCATTGCTCGTCATCTGTCCCCACCATGAGTGCATGCAGGGAAGGCAGATATGTGTGAGAGCTGAGAGTTGTGAGCCGCCAAGAGGAAAGCTGTCCTTGTAAACACAGAAGGCTTCTGTGTTTACAAGTGATAGTGGAGAGCGAGAAGCAGAGGGCGAGAGCCAGAGGTGGTGGAATGGAGTAGCCCCACATTCTGGCTGAAAAAAAGCCTTGGCTGCAAGAACCACATTAAATGGCCTGGCGGGCCGCCCCGGGCCTTGTGCTTGAGTCATGTGCTGTAATGCGTCTAATATGATTATTAGCTCCATCTAGTGGTCATAATGCAGTATTTTCCTGAAATATCTCAATCATGAAAATACCGCATTTGGGCCATTGGATGGGGCTGATTATAAACATATTAGACACATTCTGGTGATTATAATGCTTGAGGTATTTGCACAGTACATGAATTTATAGACCACCAAGTGTGAACCCAGCTCAATATATAGTTTTAAAATTGCTTTGTTGTCATTAATCTGATGTTCTGGAGACACCAACTGCTGAGCCACATATATGAACAAATTAAGGTTTCCCAACTACTCCCATCTTAGGCATCTCGCTCTCTCTCAGATTTGCAGAGAATGAGAAGCTGTACAGCTCTGAATTTTGAGAATAATTACACCCCGACATGCAAATTAGTAAACTTGCATAATCGTAATTTGTTAAATAAAACTGTGATTAAAGAGGACCTGTGAGGATAGGAAAAGGAGAGTTGGCACTGTTGTATTAATCTTTAAATGCTCCAGGGCTTTGATCTTATCATTGTTTCACTACCTAGTTGGTTACGTTTGTCCCTAACCTGGAATGGCATGAATTCATTGGTGGGTATTAAAGAAATGCACAGTCACAATATATATATATACAGTATATATAAATAGATACTTAGATAGATAGATATAGATAAATACAGAGTATATAAATATATATATTTATGTTTCTTACTCATGCAGTCTCCTCCATACCAGCCAATGCGGCACTCTGAGCAGTACTTCCCCTTCACATAGAAGTCATCCAATGTTCCTCCCCATGATCCATTGTGACAGGACTTGCAGTTCTCGAATATGGAGCATCCTAGGACAGGAATGTGACAGGGATCAGACACTTCTAGTAACACCCTCATATATCTTTATGTAGCCTCCTCAGTATGTCTCTGAAGGTTCTCATGTATCTGGGCCATGGCATCTCTACTGTAGTAGTAGTCACCTTCAACTAGACTTATTCTGCAATGTTCAAGATGTTTTGTAGCCTCTTCAAGTCACTATTTTAGTTCTACTCAGTATTAGACAGTACTAAGAACAACTATATAATTATTATTGACACCATTTTGGATCAGCATGCACAATGGCTGTTTCCAGCACACAAACCCTTCATTCAGTGGAATCCATTTTGAATGCAAAATCTGTTTATAGCCAACTGGGCTTAGTCTACAAAGCAATGCAAAGTAGGCTGTGCTCCATGTAGGGGCGTAACTACAGGGGTTGCAATTGCAACCGGGCCCCATGCTCCAACTGGGCCCCATGCCTTTGCGGCCCCCCTGTACACCTGGATAGGAGGGGCGGTGGGGGCAGCATGTCGAGAAATCACTGTCCTCCTTTTTCCTCCTGTAGTTGCAGGAGGAAAATGGAGGAGATTGGTTCCTCTGTATGCTGCCCCCACCACTCCTCCTATTCAGTTCATTTTTGTTCTGCTGTCTCTGGGCCCCTGTGTGCTCCCGTGGTTCTCCCCCCCCTCCCCCACCCCAACTGTGCTGCCTTCTCTCTCCTGCCGGCTGCTGCAGGGGATGTGTCACAATAAAGAACCAGGAAAGGGTCAGTAAATATGTAATTTGCCAGCTCCTTCCTTTTCTGAATGGACAGAGTCATAGTCAGTGACATTGTAAAAAAATAAAATAAAATGATAAAACATAATACAATTAAAATACGAAAAAATAAAAACTACTGACACCAGTGGGTGAACTTCCAGGATCGCAAAGGTCACAGTTGCCCCCGGGCCCTGGCGTTCCCCCACCGTGGAGAGGCCCCGAGATGGCAGGAAGGGAGCCCACTGCAGAACTTGTGAAAGGGTCCCGCTGCTGGACCGTAATAAAGAGCCCTGCAACCAGAGTAAAGGGCCCCAGGATCAGTGGGAAGAGTCCCAGGCTTGAAGGGAAGGGCTCCGGCCAGGGGTCCGGGGGGGGGGGGCCTTCATGGTTTCTTGCACCGGGGCCCTGAAGGTTCTAGTTACGCCTCTGGCTCCATGTCTGACAGGTCTGGCTCTCTCAGCTCAAACTTAAGTTCTATGGAGGTAAAACAAACCAACATAACCTTGACACCTTACTGATTCAGCACATAAAGTAGCTGTTCCACTGTATGGGCTGATTATCCATTGGCAGCCATTGTGAGGGTTAAACCTGTATATAGCCAACTTGGCTTTTTCCACAAGGCAATAGACAGAAAAAAGTTGGCTGTGCTCCATGTTTTCCTGTTACCTTCAGCTCTAACGAAGCAAATTAAATGCACTGCAACCTTGACAACATACCCATTCAGCACATACAATTGCTGTTCCACTACACATGTCTTTCATTTACTGACCACTATTTTGAAAGCCAAACTTGTAAATTATTGCCTAGGCTTATTCCACATGGCAGGAAATAAGCCTAATTGGCTGTGCCATATGAGATCCAGCTTTGGTTATGAAGTCCCATCAGCAGTCGAGCTTCAGCTTGCTCCAGAGCCTAAACAGACCCCAACACCAAGGTGGTTCTGGAAACCTCAGCTCCAGAGCTCACCCACGTGAGAGGAGCTTGGTGATTTGCTAGTTTTTGGTGCCCAATCACAAGGCTCTACCCCTGCTCCAGCCTTGCCAGAACACAATCCCACCTGCTGAGGCCGACCCCTCCGCCATCTTGAGCACTGCTCCTTGCCATTGACCTCCAATGTGAAAAATATTGTTATTTTTGCAAAATTGACGCCCTTTTTTTGTTTATAGCGCATGATCAAAAAATCGCACAGGTGATCAAATACCACCAAAAGAAAGCTCTGTTTGTGGGAAAAAAAGGACGTCAAATTAGTTTAGGTACAGTGTCGCACGACCGCGCAATTGTCCGTTAAAGTCACGCAGTGCCGAATCGCAAAATACCCCCTGGTCAGGAAGGGGGTAAAATCTTCCGGGGCTTAAGTGGTTAACCTATGGTCATTACAGCACCCAGCATCATTGAACAGCCCGTTATCTTGAATTTGTGCATGGGGAATATTGCGTTTAGAGTGTCTACAGCTGACACCTCCTGCATACAAGTCCACTCCACCTGGCCTCCTTCCCTGTCCAGGGCCCACTTGTGTGGGTTACATTCTCGCAGATGTGGGGCGTATGGCTCCCATGCCCCAAAACACAGTATGCTCCTCCCTACCTGCCTTATATAATATGGATGCTGACTCACTCCTGACATCACTTCTGATAGGGCTCTACCTAAAAGGAGACACTGTTCTGATACAGCGCCACCTAGTGACAAAGTGGCTAACTGTGTGACCTGCCTACACCCAGACCTTATTAGTCCTGCTGATAAGAAGGAGCATTGAGAGGAGGAGAGGTTGGATATAAGCTTCAAGATCTGGAGCTCAGTTACATTATGATACCAGCTCACTCCAGATCCAGAGATTCAACTCTTAAAATAAGGATCATGTGTTCTGTTCCAATCCAGACCATGGACCCAAAGATGGAGCCAAGCCAACCAAGGGCCAAGAGCACAGGGAAATGTTCTGATTGGAAGCTAAGGGTTATTGGCATTGCATATCCAGTAGACAAGTTTTTTTTTTTTTGCTTTTTGATGATTCTATGCTTGGAGCCATTTCTGTGATTATGGAGTACCTGGGTGTATAAGACAGGAGTCACATTCATTCTCCTCATTGCGGCAGCAGGGGATGGTGTAGCCCACCTTCCTATTGCCCCCGGGACATGTACACTCCACCTGGTCATATTCACAGCAGTCACGACACATAATATTCCACTCTGCCCCAGGACAGTTCTCATTGATGACCGTGTACTCTGGAAAACACAAAAGATATTATAAGAGGCTTTATGTAACAATTTCTCGGGATTTTATTCTGGACTTGTAGGCATATATAATTCTGTGAAAATTCCACTGTTTCTATAGTTGATGTACTTTATATTTTATTTCAAAACCCAACGTCAAGTATTATAGCATTTGAAGCCAAATTCCCGGCAAACAGCTGCATACACAGACGAAACATATAGATGGGAGCTGTTTTACCTTCCATAGGATCTGTATTTCTGTCCATCCAGTATTGATATTACTGGATGGACAGAAATACAAATCATTTGAATATATACACAGCCCTCTCACACAGCACAACCCACTTACAGTTAAAGGAGCCCACTTTAAGGATACTGCCTGCTGATTGGACAGTAAAATAACAGAAAGATACTGAGGAAATCTTCCCTCTGCCCATTTTGCCCTCTCCTATCAGCTTGCTCATTGTCAACACATAACTGGTGGTAATCCTGCCATGAAGGTAATTTTTCAGACACTTCTGTTATCTGTTATAGGGTGACCACATAGGTGTGCTCGCGGGGTGTGCCAGATGTTCCTAGGCACTTCCTAATCACCCTATGTGGTACCGATTCCTCCTGCTGCCCAGCAACCCCCCCCCCCGCCACCTTGAACCCCGCCCCAACCCTCTCAGCGCTGCCAGCTTACCACCACTATACTCTCACCAGCTGCTGCTGCGGGCACACAGGGGGGGATATTTCAGGATGGAGAACGGGGGAAGGAGCAGATAACACTGTCATTTACCGGCCCCGGGTGATTAGTGCCGATCACCCACTATGTTCATAAATAACTGAAGCTGAAGATAGTTTGTGACTGAACAGAACACCGCTCAGCACAGAGCACTTCCCATTCATTCACTGTCCAGTGCAGCTGAGGCTGCAGAGATAGGGGCTGGAGAAGCTCTGTCTTCAGTCCTTTCTTTGTCTCAGAAGTGAGACATCAGGAGTCTGTTTAGACCCCTGATATTTCACCAAAGCCCCCCCCCCCCCACGAGGGTCCTAAAAAAAATAGCAGAAAAATAATAAAAATTGTAAAAAAAATAGTACAAAAAAATTACAAATAAAAAACTATTGACATCATCCACTGCCCTACTGACACCAATCTCTGCCCTACTGACATTGTTCACCGTTCTACTGACAGGGTCCTCTGCTCTACTGACACCATCTTCTGCCCTACTGACATTGTCCTCTGCTCTACTGACAGCATCTTCTGCCCTACTGGCGCCAATCTCTGCCCTACTGACATTGTCCTCTGCTCTACTGACACCGTCCTCTGCCATACTGACACCAATCTCTGCCCTACTGACATTGTCCTCTGCTCTACTGACACCATCTTCTGAACTACTGGTGCCAATCTCTGCCCTACTGACATTGTCCTCTGCTCTACTGACACCGTCCTCTGCCATACTGACACCAATCTCTGCCCTACTGACATTGTCCACTGCTCTACTGACACCGTGCTCTGCCCTACTGACACCAGTCTCTGCCCTACTGACATTGTCCAATGCTCTACTGACACTGTCCTCTGCTCTACTGACACCAATCTCTGCCCTATTGACATTGTTCACTGCTCTACTGACACCGTCCTCTGCTCTACTGACACCAATCTCTGCCCTACTGACACCAATCTCTGCCCTACTGACATTGTTCACTGCTCTACTGACACCAATCTCTGCCCTACTGACATTGTCCTCTGCTTTCCTGACACCATCCTCTGCCCTACTGACACCAATCTCTGCCCTACTGACATTGTCCACTGCTCTACTGACACCGTCCTCTGCCCTACTGACACCAATTTCTGCCCTACTGACATTGTCCACTGCTCTACTGACACCGTCCTCTGCCCTACTGACACCAATCTCTGCCCTACTGACATTGTTCACCGTTCTACTGACAGGGTCCTCTGCCCTACTGACACCAATCTCTGCCCTACTGACATTGTCCACTGCTCTACTGATGCTGTCCTCTCCCCTACCGACACCAATCTCTGCCCTACTGACACCAGTCTCTGCCCTACTGACATTGTCCACTGCTCTACTGACAGCGTCCTCTGTCCTACTGACACCAGTCTCTGCCCTACTAACATTGTCCACTGTTCTACTGACACCGTCCTCTGCCCTACTGACACCAATCTCTGCCCTACTGACATTGTTTACCGCTCTCCTGACACCGCCCTCTGCCCTACTGACACCGTTTACTTCTCTACTGACACCGTCCTCTGTCCTATTAAAAAAGTCCACTGCCATACCCCAAAATGACTTTTGAAATTAGATTAAAAGGAGAACTCTAGCAGATAACAATAAATAGACCATTAAAAGAATAAGCTTTTGCTGCAATATTCACCTTCAGCTCAGATATATTTCTCTGCCACTAGAATTCTTTGGTCTGATGGCCACCCACTTCCTCTGAGCCCAGGTTGTTATGAACCCACCCAAGCCTGTGATTGGACAGTTAACGGAGATGCAGCACAGTGATGAGACAATCCGTCTGTCATTCTGATCTCCTCCTATCAGCATGCTTCTTTTAACACATGAACTGAATGGCTGCTAGTGCTGTTTCTTCCTCTCAGACTCCAGCCCTGCTGTACAGGTCAGAATCTGGTACTTGCACTGCTTGTATTTAAAAAATACCTTTATGGATGTAATGGTTACAGAGTTGCATGCAATGAAGTCTTTTTTCCCTGCATGGAATTCAGCTTTAACATGTTTAAGGTTAGGTGGGATTTTAGTGATTGAGATTACGTCTGCTTTACGTGGCAGCAAGGACAACCCCCACATCTGTCTTCTTCTACTATATTGGACAGTATGGGGGGGGGGGGGGGATTTACTAAAGCTAGATTGTGCAAACCTAGTGCAACTCTACATAGTAACCAATCAGCTTTTAGGTTTTATTGCCAAAGCTTTATTGAACAAACTGAAGTTGGAAGCTGATTGGCTACCATGCACAGCTGCACCCGGTTCTGAGTGCTCCAGTTTTAGTAAATCTACCTCTATTTATCCTCTCCCATGTCGGGATTTAGCAGACGCGGCACTCACCAATTCCCTGTAATGTGAACAGCGGAAAGTTTCTGCTCGGTGATGACATTCCCATGACTTGGCAGTGTTAAAATTCCCCCCAGCGCTGACCCCTGTCTCTTGTAAACCTTAATGCTGTTTTGACTGCGGAGGGACGTGCTGCGGGCAGGACGAACATAACTGAAATACATTACTGATGTTTTGCTCATTCATCAATTCTGTCCAGCTAGGAACGCGCAGTTAGAAAAAACAGGCTTCAAACAACAAGTCGAATTAACCAATGGCCTTCTAAAGCTGTCGAGGAAACAGCACAGTGGCCTGATGGTTAGCACTTCTGATTTGCAGCACTGGGGTCTTTGGTTCAAATCCTTGCCTGGCAGTGGCGGCTGGTGCTCAAAAATTTTGGGGGGACGCAAACAGAAAAATGTAATAGGCATTGCTTTGCGGCAAAAAACGCTGTAAAAAATTGCGTGAATTTGAGGTCACAAAAGTGTGAAAGGGGCCTTCAGTAATTAAGGTATAGTGTGCCCCTTTTCAATGCAGAGAAACCAGCGTGCCCCCTTTTTTAATGCACAGTGACCAGCGTGCCCCCTTTCAATGCACAGTGACCAGCGTGCCCCCTTTCAATGCACAGTGACCAGCGTGCCCCCTTTCAATACACAGTGACCAGCGTGCCCCCTTTCAATGCACAGTGACCAGCGTGCCCCCTTTCAATGCACAGTGACCAGCGTGCCCCCTTTCAATGCACAGTGACCAGTGTGCCCCCTTCAAAACAATGACCAGGGTGCCCCCTTCAATGCAGTGACCAGCGTGCCCCCTTCAATGCAGTGACCAGCGTGCCCCCTTTCAATGCAGTGACCAGCGCGCCCCCTTCAATGCAGAGACCAGCGTGCCCCCTTCAATGCAGAGATCAGCATACATGCCCCCTTCAATGCAGAGACCAGCGTACATGCCCCCTTCAATGTAGTGACCAGCATACATGCCCCCTTCAATGCAGTGACCAGCGTACATGCCCCCTTCAATGCAGTGACCAGCGTACATGCCCCCTTCAATGCAGTGACCAGCGTACATGCTCCCTTTCAATGCAGTGACCAGCGTACATGCCCCTTTCAATGCAGTGGCCAGCGTACATGCCCCCTTCAATGCAGTGACCAGCGTACATGCCCGCTTCAATGCAGTGACCAGCGTACGTGCCCCCCTTAATGCAGTGACCAGCTTACATACCCCCTTTCAATGCAGTGACCAGCGTACGTACCCCCTTCAATGCAGTAACCAGCATACATGCCCCCTTTCAATGCAGTGACCAGCGTACATGCCCCATTCAATGTAGTGACCAGCGTACATGCCCCCTTCAATGCAGTGACCAGCCGTACATGCCCCCTTCAATGCAGTGACCAGCCGTACATGCCCCCTTCAATGTAGTGACCAGCGTACATGCCCCCTTCAATGTAGTGACCAGCATACGTGCCCCCTTCAATGCAGCTACCAGCGTACATGCCCCCTTCAATGCAGTGACCAGCGTACATGCCCCCTTTAATGCAGAGACCAGCGTACATGCCCCCTTCAATGCAGTGACCAGCGTACGTGCCCCCCTTAATGCAGTGACCAGCTTACATACCCCCTTTCAATGCAGTGACCAGCGCCCCTGCATGCAGATTAGGGGGTCGGACACATGGATGGGGGGGGCGGCACCCCTGCGCCCTCAATTCACCGGCCGCCACTGCTGCCTGGGATCAAGTTCTGCCTGGGTTCAATGGACCCATCGTGACCCATGCCAGCATACTATCTGCATGGGTTTGCATGTTCCCCTGGTGCTTATGTGTGTTTCTTCTGACACTGAAAAGACATACTTGTAGAATATTTAACTCCCGGCTAAATTGGCCCAAGCATGTGAGTTATGCTGTTATGCCGGCCCATTCATGTATAGATTTTCATTTGGAAATTTTTCATTTTAGGAAAATTCATTTGATTTTCTAATCATTAGTGGGGTCAAATAAATGTCTGCTTTCGACTGCAGTGGCGGGAAATTCGAAGGGACAGGAAGGAAAACTTTTCTCGGTCAACAAATGTTCGGGCAGTGTATGTGGTTATCGTTCAGAAACTACATTCATTTTCAATTCAAATTTTAACAGCAAAAGACCATTTTCGAACGACATTTATCCATTCATCGGATGTTCAAAGAATTGTTCTACGAGCATTCAATGCTTATGTGAATGGCCAGCATCAGGGATCTTAGAGTGTAAATTTTTTTTTTTTAAAAATCTTACAAACATACAACACAATAAAAGCATATTTACATATATACAGAATTAATAAAATTACATATAAACAAACAAAAATAGCTTACTTCAGCATAAAAAAGAAAGTGGCTTTTTTTTTTGCCAGAAAAAAACAAACACTACTAGAAATTCAAATCAAGACATATGTTATTATTCATTTTACTTTTTATTTTTACACTGTCCCTTTATTTTTATTTAATTTTTTTTATTTTATCTCTTTTTTCCTATTACAAGGAATTTAAACATCCCTTGTAATAGAAATAAGCATGACAGGTCCTCTTTATTGAGAGATCTGGGGTCAAAAAGACCCCACATCTCTCATTTACTTTTAAAAGCAAAAAAAAAAATGACATTTTGACTTTAATAAAACAGAAAAATCATGTCTATCTGCCTTAAACTGGAAGTGACGATGGAGGTCGCTTTGGTCCTCCAAAAGCATAGAGCCGAGTGGGGTCTATCTTGCCCTCACCCAGCTTCCTGCCCAGCCATCGGCCGCATCAGATTGTTTCCAGGTTTACCGACAGCTCCGGTAGGCTCAGAAAATACTGGAAAGTGGTACTGGGGGAGGGGCATCTCTCCTGCTGCCTATAAAAGTGATCCCATGGCGAATCCGCCACCGGGATCCCTTTTATTTGAAACCCGGCTGCTGTTATAACCCCGGTATTTAAGGTCATGATGTACATTTACAGTTAGGTGGTCGGCAAGTGGATTATAGTGGTTGTAAACCTTTACTTATACCCAGTGAAGTGACTGGCCTCAGGTGATACACAGAGATTAAACAAATCCTCCTATATAAGTTGTACCTGTTTACCTGCAGTCTTCTCTACATGCGTTCAAAATGCAGAATTTCTACAGCTCATCTGGGCTTTCAAAAAAGCTGAGGGCAGGGAGCTGAAATTACACACTGCAGAGCTCATTGAGAGATGATTGGAGGAAGGGGCCTCCTTTTACACAGCCTACAGGAACAGAGCTGAAGCCGACAATCACAGGCTGTGTGCTGGAGCTCACAGTGGCAGTAGCACCTCTACTGGAGATGCAGTTTTTTCATACTGCTCGGTATTGACCATCCCATGCTGCCTTTCGTTCCAACACCCAGGTGGCACCCACCATCCCTCCTTTTCCATATATAGCTTGAGCTCCCAGAGGCTTGAATACAGAGGGTTCCCTAGTAACCAATACTGGTAGCTAACATAGGGCGTATGTCATGGGAACCCGTCTACATGCAAGGGGCACCTGGCGTCAGCCGATTGTCTATGTCTGTATTGTCTTGTCTTACGTTCTTTGTTGGATGTAACTTACAACATAGGTGCAGCCATTGAGTAATCCCTAACAGGTTTATTGTACCCTGTCATTATTCAAATAAAGGTTTTTTAAGTTTTTTTTACCTCATCCTACTGCCTAGATTCTTTGCCAGCTTTATAACTCCTTATGCCCGTGTCTATGCGGGGTATTTTTTGTATGTACTTTTTTAGCTATGTTGGCAAACACCCACTGGTGACAGCTATGTAGGGATATTTTTAAGTATTGGCTAAATTGTCATATAACTCTATATATATGCTTGGAGCTCCCTCCCCTGTCACCTTTTTTCTCTTGGTGTCAGAAAAAACTTGTCAGCAGTGACTCATGCTGAAAGCAGAGGAAGAAGCAGCAGAGAGAAATGACACTTATTGCTGTGGATTGAGAAAAGTACACACTATAGAGCAGCCTTTTTCAACCAGGGTGCCTAGGCACTCTGTGGTGCCTTGAGGTTTCTTTAGGGGTGCCTTGACTAAATGCCTATAAAGTGCCCCAATATTGTATACAAACCGATGGGTGGATGAAACCTGCCTTTTAGTTACAAAAAGCCACAGGTTTTCATTGTACAAAAATACAACCTTCTAGCTTCCAACTTTCTAACGAACAATGACATCATCAGTTGACAAGGAGGATGTCAGTTGCCTTCATATCATCCTTGTTTGACCCTCACTTGCATCTCTCCATCAGCTTTGGGGTCTCATTAGCTAAGTGGTGGAGAAAAACTGAGGGAGAAGAGAAACATTGGAATACTAGTCAGTACCCATTTGCAAAAGTGTATAAATCACCTCTAACGTTGGATGTCCTACATGTGGATGTTGCTGCATTAGGTAAAACTATCAGAATAGTTTTTACATTTCTGAATGGGGTGCCTCAAAACTGTCCGTAATTTAGGAGGGTGCCTCAAGACTGTCCATAATTTTGGAGGGTGCCTCAAGACTGTCCATAATTTTGGAGGGTGCCTCAAGACTGTCCATAATTTTGGAGGGTGCCTCAAGACTGTCCATAATTTTGGAGGGTGCCTCAAGACTGTCCAAAATTTTGGAGGGTGCCTTCAAGATTGTCCATAATTTTGGAGGGTGCCTCAAGACTGTCCATAATTTTGGAGGGTGCCTCAAGACTGTCCATAATTTTGGAGGGTGCCTCAAGATTGTCCATGATTAAAAGGGTGCCTCGAGACTGTCTATAATTTTAAAGGGTGTCTCGAGATTGTCAAAAATTTTAAAGGGTGTCTCGAGATTGTCCATAATTTTAAAGGGTGCCTTGAGATTGTCCATAATTTTAAAGGGCGTCTCAAGATTGTCCATAATTTTAAGGGGTGTCTCGAGATTGTCCATAATTTTATAGGGTGCCTTGAGATTGTCCATAATTTTAAAGGGCGTCTCAAGATTGTCCATAATTTTAAGGGGTGTCTCGAGATTGTCCATAATTTTAAGCGGTGTCTTGAGATTGTCTATAATTTTAAAGGGTGTCTTGATATGGGATATGCTTTGTTCATATTTCATGTCTGAGGTTTACAACCACCTTAAGATCTCCCTACTAATTATATTGCCATGTTGGCAGTTATGAGATATCTACAAAGAAATGTAAAGAAATGTTCGCTTCTAGTTGGGATTCCCTAGTATCAGCTGTCAGTACTCACTCGATCCTTTGGGGTAGGCAGCGATATGGAAGGCGTACAGGTAAGGCAGCAGCAGGCTAGTCCCCAATAACAAGGTCATTGTCTTGTCCATCCTCCCAGGCTCTATGTATCCGATCAGGGTCCCCACCTCGCCATGCCCGTTGTTACACCAGCCTCTCGACTTTCAAACTTTTGGCCGTCCAGGCTGTGACATCCTCACAAGACGCTTCCACGAAGGGTCTTCCTGGCTACGTCACCCCCAAAACACTCAGCTGCCTTAACCCCTTGTGGGTTCCTGCTGTGGGGAATCCCAATGAAAAGCAGCTGAGTTCTACGAGTTCACAGCTTCAGCAGGTCGGGAGTGGAGCAAAGCAGACGACCCGGGGACGCCGCAGACTGGGCGTGGGGTGGGGGGCGAGGGGGAAGACTCATGCAGGTACTGACGGAGAACACAACTCACACTTGTCTGAGGGAGAGAGGATGTCTCGGTAATAATAGCAGTCAACCCCCATCCTGACCTGGCAAGAAGTCTGGAAAATCGCTCTCTGGCCAATACATGTGTTTGCAATAACATACATTCTTCATCAGTGACGCCATCGCACCAAAAAACTAATTAAATATTAACTAATTTATGGTGCGTGGTGTGGTGGTGACATAGAAATAGAAACTATTGTCTCTTCTGAGTTTTTAATTATGTTCGTGAAAGTCTCTAACATAAAAAAGTGATACGTTCTTGACTGACTGGTTACAATATGCAGCAAAAGAATCTTTTTTTTTTTCAGAAAATCTCCACCTTTTATCATTAACCACTTCTGGACCGGAAGGATTTGCCCCCTTAACCACTTAAGCCCCGGAAGATTTTACCCCCTTCCTGACCAGGCCCTAATTTGCGATTCGGCACTGCGTGACTTTAACGGACAATTGCGCGGTCGTGCGACGCTGTACCTAAACGAATTAGACGTCCTTTTTTTCCACAAATAGAGCTTTCTTTTGGTGGTATTTGATCACCTGTGCGATTTTTTGATCATGCGCTATAAACAAAAAAAGAGCATAAATTTTGAAATAATAATAAAATTTTTCAAATTTTTTTATATGAAATTCCCAAAAAAAATGTAAAATTCAAAGTTTTTTAACATTTTTGCCCAATTTGTTTTTTGCTACATATGTTTGGTAAAAAAAAAATCGCAATAAGCGTATTTTGATTGGTTTGCGCAAAAGTTATTGCGTTTACTAACTACGGGAAAGATTTTTTGTCATTTTTGTTGTTTTTTTTTTAACGAGTAATGGCGGCGATCTGTGATTTTTTTGTCGTGACTGCGACTGCATTGCGGTGGACAGATCGGACCCTTGACTGACATTTTTGACACTTTTGGGGGTACCAGTGACATTACTACAGTAATCAGTGCTATACATATGCACTGTTACTGTAAAAATGACACTGGCAGGGCCAGGGAAGCGGTTAACTTTATTGGAGAGGAAGGGGTTAAGTGTGTCCCTAGGGGCGTGTTTCTAACTGTGATTGGATGTGGCTGTGTGTGTGTAACAGCAGAGATCAACGGTCCTACATAGCAGGACCGTATGATCTGTGCTGTTACACAGGGGAGAATGACAGGCGGCTTTGTTTACATCAGCCGCCTGCTTTTCTCCCTCTCCATCCGACGATCGCGAGTGACCGGCGGACATCGGGTCCGCAGGTCACTCGCACGGAGGTGTCCCTGAAGGAGCGGGGGCGGGAGCGCGCCTCCGGCGGCGCGCGCTTGCCCCCCTATTGGCTCACAGGCTAGTGATGTCGGTACGTCACTTTGCCTGCACAGGGCTGACCGCCGCAGTATATATACTTGCGGCGGTCGGCAAGTGGTTAATGACCAGGACATTTTTTGCGATTCAGCACTGCGTTATTTTAACTGACAATTGCATGGTCGTGCGACTCTGTACCCAAATAAAATTGATGTCCTTTTTTTCTCCCACAAATAGAGCTTTCTTTTGGTGGTGTTTGATCACCTGTGTGATTTTTATTTTTTGAGCTATAAATAAACAAAAAAAAACAAAATTTCATGGGTTTGTGTAAAATTATGTTTTCTGTTTTGTAATGTTACATCTTTATTTGTTATGTATGTAAAGAAATTTAATAAAAATATTTATAAATAAACAAAAAAGAGCGACAATTCTGAAAAAAAAAAAACAATGTTTTTAACATTCTGCTTAAATGTAAAAATCTAATTTTTTTTCATCCTTTTAGGCCAATTTGTATTCTGCTACATATTTTTGGTAAACAAAATCCCAATAAGCGTATATTGATTGGTTTGTGCAAAAGTTATTGCGGCAACAAACTAGGGGAAATATTTATGTACTTTTTATGTATTTATTTATTTTTACTAGTACTGGCCGCGATCTGAGATTTTTAGCGGGACTGCGACATTGCGGCGGACAGATCGGACACCTAACTGACATTTTTTACACTTTTGGGGGTACCAATGACATTACTATAGTAATCAGTGCTAAAAAATATGAACTGTTACTGTAATAATAACACTGGCAGGGAAGGAGTTAATCTAGGGAGCCTAGAGGAGTGTTTTCTAACTGTATGGGGGAGGGACTTGTGAAATGACCATAGAGACCTGTGTTCCTATATAGAAGGATCACAGGCGCTCTGTGTTCATTCCAGAGAGAACAACGGTCAGCTGTGTTTACAGCAGCAGACCGATGTTCTCTCTAAACGGGGAGCGAACGCGGGTGCCCGGCGGCAATCGTGGATCGGCTTCCTCGCTTCCTGATGGGCGTTTTTTTGGGCATTTTTTTGGGGTCTTTGGAGTCAGGCATGACATCTGAACTTGTGTATAGTGGTATATATACACACACACTTATATGTATTATACACATACACACATATAGGTGTGATAGGAGTGGAGCCATATGCCTGTTAATTATTTCATTAGCGCAAGCATAGTGTTCTGCTCTTTTCACACCTATATATGTGTAGGTGTATATATACATACATGTGTGTGTATATATACCCCTATACACAAGTTCAGATGTCATGCCTGACTCCAAACTTGTCCTCTAAAAAGCCCTATAAACGCCTGCAGCAAAAAGCAGGCTGACAGGGGAGAAGCCATATTGCTGCTTTGTAAGTCACATAAGAGAAACGATCTTTTCTCTATAGCGGTCACCCTGACATGGAAGGGTTTGGTCACCCTGCCATAGCAGTCAGCGTCAGTTCACCCTACACTACACTACATCACCCTGGCACTTAACACTTTCCCTACAGAAACTTGATTTTTGAAGCTAACTATAGTGGAAAATAGCACCCTAACTACACTAGATATCCCTTTCCTCACACTAATAATTGCTAAATGACACTTTTGAAGCAGAAGTAACAGAACTGCTTCCACTCTCTTCCACGTCCCTGTATTAAAATGCTAGGAATTTGGCGGGGCTATCTTATATACTGGGGGGCGTATTCACTAATGATTGGCCTCTGGACCCCCTAGTCACTCCAATCACATTCCTAGCATTCTCCTGCCCCCTCAATTGGTTTTTACTAATGGTTCTGGTCCAATCATGGGCTTTTAAAGCCCATTTCCTGTCCCATTACATTTTGGTCGGTTCTGGTTGCCGAATTCCAAACTTTTTCAGCAAAAAGTTCTAAATTCGGCCGAACCTCGAACAGTCAATGTTCGGGTCGAACCGATGGTCGACCCGAACCGTTCGATCATCCCTAGCCTTAACTTATATGTAATTGAACTATATACAGCAGGTAAAATAAATATTGAACACATAGTTACATAGTTAGTCGGGTTGAAAAAAGACACAAGTCAATCCGGCTCAACCAATAAAAAACAAAAAACAGTATTGAAAACCCAACCATACAATCGCATATACACAATCCTATACCCGCAGTTGATCCAGAGGAAGGTGAAAAACCCCAGCAAAGCAGGGGAAAAAATTCCTTCCTGATCACCCGAGAGCAGGCCCTGACTGGGAAAAAAAATAGGCCCGGGCATTTTAGATTTAGCAGCCCATTTTTTGGTGCTCCAAGAAGAGCAGAATGCGGTGCGCACAGCGAAGAGTGGGTTTGTCCAAATTGTGTTTCTAGGTAAATATATTTCTAAAGGTGCTATTGACGGGAAATGTTGACCACATGTTGGTAACAACCCATGCAATCCATACATGCAAAGAAACCAAAACAGTTCAGAAATGAAGTTATGTGTAATAAAATGGAAGGACACAGGGAAAAAGTATGGAACACGCTAACTGAAAAAAGTGTCACCCGGGTACAACCACTTTAGCAAAATCATGTACAGGTAGGTGATTTTGCGGGAAGTGGTTAAACGAGCTTCAACATTCTTTTTCTTCAGCAATGAAGTCTTGCTTGGTGGGCGTGCATACAGGTAATGGTGACTGAGTGCATTACTTTTTGTTTTCTTTGAAACAATTGTATTTCAGGTCTTCCTGAAGCTCTCCATATGTGGTCCTTGGCTCTTGGACAACTCTTCTCATGATTCTTTTCACTCAGAAATCTTGCGAGGAGCACCTGGTCGTGGCTGGTTTATGATAAAATTATGTTCTTTCTACTTCCGGATTATGGCCCCAACAGTGCTCACTGGAAAATTCAGAAGTTTAGAAATCCTTCTGTAATCAAATCCATCAGTATGTTTTGCAACAATAAGGTTGCAAAGGTCTTGAGAGAGCTCCTTGCTTTTACCCCATCATGAGATGTTTCTTGTGGGACACTTTGGTAATGAGACCCCTTTTTATAGGCCATTAGTTGATAATTAAAGCGGAGTTCCAGCTTCAAATACCTTTTTTAACTAAAAATACCCCTATAATACTAATCCATCTCCCTTTACAGAGTCGCTATTCTCATACTTACAGGGTGTACAATATTGGATTTTAGTCAAAATCTTACTTTTAAAAACTCTGTCTGGGCGCGGCCATCTTGGATGTGGGCATCTGAAGCCGCAGTGTAATCTGCTGTGTCCTTCTTCCTGATTCCAGGGAGTGTTCTGGGAGTTCTTCCTGATTCCAGCCTCCTGGGAGTGATGACAAACAGCTCCCAGGATGCAATGCAAAGGCGGAAGTAATGTCGGTGGCCGTGGCCACAGAGGGGGGAGAAGGAGGAAGTGCAATAAAAAATGACCTGAAAATAAGGTAAGGGTCCCCCGAAAAATTTTTAAATGCCCAATTGTTGATCAGCATAGCAAGCACTCCAGGAATCACTAAAGTTGCAAAATAGGCCGGAACTCCGCTTTAACCAGTTGATAATAATTTGCACTGAGAAGGGGCAGGATTGCTTTGTAAATACTGATAGAGTTCAGCGGGTGTCTTGACTTTCCATGCCTTTTTGCACCACCCTTTCTTCATGTGTTCAATACTTTTTCCGTGTATCATTCCATTTTATTACACATAACTTAATTTCTGAACTTATTTGTTTGGATATCTTTGTATGTATGGATTGCATGGGTTGTTACCGACATGTGGTGAACATTTCATGTCAATAGCACCTTTAGAAATATGTTTACCTATAAAAATGGTGACATGTTCAATACTTATTTTACTCGCTGTATTTACGTAGCTGTTGGTCTGGAGTTTTCTTCAAAAGAGAAGTACAGGAATGGAAAAAAACAAATACCATTTATACTTACCAAAATGGATGCAGAACCGTTCCGATGCTGTATCTGTCCTCTGCTGGCTCTACACTGATCGAAGACCGCTGATCGATCAGTTCTCCCATCAATTCTAAGCACAGAGCAGTCACTGCCCCCAGTGCTCACTGGAGCGCCGGGCTGTGGAGGGGGAGGAAGCGGCTGACTCAGGATCTCAGCCACACGCTGAAAGCCAGACCTAGCTGTCACTAAGGCATCTGGGTGAATCCCAACATTATTGTCAGGATCCCTGCCAAGCCTGGAACAGCTCTCTGACATCAGCCGTCAGCGATCTGTTTTTGGCACAATCTGGGTTACAGGAGGGCAGAACTAAGTGCACTCCTGTGACCGATTCTGGCAGTAGGGCCAGAAGAGCTTTGGCCATACTTCTCCTTTTAAAGCTGAGCTCCAAAAATAAAAATTTCAATTTAAATAGCCACAAAGGATATAAATGGACTTTGTGTGCACCAAACCCCCTTACAAAGCCAGATATTACCTTGTAAAAGCGGCATTGACATCAAAAATTGAGCTGTACATAGCCTGTGCAGAGAGCAGAGCTGTAGGCTCCACCCACTACAGGCTGCCTGCAGAAAACAACAGGAGGGGCGGAGAGAAGACCAGTCACCCTGCACAGGGAGAGAGAGCAGCAGTGAGTGGGCTTGGGTTACTGCACAGATCTGGAAGAAATAACCCAAAGCACACCAAGGTTTAACCACTTACAGACCGCCCACCGTGTATCATACTTGTATAAAGTACTTGAAACCCATACTTGAGTAAAAGTACAAGTGCTCGATCAAAAAGTGACTTGAGTAGAAGTGGAAGTGCTCGATCAAAAAGTGACTTGAGTAGAAGTACTAAAGTATTCAACATTTTTTGTACTTAAGTATTGCAAGTAGTTTTTTTTTAAATTTTGCTACTCAAGTACTGAAAGTAAAAGTACAAGTACTGTGTTATGTAATTATTAAAGACAGAATTCAAAAGTTTGAACATCATATTGTTTTTTATTATTTCAAATGATTAACCTAAAGGACAATCACAATTCCTATGGCTGTAACTTTTTGTAAACAAAAACAGATAAAGTATGTCCCTCCCTTCCCCCTTTAAAGCATCCCTCCTTCTCTTCCCTGCATGTCTTTTTCTCCACAGCTTATTGGTGCGCAAAATCATATATAAACCAATGTGATATACAACAATATATTCCAATAATGAAATAAAGGAAGAGTGTATGAAATCAAAGTCAATAAAAAGTCCATATACTGTATATAATACCATAATACCATATATATGTGACAAAACAAGATGAATATATTTTCAAAGGTGCAGGAATCAAACAGGTGCCATTCCAAATAATAGGTGCAAACTCCTCCCACCACCTTGTGGATTTCCCCCTTACCCGGCGGATGAAGGTAAGTGCAAAATAATATCCAAATAGACTCTTCCAGTGAAACAAAACTGCAAAACCTGTGCTCTCAACTTCCAGTGAAAAAAGCAAAATCAGCCTCTTACCAGAAAAAAGGTCTATGTACGCTTGTGACTCTCCTTGGTTGGGGGAGGTTCTCTTTCCCCTTAACAGCAGATATGTAGACCATTTTATTTATACATACAGTAGCATTTATTTTAGTATGCGCTGATTTACACATGACATTATACACATTTTTTTGAACTTCAAGAAACCTGCCATCTACTGTTCTGGCAGTGGTAATTTTTATAATTGTAACGAGTAACTATGCAGCACAAAAAAAAATATTTGGAGTAGAAGTATTGAAATCATCGAAAAAATGTAGTGAAGTAAAAGTGGAAGTAGGAGAAAAAAATTCTACTCTAGGAAAGTACAGATACCGCCTTTCTGTACTTAAGTGCAGTAGTGAAGTAGTTCTACTTAGTTACTATACATCTCTGTCGTGTATTTACGTCGGTCCAGATAGCTGCCATAACCCCGGTATTTTATTATACAGCGGGCTGTCCGATTTAGCACAAGGTTGGTCCCAGCGGTGCACATACCCTGGGATCACCCTTATGGGCGACAGGAGAGGTGCCCCCTGTCCTTCCCGACGCTTCCCGGTCATTTTTCCCGCTCATGGGACCCGCCGGTGGCGGGGAAAAAAGTCCGGTCCACCCTCCTCTCAGGCAGGAAGTCGTGTGAAGGCAAGATGGCCCTCACTCGACTCTATGCCCTTGGAGGACTGAAGCGACATCATAGATTTCTTCCTAGCAACGGATTTAAAGAACCCATTTTTTTTACGTCATGAAAAAAAACTACTTTTTTTTTTTCTTTTTTTAGTGTAGTGTTGACCCCAGATCTCACATTAAAGAGGTCCTGTCATGCGTATTATTTAAAAAACAGTGTAAAAATAAAAAATAAAAGATAAAATAAATAGGAAAAAATAGGTAAACGGAGCTCAAACCACACATGGGAGGTATCGCCGTGATCGTTAGATTGAGAGCGAGAGCGATAATTTGAGCCCTAGATCTCCTCTATAACTCTAAACTGATAACCTGTAGAAATTTTTAAATTGTCGCCTATTGGGATTTTTAAGTACCAATGTTTGTTGCCATTCCATGAGTGTGCGCAATTTTGAAGCATGACATGTTGGGTATCTATTTACTCGACGTAACATTATCTTTTACAGAAAAGAAAAAAAATTTGCCTAACTTTACTGATTTCTTATTTTTTAATTCAAGAAAGTGAATTTTTTCCAAAATAATTGCATTTGTAAGACCGCTGTGCAAATACGGCATGATAAAAAATATTGCAATGATCTCCATTTTATTTTCTAGGTTCTCTGCTAAAAAAAAAATATATATATATCATGTTTGGGGGTTCTAAGTAATTTTCTAGCAAAAAAAAAAATGATTTTAACTTGTAAACAACAAATGTCAGAAAAAGGCCCAGTCCAGAAGTTGTTAACCACTTGCCGACCGCCGCACGACTATTTACTGCGGCGGTCAGCCCCTCACAGGCAAAGCGACGTAGTACTACGTCGCTAGCCTGTGGGGGTCTCAGGAGCGAGCGCGCGCCGCCTGAGGCGCGCTCCCGCTCCCGCGCGGTCACGGAAACCCCCACGCGTGTGACTGGCGGACCCGATCGTCCGCCGGTCACTTGCGATCGTCGGTGGAGAGGGAGAAAGGCAGGCGGCTAATGTAAACAAAGCCGCCTGTCACTCTCCCCTGTGTAGAAACAGTGATCATACGGTTCTACTATGTAGAACCGTTGATCACTGTTCCTACACCTCAAGCCACAGCCAATCACAGTTAGAATCACGCCCCTAGGGACACACATAACCCCTCCCTCTCAAAAAAAGTTAACCCCTTCACTGCCAGTGTAATTTTACAGTAACAGTGTATATGTATAGCACTGATTACTGTAGTAATGTCACTGGTACCCCCAAAAGTGTCAAAAATGTCAGTCAAGGGTCCGATCTGTCCGCCGCAATGTCGCAGTCCCGCAAAAAAATCGCAGATCGCCGCCATTACGTGTTAAAAAAAAAAACAACAAAAATGACAAAAATCTTTCCCTTTGTTAGTAGACGCAATAACTTTTGCGCAAACCAATCAAAATATGCTTTTTGCGATTTTTTTTACCAAACATATGTAGCATAAAACAAATTGGCCGAAAATGTTAAAAAATTTTGATTTTTTCATTTTTTGTTTGGGGAATTTCATATAAAAAATGTGAAAAATATTGTTATTTTTTGCAAAATTGACGCTTTTTTTTGTTTATAGCGCATGATCAAAAAATCACACAGGTGATCAAATACCAACAAAAGAAAGCTCTGTTTTTGGGAAAAAAAGGACGTCAAATTCGTTTAGGTACAGCGTCACACGACCGCGCAATTGTCCGTTAAAGTTACGCAGTGCCGAATCGCAAAATAGGCCCTGGTCAGGAAGGGGGTAAAATCTTCCGGGGCTTAAGTGGTTAAAGAAGAATACACACAATAAGTTCACATTTCTGCGATGCGGGAACGCTGCGAATATGCAGCGTGTTCCCGCATCGCATCCGCACCCCTGGCAGTTCACACTGCCATATGCGATACGCTGGGGGTGTCAATTAAAAGCTAACGACACCCCCAGATCAGATCGCATATCGCAGTGCGATCTGAAAGTTTGCACAGAATCGGATCGCACTAGTGTGAACCGCCATGCGATCCGATTCTGCTGCGGACCAAAAAAAGGGTCCTGTGCGAGTTGGGTGCGATTGCGGTGCGAATTCAGCCATACAAACTGTATGGCTGAATTTGCACCGCACAGAGATGTAATTTTAGGAGCAGTGCGCTCTGAAATACATGCGATCTCTGTCATCGCACTAATGTGAACCGGCGCTAAATATATTCAGACAATATTTGCTTGTCCTGGAGTTCACCTTTAAGAGTAATGCATTATTGAACTTTTTTCCTAAATGCGACCCAAGTCCTAATAAATGGAAAATTGACTTTATTCTTTCTTGAAAACAGGCGGAGTATGCGGTTTCTCAAAATCCTTTTGACAGCTGGGAGGGCCGTTCCAGAGAACTGGAAATTGTACAAGGCAGCCGCTACTTGAGGGATTTACGTTTCCAACATACACACATCTGTAATGAAGAAGACAGAAAGAGAAAATAATTGCAAAACTATTTCTGTGACTTTGCCAAACACAAGTGAAGCTGACATACGTGAGCTGGAGGGAAGCAGACGGCCTGTTTATACTGAGCGGGGAAATCGCGCCTGCTGATTGGAACGCACTTTAACCTGTTTTGATGTAAAATGTCACAATTTTTTTTTTTTTTTATCACCACATTATTAAAGTAGCATCAATCCCTCAGTGTTTTTTTAGTTTTGCATGCTGAACACAATAAAATAAACATTTCCCTTTAAACTATTTGTTAACCTGGCAGGGGGTGTTGTCTGCGCATCGATTATCAGTGCAGACCCATAAAGAATGCCCACCTAAAGTGCCAACCTGTGCCCACCAGGAATGCCCACCACCAGGGATTCCAATCAGTGCTCATTAGGGATGCCAATCAGTGCCCATAAGTAATGCCTGTCAGTGCCCCCTCATCAGTGCTGCATATCAGTGCCATCTATGAGTGCCCATCAATGCCGCCCATCAGTGCCACCTATCAGTGCCCATCAGATCTGCCTATCAGTGCTGCATATCAGTACCCATCAGTGCTGCATATCAGTACCCATCAGAGCTGCATATCAGTGGCACCTATCAGTGCTGAATATTAGTGCCTCATCATCAGTGCCCATCAGTGTCACCTCATTAGTGCTGCCTCATCACTGCCCATCAGTGCAGCCTCATCAGTGCCCGTCAATGAAGTGGAAATTATAAAAATGTCATATTGGTACAGTTTTGTAGGACTTTGTATGTGTCATTCAAAGTGTGACAGCACTGAAAGCTGAAAATTGACCTGGGCAGGAAGGGGGTGAAAGTGCCCGGTATTGAAGTGGTTCAAAAAAATGAAATATAATTAACCAAATGTAAAAAACGTATAGGTCCTGCTGTGGTAGTCCTGTAGTTACATGGGGGTGAGAGGAAGGAAAGATGCAACCCGGTGAGGAACATTGCATCTGACACTACCAATAGTGTTAAATGCTGAAGAGTCTTAGAGAAGCATTTTGAACAGAGGGAAGTTAGGAGACATGGGACGGTATAGAGGTGAGTATATTATTTCTTCTTAAGCCTCGTACACACGCAACGATTGTTGGCCGGGAATTTTCGGCCAACGTCCGATTGGCCGATTGTCGGCTTGTTAGTATGATGCTTCCGACAACCGACTGCGACTTTTCGGCCGAACAAAATCTGGTGTGCAGGCTATAAAATTTTTGTTGGCCGTCAACAGAACGGCCGATTGTTCGTCAGTCAGTACAGATTTCGGCAGACAAAAATCAGATGAGCAAGACTGGGCATGCTCAGAGAAGAAAAAACACACGGAAAGTTAACCAGCACTTCTGAAGTTGGTTTTTGTTGGCCGATAAAATTTGTGTGCAGTCTAGAGGACATTTCACCCAATACAACAACACTGGACAAAAGACGGCCGATCGGTCGGCCAACAATCAGTGCGTGTGTACGAGGCATAACTTTCATCTGTTAGCAGTGCTGCTTGAGAGCCCTAGAAATCTGACTTGCCGCAATGGCAGGAAAAAAAAATCACCCATTGACATTTAAAAACATTGAGTGTATAATAGGACACCCTACAGACTCAAGCCATTATGTTGTCATAATTTAGGAACAATCCTGCACTGCTTTATGGAACAAAAAAGTCCTAATGCAGAGACCAGAAGGTCTATTATTAGGTCGGCCCCTGTCTGGGCACAGGGATGGTGTGGTTGGGGGGTTTGATGGCTTCCAGAGTTTGTTAACCACAGAATGATTATTTGCTGTGGTTAACCCCGCTCAGACGGAGCAGAAAGGCACTTTGGGGCCTCTCAATTTCCAGCCTAAACGCCCTGCAGGTCTCGAGACGTCTAATGAGATAATAGACGCTGTGATGTAATGAGTTCTTTGGAATATGGAACCATTTTGGCTGAAAGTGTGCCGGGCCACAGCATAAATGGCATAATACATCATATTAAGACTTTGTTGGTGAGTCTGTGATCTACAAAGTGCAGGATAAGTTAGCACAATGCCTGAAATCTCAGATAATCTTTAATTCTATATATTTCTAAATCTGCAGCTTTCAATAAAATAGTAACATAGGTTGAAAAGAAACAGCAGTCCATCAAATTCAACCAACAATAGAAAAAAATAACACCCGTAATCCCACAGTGCTTAACTATCCCACGTGCCAACATTATTAACTTCACCCATTTCGCCTGTTCATTTTCTGAATGGGTATGCCCAAATCACACCCACTTTACAGGTTGGTCCCTTCAAGACCCCACCTCTAAAAATTCAAGGTCCTCACATGACGCCCATTTTACAGGTTGGTCCTGCATGTGTGGGTTTGCCCAATCATTTTGTGCGTAGTCGTTTTTTGCAGTCGTTGGAGGCAGGAGACTGTCTGTGCCTGTCCCAACTCAGACATTTGGGAGGTATAAGTAATCCTGCAGTGAAGGTTATGGTCAAACACTTCCTGTCATGGGGTAATAACTGTCCCCTTTCCCATATATGCTTTGTGTTGTCGCCTTGTCTCATGACTACAAGCAGTTCTGGTTAAAGAAAACTTTGATTCATGTGGGGTGGTCCCTTGAGTGCCACATCCCAAATAAAGATACAAGAACAATGGAGTTCCCCTTGGGGCGGGACTTTTAAGGCACTATGTAATATCAAGATACACAATTTATTTGAAAATTTTATTGAAAAAAGTATATACAAAACAAGAAAAAATGTTAAAATACTGGCAAGTTATACAGACATAACGTACAGCAGTGAAATGCACCACAAATAGACCGCGGGTAATTGACCCGACGCGTTTCGGAGAGGAACCCCGAACTCCTTCTTCAGGGGTGCCCGCAGGAAGTGGTCTAGAAATAATTAGTATGTAAGTCATGTGTCACTTAGACAAAATTAAATACAATATAGTATTTTAACAAAATTTTCAAAGCACTTACATATTCACTGTAGAGAATGAAGAAAACTTGCCCGCCTGTAAAGGCTAAAACCAAGAGGTCAGACTGCCGCAAGGTGCTAAACTGGGATGCCGTAAAGAAGTGCTCGATGTTGGACCCAAAAGAAACCTTCTCTGTGTGTCGCAGGTGGCTGAAAAACTGCTTGCAACCCCAATTCCCCAAAAGGGAAAGAGGGGGTAGGAATAGCTGGAACCCCCAGAAGACAGTCCTGCTGAGCAAAAACCAAATAATTAGAAAAGATCCCCAATTTAGCTGAAAACGCAATAATGGTAGTAATTGCTTTTTTTGGAAAAAGTCCCAAAAACCAAAAATTAATGAAAATCAGAAAACTTGTAAAATAAGAATTATTGTTTTGGGGGGAAAAAAAAGGCCATCGTCTGTTGCTTAGGTAGTAAGAAACAACACAGATTAATTGTGATTGGAAAAATTGCACTGCGGGATTTTGCAAGTCCCAAAACCTATGGTTGAAAATACCAGAGGAGAGATATAATGAGTGTCCTCTTGTAAAAAATATGAATTCAACAAGAAAGAAAAAGCAAAAAAGAACAGAACTTGCCATCAGCATTATAGTACATCGGCAGACTGTTTAGCAAAATTTCTCAAAAAAATATAAATACCTTAGAGTCACTTGTAACGGGCAGACAAATCCAGCTTGGCAAAATAGATGTTATCTCATGCTCGGCAGTGGAACAAATGAGTCCAATGTCGGGCATGTAAGATATATAAGGAGCCTTGTCAATCAGCTGAGACTTGTCTCAGCCGAGAGACAATTGCAAACAGCTGGTTGCCTATGGGGTTCCCCGGGTCACATACGCCGGGCCTGCCCCCTGCCGGAAACATCCGGCGGAAGCTGGGCCGGCCTGTGCGTCCCACCGACACGGTGAAGGACTTCCGCCTGCGTGAGACGCAAGGCGGAGTCCACTGGGCATGCGCCTATAGCTCAAACAGAGCTAGATGGGATTGGGCTGTTGCCGCTGTTACGGGCGCCATCTAGTGGCGTCCGCTTACCGTGCCGGGCTATTCCAGAGCCAGGATGGGAAACAAGTGTCTCCCCATCGTGCAGCTTCCATCCATCGAGACATCAGAGAAGGTTTGGGTCCTGTAAAAGAGTAAAATAAAGCAATAAATGCCAAAAGACTGAATGCAAATGGTTGTCAACAATGCATTATCCGAGTATAATTTTAGGAAAGGATATTTTTCAAAAATAAACAGTCGGCACCATAGTCGGTCAGGCTGACCTACCTGTGTACAAAGATTTAATTCGTGCATATGCTAAATTGCAAGATGTTATAGAATCACTCAATATTCACCATTACATGAAATAGAATTGCAAAGCATCTAAACAACCCTCATATTAATTTCATGTCAATAATTAGAAACATTGGATAACAATAAAAATAAAAAAGAGAAAAAAGAAGAAAAGAATTGCAGAAAAAGAAAAGGGAAATGCGACATATCCAGAAAACCAGAGTCATTAGATTTCCATACCACCGGATGTGAAGCCTTCGAGGAAGGGTTTGTATGAGACCATCTCATTAAGTCCTGGTGGCTCTGTGGCTCTGTGGCTCTAAGGCGATAGATCCACCTCAGCTCGAGCTGGAGGAGGGTCTTGTTCCAATCCCCCCCTCTCGAGCTGGGGTGGACTCTATCAAGGATCAGAAACTTAATTCTGGGAAACCTCCCTGCATGTACCAAACTGGTATGACGTCCGAGAGGAAGCTCAGGGTCGCAGGTTCTCATACTTTTTATGTGCCGGCAGGCACGTTTGGTGAAATCCAGTTTTGTTTTGCCCACATAAAAACAACCGCACCCACAGAGAAGTAAATATACCACCCCGTGGGTGCGGCAGTTGGCAAAGTGCATGGGCCTGAAAATTTGTCCATTCGGAAGAATGGGATTCTGGGTAGTGTGCATGAACTTACAATACTTGCATGCCCCACACATGTAGGTTCCCCTGGCTTTGCAGGGGTCCCTGTTTCCATGGGCAGCAAATTCGCTGTGTGTCAATTGATCCTTAAGAGCTGGAACTTTTCTATATGTAATTTGTGGAAATGCTGGGACATGTTTACCTACAATTGGGTCAAATGCAAGCATATGCCAATGTTTGGTCATAATCTTTTTGATTTCCATATGTTGCTCTGAGTACCTAATAATTAATCTGAGGGTGTGATCATCCGGTTTTTTGATTTTTGGGGCCAGTAGTGTGTTCCTGTCTATTCCTTTGGCATTTCTGTATGCCTTTTTGAGGGTTGTCGGGGAATAGCCTCTTGCTCGGAGTCTACTCCTCAGATCATTGGCAACTCCTTGAAAAACAGTGAGGTCCGTGCAATTCCGTCTGGCCCGAAGATATTCGCCAAACGGAATGGAACGCACCAGTGTCTCGGGGTGGAAGCTGGAGGCATGGAGGATGGTGTTGCCAGCAGTGGGCTTTCGAAAAAGCCCACTGTGGAGAACACCATCCTCCCCCCTGGACACCTCTACATCCAAAAAGGTAACATGGCAGGGGTCAAAGTTCATAGTAAATTTCAAATTGAACTCATTTTTGTTTAATCTGTCCATGAAAGCATTGAGTGATTCAGGTGACCCGTGCCAGAGCATAAACACGTCATCGATGTATCGGACCCACAAATTAATGTGGTCCGTATACATCGATAACGCGTCGTCCCTAAGGATGGCTCGCTCCCACTCCCCCAGGTACAAATTGGCGTAGGATGGGGCACAACAAGTGCCCATCGCTACGCCCTGCACCTGGAGGTAGTGGGAGCCGTCAAACGTGAAAACATTGTGCAATAGAATAAACTGTAAACTGGACAGTATAAATTCGCCATAAGCATCTAAGTTGTTATCTTGCATCATGGTGTGTCTGACTGCTGAGAGGCCTCGATCGTGGGGAATGGAACTATAAAGTGCCTCCACATCAATCGTGACCAATAAGCAGTCAGGAGGCACCCATATATGTTCAATTTTTTGTAGAAAATGGATGGTGTCCCGTATGTAAGATGGCAGTTGTATCACGAATGGTTTCAAAAAGGAATCGACCAGTCTACTGGCATTATCCGTTAAAGACCCTCTACCTGAAATAATAGGACGCCCTGGTGGATTAGTGGCGTCCTTATGTATTTTGGGGAGGGCATAAAAGGTGGGGGTAATCGGAAATGGTGTACGGATGAAGTCCCATGTATGTTTGGAGATAATCGCATTTAAGTATGCAGAGTCAACTAGTTGATAGAATTCCAGCTGATATTTCAATACTATATCCGATGGAATTCTCCTATACCATTCCTGGTTCCCAAGAATCCTTAAACACATGGCGGCATACTGGGAATTATTCATAATCACCACGTTGCCGCCTTTGTCAGCCTGTTTAATGGTAATTGTAGGATTCGCCTTTAATTTCTCAATAGCTTGCTTTTGGTTGAAGGTGATGTTTTTGTTGGTGAATTTTTTAGTATTCAATTTTTCAATTTCTTTGGTTACTATTTTTACGAAGGCGGCAACGTGGGGATTGGAGGTATTAGGAAACCTATCTGACTTCTTTTTATTTTTATTTTTATTTTTATTTTTATTTTTTTTTATGAAGGGAGCCTGTGTCATGTTGTGTCGTTTTGTCCAGTTTACAGTTTATTCTATTGCACAATGTTTTCACGTTTGATGGCTCCCACTACCTCCAGGTGCAGGGCGTAGCGATGGGCACTTGTTGTGCCCCATCCTACGCCAATTTGTACCTGGGGGAGTGGGAGCGAGCCATCCTTAGGGACGACGCGTTATCGATGTATACGGACCACATTAATTTGTGGGTCCGATACATCGATGACGTGTTTATGCTCTGGCACGGGTCACCTGAATCACTCAATGCTTTCATGGACAGATTAAACAAAAATGAGTTCAATTTGAAATTTACTATGAACTTTGACCCCTGCCATGTTACCTTTTTGGATGTAGAGGTGTCCAGGGGGGAGGATGGTGTTCTCCACAGTGGGCTTTTTCGAAAGCCCACTGCTGGCAACACCATCCTCCATGCCTCCAGCTTCCACCCCGAGACACTGGTGCGTTCCATTCCGTTTGGCGAATATCTTCGGGCCAGACGGAATTGCACGGACCTCACTGTTTTTCAAGGAGTTGCCAATGATCTGAGGAGTAGACTCCGAGCAAGAGGCTATTCCCCGACAACCCTCAAAAGGCATACAGAAATGCCAAAGGAATAGACAGGAACACACTACTGGCCCCAAAAATCAAAAAACCGGATGATCACACCCTCAGATTAATTATTAGGTACTCAGAGCAACATATGGAAATCAAAAAGATTATGACCAAACATTGGCATATGCTTGCATTTGACCCAATTGTAGGTAAACATGTCCCAGCATTTCCACAAATTACATATAGAAAAGTTCCAGCTCTTAAGGATCAATTGACACACAGCGAATTTGCTGCCCATGGAAACAGGGACCCCTGCAAAGCCAGGGGAACCTACATGTGTGGGGCATGCAAGTATTGTAAGTTCATGCACACTACCAAGAATCCCATTCTTCCGAATGGACAAATTTTCAGGCCCATGCACTTTGCCAACTGCCGCACCCACGGGGTGGTATATTTACTTCTCTGTGGGTGCGGTTGTTTTTATGTGGGCAAAACAAAACTGGATTTCACCAAACGTGCCTGCCGGCACACAAAAAGTATGAGAACCTGCGACCCTGAGCTTCCTCTCGGACGTCATACCAGTTTGGTACATGCAGGGAGGTTTCCCAGAATTAAGTTTCTGATCCTTGATAGAGTCCACCCCAGCTCGAGAGGGGGGGATTGGAACAAGACCCTCCTCCAGCTCGAGCTGAGGTGGATCTATCGCCTTAGAGCAACAGAGCCACCAGGACTTAATGAGATGGTCTCATACAAACCCTTCCTCGAAGGCTTCACATCCGGTGGTATGGAAATCTAATGACTCTGGTTTTCTGGATATGTCGCATTTCCCTTTTCTTTTTCTGCAATTCTTTTCTTCTTTTTTCTCTTTTTTATTTTTATTGTTATCCAATGTTTCTAATTATTGACATGAAATTAATATGAGGGTTGTTTAGATGCTTTGCAATTCTATTTCATGTAATGGTGAATATTGAGTGATTCTATAACATCTTGCAATTTAGCATATGCACGAATTAAATCTTTGTACACAGGTAGGTCAGCCTGACCGACTATGGTGCCGACTGTTTATTTTTGAAAAATATCCTTTCCTAAAATTATACTCGGATAATGCATTGTTGACAACCATTTGCATTCAGTCTTTTGGCATTTATTGCTTTATTTTACTCTTTTACAGGACCCAAACCTTCTCTGATGTCTCGATGGATGGAAGCTGCACGATGGGGAGACACTTGTTTCCCATCCTGGCTCTGGAATAGCCCGGCACGGTAAGCGGACGCCACTAGATGGCGCCCGTAACAGCGGCAACAGCCCAATCCCATCTAGCTCTGTTTGAGCTATAGGCGCATGCCCAGTGGACTCCGCCTTGCGTCTCACGCAGGCGGAAGTCCTTCACCGTGTCGGTGGGACGCACAGGCCGGCCCAGCTTCCGCCGGATGTTTCCGGCAGGGGGCAGGCCCGGCGTATGTGACCCGGGGAACCCCATAGGCAACCAGCTGTTTGCAATTGTCTCTCGGCTGAGACAAGTCTCAGCTGATTGACAAGGCTCCTTATATATCTTACATGCCCGACATTGGACTCATTTGTTCCACTGCCGAGCATGAGATAACATCTATTTTGCCAAGCTGGATTTGTCTGCCCGTTACAAGTGACTCTAAGGTATTTATATTTTTTTGAGAAATTTTGCTAAACAGTCTGCCGATGTACTATAATGCTGATGGCAAGTTCTGTTCTTTTTTGCTTTTTCTTTCTTGTTGAATTCATATTTTTTACAAGAGGACACTCATTATATCTCTCCTCTGGTATTTTCAACCATAGGTTTTGGGACTTGCAAAATCCCGCAGTGCAATTTTTCCAATCACAATTAATCTGTGTTGTTTCTTACTACCTAAGCAACAGACGATGGCCTTTTTTTCCCCCCAAAACAATAATTCTTATTTTACAAGTTTTCTGATTTTTATTAATTTTTGGTTTTTGGGACTTTTTCCAAAAAAAGCAATTACTACCATTATTGCGTTTTCAGCTAAATTGGGGATCTTTTCTAATTATTTGGTTTTTGCTCAGCAGGACTGTCTTCTGGGGGTTCCAGCTATTCCTACCCCCTCTTTCCCTTTTGGGGAATTGGGGTTGCAAGCAGTTTTTCAGCCACCTGCGACACACAGAGAAGGTTTCTTTTGGGTCCAACATCGAGCACTTCTTTACGGCATCCCAGTTTAGCACCTTGCGGCAGTCTGACCTCTTGGTTTTAGCCTTTACAGGCGGGCAAGTTTTCTTCATTCTCTACAGTGAATATGTAAGTGCTTTGAAAATTTTGTTAAAATACTATATTGTATTTAATTTTGTCTAAGTGACACATGACTTACATACTAATTATTTCTAGACCACTTCCTGCGGGCACCCCTGAAGAAGGAGTTCGGGGTTCCTCTCCGAAACGCGTCGGGTCAATTACCCGCGGTCTATTTGTGGTGCATTTCACTGCTGTACGTTATGTCTGTATAACTTGCCAGTATTTTAACATTTTTTCTTGTTTTGTATATACTTTTTTCAATAAAATTTTCAAATAAATTGTGTATCTTGATATTACATAGTGCCTTAAAAGTCCCGCCCCAAGGGGAACTCCATTGTTCTTGTATCTTTATTTGGGATGTGGCACTCAAGGGACCACCCCACATGAATCAAAGTTTTCTTTAACTCATACCAGGTAGCAAATACCACTCCCCGTTTTCGATTCATGTGGTGTCCTCCCTACTTCTGAATATATATCTGTTGATATTTCCTTATCTTTGACATTTTTGACTGTATAGAACAGTTTTTTTCATATATAAGTGTTTTTGGGATCAATTTGTACATTGCTTGATTACAATTTCCTCAATATTCTTCTTTTTCATACCTATAATTCTCAATTTTTTCTTTGGCACTGCGAGATCTCTTTGTAAGGGGTATATAAACATGTCCACCTACGTAGGGGACGAGTGGGAATCACTCATGGCAAAATACCTAAAAGAGTTTGGAGATAGGGAATATGCGGATGTAGACTTATCGGCCTTATTTTTTCAGTTATCTAAATCTCTGGAAAAAAAGTCTGCCTATTTTTGGCATGTCAAAACATTCCAAGATTATTTAAAAAATAAAATTAACCCAATTGGTCTTAGGATGCAGGTCTTTCCAATGTTGGAGGACCTCAGTGCAGACTTTAAGACCAAGTGGGAGAATACTCTCAGTGAGTGTTCAGCTAATCTTATGACACTCCTTATTGGAGAGTATACTATCCGCACCTCCCAATTAGACTTGGAAATTAAGAATCTATGTGAAAAAATTCAAAAATACAAGTCCCACAAACTTTTTCCAATTAAGGAAAAACAGTTGAAGGAACATTTGGAAGTATATAACCGCAATATCCTTATCAAAAAACAACAAAAATTCGGTCGTGACTCCATAGCCTTTGGTCAGAAAAAGGCTTACAAATGGAACACACCCAAACCCTCAATATCTCCTTTCACCCAAAGGGAACGACCATCCGCCCCCCCAATCCCCTCCAAGGGTGGACCTAAAAATACCCCCCAAATTCCAAGTAAACATAGAACCACCAAACGTGCATTTCAAGAAGACAACAGTATAGGACATTTCACTAAAAATCCTTACACCCAAGGCGATTCAGGCACTAATCTCCCTTTGTTTAAAGCAGCCTCACAGAGACCACACATGGACACCAACTTACCTCAAGAAATCACACAACCTAACACTGATATCAATCTTACTTCCAACACTGCACTTTCCTCACTAGCATCTACTATTAATTTACAGGACACTACTTTTTTAGAGTTAATTCATTCACAAGCACCGACCCTTACCCCAACTGCCCCGATCTAATTGTTACTGATTCACCCCTTTCACTAACCACACCTGCTGTCCAAGTCCCACATGTCGATCTATCTGTCGTTAACCTGTCAGATTATCATCCATCCAAAGAGGAAATTGAAATACTCTCCAAAGGTCTGAGTTTTTGTCCGAGCAGAAAGTTAGACAAGTTTGAGTTCATAAAGGACTTACATCTTTTTGCCCGAAAATTAAATTTTAAGATTTTGTTTGATAAATAAAATTCACCTAAGACTGCACAGCCTAAACCAGACCCTGCATTGGAGACACTCATTTCTCTCTTGGAGGAAAATGACGATCTTATTGATCGCATTGACCTGCCTTCCCTGCTGGCAGGTTATGATCCGAAAAAAACGACACAACATGACACAGGCTCCCTTCTTAAAAAGAAGCCAGATAGGTTTCCTAATACCTCCAATCCCCACGTTGCCGCCTTCGTAAAAATAGTAACCAAAGAAATTGAAAAATTGAATACTAAAAAATTCACCAACAAAAACATCACCTTCAACCAAAAGCAAGCTATTGAGAAATTAAAGGCGAATCCTACAATTACCATTAAACAGGCTGACAAAGGCGGCAACGTGGTGATTATGAATAATTCCCAGTATGCCGCCATGTGTTTAAGGATTCTTGGGAACCAGGAATGGTATAGGAGAATTCCATCGGATATAGCATTGAAATATCAGCTGGAATTCTATCAACTAGTTGACTCTGCATACTTAAATGCGATTATCTCCAAACATACATGGGACTTCATCCGTACACCATTTCCGATTACCCCCACCTTTTATGCCCTCCCCAAAATACATAAGGACGCCACTAATCCACCAGGGCGTCCTATTATTTCAGGTAGAGGGTCTTTAACGGATAATGCCAGTAGACTGGTCGATTCCTTTTTGAAACCATTCGTGATACAACTGCCATCTTACATACGGGACACCATCCATTTTCTACAAAAAATTGAACATATATGGGTGCCTCCTGACTGCTTATTGGTCACGATTGATGTGGAGGCACTTTATAGTTCCATTCCCCACGATCGAGGCCTCTCAGCAGTCAGACACACCATGATGCAAGATAACAACTTAGATGCTTATGGCGAATTTATACTGTCCAGTTTACAGTTTATTCTATTGCACAATGTTTTCACGTTTGACGGCTCCCACTACCTCCAGGTGCAGGGCGTAGCGATGGGCACTTGTTGTGCCCCATCCTACGCCAATTTGTACCTGGGGGAGTGGGAGCGAGCCATCCTTAGGGACGACGCGTTATCGATGTATACGGACCACATTAATTTGTGGGTCCGATACATCGATGACGTGTTTATGCTCTGGCACGGGTCACCTGAATCACTCAATGCTTTCATGGACAGATTAAACAAAAATGAGTTCAATTTGAAATTTACTATGAACTTTGACCCCTGCCATGTTACCTTTTTGGATGTAGAGGTGTCCAGGGGGGAGGATGGTGTTCTCCACAGTGGGCTTTTTCGAAAGCCCACTGCTGGCAACACCATCCTCCATGCCTCCAGCTTCCACCCCGAGACACTGGTGCGTTCCATTCCGTTTGGCGAATATCTTCGGGCCAGACGGAATTGCACGGACCTCACTGTTTTTCAAGGAGTTGCCAATGATCTGAGGAGTAGACTCCGAGCAAGAGGCTATTCCCCGACAACCCTCAAAAAGGCATACAGAAATGCCAAAGGAATAGACAGGAACACACTACTGGCCCCAAAAATCAAAAAACCGGATGATCACACCCTCAGATTAATTATTAGGTACTCAGAGCAACATATGGAAATCAAAAAGATTATGACCAAACATTGGCATATGCTTGCATTTGACCCAATTGTAGGTAAACATGTCCCAGCATTTCCACAAATTACATATAGAAAAGTTCCAGCTCTTAAGGATCAATTGACACACAGCGAATTTGCTGCCCATGGAAACAGGGACCCCTGCAAAGCCAGGGGAACCTACATGTGTGGGGCATGCAAGTATTGTAAGTTCATGCACACTACCAAGAATCCCATTCTTCCGAATGGACAAATTTTCAGGCCCATGCACTTTGCCAACTGCCGCACCCACGGGGTGGTATATTTACTTCTCTGTGGGTGCGGTTGTTTTTATGTGGGCAAAACAAAACTGGATTTCACCAAACGTGCCTGCCGGCACATAAAAAGTATGAGAACCTGCGACCCTGAGCTTCCTCTCGGACATCATACCAGTTTGGTACATGCAGGGAGGTTTCCCAGAATTAAGTTTCTGATCCTTGATAGAGTCCACCCCAGCTCGAGAGGGGGGGATTGGAACAAGACCCTCCTCCAGCTCGAGCTGAGGTGGATCTATCGCCTTAGAGCAACAGAGCCACCAGGACTTAATGAGATGGTCTCATACAAACCCTTCCTCGAAGGCTTCACATCCGGTGGTATGGAAATCTAATGACTCTGGTTTTCTGGATATGTCGCATTTCCCTTTTCTTTTTCTGCAATTCTTTTCTTCTTTTTTCTCTTTTTTATTTTTATTGTTATCCAATGTTTCTAATTATTGACATGAAATTAATATGAGGGTTGTTTAGATGCTTTGCAATTCTATTTCATGTAATGGTGAATATTGAGTGATTCTATAACATCTTGCAATTTAGCATATGCACGAATTAAATCTTTGTACACAGGTAGGTCAGCCTGACCGACTATGGTGCCGACTGTTTATTTTTGAAAAATATCCTTTCCTAAAATTATACTCGGATAATGCATTGTTGACAACCATTTGCATTCAGTCTTTTGGCATTTATTGCTTTATTTTACTCTTTTACAGGACCCAAACCTTCTCTGATGTCTCGATGGATGGAAGCTGCACGATGGGGAGACACTTGTTTCCCATCCTGGCTCTGGAATAGCCCGGCACGGTAAGCGGACGCCACTAGATGGCGCCCGTAACAGCGGCAACAGCCCAATCCCATCTAGCTCTGTTTGAGCTATAGGCGCATGCCCAGTGGACTCCGCCTTGCGTCTCACGCAGGCGGAAGTCCTTCACCGTGTCGGTGGGACGCACAGGCCGGCCCAGCTTCCGCCGGATGTTTCCGGCAGGGGGCAGGCCCGGCGTATGTGACCCGGGGAACCCCATAGGCAACCAGCTGTTTGCAATTGTCTCTCGGCTGAGACAAGTCTCAGCTGATTGACAAGGCTCCTTATATATCTTACATGCCCGACATTGGACTCATTTGTTCCACTGCCGAGCATGAGATAACATCTATTTTGCCAAGCTGGATTTGTCTGCCCGTTACAAGTGACTCTAAGGTATTTATATTTTTTTGAGAAATTTTGCTAAACAGTCTGCCGATGTACTATAATGCTGATGGCAAGTTCTGTTCTTTTTTGCTTTTTCTTTCTTGTTGAATTCATATTTTTTACAAGAGGACACTCATTATATCTCTCCTCTGGTATTTTCAACCATAGGTTTTGGGACTTGCAAAATCCCGCAGTGCAATTTTTCCAATCACAATTAATCTGTGTTGTTTCTTACTACCTAAGCAACAGACGATGGCCTTTTTTTCCCCCCAAAACAATAATTCTTATTTTACAAGTTTTCTGATTTTTATTAATTTTTGGTTTTTGGGACTTTTTCCAAAAAAAGCAATTACTACCATTATTGCGTTTTCAGCTAAATTGGGGATCTTTTCTAATTATTTGGTTTTTGCTCAGCAGGACTGTCTTCTGGGGGTTCCAGCTATTCCTACCCCCTCTTTCCCTTTTGGGGAATTGGGGTTGCAAGCAGTTTTTCAGCCACCTGCGACACACAGAGAAGGTTTCTTTTGGGTCCAACATCGAGCACTTCTTTACGGCATCCCAGTTTAGCACCTTGCGGCAGTCTGACCTCTTGGTTTTAGCCTTTACAGGCGGGCAAGTTTTCTTCATTCTCTACAGTGAATATGTAAGTGCTTTGAAAATTTTGTTAAAATACTATATTGTATTTAATTTTGTCTAAGTGACACATGACTTACATACTAATTATTTCTAGACCACTTCCTGCGGGCACCCCTGAAGAAGGAGTTCGGGGTTCCTCTCCGAAACGCGTCGGGTCAATTACCCGCGGTCTATTTGTGGTGCATTTCACTGCTGTACGTTATGTCTGTATAACTTGCCAGTATTTTAACATTTTTTCTTGTTTTGTATATACTTTTTTCAATAAAATTTTCAAATAAATTGTGTATCTTGATATTACATAGTGCCTTAAAAGTCCCGCCCCAAGGGGAACTCCATTGTTCTTGTACAAGCAGTTCTGGTGACACATTGTCCAGAGCAAAGATGTGCAGCTGATGTTGGAGGAAGTAAATATAGACATGTAGCGGGTTCAATGAGGGGAAGTGGATCAAAAGCACTGAGATGTATCAAACAATTTAAAAAACTGTGTATTGTATGGGTAGGAGTCCTGTCTTAAGCAGTAGTGCCATTAAAGCTTTGATATCCTAATAAATAGGGCTTTAAAGCTAAATTCCAGGAGTTTAGCTACTTTGTAAAAACCATACTTTAGCTACTTTGTAAAAAAGCATACCATGCGTTAGGTCTAGCGAGGTGCCTGCTGCCTTGTAGACTTATCCCCTTTATTCACATCTGACAGTTTTATTGTGCTCCAAGAAGATAACTTCTGGAGCTTTGAGGCTGCTCACTGTGGTCTCAGTTCCTTCGAGTGCAGAGTTGCTGGATATGCTTTTTCTGCCCCTCCCCTCCATCTTCCCATTCACATAAGTCTTTGTATTATTTGAACTCATTCACAACATACAAAGGCTTCTGTGAATGGGCACCAGAGGGGAGGAGCAGTTAGAGTTGCTGTGTGAGCTTCTCTCCTCTCACAGCTGGAGTATGGAGAGTGCACTAAACCAGTCATATGCTGTATGAGTAATAGTCCTGGAGGTGACATGCACCTAACTGGACTTAACTCATAGTGTGCCTGCACTTTTTGTAAAGTTGCAGAATCCCTGGAATTCAGCTTTACATTCTGGCAATCACAAAATTATTGGATTTGTTCTGAGGAGCGCCTGATACAAAAAAACAAAAGTTAATTTCACTTAAACGTCTTTTTGGAACATTTAATGGTTAGGAGCTTTAAATACAGCCAACACATTTTGGTGGAAAAAGCCTCCCCTTCTACAAGGCTTGCCAAAATATATACTGTGTATATATATGTATATATATATATATATATATATTTATTTATTTTTAACAAAAAGTATACCAGGGTGGCTGTCTCCAGGGGTGGATCTAGAGGGCTGTGGGGAGTGAAAATTCTTGTTGAAGACCAGTTGGAGCTTAGCCAGTGTCAGACAGGTTTCTTCTGCTCTTTTTTCCTCCCTCACATTTTTTGTCTCCTTCCTACTTTTCCAAACGTGGTTCTATTAGCGATATCTTTCTGATATCACAGTAATTTATTTGTCAGTTGTATTTGCTTTGCTTAACTTAAATCTCATTGTAGCGGCAAAGGGTCTCTGTGGGTCTTTGAAGGTTGTGCTGATTATAATTTTAGGGGGATCGGTGGGTTGGGCCCATATCAGGTATGGGTGTCCCTTCCTAAAATTTAGGTTATGTTGGAAAAGATGTAGTTGGTGGTCCAGTTGTATCTGGGTACCTTGGTGGTAAATTGTCCCCAAATGCAGTGTAATAGGTGTCTGGGGGACTTGATAGGAAGTTTATAGAAGATACAACCAATTTCTTGATTATATGTACCTTCAAAAAACCTTAGATCATGTACAAGGTCAGTTTTCATATATGCAGTAAGTCCCCTACATACTGTACGAACCTTCAAGTTGTGAACGTTCGAATATGCAAACATATGATGGTGCAGTGATCTCCCCCACTGTGCTACTGTGTTGTGACAGGGGGGATCCCCCACCAGAATGCACTGATCAGCGCTCGCAGCCTTTGTCTGCAAGCACTGATCTTTTTTTGGACTTACAGTACAAACAAGTTGGACTTACGAAAGAGCTCCCAGAACAGAACTTGTTCAAAAGTAGGGGACTTGCTGTATCTTGTTGTTCTGTGTTTTATTCTTGTAATTGATTTCTGTTGTTTGTATTTTTCTAGCTTCTTTGTCACCTCCTCCCATGCTCACCTGCAGGACTTCTCGGAGCCTCTCCCTTCCTCTGGAACTCCTTACCCCAATCTGTCTGGCTATCTCCTACTCAGCCAACTTTTAGGCAATTCCTGAAAACCCTCCTCTTCAGAGAAGCCTATCCTGCCCCTGCCTAACTGTACCTTTATTTTCTCCATTGGCCCATCCAGCACAGTTTTTACCTTTTGAGTCACTTGACCCGCTCTTTTAGATTGTAAGCTCTGTCGAGCTGAGGCCTCTGATTCCTCCTGTATTGAATTGTAAAGTAATTGTACTGCCTGCCCTCATGTTGTACAGCACTAAACAAACTGTTGGTACTATATAAATTCTATATAATGATAATATTATACCATTGATAATTTTTCAATAAAATTACTGCTATTGGCATTTATCTACAAAGAGTGGTTTTCGTCTGGTTAACTTTGGGATGGGTTGGGGGTAATCTTGGCATTTCCAGAGAAGGTTGTAAGCCTCAAAGTAAAGAGACTGCGATGGCCCATACATGGTCATGTAATGGGATCCTAAATTGAACAGAACAGAAGAAAGTGACAAAAAAACTGTGAATTTGTCTTTATCGATCCATGTAATATTCACCACATTCCATGTGTGTAATGCTTCCATCTGGCAACTGCTAAAATGAGAAAATGTCTCTATGAGCTCTTCAAGAGTCTGCAAAGATATATGGAAATATATGACAAGTCATCTGCACTGTTCCCATTAGCACCAATGCATGAGGCTCCAGTATTTACCTGCAGCTCTGTCCAGCCTCACCGCTGACAGCCTGTCAAAGAGAGGCTGACAGCTGCTTTGGCTGGACAAGAGTTGGATGGTGCACCTAGCGGTATGAAAGTTTAGAACAGTATGCGCCCAGGGTTAAACATAACGCAGACTACTTGTGTTCTGGGCAATTGTCCCTGGGCACTTACTGCCTCAAACGTAAGTATAACTTAAAGCACCATCCAGTCCTGTCAAGCTGCAGCTGTCAGCCTCTCATAGAGTTTTAAAGGCTGCTAGCAGTGGGGCTGAACAGTGCACCTGTGCTCTCTGTCTGCAGCTAAACACCTGAGCCGCGTGCACCAAGCCTAAATGCCCAATGTGCATGAGGCCTGATTAGAGGCATAACTAGAACCTGACCGCCGGGGCCCTTTCTATTGATCCAGAGGCTCTTCCCTCTGTGCCCAGAGCCCTCTTGTCAGTGGCCAGGGCCCTTCCCACTAATCCCGGGGGCCCTTTACTCCCATCAGTGGGCCCTTTATAAGCCCTGGTTCACACTATGACACAAAGTTGCATGACAAGTCAAAACACATTCATTTCAATGGGTGCCATCTTAACCACTTTACCACTAAGCCTATTTTTGACACTTTTTGTTTACAAGTTTAAATCAGTATTTTTTGCTAGAAAACTACTTAAAACCCCCAAACATTATATATATATATATATATATATATATATATATATATATATATATATATATATATATTTTAGCAAAGACTCTGGAGAATAAAATGTCGGTCATTGCAAAATTTTTTGTCACGCGGTATTTGCGCAGCGGTCTTTAAAACGCCATTTTTTTGGAAAAAATTTGAAAAATCACATTTCACTGCATTTAAAAAATACTAAACAGTAAAGTTAGCCCATTTTTTTTGTATATTGTGAAATATGATGTCACGACAAAACTACGTCCAATAGAGATCTCAATCTGCGATGCTTTAAATTTATTTAACGGTTACCAGTTTAGAGTTAGAGTATAGCTCTTTTTTTTACATTATTGCCCACGCTTTGGCGATCGCGGCGATACCTCACATGTGTGGTTTGAACAGCGATTTCATTCGCGGCTCGACTTGCGTATACGGTTTTTTTTGTGCGCGAGCTAACGGTGACGGGGGCGGCTAAATTTTTTATTTTTTTTTTTCCTACTTATTTTTTCTTTTTTTTTAACTTTATTACAGGTTTTAAAAAAAAAAAAAAATCTGATCACTTTTATTGCTGTCACAAGCAATGTAAACATCCCTTGTGACACCAATATGTAGTGACAGGTACACTTTATGGAGGGATCGAGGGTCTAAAAGACCCTAGACCCCTCCACTACACTTCCCTGTATGCAAAACGCCAAAAACTGCGTTTTTGCATACAGCCGTTTTTCAAATTTGCCGCCTTTTGCAGCACAGTAACCCGGAAGTGACGTCATGGACGCCGCCTCCGGGTTACGTCATCGGAGACCCGATCAATGCCGTTTCCGGCATTCATCGGGACTCCATCCAGCCGGCGGACGTGCAAAGCCACGGAAGGCGGCGGGAGGGGGGGGGGGTGCGTACCCTCCCGCCCCCCCCCCCGGGTAACGATCGAGCGGCTCCCGAGCCGCATCGGTCGTTACCGACGGAAAGCCGACCGTTGGCTTCAAACCACGGTACCGGGATGATGCCTCTAGCTAGAGGCATCATCCCGGTATAACCCTGCAAAGTCAGCCGACGTAGGTCTACGTGGCTAGACGTTAAGTGGTTAATCAATGCTACTCAACAAAAAAAAAAGGCTTTTGCACTACTTTTCTACTTTGGTGAGAATAAGATTTTTATGCCTTAGACTGCGATGTTAAATCACAAACGTTGCTAGCAAGCCACAAGTGAATTGCAAGGAAGTCACAAGGAAATTGCAAGCAAGTCGCACAACTTTGGGGATGCAGTAGTGTGGGGCCTTATGTCCACCAGCGGGCCCCTCTACGGTGGCTGAACGCCAGATCCCAGTCGCAAGTACGACCTTTGCCAACCTAGTAGTTCTGCCACTGGTTGTAATACTGTTCTACAGGACCAAACCTTCAAGTAAGAAGGAGCTCCCTTACAAATGGTTGATTTACTAAAACTGGAGTGTGCAAAATCTGGTGCAGCTCTGCTTAGAAACCAATCAGCTTCCAGGTTTTATTGTCAAAGCTTTATGTTAGAAGCTGATTGGCTACCATGCACGGCTTCATCAGATTCCTCCAGTTTTAAGGAAATCAACCCCTGTGACTGTGCCCAGGATGGGTTCAGCCAGCAGCAGGACAAGGTTATGCAGTGCTCAGGGCAATAATCCAAACTGGGCCCCTCCTGCCCTCCCCCCAGCTGCATTATTCATAAGTAAAACAGTCAAGTAAGGTACTGATGCCACAAATTCAAATACTAAAGATACTTTCCCACGTTAAGGTTACCTTCATTATTTATTTTTAAAAGCTAGGGATTCTTTAATCCATTCCTCGTGCAGGACTCACAATGCAGATAATAACCGGCACAGGGTCGGCCTCCCAAGTCTTCCCTAGCCAGGGTTGAGATCATCCTGGAGCTGATTTTTAGTACTTGTGTTTTGCAGCCATTAAGGTATTAGTTTGTGACTATGAAGCAGGGCCGCTGATAGGGGGGGACCACCAGCCCTCTTGTAGGGGGCCCGAACACACAGGGGGGCCCACACAGAGAGGGGGATTTGTGATGGACAACAAATACAGAAATCTTCCTCCAGCACCTGAATCTGATCTGTCCCTCTCCCAGCTATCAGCTTTTATCTGCTGAGAAAGAGACAGTCGTCCCTCACTAATCCCCCTCCCTGTGTGGGCCCCCTCCCAGCACTGGCTCTAATGTTATCTCTGCTCAGGAGTAAATTGTAACTTTGTTTTTCCCCCTCTGTCTCTCGGATCACTGAGCTCCAGCTGCCCAGCCTGTATATTTTTCTCATCTCATCTTCATTTTTATTTAACATAGTTTTTTTTTTTTTTTTTAGATTTAGCAGGAATTATGTGAGTTATTTTATATTTGTGTCTGCTAATAGTGATTTTGTTGTACTTTTAGCTAAATATATCATTAATATTTTCTTGGGGGGGCCCTGCCAAGTAGTCTGTACAGGGCACCGCAATTTCTAACAGCAGCCCTACTATGAAGGATGAGTAGACGTGACTATTAGATACTGTAAGTATGAGTAACTGGAAAAACCAAAGTATGAACTATCGCTTTCTCAGATTCAGTCCTCAAAGCCCAAGAAACAGTGCATGAGGTCTCCCAGGAGCCTGTAGGCAAAACATGATTGGCTAGCAAAGCAAACCTGCCTGCTGCCCCCCTCCCCTATATTGCATAAAGTATTTTCTTACTTTACTGGTCTTAACCTGGCAATTTTCAGTCAGTAGGCTTAAAGTAGAACTATGGGCAAAATGAATGTCTGTTAACCGGTTGCTGACCACCGCAAGTACATATACTGCGGCGGTCAGCCCCGGCCAGGCAAAGTGACGTATATATACGTCCCTCGTCTGTCACTGGCTTGTGAGCCAATAGCGGGCGAGCGCGTGCCCGCCCCGGCTCGTTCCCAGACAAGTCAGTGCGTGTGACCGGCGGACACTCGCGATCGTTCGCCGGGAAGGGAGAAAGGCGGGCGGCTAATGTAAACAAGCCGCCTGTCATTCTCCCCTGTGTAAAAATGGAGATCAGACGGTTCTACTATGTAGAACCGTTGATCTCTGCTTTTACCGTAGTAGCCATGTCCCATCACAGTTAGAAGCACGCCCCTAGGACACACTTAACCCCTCCCTCTCCAATACAGTTAACCCCTTCCCTGCCAGTGTCATTTCTGCAATAACAGTGCATATGTATAGCACTGATTACTGCAGTAATGTCACTGGTACCCCCAAAAGTTTCAAAAATGTCAGTCAAGGGTCCGATCTGTCCGCCGCAATGTCGCAGTCCAGCAAAAAAAAAAAAACGCAGATCGCCGCCATTACTCGTTAAAAAAAAAAAAACACCAAAAATGACAAAAATCTTTCCCTTTGTTAGTAAACGCGATAACTTTTGCGCAAAGCAATCAAAATACGCTTTTTGCGATCTTTTTTACCAAACATATGTAACATAAAACAAATTGACCGAAAATGTTAAAAAAATTTTTATTTTTTTTTGGGGGGAATTTCATATAAAAAAATTTTAAAAATATTGTTATTTTTGCAAAATCGACGCTGTTTTTTTGTTTATAGCGCATGATCAAAAAATTGCACAGGTGATCAAATACCACCAAAAGAAAGCTCTGTTTGTGGGAAAAAAAGGACGTGCAATTCGTTTAGGTACAGCGTCGCACGACCGCGCAATTGTCCTTTAAAGTCACGCAGTAAAAAATCGCAAAAAACCCCCTGGTCAGGAAATCTTCCGGGGCTTAAGTGGTTAATGTAACTTTCAGTCTGTATTTCATCCACACATGCCCAAATCACGGCAACCTTACAGGCTGGTCCCACCTAGACCACACCTTTAATTAGGCAGAGATCTCCCATCAAGCCCATTCTACAGGTTGGTCTCCCCCACACTCACCTGCCATGATACCTGCAATTAACGACTTTTTGAGTTACTGCATATGTGCAGCAACTCAAGTAAGGTTGATGTTGTGATCCCAGGACATGGCCGAGGACACAGCATTTCCAGGACACAGGGCTAAGATGCAGGACTGTCCCAGCAAATCTGGGACAGTTGGTATCTATATATACTGTCTATGCTTTATTACCTGTTTAGTCTGCTGAGAAAACTGAAATTTATCACTTATTGTACTTAGCTTGTACTTATTTTGTCACTTAGGGCCACACTGATCAGTTTTTCTTCTGATTTTGTCTTACCAATGCATGACCATTAAATCCTATGGAACTTCTTATACCAGTCATCCGTGGGTAAGTTGCATTTTTAAACGTCCTGCATGGTGCACAAACGCACTTCCTAAAAAAAAAAAGTGGCAAAACTGCACCCACGGTTATGTTTTTTATGCATTTTTTGAGTCCCGTGACTTTTTTTCACAGGTACAAAACGCACCGGAAACGTAGAAAAATATGCCTTTTTACCGTGTTTTTGCAACAGAGCATTGTGAAAGCAGCCTTATATGGTGCCAGCGCTATTCATTCTGCAGTGAAGTCGTACACAGCATTGACACTCTACAGACAGGGTATTTTCAAACAAACCTGAAGTTTTAAACAGAGTTGTATAAAGTACTCAAAATGCATACTTGAGTAAAAGTACAAGTGCTCAATCAAAAAGTGACTTGAGTAGAAGTACTAAAGTATTCAACATTTTTTGTACTTAAGTATTGCAAGTAGTTTTTTTAAAAATTTTGCTACTCAAGTACTGAAAGTAAAAGTACCAGTAGTTTTGAAAAAAAAAATTGCTACTCAAGTACTGAAAGTAAAAGTACAAGTACTGTGTTATGTAGTTATTAAAGAAAGAAGTCAAAAGTTTGAACATCATATTGTTTTTTATTATTTCAAATGCAGCTTTTATTTATACATACAGTAGCATTTATTTTCATATGCGCTGATAATACACATGTTTTGAGCTTCATGAAACCTGCCATCTACTGTTCTGGCAGTGGTAATTTTTATAATTGTAACGAGTAACTATGCAGCACAAAAAAAAAATATTGGAGTAGAAGTATTGAAATCATCAAAAAAATGTAGTGAAGTAGGAGTAAAAAATTCTACTCTAGGAAAGTACAGATACCGCCTTTCGGTACATAAGTACAGTAGTGAAGTAGTTCTACTTAGTTACTATACGTCTCTGGTTTTAAATGAGATAATAAAAAAATAAAATAAAATAAAGCCCAACTCCAGCTAACGCTTTTTTAAGCAGTTATATTAACATTTTAGTTTTTCTTTTGTAAAAAAAAAAATATATATAAAAAAAAATCTGACTATTGTATACAACCTTAAAAGCATCATATGAGGAGTGGGGCTCAGAAAAAAACAAAAACTGCTGTTGACAGATGGTACTAGACTGTACTATATAAAGTATGTTATTTTTATATACTGTTCATAGTTCCACTTTAATTCACAAAGCTAACACATCAGGATAATGATCCTTATTTTCAAAAAAATTTAAAAATGTTGTATTTTCCCTGTGGGATTAATAAAGTATTCTGAATCTGAAAAGTACCACTAAGGCCACTTTCACACGGGCTGTCCAATCAGGCCCGTCTGTCAGTTTTTCAGGCGGACCAGATTGGACCCTGCAGTCTCCTCTATGGAGCCGCCATCCGATCTGATTCTGTCTGCCAAAACCAGGCGGATGGTGGTCCTATTTTCCATCTATCCGGCCAATCGGATTGCTTTAGATGGAAACAGACAGGTGGTCCATTTCCATCCGATTTCCCCATAGAGGAAAGCTGGACTGTGTCTGTGTCCACTTTGCACAGGGGAGTAGGCACGGACCTATCATCCGCCTGCTCAGCTGGGATCAGCGGAGCGATCTCCTTCTCCATGTTTATGTAGTCCACCACCTGGCTACACCCAAGGCGGGCCTTAGGTGTTCAGGCGCCCTGTGCGAGCTAATCCTGTGGTGCCCCTCCCCACCCACCCCCATCCTCACCCTTCGCCCCTCTAAACATGGCTGTATCTATTGAAAAACTATTTAAGAGTATAATTGCTGTTAATTGACTGCAAGTGGGTGCCGCAGCAAGATAAAAAGTATAAAAGATAAAGTAATCACATGTAAAAATCCGACTTGCTGACTGTACCCAAGTCGATCAGTGATCAACTAGGGTACAATCGGCCTGCACATGGATGGTTTGAATTCTCTTTCACATTATAGAAAAAAATTGGGCTAACTTTACTGTTTTCTTATTTTTTTAATTAAAAAAATTTTTTTTCAAAAAAAAAAAATTGCGTTTGTAAGATCGCTGCGCAAATACAGTGTGACATAAAATATTGCAACAATCTCCATTTTATTCTCTAGGGTCTCTGCTAAAAAATTTTCTACAACAAATACTGATTTTTAACTTGTAAACAACAAGTGTCAGAAATAGGCCTGCTCGTTAAGTGGTTAATGTTTCCCTCATTCATCTTTTTTTTTTTTTTTGGTGTCCCATTTTTTTTGGTTTTGGCCTCTCCATACTCCACCTCCAATCTGTTCTCCCTTTTTTTTACTCACTGTCCCCCCACCACCTTTTGCCTTCTGTTCTCTTAATGTCCTTTTTCTACCTCCCTGTCCATGCTTTTGCCTACATCTAGGTGATGTGTGTGTTCCCACCATCTCAGCTTCATGAGTTGGAAATAGCACAAACAGTGAGTCAGGCAGTGAGTGGGGGTGGGGTAAAGCTCTGCTGTCCGGCTTTCAGGACATTTGAGGGATGAGCGGTGGTAGAGCTGCAGAAGGAAGCAATGGGGAGTTGGTAGACATTACACACAAATAATAATAGACATTGATCATTCTCTGACAGTTGCCAGTCCTGGTCAGTGTAGTGTAGTGGTCAGTGTAGTGTAATGGTCAGTGTAGTGTAATGATCAGTGTAGTGTAATGGTCAGTGTAGTGGTCAGTGTAGTGTAATGGTCAGTGCAGTGTAATGGTCAGTGCAGCGTAATGGTCAGTGCAGCGTAATGGTCAGTGCAGTGTAATGGTCAGTGCAGTGTACTGGTCAGTGTAGTGTAGTGGCCAGTGTAGTGTAATGGTCAGTGCAGTGTAATGGTCAGTTCAGTGTAATGGTCAGTGCAGTGTAATGTAGTAATACAATTAACCTGCCTGATATACTGTAGATGATGTGCTGGGAATGTATCTATCGCATACCAAGTTGTGTTGCCAGTCCTGGTCAGTGTAGTGTAGTGGTCAGTGTAGTGTAGTGGTCAGTGTAGTGTAGTGATCAGTGTAGTGTAATGGTCAGTGTAGTGTAGAGATCAGTGTAGTGTAATGGCCAGTGTAGTGTAATGGTCAGTGTAGTGTAATGGCCAGTGTAGTGTAGTGTAGTGATCAGTGTAGTGTAATGGTCAGTGCAGTGCAATGGTCAGTGCAGTGTAATGGTCAGTGTAGTCAGTGGTGGGATTCAAAAATTTTAGTAACCAGTTCCGACTTTCCCAGCAGAATGACCAGCGTGCCCCCTTTCAATGCACAGTGACCAGCGTTCCCCCTTTCAATGCAGAGAGACCAGCGTGCCCCCCTTTCAATGCAGAGAGACCAGCGTGCCCCCTTTCAATGCACAGTGACCAGTGTACATGCCCCCTTCAATGCACAGTGACCAGAGTGCCCCCTTTCAATGCAGAGAGACCAGCGTGCCCCCTTTCAATGCAGTGACCAGTGTACATGCCCCCTTTCAATGCACAGTGACCAGTGTACATGCCCCCTTTCAATGCACAGTGACCAGAGTGCCCCCTTTCAATGCAGAGAGACCAGCGTGCCCCCTTTCAATGCAGTGACCAGTGTACATGCCCCCTTTAATGCACAGTGACCAGCGTGCCCCCTTTCAATGCAGAGAGAGACCAGCGTGCCCCCTTTCAATGACCAGTGACCAGCATGCCCCCTTTTATGCACAGTGACCAGCGCTGCGTGCCCCCCTTTCAATGCACAGTGACCAGCGTGCCCCCCTTTCAATGCAGAGAGACCAGCGTGCCCCCCTTTCAATGCAGAGAGACCAGCGTGCCCCCCTTTCAATGCACAGTGACCACAGCATTGCCCCCATTGATTGCAGAGTGCCAGCCACAGCATTGCCCCCAATGATTGCAGAGAGCCAGCCACAGCATTGCCCCCAATGATTGCAGAGTGCCAGCCACAGCATTGCCACCAATGATTGCAGAGTGCCAGCCACAGCATTGCCCCCAATGATTGCAGAGTGTCAGCCACAGCATTGCTCCCAAATTGCAGAGTGCCAGCCACAGCATTGCCCCCAATGATTGCAGAGTGCCAGCCACAGCATTGCCCCCAATGATTGCAGAGTGCCAGCCACAGCATTGCCCCCAATGATTGCAGAGTGCCAGCCACAGCATTGCCCCCAATGATTGCAGAGTGCCAGCCACAGCATTGCCCCTAATGATTGCAGAGTGCCAGCCACAGCATTGCCCCTAATGATTGCAGAGTGCCAGCCACAGCATTGCCCCTAATGATTGCAGAGTGCCAGCCAGAGTATTGCCCCCAATTGCAGAGCGCCAGCCACAGCATTGCCCCCAATTGCAGAGTGCCAGCCCCAGCATTGCCCCAAATTGCAGAGCGCCAGCCAGAGTATTGCCCCCAATTGCAGAGCGCCAGCCACAGCATTGCCCCCATCTGCAGAGCGCCAGCCACAGCATTGCCCCAAATTGCAGAGTGCCAGCCACAACATTGCCCCCAATTGCAGAGCGCCAGCCACAACATTGCCCCCAATTGCAGAGTGCCAGCCACAGCATTGCCCCAAATTGCAGAGCGCCAGCCAGAGTATTGCCCCCAATTGCAGAGTGCCAGCCAGAGTATTGCCCCCAATTGCAGAGTGCCAGCCACAACATTGCCCCCAATTGCAGAGCGCCAGCCACAGCATTGCCCCAAATTGCAGAGCGCCAGCCAGAGTATTGCCCCCAATTGCAGAGTGCCAGCCAGAGTATTGCCCCCAATTGCAGAGCGCCAGCCACAGCATTGCCCCAAATTGCAGAGTGCCAGCCACAACATTGCCCCCAATTGCAGAGTGCCAGCCACAGCATTGCCCCCAATTGCAGAGTGCCAGCCACAGCATTGCCCCAAATTGCAGAGTGCCAGCCACAACATTGCCCCCAATTGCAGAGTGCCAGCCACAGCATTGCCCCCAATTGCAGAGTGCCAGCCACAACATTGCCCCCAATTGCAGAGCGCCAGCCACAACATTGCCCCCAATTGCAGAGTGCCAGCCACAACATTGCCCCCAATTGCAGAGTGCCAGCCACAACATTGCCCCCAATTGCAGAGCGCCAGCCACAACATTGCCCCCAATTGCAGAGTGCCAGCCACAACATTGCCCCCAATTGCAGAGCGCCAGTCACAACATTGCCCCCCAATTGCAGAGTGCCAGCGATCCCCCCCCGCGAGACCCATGCACTTACCTCATGGACGGTCTCGCAGTCGGCTCCCCGCGTCTCCGAGTCCTCCCGCGGCGCCTCCTCCTCGTCCAATGGCACGGTGTTTGCCTTTCGGCCAATCAGGAAGCGGGAGGACCCCCTCCCTGATTGGCCAGGAGGAGGATCATGTGACAATAGCTAATTCTCATTCGCTATTGTCACAGAATGGGCGGGGAGGAGCGCACTGCTCCGCCCCCCGGCCGCCACGTCTGTCCGAGCGCGGGACATTCAATTGTCCTGCGCTTCCTCAGACGCGCAGAGGGATTCAGCCGGTTCTGCGAACTTGCAGAAAGTTAGCAACCGGTTCTATGGAACCGGTGCGAACCGGCTGAATCCCACCACTGAGTGTAGTGTAATGGTCAGTGTAGTGTAATGGTCAGTGTAGTGTAGTGATCAGTACAGTGTAGTGATCAGTGTAGTGTAGTGATCAGTGTAGTATAATGGTCATTGTAGTGTAATGGTCAGTGCAGTGTAATGGTCAGGGCAGTGTAATGGTCAGTGTAGTGTAGTGGTCAGTGTAGTGTAATGGTCAGTGCAGTATAATGGTCAGTGCAGTGTACTGGTCAGTGTAGTGTAATGGTCAGTGTAGTGTAGTGGTCAGTGTAGTGTAATGGTCAGTGCAGTATAATGGTCAGTGCAGTGTACTGGTCAGTGTAGTGTACTGGTCAGTGTAGTGTAGTGGTCAGTGTAGTGTAATGGTCAGTGCAGTATAATGGTCAGTGCAGTATAATGGTCAGTGCAGTGTAATGTAGTGATAAAATGTACCTGCCTGATATAGATGATGTGCTACGAATGTATCTATCGCATACCAAGGATGATGGTATTATTCCAACTCTGCTACTTTGGCCTTAAGTTTAAAATTCCCCTTTCAATTTCCTGTAATTCTCTCTTTATTGAGTAGACCCTATAATCTGATAAGTAGGCGGAGATTGTGTGAAGTGGGTGGAGCTTCGGAGAAGTGGGTGTGGTAAGTAATTGATAGCTGTGCTGCAAAGTGTCCCTGGAAATTTTTTTCAAATGTTGGCAACTATGCAATTAGCTTCTAGGAAGATCCATCCAGTCCCTCAGCCCAACACCTCTGAGGCCTGACAACGCTGAGGCCTTTAGAACAGCTGCAGAGTCCATAAGCCTCGGGCTCTGGAACCCTCCTGGGGAGAAGGAACCCAGCTCTCGAATGCATCAGGCTATTTATCACACTTTCAGCCCCTTCCAGCTTTACATGAACAAACTTTGAGCACGAAATTATCCCTTTCATCAGAATTTCATAATATGAAAACAAAGGTGTAAAGTTGCTCAAGTAACACGTAAAAAGCAAATTGACACTAGCAGCGCTAAAATTAACTACTTCACAGCTAGTGTCAATTTGCTTTTTACATGTTACTTGAGCAACTTTACACCTTTGTTTTCATATCTGCTTAATTTAAAGCAGCAGCTGATTATTACTCATTTATCAATTTATTTCATTTATTGTAGCAATTATAGCTTTTTAGCGCTGGGTGAGTGGGCAGTTTCTTATTATACCTATATCTACTCCTTTTTTTAGAATTTCATAATATGTATAAAGGTAGGCTTTTGGCTTAGAGATGGGCTTGGGTGTGTTTGAGTTCCCACATGACCGATCCCGCCAAGAAGCTGACACTGCACTCCACTAATCACAGGCAGTGACACATTTTCCGATCCACAGCTGCACAGATCGGGAAATGTCTCACTGCCTGTGATTAGCGGAGTGCAGTGTCGGCTTCCTGGCGGGATCAGACTCATGGGAACTCGAACATGCCCGAGCCCATCTCTACCAGGTCATACCGTCTATTTACCGGTATGACCTGGAAGAAATTAGGTTCTGGTCTCCATCACAACAGGTACACATGGAGCCTGTCCGGACAGTCCAAAGCCATACAGGTAGTTAGATGATCGAAATGGGCCTAAGGGTTCAAGAATGGACTGTTCTGGTCATTAATGGATGTGAATGGTTTTATGTAAACCATTCACATCCATTGATGACCTCTGCTTAGTGTACTCTGGATTAAAGCCCAACTTAGCACTTTGCCTACCCCAACCCCCTGAATATACCATTAACTATAATTATAAAAAAAAAATTTCACCTATTTCAAAGTCTGTACACTGGTGATGTATAGTTGCAGGGTCCTCTTCCTATTTGCTTTTCCTCTGGGCTGAGCAGAATCCAAACAGGGAAGACCGCTCTAGGTGAGGCTGGAATCAGGTGCCGGTCGGATCCGTAATCCAGGATAGCTTCATACAACAAAAAGGAATGACCGCACTTCCGATGAGTTTCAAAAAGGAGTGTCTTTATTTGACATCAATCGGCAAATACAGATACACACTGTGAGTGCAGGACAATCGGTGGACGCGTTTCACGACTGGATGTGTCGCTTATTCATCACCAAGTTCACTCTGGATGTGCATCGGCCATATATACACCCCATACATACAGCTGGCAACAATTGGAGTCATCAAACTAGTTGTTCCTCCCCTTGGTCAGCTGTTGGGAATCTATAGCTAGATTGCACAGACAGAGTGATCCCAACAAATCCAAACTTCAAAACACTTGTGCAAAAAACATTTTACATATATAAATGTCAGTCAAAATGAATATCCATAGTGGTAAGTGCTCAAGTAAAGAAAAATAGAAAAACATCAATAATAAAAACATATTCAGTGTATGTGTACGTTTATCATATATATAATAAAAAGAGAATGTATGTGTATATGAGGTATGAATAAAAAGAATATGTATTGAAGACCTTGTGAATAGCCATAAAATAAAAGTAAATTAAAAAAGTATAAAGTGATAATAATATATTGTTATAAATAATAATAATGATGATAATGTGACGTGTCACAAGAAAATTCTTGATGTTTAAAGAAGCCGTTTAACCGGCCAAGAAGAAACATATGTAGTGTATTAAAAAACGGAGCAATATAATTATAAAATATATAAAAAGTATATGAAAAATATGGAGAGCTCCAATCAGTGATTTCTACCCAACAATCATAGATAGAACAATACAGTGATATATCTTTGATGAAAAATTGTATATAAATTGCCGCTTCGATATCTATAGGATACATTTTCTATAAAACATTTACAAATAGTGAAACACTAATAAACCTTGTATAAGAAAAAACCACAAGTATGTGAATCATATATAAAAAATTATTGTTTCCATATATCAATGGATATACATGATTCACAATAAAGAGTATAACATGTATAAAATATATAATACGATGCATAGTGACATAGTTTATATTCTTCTTTGGTTGTGTAAACAGCGATAAATAACAATCAATGTAGACACATTGTAACAACCTGTTGCTGTTTTGAAGAATGTTGCAAATGTCAGTGTGCATCTCCTTTTTCATAGACAAAATTTCTCATCTGGTGTTAAAACCACAAAACCTCTATTTGGAAGAAAGTTTTACAAAAAAGACGACCAAAAAGAGGGAGGGGGGATTGTTGGGAAAAAGAAAAAACGAAATACAAAACAAGGAAAATCGGGTATAGATAGCTATATGTCAATAGGCTAGATTGGCTAAAATTAGCTCTCCATTTTAATTAATCAGCCATATTTATAGGAGACCCGATATGTTAAAATCGGCCGGTCTATGGGTAAATGTGGGAGTTTATCTCATCTAAATTGGTCTAAGCACTCAAAAATATTTTGATTATTGTGTTATTTAGTTTTTATTACTATTATAATCTATTTTGTCGCTCTGAATGCTGACCTCATCCACAAATCCCAGAGGCAGGGAAAGGAAGATTTGGGAACGAACCTCCAATGTAGTATAATAATTATGTATTATAATACTAAAGATTTATGTCAATACAGATCTATGTCTATACAGATGGCTCCAGCACTCTAGATAGAATATATCTGATATTCCATTGCTTACATGTGCACATCATATGGAGTCCGGAGCTCTATCTGTAATTCTCACAGATCTCTGGGCTGGACAATCCCTAATATTGCAGAGCTTAATTACGTCAGAGCTGTTCTCTGTGCCATTACACAGTCGTGCACTGCATGGTTGGGCCCTTGATTCCCTGCACTCAGAGTACAGTATGTCCTCAGTCCTCCAGGTTAAGTGACGCTGTGTATATTTATCCCAAAAAACTGAGGACATCTTGTGGCAAAAAGTGATTACTGCAGGAGGGGCAGCTTCGGATTGTTCGATAGTGAGTACTGCAGCTAGAAAAAGCTTTTGAATGCACAATTGGCCCCTGGAGGATTTGGACACACAGTTGACCCAGGGGGAGAAAAAAGAAAATAGCCCAGAGTTTGGTTTTACTTAAAGTGGCATTTTTTTTACATTTAGAATATTAGTTTGTGTCTATTGTAACAGTATTTAGCAAGAAAAGCAGTGCAGTGTCTAATTAAATATGCCCACGTGGGGCTGGGATGCTTCAAAGTGTTTTTTTTTTTTTTTTAACCTAAAAACAAGTTTTGTTTGTGTTTCTGGGCTATCTTCAGCAATAAACTGTCTCTATGGCGCTCTCAGAGCTGGCTGTGAATGAAAATAGAATTGTATCATGTTGTCAGAATTTTGCACATTCCATACTTGCTACATCTCTTCTTTTCCACATGCATTGCAACACGTCTTGGCAAAAAGTTTCAGGGAGAATGGACAACTGAAGGCTGGCGCCTGAAAACAGCTCAAAAACAATAAGAAACAAACATATCCTCAATGGATCTCATGACATCACCAAAATTAGCTCCTCCCCCATCATGCTGTTTAATTTGGGGCAAACATTTAAAGCTGAAGTTTAATCCATCTATAATTTGCCTTCTCTTGTTCCCTCCATCTAATGTATATGGATAAAAATGCTTACCTAAGCCCCATCGCAATCCAGCGATGTGCACAAGAACCTCGGCTGTCTGGGACTCTCCCTCCTCATTAGCTGAGACAACAGCGGGCACCATTGGCTCCTGCTGCTGTCCACCAAAATCAGTAAGCCAATGAGGAACGAGAGGGGGTGGGGCTGAGCCGCAGCTCTGTGTCTGAAAGGACATGCAGAGCAATGGATCGGAAGCTAGCCTGCTCAGGTACCCCCAGAGAAAGCAGCTTTCTTTGGGGGTACTTGGCAGGAGGGAGAGGCCAGGAGCACAGGCGGGGGACCCGAGAATAGGAGGATCAGGGCTGCTTTGTGCTAAACTACTGCACACAGTGCCGGGACAAGGTCATCCAGCGCCCAGGGCAAGGATGCCAAACTGCGCCCCCCTTCCCATAGGGTGAAGGTCAAGGCGGCCCCCATCCCTGCAATAAACCATTGCGCCCAGGGCACTCGTCCCTCCTGCCCACCCCTTGTCCCGGGCCCTGACTGCACAGAACAGGTAAGACCCCTTTCACATGGGTCTGATTAGTTTTGACAGACTCCTCTTGCTCAGTGGAGATCGCTTCGTTCAGCAGGTGGATGACAGGTCTGTCTCCACTCACTGTGCATAGATGTACTCCTATATGTGGAGATCAGATGAAAACGGACCACCTGCTGGACTGGCGGTGAACGTATCGCCATGTCTGTTTTCATCTTGTCAGATCAGACACGTCCGCTGACATCTGCCTCCCCCTAGAGGACAATGGGTGGCCTGATTGGGTTTGCCTGAAAAAGGGGCAGACGGACCCGATTGGTTCAATATTGTGAAAGAGGCCTATGGCCCCGTTCACACTGGGGCGACGCTACTTGCCGGGGCGACCTCATAGGTCGCGGCACGCTGCTTGCACCGCGACCTCGGAGCGGCTGGCACGGACTTCATAACATTGAAGTCTGTGCAGGTCGCTCCGGGTCACCCCAAAGAAGCTCCGGACCCTTTTTCTAGGTCGGAGCGACTTGTGTCGCTCCTATTAGAACGGGTCCGCAGCTTCTCTATGGAAGGCGACCTACGGCGACCTGTCAGGCGACCAGGTCGCCTGACAGGTCGCCCCAGTGTGAACGGGGCCTAAGTATGACATGTTTGTTATTTTTAAACAAAAATAAACATAGCCTGATAACAATGTTTTAAGTGTGTATCAGTCCCCGTTCACACTGGGGCGACCTGTGAGGCGACCTGGTCGCCTCACAGGTCGCCGCAGGTCGCCTCCCATAGGGAAGCTGCGGACCCGTTCTGATAGGAGCGACACAAGTCGCTCCGACTCAGAAAAAGGGTCCGGGGCTTCTTTGGGGCGACCAGGAGGCGACCGCCATAGACTTCAATGTTACGAAGTCCGTGGCGGCCGCTCCGAGGTAGCGGCGCGCTGCTCGCACCGCGACCTCGGAGGTCGCGGTGCGAAGTAGCGTCGCCCCGGTGTGAATGGGGGCTTAGAGCCGGTTCACAGTAATCCGACTTGTCAGGCGACTTGGTCGTCATTTATTCTAAACCTCAGACCTCTGTTTCAAGCTTGTTGGCCACTAGCAGTGCAGTATATGGAAATGATGGCTTCTATTGAGTTAAGCTTTGGAGAGGTGGGCTAAAAAGAACCAAAAGGCCTTCCACTAAGCCACAAGCCAGTATTGCCATGCACTGTACTAAAGAAGATAGCCAGCAAGCCTAAAAGAACTGTATGTAGGTTTGAATAAATGTCTATATATTATAAGGCTGTTCCTGTGATATAAACCAACAGTTCTCGATGCAAAGTTGATCCAAGGACATTAAGAAAGTATTTGCATTGCCTCCTTTACTATCCTATTAAAAATAAACCTTCTAATTGAACAGAACATTCATCTTTACCAATATTAAGATTGAAAGGTCCATCTTCACTGTCTATATACATGTTTTGTGGGTCAATGATTCTTTGGGCAGCCCCGGAGCCTGCACCTTTAAAAACAAGTTGGCACGGCTAAATGTGTTGTAACATGTTCTTCAGCATTGCTCTGTCTGATCCTCGTTCAAAGACAAAACAAACATGCGACAGCAAGGAATAAATCAAACTTTCCTGATTCATTTGTTTAGTTTGAGAAGATTTTTCCACATGTCTCTAGCAGCTCTATAACTTTATGTTTTCCCCGTTACCATGACACCTCGCCTTGTTTATACTCCTGCTAAGTTATTGCACCACTCGGGGCTCCAATATCTGGACTATCCTGTCTGGGATCCAAGTTGAGCTGCACAGTCAGAGGTGACCTTAGGCTGCTCCTTGACATACCACCACCAACTATCCCAGCCGACAGGAGTAGAGATGAGTCAATTCATCCCTGGGTTCAAGGTTTAAAGCATACAGCCAATAATAATTATGCACCACATATTTTATTTCCTTTTTTTTTTTTACTTCACATGCCTTTTTTTCTATTTTTCTACACCTCTACAAGCTGCTAGAGGTTTTTTTTTTTTTTTTTCATGGATTTCATTTTTTTAACCACTTGCCTACAGTGTACTTTCAGCCCCTTCCTACCCAGGCTAGTTTTCAGCTTTGAATGACAATTGCGTGGTCATGCAATGCTGTACCCAAAAAAATAAATAAATATATATATATATATATCTACATATATACAGTATATATATATATATTTTTTTTTTTTTTAATGACAATTGCGTGGTCATGCAATGCTGTACCCAAAAAAATAAATAAATATATATATATATATATCTACATATATACAGTATATATATATATATATATTTTTTTTTTTTGAATGACAATTGCGTGGTCATGCAATGCTGTACCCAAAAAAAAAAAATATATATATATATGTATATATATATATATATTTTTTTATTGTATTTTATATATATATTTTTTTTTAATGACAATTGTGTGGTCATGCAATGCTGTACCCAAAAAAAAAATAAATAAAAAAAAATATATATATATATATATATATATATATATATAATTTTTTTTTTTTAATGACAATTGCGTGGTCATGCAATGCTGTACCCAAAAAAAAAAAAAAAAAATATATATATATATTTTTTTTTTTTTTGTATTTTATATATATTTTTCTTTAGACAAATAGAGTTATCTTTTGATGTTTTTTTTTATCACAACTGTTGTTTTTTTATTTTTTTTTATTGGTAAACAAACGAAAAAAAAGAATGGAAATTTTGCGGAAAAACCACGTTTTTATTCATTTCTGTTATAAATTTTTGTAAATAAGTAATTTTTCTCCTTCACTGATGTGCACTGATGAGGCTGCACAGAGAAGCACTGATAGGCCTGATGGGTACTGATGAAGTGGCACTGATGGGGAGGCACTAATATGCAGCACTGATGGACACTAATAGGTGTCATGGATAGCCAGCCCTGATAGGCACTGATGGGTAGCACTGATAGACACTGATAAGCAGCACTAATGGGTGGCATTGATGGGCACTGATGGGTGGCATTGATGGGCATCACTGGTGGGCACTGATTGGCAGCACTGTTGGGCACTGGTGGGCTGCACTAATAATCAGGATACTGATGATCAGTGCCCAGATTGTCAGTGCAGATGTCCCTGCTGAGGAATGCCGCTTACCGGCTCTCCTCTCATCACACGCAGTCAGCATAAGGAGAGGAATGCCGATAACCGGCAATTCCTGTTTACACTGTGATCAGCTGTGATTGGACACAGCTGATCACATGATAAAGAGCCTACATCATAGGCTCTTTACCTAGATCGATGATGTGATGTGTCCCAGGGAGGTGGCGCACCACTGGGCACGCATGGGAGGGCATCATATAACTTCCCCCCAGAACGAGAGTGCTCCCGTCTGTCATTTCACTATATGGAGAGCGGGAAGAAGTTAAAACTGAACTGCAGGCAATACAACTTTCATTTAAATATATTCTTCTATAGCCACCAAGGATACAAATCCACTTTGTGTGCACTAAATGCCTTTGCAAACCCAGTTATTTCCTTAAAAAGTAGCAGTGACATCATCACTGGGCTGTACTAGAGAGCAGAGCTGTGGGAGGGACCCAGCAGTCTCCACCAACTACAACGTGTCTGGAGAAAACCACAGGAGGGGGCGGAGACAAGACCAGTCACCCTGCACAAGGAGAGAGAGCAGCAGGGAACGGTCTTTATTACAGAGGGAACGTTTCACACTGGATTACTGCATGGATCTGGAAGAAAAACACAAAGCACACCAAGGACATATTGTTTCTTTTATCTAGAGATTCTAGACAATATTTGCTTATCCCTAAATTCAGATTTTTAGAATTATAACTTTATTTTTTTTTTTGCGTTATTCAATTCGTATCTCTTTGCATGCCTTGGTATCGGGCAGCTGTGCATTCAAAGTGGGGGCATCCTGTCTGATGTTGCAGCTAGCAAGATGATACAAAGTACTGAACGTACATTGTCCCATGGTGACTGAATAATGTAAAAAAAGGAAAATTGTTCTTTAAATCTTCCATAGGTACGTGACCAAATTCTTAGGTATGCTAGGCCATGGCCACTTATTTTTCAGGCACACTCAAGTCAGACAAATTTGTCGTTTTAAAGAGGTTGTAAACTCGTTTTTTTTTTTTTTTTACACCCTGCAAGAGAAAGACATAATGAGCTAGTATGCATCGCATACTAGCTCATTATGCAATACTTACCTTAGAACGAGCCCCCGCCGTGCCGCTCACTCACTTGGGTGACACATCCTAGATGTAAAGAAAATGTTTCAAAGTTCTAAGGCCCACCCTCTGTATTTCTATGGAATAGAAATAAAGAGGGTATTGATGTAGATGGGAAATCTGTATATACACCCAGCACTGTACTGTCACCTCCTTTAGTAGATGGTTGGGTACACAGGTAGTATGTAGATGAGATCCCTATATATACACCCTTGCCCCCTTAATGACCAGGCCCTATTTTGAGATTCGTCACTGCGTCACTTTAACAAACAATTGCGCGGTCGTGCGACGCTGTGCCCAAATAAAATTGATGTCCTTTTTTTTCCCCACAAATAGAGCTTTCTTTCGGTGGTATTTGATGACCTGTGTGATTTTTATTTTTTGCGCTATAAACAACAAAAAAAAAAAAACGACAATTTTGAAAAAAAAAAAAACAATATTTTTCACATTCTGCTATGTGACATTCCCAAAAAATAATGTTTTTAACATTTTAGACCAATTTGTTTTCTGCTACATGTTTTTGGTAAAAAAAAAATCGCAATAAGCATATTTTGATTGGTTTGCGCAAAAGTTATTGCGTCTACTAACTAAGGGAAAGATTTATGTCATTTTTATTGTTTTTTTTTTCTTACTAGTAATGGCGGCGATCTGTGATTTTTTGCGGGACTGCGACATTGCGGCGGACAGATCGGACCCCTAACTGACATTTTTGACACTTTTAGGGGGACCAGTGACATTACTACAGTAATCAGTGCTAAAAATATGCATTGTTACTGTAATAATGACACTGGCAGGGAAGGGGTTAACCCTATAGGTCAGGCATGTCCAACCTGCGGCCCGAGGGCCGCATGCAGCCCAGAACCACAGGCAATGCGGCCCACTGCCCCCTGACAATTTTATTTTTTTGCTGGAGAGGAAGGAAGTCGGGTCAGGGGCACAGCCACAGCAGCTTTCAACTGTAGGCAGAGGCTGCCTCGGAGGGGAGGGGGCGAGCATGTGCAGTGTTTTTGACTCCTACCACCATGACCACTCCAAATCACTGAAGTGGTCATGGTAGTTAGAGTGTTCCTTTATGATCTCTCAGAAGAAGTAAACCTCCGTATATGGATAAAATTTCATTTGATCATCCTCTAGTTGTGTCAAATTAGTGCGGGGGGCACGGCGGCACGGGAAGGGCGCGGCGGCATTTTATTACTTATATACCTTAACTATAGTATATATTTTATATGCGGCCTGAGAAAATTTCTCTACTCTAATTGTGGCCCAGAGAAGCCAAAAGGTTGGACACCCATGCTATAGGTGATCAATGGGTTAAATGTGAGCCTAGGGGAGTGATTCTAACTGTGGGGGGCGTGGCTTGTGAAATGACCATAGAGACCTGTGAACCTATATAGAAGGATCACATGATCTCTATGATCATCCCAGGGAGAAGGACGGTCGGCTGTGTTTACAACAGCCGACCATCCTTCTCTCTCAGCGGGGAGAGATTGCGGGTGTCAGGCCACAATCAGAGCCGCCTGACACCCACAGCAGCGTCCCCGCTGCCGAGTGGGGACGGGAGCGTGCGCCCCTAGCTTCCCGCGCACGACCAACGTAGATCTACGTCGGTTTGCGCAGGAGAGCCACCCTGCCACAGTAAATCTGCAGCGGGTGGTCGGGAAGTGGTTAAACCATCATTCTGTTGGCCACTGCAATCCCCTCAGAGCCCTTTAGAAAGGTTTTTACATAATCCGTAGGAAACCCTTTATTCTGACTCCAATTGTTGTGATAGTGACTTATCCCTTGTGTTCTCTCTAGAGACCTATTCCTGGCCTGTATAAGCAGATGCAATCACAGTGGACAATCGTTATCAGATAGCTGAACTCACCAGACACAGTTTCTTTCCATCCACATAGGTTTTATTGCAAGTAGTAGGTATTGCAGACAACAAAATGTGGCAGATGACTGAAGATGGTATCTGCAGGTCAAAACATGGTAATGTGTTCCCGGATGCGAGCAGATTGTATAAAGGCCTAAACAGATGTGGCCATCTCTATCCCCCCAAGCATAAAGAAAGAAGAACAGGAAATACATCATCAATAGGAACGGACAGGAGGGGACACAGAAGACAAAGATAGAAAGTAAGTGCAACAACAAAAATAACCACAAGATGGCAGTATAATAAACAAATATAAACACATTACCGCAACTATGCATTATATTATATCTTACATATTGGTTTAACAGCACACCCTTTTTGCAAAAATGACTATGACTAAGCCCCGGTGACTGGGGTGAAACGTGTCAGGGGGTGTGGTTTGCGGAGTAGTGCTGTCTGAGGCCGCCTAACATCTTTACTACACATACGGGTTGGGTTGGAAGAGCGCCATTCCCCATGTTTACAGATATTTGCAAAAAGTCAGGTAATTGCACTAGGGTGCTACGGGCAACAGCACTCACCTCCTTCTTCTGGAAGCCATTGGTTCTTTGACAGCACTAAGGGGTTGATTTACTAAAGGCAAAAAGACTGTGCACTTTGCAAATAGCAGTTGCTCCAGAGTTTAGTAAATGAGCAGAAGCTCTGCTGACTTCCATCATCCTATCATGTGCAAGCAAAAATGTATTTATTTTTTAATTTCCTTTCCTTCTTTGTAAAATGAAGATTTACCTCATTCACTAAGCTCTGGAGAAACTTACAGAGTGCACAGTCTATTTGCCTTTAGTAAGACTTGGTTCACACTATTGCAATGCGGGAACCAGCTCGATTCCAGTGCGGGTTTCGGCATCGTATGTCCCTGGCAGGCAGTTCACACTGCCCTATGAGAACCGCTGTGAGTGTCAATACAAAGTTACTGACATCCCCAGATCAGTTAGCAGATCGCAGTGCGAACTGCCGAATGGTGCAGGAATTGGATCGCATGGGTGTGAACACCCAATGCGATCCGATTCCAGTGCGGACCAAAAAAGGGTCCTGCAGTGTTTTTGTCCGAATGCGATGCAAATTCAGCCAAACAGTTTGTAAACTGTATGTATGGCTGAATTTGCATCGCATAGACATCGCATGTGATCTGCACAGCAATGCAGTGCGAATCACATGCAATGTCTAACATCACAATAGTGTAAACCCAGCCTTAGTCAACCCCTAAGCCTGATTCATATTTGTGCAATGCAGGAAATGCGTGCAAAATGGTGCATCTTCCTGTAGCGCACAAAAAGCATCTTTTTTTAATTGATTTTTTTAAATTGAGTTTTATGCTCCGTTCACATTAGTGTGACTCTAAAGTTGCATGATTTCCAGTGCAACCTTGGAGCACAGTTTTGATGTGACTTTAGGTGCGAATTTGATTCGACCTTACATTCTCTGGACCAAAGTCGCATCAAAAGGCACGCCAACTTTAAGTCGCACCAATTTGAACGGGTGCCATTAAAAAAATGAGCTGCCACTTGTCATGCGACTTTGATGTCCAAAGTTGCATGAGAAGTTGCACAGGTGTGAATGGAGCTTTAGGAAATGACAAAAAAGCAACAAAATAAAAAAAAAGTAAAAAAAAAAATAACAAAACTAAAGAAAAACCGTTGGGAATAAAACTGGTTTCCTGTCTGTGCGTTGCATTTAAGGCTGGTCTACTGCAACTGCAGCACATCCAAAGGCATGTGCACAGGGTGTGCCGGATGTGCCTGGGCACATCCTAATCACCCTGTGTGCATTAGCATTAGTGCCTGGCCCCCTTGCCGGACTGCTGCCTTCCCTCCTCTCCTCTCCTCTCTTCTCCAGCTGCTGCAGACACACAGGGGAATCTTCAGGATGGAGAACGAAGAAGGGGATAATAATTTGTCATTTATTGGCCCCTTCCATTTCTGAATGAACACAGTGAGTGATCAGCACTGATCATTCACTGTGTTCATTCTTAACTGAAGCCTAGTAAGCCATGTTTACTATGCTTCAGGTTATGAATGAACAGGAAGGCTGTGCAGAGCTCTTTGTGCTCATTCATTGAGGCTGCAGAAAGGAATTGGGGAATGTGTTTCCTCAGTCACTTTCTCTGTCTCCAAACTGAGACTTCAGGGGTCTGTTTGGACCCCTAATATTTCACCAGACCCCCCACCCCCAAAAAGCATTGTGGAAAAATGTAAAAAAAAAAAAAAGAATATCCAACAAATAATCAAAAAAAAAAAAAAAGAAAAAATAATTAAAAATGTAAAATAATAATGATGAATAAAATATAAATAAAAATAAACGAATAATAAAAAATAGGGGCTCATTCACATGGGTTCTCTGTGTGTGTATGCATATTTATATATATTTATATATTTCCATACACACACATACACGTGCATTTGAGCTTGGGGTGCACACCCTACTGCAATAGGTTGCGCACGCCTATAAACACAGCAGGGGGTAAAACTGACTGCAGGAGATAAAGGCCCCCCCCCCATGCATCAATGCACCATCCTGTCAACGCGGAATTGCTTGAAAAACAACCCAGGGGATTATTGTGAAATAACAGATTACGTAAAATTGTACGGGTTACATTTCCTGAGAACTATACAAATAAATAAAAAAAATACATGGAAGCTTCATTTCACCATGTAACAAAGACTATTTTTAGTGCAGATAAAAAATATTTATTTATATATACATATATATACGGCACACCCCGTAAGCTTGTCTTGAAAATTGGGATGTTAGTGCAAATAAAAAAAATAGACAGCACACAGTTGTTCTTCTTCCTCCTGCTGCAGTTGAGTACTGTCCATAATATACAGTGGGTACGAAAAGTATTCAGACCCCCTTAAATTTTTCACTCTTTGTTATATTGCAGCCATTTGCTAAAATCATTTAGGTTCATTTTTCTTCCTCATGAATGTACACATAGCACCCCATACTGACAGAAAAACACAGAATTGTTGACATTGTTGCAGATTTATTAAAAAAGAAAAACTGAAATATCACATGGTCCTAAGTATTCAGACCCTTTGCTGTGACACTCATATTTAACTCAGGTGCTTTCCATTTCTTCTGATCATCCTTGAGATGGTTCTACACCTTCATTTGAGTCCAGCTGTGTTTGATTATACTGATTGGACTTGATTAGGAAAGCCACACACCTGTCTATATAAGACCTTCCAGATCACAATGCATGTCAGAGCAAATGAGAATCATGAGGTCAAAGGAACTGCCTGAAGAGCTCAGAGACAGAATTGTGGCAAGGCACAGATCTGGCCAAGGTTACAAAAAGATTTCTGCTGCACTTAAGGTTCCTAAGAGCACAGTGGCCTCCATAATCCTCAAATGGAAGACGTTTGGGACGACCAGAACCCTTCCTAGAGCTGGCCGTCCGGCCAAACTGAGCTATCGGGGGAGAAGAGCCTTGGTGAGAGAGGTAAAGAAGAACCCAAAGATCACTGTGGCTGAGCTCCAGAGATGCAGTCAGGAGATGGGAGAAAGTTGTAGAAAGTCAACCATCACTGCAGCCCTCCACCAGTCGGGGCTTTATGGCAGAGTGGCCCGACGGAAGCCTCTCCTCAGTGTAAGACACATGAAAGCCCGCATGGAGTTTGCTAAAAAACACCTGAAGGACTCCAAGATGGTGAGAAATAAGATTCTCTGGTCTGATGAGACCAAAATAGAACTTTTTGGCCTTAATTCTAAGCGGTATGTGTGGAGAAAACCAGGCACTGCTCATCACCTGTCCAATACAGTCCCAAAAAAGAAGCATGGTGGTGGCAGCATCATGCTGTGGGGGTGTTTTTCAGCTGCAGGGACAGGACGACTGGTTGCAATCGAGGGAAAGATGAATGCGGCCAAGTACAGGGATATCCTGGACAAAAACCTTCTCCAGAGTGCTCTGGACCTCAGACTGGGCCGAAGGTTTACCTTCCAACAAGACAATGACCCTAAGCACACAGCTAAAATAACGAAGGAGTGGCTTCACAACAACTCCGTGACTGTTCTTGAATGGCCCAACCAGAGCCCTGACTTAAACCCAATTGAGCATCTCTGGAGAGACCTAAAAACAGCCGTCCACCAACGTTTACCATCCAACCTGACAGAACTGGAGAGGATCTGCAAGGAGGAATGGCAGAGGATCCCCAAATCCAGGTGTGAAAGACTTGTTGCATCTTTCCCAAAAAGACTCCTGGCTGTATTAGATCAAAAGGGGGCTTCTACTAAATACTGAGCAAAGGGTCTGAATACTTAGGACTAGGGTTGAGCGGACACCTAGATGTCCGTGTTCGACGGGTTCGGCCGAACTTTAAAAAAAAGTCCGGGTCCGTGTCCCGGACTTTTACCGAACTTTTCCCGGACACCGAACCCCATTGAAGTCAATGGGGACCCGAACTTTAAGGCACTAAAATGGCTCTAAAACACCAAAGGAAAGGGCTAGAGTGCTGCAAATGGCAGCAAAACGTAATTAAGAGCATGGCAAGTGCTCTGCAAACAAATGTGGATAGGGAAATAACTTAAAACAACAAAAAAAAACAGAAAAATAAAACAATGTTCTTCTTCATCTCTGAAGGACGAGGCCCATATGGAGTAGGAGGGAGGTTGAGGTGGTGGTGGATGTGGCGGTGACATAGGCGTGCGCACAGGGTGTGCTGGGTGTGCCTGGGCACACCCTAATCACCTAGGGCACATAGCATTGCCAGTGAGGAGATGGGAAAGATCTCCCTGGGACCTGCTCTGCTCTATTTCTCCTTGCCTACAGGTACATGGCCCCGATACATTACTCTCCCTGCTGGCAAACACATGCATGTGTATTTCAACTTTGGGGTGCACACCTTAATGCAATAGGCTGCGCACACCTATGGGCGGTGTAGGTGGAAGCGGCGGTGGAGGAGGACCAGGGCCGGATTAACAGCATCATGGGCTTGGTGCTGAGGATTTTGAAGGGCCTTAGGGCCGTGCCTTGCCATGCACCCAGAGGAGGAAGGGTGCAGCCATGCATGCCTAATTCAACATGGGATGCTGTCTCTGAAGCCCATAAACACATCCATGCATCGCCAACTGTCCCTCCTTGTCCGGCCTTCGCGCTGTGTGGGGAGGTTCTGAGGGTGCTGCCTGGGGAAGTGAGCATAGAAGCTAGACTTCTGTGTTTACAAGTGACAGAAGAGCGGTAACAGTGAATATGGCCAACCCGGGGGCCTATATAAAAGGTAGGGGCCTGGAGCTGCAGCTCCAATAGCCCCTACATTAATCTGGCCCTGAGGAGGAGGACGAGGTAGCCAACACTGCTTCTTTTCACAAATTTTAAATGAGGGTACACCCCAAAAGAGTGAGAAAGAGCAAAAATGGAACAATGGGTGGGTAAGGTCGGTATCCATTGCTATTCTGCACAAGGTACGGAAAAGTCCCGTGGGATCCATGCCTGGTTCATTTTAATGAACGTGAGCTTGTCCACATTGTCTCTGGACAGGCGGCTGCGCTTGTCTGTTATAACGCCCCCAGCCGTGCTAAATACCCGTTCAGATAATACACTGGCTGCAGGGCACGCCAGCACCTCCAAGGCGTAAAGGGCAAGCTCAGGCCATGTGCCCAATTTGGAGACCCAGAAGTTGAAGGGGGCAGACCCGTCATTCACTACATGTAGGCGTGTGCACACATACTGCTCCACCATGTTGGTAAAATGCTGCCTCCTGCTAAGACGTTCTATCTGAGCTGCTGGTGCTGCTGTTTGTTGTGGCGTGCTGACAAAGCTTTTCCACATTTCGGCCATGCTAACCCTGCCTTCTGAGGTGCTGGCGGTGCCCTGGTTGCGTTGGCGACCTCCTCCTCCTCCTCCTCTGCCTTGTGCTTCCACTGTGGCCCCGCTGTCAGATGGGAATGCCAGCAGCATGGCGTCTACCAGCGTGCGCTTGTACTCGCGCATCTTGCGATCGCGCTCCAGTGAGTGAATTAAGGACGGTACGTTGTCCTTGTAACGGGGATCCAGCAGCGTGGCCACCCAGTAATCAGCACAAGTTAGAATGTGGGCAACTCGGCGGTCGTTGTGGAGACACTGCAGCATGTAATCGCTCATGTGTGCCAGGCTGCCCAGAGGCAACGAAAGGCTGTCCTCTGTGGGAGGTGTATGGTCCGTGTCCTCTGTATCCCCCCAGCCACGCACCAGTGATGGCCATGAGCTGGCCTGGGTGCCACCCTGCTGTGAACATGGTTCCATCTCCTCCTCCAGCTCCTCCTCCTCCTCATCCTCCTCATCCTCCAGAACTGTGCCCCTGCTGGACAATTGCGTCCCTGGCGTTTGCGTGTGCAGGAACCCACCTTCGGAGCCCCTTGCGAATGACTGCCCTGAAAGCCTTGGAAATGTTACCTCTTCATCCTCCTCCTCCTCCTCATCCTGTGCCACATCCTCTTCCATCATCGCCCGAATTGTTTTTTCAAGGAGGCATAGAAGTGGGATAGTTAAGCTGAGAACGGCGTCATTGCCACTGGCCATGTTGGTGGAGTACTCAAAACAGCGCAACAAGGCACACAGGTCTCGCATGGAGGCCCAGTTATTGGTGGTGAAGTGGTGCTGTTCCGCAGAGCGACTCACGCGTGCGTGCTGCAGCTGAAACTCCACTATGGCCTGCTGCTGCTCGCACAGTCTTTCCAGCATGTGCAAGGTGGAGTTCCACCTTGTGGGCACGTCACATATGAGGCGGTGAGCGGGAAGGCCGAAGTTACGCTGCAGCGCTGCCAGGCGAGCAGCAGCAGGGTGAGAACGCCGAAAGTGCGCACAAACGGCCCGCACTTTCTGCAGCAGCTCTGACATATCGGGGTAGTTTTTAAGGAACCTCTGCACCACCAAATTCAGCACATGCGCCAGGCAAGGGATGTGCGTCAAACCGGCTAGGCCCAGAGCTGCTATGAGATTTCGCCCGTTATCGCACACCACCAGGCCGGGCTTGAGGCTCGCTGGCAGCAACCACTCATTTGTCTGCTGTTCCATGCTCCTCCACAACTCCTGCGCGGTGTGTGGTTTGTCCCCCAAACAGGCAAGTTGTAAAACTGCCTGCTGTCGTTTACCCCTGGCCGTGCTGAAGTTGGTGGTGAAGGTGTTACGCTGTCCGGATGAGGAGGCGGTAGAGGATGAGGAAGCGGAGTAGGAGGAGTTAGGAACAGGAGGCAAACTGAAGCGCCCTGCAATCCTCGGTGGTGGAAGGACATGCGCCAAATTGCTATCCGCCTCAGGCCCATCCGCCACTGCATTTACCCAGTGTGCCGTTAGGGAGATATAACGCCCCTGACCGTGCTTACTGGTCCACGTATCCGTAGTTAGGTGGACCTTGGCACAGATGGCGTTGCGCAGTGCACACCTGATTTTTTCCCCCACTTGGTTGTGCAGGGAAGGGATGGCTTGCCTGGAAAAGTAGTGGCGGCTGGGCACGACGTACTGTGGGACAGCCACCGACATAAGGTTTTTAAAACTGTGCGTCTCCACCAGACGGAATGACAGCATTTCAAAGGCCAATAATTTTGAAATGCTGGCATTCAGGGCCAGGGATCGCGGGTGGGTAGGGGGGTACTTCCTCTTCCTCTCAAGTGTTTGGGAGATGGAAAGCTGAACGCTTCCACGGGACATTGTGGAGATGGTTGTTGGTGACCCAGGTGGTGGTGTTGCTGACAGATCGTCTGTTTGCGGGGTGGCAGGTGCCGGTATCACTACAGATGTGGCTGGAGCGGCCGAGACTGCAGCAGAAGAGGAAGCAGGATGAGCCAGAGACGTTTCTTGGTTTTGAAGGTGTGTACTCCACTGCAGCTCGTGCTTTGCACTTAGATGCCTGATCATGCAGGTTGTGCTCAGGTTGAGAAGGTTCATGCCTCGCTTCAAGCTCTGATTGCACAGGGTGCAAACCACTCGTGTCCTGTCATCAGCACATTTTCTAAAGAACTTCCACGCTAGAGAACTCCTTTGAGCTGACTTTGGTGCGCTCGTTCCCTTGCTGCGTTGGGCAGTAGCGGGCGTAGTGTCTAGGGCACGGCCGCTCCGCTTCTGCACCCTGCTCCCTCTTCTGCTGTGCTGGTGGCTCTGTGCGACCACCGCCTCTTCCTCCAAACTACTCAGTTCACCTGCATGACGTTCATTCCATGTGGGGTCGAGGACCTCATCGTCCTCCACATCATCTTCCACCCAGTCTTCACCCCTGCCCTCCTTGTCGGTCTCCACAATGCTGAACGCCGCAGCAGTTGGCACCTGCGTTTCGTCATCATCGGAGACGTGCTGCGATGATCCTTGCATGTACTCATCTTGAGAAATAAGTGGTTGGGCATCGCTGCACTCAATCTCTTCCACTTCTGGGGCAGGGCTAGGTGGATGGCCCTGGGAAACCCTGCTGACAGAGTCCTCAAAAAGAATAAGAGACTGCTGTATGGCTTGGGGCTCAGACTGCTGGCCTGATTTGCAAGGGGGTGAGGTGAAAGACGGTTGGACATTGGCTGCAGGTGCCAACTCTGACCTTTCTGCAGTAGACTGGGTGGGAGACAATGTGAAGGAACTGGAGGCACTGTCAGCAGCAAACCAATCTACTATCGCCTCAACTTGTTCTGGCCTCATCACTTCTAGGGGCGTTTGATGCCCTACCAAATACTGATGCAGGTTCTGTCGCCTACTCACACTTGAGGAAGGTGTTTCACTTGTGCGTGTAGCTGGCACAGATCGACCATGTCCTCTCCTTGCAACAGGAGCTCTACCAGCAGCACCACGACCCAGGCCACGGCCCTTATTTGACGGTCTCCTCATATTTCTGTAATTTAAGATCTTGCCCTAGAAAGGTTTTTATTGAATAGCGGAATAGAAAATATGATCCAAAAAAAGTGTATGTATATCACACGTACACAACCACACTAGGCCCCAATTACTATTGTTTGTACCCCTAAAAGGCTAGATGAGGAGTAGGGGGGGTATGGAACAGGCAGCACCCTCAAACCTTCAGAAGTATGAGATGAACCCCAACAACTTGGAAAGGTGGATCTCTCTCACACGTACCGACACAGACTATCCCGCAATTCAATTGATCCTCAAAGGTTTTTATTGAATAGCGGAATAGGAAATATGATCAAAAAAAGTGTATGTATCTCGCACGTACACAACCACACTAGGCCCCAATTACTATTGTTTGTACCCCTAAAAGGCTAGATGAGGAGTAGGGGGGGTATGGAACAGGCAGCACCCTCAAACCTTCAGAAGTATGAGATGAACCCCAACAACTTGGAAAGGTGGATCTCTCTCACACGTACCGACACAGACTATCCCGCAATTCAATTGATCCTCAAAGGTTTTTATTGAATAGCGGAATAGGAAATATGATCAAAAAAAGTGTATGTATCTCGCACGTACACAACCACACTAGGCCCCAATTACTATTGTTTGTACCCCTAAAAGGCTAGATGAGGAGTAGGGGGGGTATGGAACAGGCAGCACCCTCAAACCTTCAGAAGTATGAGATGAACCCCAACAACTTGGAAAGGTGGATCTCTCTCACACGTACCGACACAGACTATCCCGCAATTCAATTGATCCTCAAAGGTTTTTATTGAATAGCGGAATAGGAAATATGATCAAAAAAAGTGTATGTATCTCGCACGTACACAACCACACTAGGCCCCAATTACTATTGTTTGTACCCCTAAAAGGCTAGATGAGGAGTAGGGGGGGTATGGAACAGGCAGCACCCTCAAACCTTCAGAAGTATGAGATGAACCCCAACAACTTGGAAAGGTGGATCTCTCTCACACGTACCGACACAGACTATCCCGCAATTCAATTGATCCTCAAAGGTTTTTATTGAATAGCGGAATAGGAAATATGATCAAAAAAAGTGTATGTATCTCGCACGTACACAACCACACTAGGCCCCAATTACTATTGTTTGTACCCCTAAAAGGCTAGATGAGGAGTAGGGGGGGTATGGAACAGGCAGCACCCTCAAACCTTCAGAAGTATGAGATGAACCCCAACAACTTGGAAAGGTGGATCTCTCTCACACGTACCGACACAGACTATCCCGCAATTCAATTGATCCTCAAAGGTTTTTATTGAATAGCGGAATAGGAAATATGATCAAAAAAAGTGTATGTATCTCGCACGTACACAACCACACTAGGCCCCAATTACTATTGTTTGTACCCCTAAAAGGCTAGATGAGGAGTAGGGGGGGTATGGAACAGGCAGCACCCTCAAACCTTCAGAAGTATGAGATGAACCCCAACAACTTGGAAAGGTGGATCTCTCTCACACGTACCGACACAGACTATCCCCCAATTTAACTGATCCCCAAAGGTTTTTGATTAAATAGCGGAATAGAAAATATGATCCCAAAAAAGTGTATGTATATCACACGTACACAACCACACTAGGCCCCAATTACTATTGTTTGTACCCCTAAAAGGCTAGGAGTAGGGGGAGTATGGAACAGGCAGCACCCTCAAACCTTCAGAAGTATGAGATGAACCCCAACAACTTGGAAAGGTGGATCTCTCTCACACGTACCAACACAGACTATCCCCCAATTTAACTGATCCCCAAAGGTTTTTGATTAAATAGCGGAATAGAAAATATGATCCCAAAAAAGTGTATGTATATCACACGTACACAACCACACTAGGCCCCAATTACTATTGTTTGTACCCCTAAAAGGCTAGGAGTAGGGGGGGTATGGAACAGGCAGCACCCTCAAACCTTCAGAAGTATGAGATGAACCCCAACAACTTGGAAAGGTGGATCTCTCTCACACGTACCAACACAGACTATCCCCCAATTTAACTGATCCCCAAAGGTTTTTGATTAAATAGCGGAATAGAAAATATGATCCCAAAAAAGTGTATGTATATCACACGTACACAACCACACTAGGCCCCAATTACTATTGTTTGTACCCCTAAAAGGCTAGGAGTAGGGGGAGTATGGAACAGGCAGCACCCTCAAACCTTCAGAAGTATGAGATGAACCCCAACAACTTGGAAAGGTGGATCTCTCTCACACGTACCAACACAGACTATCCCCCAATTTAACTGATCCCCAAAGGTTTTTGATTAAATAGCGGAATAGAAAATATGATCCCAAAAAAGTGTATGTATATCACACGTACACAACCACACTAGGCCCCAATTACTATTGTTTGTACCCCTAAAAGGCTAGGAGTAGGGGGGGTATGGAACAGGCAGCACCCTCAAACCTTCAGAAGTATGAGATGAACCCCAACAACTTGGAAAGGTGGATCTCTCTCACACGTACCAACACAGACTATCCCCCAATTTAACTGATCCCCAAAGGTTTTTGATTAAATAGCGGAATAGAAAATATGATCCCAAAAAAGTGTATGTATATCACACGTACACAACCACACTAGGCCCCAATTACTATTGTTTGTACCCCTAAAAGGCTAGGAGTAGGGGGAGTATGGAACAGGCAGCACCCTCAAACCTTCAGAAGTATGAGATGAACCCCAACAACTTGGAAAGGTGGATCTCTCTCACACGTACCAACACAGACTATCCCCCAATTTAACTGATCCCCAAAGGTTTTTGATTAAATAGCGGAATAGAAAATATGATCCCAAAAAAGTGTATGTATATCACACGTACACAACCACACTAGGCCCCAATTACTATTGTTTGTACCCCTAAAAGGCTAGGAGTAGGGGGAGTATGGAACAGGCAGCACCCTCAAACCTTCAGAAGTATGAGATGAACCCCAACAACTTGGAAAGGTGGATCTCTCTCACACGTACCAACACAGACTATCCCCCAATTTAACTGATCCCCAAAGGTTTTTGATTAAATAGCGGAATAGAAAATATGATCCCAAAAAAGTGTATGTATATCACACGTACACAACCACACTAGGCCCCAATTACTATTGTTTGTACCCCTAAAAGGCTAGGAGTAGGGGGGGTATGGAACAGGCAGCACCCTCAAACCTTCAGAAGTATGAGATGAACCCCAACAACTTGGAAAGGTGGATCTCTCTCACACGTACCAACACAGACTATCCCCCAATTTAACTGATCCCCAAAGGTTTTTGATTAAATAGCGGAATAGAAAATATGATCCCAAAAAAGTGTATGTATATCACACGTACACAACCACACTAGGCCCCAATTACTATTGTTTGTACCCCTAAAAGGCTAGGAGTAGGGGGAGTATGGAACAGGCAGCACCCTCAAACCTTCAGAAGTATGAGATGAACCCCAACAACTTGGAAAGGTGGATCTCTCTCACACGTACCAACACAGACTATCCCCCAATTTAACTGATCCCCAAAGGTTTTTGATTAAATAGCGGAATAGAAAATATGATCCCAAAAAAGTGTATGTATATCACACGTACACAACCACACTAGGCCCCAATTACTATTGTTTGTACCCCTAAAAGGCTAGGAGTAGGGGGAGTATGGAACAGGCAGCACCCTCAAACCTTCAGAAGTATGAGATGAACCCCAACAACTTGGAAAGGTGGATCTCTCTCACACGTACCAACACAGACTATCCCCCAATTTAACTGATCCCCAAAGGTTTTTGATTAAATAGCGGAATAGAAAATATGATCCCAAAAAAGTGTATGTATATCACACGTACACAACCACACTAGGCCCCAATTACTATTGTTTGTACCCCTAAAAGGCTAGGAGTAGGGGGGGTATGGAACAGGCAGCACCCTCAAACCTTCAGAAGTATGAGATGAACCCCAACAACTTGGAAAGGTGGATCTCTCTCACACGTACCAACACAGACTATCCCCCAATTTAACTGATCCCCAAAGGTTTTTGATTAAATAGCGGAATAGAAAATATGATCCCAAAAAAGTGTATGTATATCACACGTACACAACCACACTAGGCCCCAATTACTATTGTTTGTACCCCTAAAAGGCTAGATGAGGAGTAGGGGGAGTATGGAACAGGCAGCACCCTCAAACCTTCAGTATGAGATTGTGTTCACTGTACCCCACAAAGATTGAGTTCACTGCACCCCACAATGATTGTGTTCACTGCACCCCACAAAGATTGTGTTCACTGCACCTCACAAAGATTGTGTTCACTGTACCCCCCAAAGATTGTGTTCACTGCACCCCACAAAGATTCTGTTCACTGTACCCCACAAAGATTGTGTTCACTGCACCCCAAAAAGATTGTGTTCACTGCACCCCAAAAAGGATGTTGTTCACTGCACCCCAAAAAGGATGTTGTTCACTCCACCCCAAAAAGATTGTGTTCACTGCACCCCACAAAGATTGTGTTCACTGCACCCCAAAAAGATTGTGTTCACTGCACCCCAAAAATGATTTTGTTCACTGCACCCCAAAAAGGATTTTGTTCACTGCACCCCAAAAAGGATGTTGTTCACTCCACCCCAAAAAGATTGTGTTCACTGCACCCCAAAAAGATTGTGTTCACTGCACCCCACAAAGGATTTTGTTCACTGCACCCCAAAAAGATTGTGTTCACTGCACCCCAAAAAGGATGTTGTTCACTGCACCCCAAAAAGGATTTTGTTCACTGCACCCCAAAAAGATTGTGTTCACTGCACCCCACAAAGGATTTTGTTCACTGCACCCCACAAAGATTGTGTTCACTGCACACCAAAAAGGATTGTGTTCACTGCACCCCAAAAAGATTTTGTTCACTGCACCCCAAAAAGATTGTGTTCACTGCAGCCCAAAAAGATTGTGTTCACTGCAGACCAAAAAGATTGTGTTCACTGCAGCCCAAAAAGATTGTGTTCACTGCAGCCCAAAAAGATTGTGTTCACTGCAGCTCACACACAGAAAAATGGATGTGGATCACTGACACCTGCCTATCTCCAATCCCACACCACACAGCAATATCGATTGTAGTTTGTAGAACACAGTTTCCCTAAAATTCAGCAGACTCTGTCCCTAACAGGATTGAGAAGAGATCGTAGATCAGGATTGAGTGCAGACCCCACCCCCCACACAGCAATATCGATTGTAGTTTGTAGAAGACACTGACCCTATATAATTCAGCAGACTCTATCCCTAAAATGCCTACAACTCGCCCTGCCTAAACACTCCGACCTGTCCCTCAATTCTATCCGGACACAAATGGTTTTTTCCTGCCTATCTTTCCCTAATCAGCAGCCAGCACGTTGATGTGTGCTCTGTCCCTGAATCTAAGCAGCATAATGACGCCGCTGCGGCTGCCTCGAACTTATAAAGACTTGGTCACATGCTTCAGACGGCCAATCACAGCTACTGAGACATTTGCAGGCATGGCTGGGATGGCTTAAGGCACACCAGTTAAACGATTGTTGATTGGCTGTTGAAAGCCCGCCATGAAAAGAGCGCCAAAGCATGCAAAACCCGGAAATAAAACGACCGAACACGGATTTTTACCCGAACATACAGTAAAGTGTCCGTGTCCGTGTTCGGGTACAAAAAATCCAATTATTCGGTACGAACACGAATAATACAGTCCGTGTTCGCTCAACACTACTTAGGACCATGTGATATTTCAGTTTTTCTTTTTTAATAAATCTGCAACAATGTCGACAATTCTGTGTTTTTCTGTCAGTATGGGGTGCTATGTGTACATTCATGAGGAAGAAGAATGAACTTAAATGATTTTAGCAAATGGCTGCAATATAACAAAGAGTGAAAAATTTAAGGGGGTCTGAATACTTTCCGTACCCACTGTATATTATGGACAGTACTCAACTGCAGCAGGAGGAAGAAGAACAACTGTGTGCTGTCTATTTTTTTTATTTGCACTAACATCCCAATTTTCAAGACAAGCTTACGGGGTGTGCCCCCTTCTTCAGGGTCTAAAGCTGGATACACACAATACAATTTCCTTTAGGTTTTTTTTTCCTTTAGATTTACCAAAACCATATAATATGAGGTCAGACCTAAACATTTTCATTTTGTATGCCATCAGGCAGGCCCTTGCACTACATAGTTGAAGTTAAATCTAAAGGAAATCTAACAACAAAAGTTGTATAGTGTGTATCCAGCTTAAGCAGTACACCGTACTTGAGTACTGCTTGGACCGTGAAGAAGAGGGGACAAAACCCTAACGCAATTCCTGAAAATGTGGATGTTAAGGACCATACACACTATAAGATTTTCTGAAGACTTTTTCCTTCAGATTTACCTTTTCTATGTAGTGCAAGGGCCTGGCTGATTGCATACAAATTGAAAGTGTTTAGGTTTGACCTCATATTATATGGTTTTGGTAAATCTAAAGGAAAAAGTCTTCAGAAAATCTTATAGTGTGTATGGCCCATTAGTGCAAACAAAAAAAAAGGCATCACGGACAGCACCCAATTGTTCTTTTCGCAAGTGCGCTAATATGGCTACAGAGAAAACTTAGATATTATAACGCTTAACTCCTTTTCTGACCACCTGGTGGTGCTATAGGGCTGTGTATAGGGAGCAGACACGGTGCTGATTGACAAACCGCGTCTATAGACAATTTGTCACAAAGTGCGAAATTGGTCTCAGCGTCTTCTGATGGGAAGCAGCAATCGCATCTCTCCCAACTTCCTGAGATGAGAAATAGGGGCACAAAGTATGCAGGCAAAGGAGACATTGTTAGTCCTTGCTCACACTTGCTTAAAATACTGATACTAAACAAAAAAACCTATTACGTTAATGTACATTGTGCGACGCAACCACTTCTGAACCGGACGGATTTACCCCCTTAATGACCAGGCCATTTTTTGCGATTTGGCACTGCGTGACTGTAACGGACAATTGCACGGTTGTGCGAAGCTGTACCCAAATGAAATTTATGTCCTTTTTTTCCCACAAACAGAGCTTTCTTTTGGTGGTATTTGATCACCTGTGCAATTTTTTTTTTTTGCGCTATAAACAAAAAAAGAGCGACAATTTTGAAAAAATAATATTTTTCAAATTTTTTAATATGAAATCCCCCCCCCCCCCAAAAAAAAAAAATTTAAAAATCACAATTTTTTTACATTTTAGGCCAATTTGTTTTCTGCTACATATTTTTGGTAAAACAAATTGCAATAAGCGTATTTCGATTGGCTTACGCAAAAGTTATTGCGTTTACTAACTAAGGGAAAGATTTATGTCATTTTTATTGTTTTTTTTAGTAATGGCGGCGATCTGAGATTTTTTTTGCGGGACTGCGACGTTGCGGCGGACAGATTGGACCCCTGACTGACATTTTTGGCACTTTTAGGGGTACCAGTGACATTACTACAGTAATCAGTGCTATACATATGGACTGTTACTGTAAAAATGACACTGGCAGGGAAGGGTTAACTTTATTAGTGATTAAGGGGTTAAGTGTGTCCCTAGGGGCGTGTTTCTAACTGTAAAGGGGCATGGCTTTTGATGTAACCACAGAGACATACGATTCTACATAGCAGGATCGTATGATCTCTGCAGTTACACCATGGAGAATGACAGGCGGCTTTTTTTACATCAGCCGTCTGCCTTTCTCCCTCTCCAGCGGGAGATCGCGAGTGATCAGCGGACATCGGAGCCGCCGGTCACTCGCGCGGGGATCCCTGTGAACAAGCGGGGGCAGGAGCGCGCCTCAAGCGGCGCGCGCTCGCCCCCTATTGGCTCGCGGGCGATTGACATACCGGTACATCACTTTGCCCAGGAGGGGCTGACTGCCGCCGTATATGTACTTGCGGTAGTTGGCAAGTGGTTAAATACTACCAAAAGAAAGCTCTATTTGTGTAGAAAAAAAAAAATGATAAAAGGTTTCGTAAGGGCACAGTGTTGTATGACTGCGCAATTGTCATTCAAAGTGTGACAGCACTGAGAATTGGCCTGGGCAGGAAGGGGGTGATAGTTCTCAGTATTGAAGTAGCAAAACACGCGCCTCAGTTGTCTGCTTTTACTGCCAGTGTGAACAGGGCTTTAATCTGGACCGAGCCCATCTAACACAAGTTAAGATCAGTATTTTTTGCTAGAAAATTACTTGGAACCCCCAAACATTATATATATATATATATATATATATATATATATATATATATATATATATTTTTTTTTTTAGCAAAGACTCTGGAGAATAAAATGGCGGTCGTTGCAATATTTTTTCTCACGCCCTATTTGCGCAGCGGTCTTTCAAACACCATTTTTTGGGAAAAAAATACATTTCACTGCATTAAAAAAAAAAAAAAAACGAAACAGTAAAGTTAACCCATTTTTTTTGTATATTGTAAAAGATGATGTCACACTGAGTAAATAAATACCTAACATGTTAAAATTGCGCACACCCACGGAATGGCGACAAACTACGGTCAATAAAAATCTCCATAGGCGACTCTTCAAAGATTACGGTTACCAGTTTAGAGTTATAGAGTAGCTCTTTTTTTTTTAATTATTGCTCTCGCTCTGGCGATCACGGCGATACCTCACATGTGTGGTTTGCACAGCGCTTTCATTTTCGGGCACGACTTCCGTATACGTTTTCTTTCGTGTGCGAGCTCACGCTGATGGGGGCGCTTTAACATTTTTTTTCCAATTTATTTTATTTAATTTTTTAGTTTTATTGCTATCACAAGCAATTTAAACATCCCTTGTGACAGCAATATGCAGTGACAGGTACTCTTTATGGAGGGATTGGGGGTCTAAAAGACCCCAGACCCCTCCACTACACTGGAAAAGGTATTTTTGAATACTGTCACTTTTTTAAATTCGGCGCTTTTAACCGCCAAGTAACCCGAAAGTGACGTCATGAATGCTGCTTCCGGGTTACATCATCGGAGACCCGATCAAAGCCAAATCCAGCTTCGTTTGGGACTCCAACCAGCCGACGTACGTGCCGGCTGATTGCTAAGTTTTGTTTTTTTTTTTTCAAACTGTTTTTATTGAATTTTTCAGAAATTTTTCAGAACAGTACATAACCGGTAGCATGCAAGCTACCACATTTGCATCTACAGTAGAGGTACAAACAGCAATGCAGGTGGGAAAGCAGAAACAATAATATTAACAATAACAACCATAGCAATACTGGCAGGGTGTTGGTAGTAACTGATCAAGCTCCTATTGTACTATTATCAAGGTAGGCATAGTTCGTAAAAACGAGCACATGTATCAGCAACCAATCATTGCCCTAGTCAAGCTTAAAACTCTGTGCCACCTTTATCACAACAACAGTACAGATTGTATGTCACAGCCATGTCGCTAGTACTGCCGGGGCCTTAGCAGTGGAACTTTTTGGAGATACTGCCGACATATCAGGAACGACCGTGCCTGATTGCTAAGTTTGACGGGAGACCCGGGCAGAGCCACAGAAGGCGGCGAGAGGGGGGGTGTCCCACTTGTTGGGGTAACGACCTGGCGGCTCCCGAGCCACATTGGCCATTACCACCTAAAGCCGACTGCCGGCTCTAAAAAATGGTACCGGGATGATGCCTCTAGCTGCTTGCATCATCCCTGTACAACCCCTTCTTGCGGCTGACGTAGAGCTACGTGAGTTTGCGGGAAGTGGTTGCGGGACAGACAAAGAGCTATGAACAACCATGCACTGACTTATTAATTATATGCTGGTTTCAAGGCAATAAAGCTGAGTCTATTCAGATCCACAGAGAGTAAAGCCACTGCCCTGCCACCAGCATGTGATTTATGAGTCAGAGCATGGCTGCTTCTATCTGACTACACACATTGACACCCCCAAAATGGAGCTGAAGGGTGCATTCACTGCCAGAGCTGTTTTTGCATTTTTTACAGACAATAAAAAAAAAAACATTTTAGGCTTGAAGATTACTGAACCCCCCCTAAAACATGATATATTTTCTGAAAGCAGAGACCCTGGAGAATAAAATGGTGGTAGTTCCAATTCTGTTATGTCACATAATATTAACAGCCCCAAAGTGGACCTGAAGGTTGCTTTCCCTGCCAAAGCCGATTTTGCATTTTTTGAACACAATAAAAAAAAAAAAATTTTAGGCCTGAAGATTACCTAACACCCCCCCCCCCCCCACCTCCCCCTACAAAACAGGATATATTTTCTGAAAGTGGAAAGCATTGAGAATAACATGGAAAGGTATGTTAAGTGCACATATTCAGTAAAAAAAAAAAAAAAAATACACTAATTTCAGGGCACACAAGCACAATATGTTATCCACTTTTTTAAAATATGAAAGATGAAGTTGTGCCGAGTAAATAGACACCCAATAGGTCAAGCTTTAACCCCTTCACGCCTAAAGATAAAACAAATATAAATGCCTAAGCGCAATTTTGCAATTTTGACATGTTTTGGGGGGGGGGGGGGGGGCAAGGGAGGGGCCCCACCAGGTCCGCACTCACCCTAGGGGCGGAGCCCTCCAGCTCCCCTGGAGCCTGGTGCTGCGGCTTCTGTCTTGACGCAGTCTTCTTTGCGGGTTCTGGGTTCCCCCTCTTGTCTTGATTGGCCAGAAAGCAGAAAGCCAGTGCCATTTCGCTGGTATCACAGGGTGGGAGGACAATATGAAACTGGCCAATCAGACTCTCAGGCTGTGGTCACGTGCTTGTTAGGGGGTGACGGACCTAGTAGAGACCTGTTGGTCTGCCCCCCCCCCCCCCCGCACAGTGCACGGCCAAACAGACGGTGCGTGCTGGGGCTTTACAGTCTTCAATGTAAAGCTGCTATAGCCGAGAGATTGAATAAAAATCCAATTTTTACCGGAAGGCCCCCAGTAGAAGGCCCCCGGTAGAAGGCCCCCGGTAGAAGGCCCCTGGTAGAAGGCCCCTAGTAGAAGGCCCCCGATAGAAGGCCCGGGTAGAAGGCCCCCAGTAGAAGGCCCCGGTAGAAGGCCCCCGGTAGAAGGCCCCCAGTAGAAGGCCCCAGTAGAAGGCCACGGTAGAAGGCCCCCGGTAGAAGGCCCAGGTAGAAGGCCCCCGGTAGAAGCCCCAGGTAGAAGGCCCCGGTAGAAGGCCCCCAGTAGAAGGCCCCCGGTAGAAGGCCCCCGGTAGAAGGCCCCGGTAGAAGGCCTCGGTAGAAGGCCCCCGGTAGAAGGCCCCAGTAGAAGGCCCCTAGTAGAAGGCCCCCGATAGAAGGCCCGGGTAGAAGGCCCCCAGTAGAAGGCCCCAGTAGAAGGCCCCCGGTAGAAGGCCCCCAGTAGAAGGCCCCCAGTAGAAGGCCACGGTAGAAGGCCCCCGGTAGAAGGCCCAGGTAGAAGGCCCCCGGTAGAAGCCCCAGGTAGAAGGCCCCCTGTAGAAGGCCCCGGTAGAAGCCCCCAGTAGAAGGCCCCCGGTAGAAGGCCCCCGGTAGAAGGCCCTGGTAGAAGGCCTCGGTAGAAGGCCCCCGGTAGAAGGCCCCGGTAGAAGGCCCCAGTAGAAGGCCCCAGTAGAAGGCCCCGGTAGAAGGCCCGGTAGAAGGCCACGGTAGAAGGCCCCGGTAGAAGGCCCCGTTAGAAGCTGCTCGATAGGAGTATTATTTTCTCGTGTGTCTAACTAAAAGGAAGCCAAAGGAGTCTGCAAGAGAACAATATAAGAAATGGAAAAGTGAGAAGGCTTCTCATGCCGGGTGATAGCGCCTCGGCTATTTTTACCTTGGATAAAGCAGCAAACGGTACACTCGGCTATGAGCGGACCGTCGGCGGATCTCGCTTTGAGCGCGCTCACATTCATCTCTTTTCACGCAGAAAGCCGGCAGCTGTCACATCAAACCCGGAGCAGGACTTTATTATGACCCCATCAGTGACGGGGTGACAGGCCCTCGTCTTATGGGATCACTTCACCTAAGCCCCATATTTTTCATTTTTCCATGGATGTCATTGGGTCAGACTAACCGCCAGCGTCCTCTATGAGTCAATCTGCTCCACGAATCTGCTTTAAAGGAAATAGAAATACATCGGAGGCGAGTTTTCTTTGGCCTCTTTGTAGGATAGAAGGACACATATGAGGCACAGTTTTGGGATAAAAAAAGACACAGGGGATTGGACTAAAGGAATAAAAGGCATGAAGAGACACAGAAACACTATTTCATTTACGTATTACTTGAAAAATAATTTAAGCCTATGCATTGCATAAACACATGTGGGTTTCCGAAAGCGTAACCATTGGCTCTATTGTGCCTAATCATACTTCAGTCCCCTTAACCATTTCTGGAGAGGAAGGTTTTACCCCCCTTAATGACCAGGCCATTTTTTGCAATTCAGCACTGCGTTACTTTAGCGGACTATTGCGCGATGGTGCGCCGCTGTACCTAAATAAAATTGATGTCCTTTTTTACCACAAATAGAGCTTTCTTTTGGTGGTATTTGATCACCTGTGCGATTTTTATTTTTTGTGCTATTAACAAAAAAAGAGCGACAATTCTGAAAAAAAAACAATATTTTTTACTTTCTGCTATATAACATTCCCCATAAAAAAAAAAATTTAATCAAAATTTTTTACCAATTTAGGCCAATTTGTTTTCTTCTACGTATTTTTGGTAAAAAATTGCAATAAGCGTATTTTGATTGGTTTGCGCAAAAGTTATCGCGTCTACAAACTATGTGAAAGATTTATGTCATTTTTATTGTTTTTTTTTTTACTAGTAATGGCGGCGATCTGCGATTTTTAGCGGGACTGCGACATTGCGGCGGACAGATCGGACCCCTAACTGACATTTTTAACACTTTTGGGGGGACCATGACATTACTACAGTAATCAGTGCTAAAAATATCCACTGTTACTGTAATAATGACACTGGCAGGGAAGGGGTTAACACAGTGGATGATCAAGGAGTTAAATGTCTAGGGGAGTGATTCTAACTGTATGGGGGCGGGGCTTGCGAAATGACCATAGAGACCTGGGATCCTACATAGAAGGATCACATGAGCTCTGTGATCATTCCAGAGAGAAGAACGGTCGGCTGTGTTTACAACAGCCGACCGTTCTTCTCTCTCAGCGGGGAGCGATCGCGGGTGTCAGACGGCAATTGGAGCCGTCTGCCTGCTGAATCGGAGTCCCCGTTGCCCAGTGGGGGCGGGAGTGCACCGCCGGCGGCGCGCGCTCGCCCCCTAGCTGCAGACGCGTGACTGACGTATACCTATACGTCGCGACCGACGTATACCTATGGCGATTTGCGCAGGAGGGCCGCCTTGCCGCAGTATATCAGCGGAGGGCGGTCCTTAAGTTGTTAAAGGAGGATTATACGCTGCCTGGTCAAAAGAAAAGTGGCCACCTGGAATTAACTAAGCAACTGACTAAACTAAGCATTCCGTAACTCTCCTATTGGAGAGTTACTGGATGGGCCCAAAGAATGAGGTCAGCTGACTACCTGAATATACGGAATAACTAGATTATTCCATCAATGGATTTTTTTCTTCCCTGATGGCACGGGCATATTCCAAGATGACAATGCCAGGATTCATCGGGTTCAAATTATGAAAGAGAGGTTCAGGGAGCATGAGACATCATTTTCACACATGGATTGGCCACCACAGAGTCCAGATCTTCAAGGGTAACTCTACTTTTGTGAGGGGGGGGGGGGGGAGAAATAGCAAATAAAGAAAAAACAATAAAGTGTATACAATTGCGACACAAATCATATTGTAAGGGACTTTGCTCCAAATCAGGGACAGTCCCTCGAAATCAGGGACAGTTCCTCGGAATCAGGGACAGTTGGAAGCTATGGAAGATATTGCACAAGCAGAATGTATAGTGCATGGCCAGCTTCTCTTCAAACTACGGCTCTCCAGCTGTTCAGGAACTAAAATTCCCATCATGCCTAGTCATGTGTGTGAATGTCAGAGTTTTACAATGCCTCATGGGATGTGTAGTTCTGCAACAGCTAGAGGGCTGGATCCCTAAATAAACCCATTTTTTTTTTCAATTTAGGTAGAAAGAAATGACAGTATAAGCAATCCCAATGCTGGCCACTAGGAGGCAGTGTTACACCAATTTACCTGCTTTATTGTCTTTGCACACATCACTGCTTTGTGTCTTTGTGTATTTTTTACTTTTATTGTGTTGTGAGCAGCCCCTTATGAAGTCGCTGACAACTTGTGTAACCATCTGACGGAGCAGATTGCACCGCCGATCATTAACACGGGCGCAGGTTTTCATGAATGACACCTTCTTATTATGTGCATAAATTACGCTGCAAGTGCGTACGCCGATTATTAATATCTGCTGCTACTTTCACCATATTTTCATGTTCGCATCAACTGTAATTTATTTCCGTTTAATTAAGAAAACAAAAAAAAAAAAAAAGAATTTGTTGCTCACAGCAATCAGTCAGATTTCAAGAAGACTATTTATAAATGTCAGAATATGGAGGAGAGAAAAACACGTTCCTCTACAGCAGGGGTCTCCAAACTTTTCATTACGGGGGGGCATATTGTATATTTTACATACAACTCCCCATACATAAGAGCCACCCTACATTGGAGACAACCCTTACATCAGAGTCCCCTTCAAAGCCCCCCTTAAAATCAGAGTCCTATAAAAGTCTTCCCATACATCAGAGGCCCCTTCAAAGCCCCCCTTACATCATAATCCCCCCCCCCCACATGAGAGTCTTTATCAAAGTCTTCCCATACATCAGAATCCCCATCAGAGCCCCCCTACATCACAGTCCCCCCTTACATGAAGGTCCCTAATAACTACTTCCAGTCCAGGCCTTTTCTGACACTTTTTGTTTACATGTAACAATCTGTAAGCCCCCTTACATCAGAGTCCCCTTCAAAGCCCCCCTAATATCAGAGTCCCCCCCCTAAAATCAGAGTCCCTAAAAAAGTCTTCCCATACATCAGAAATCCCCATCAGAGCACCCTTACATCAGAGTCCCCTTCAAAGCCCCCTTTATATCATAGTACCCCCCCCCCCCCGCCTTAAAATAAGAGTCCCTATAAAAGTCTTCCCAAACATCAGAATCCCAATCAGAGCCCCCTTACATCAGTGTCCCCTTCAAAGCCCCCCTAATATCAGAGTCCCCCCCCCCCCCAAATAAGAGTTCCTATAAAAGTCTTCCCATACATCAGAATCCCCATCAGAGCACCCTTACATCAGAGTCCCCTTCAAAGCCCCCTTTATATCATAGTACCTCCCCCCCCCTTTAAAATAAGAGTCTCTATAAAAGTCTTCCCATACATCAGAATCCCCATCAGAGCCCCCTTTCATCAGTGTCCCCTTCAAAGCCACCCTTATATCAGAGTCCCCCCCCCCCCAAAATGAGAGTTCCTATAAAAGTCTTCCCATACATCAGAATCCCCATCAGAGCCCACATTCATCAGAGTCCCCTTTAAAGCCTCCCCCTTATATCAGAGTTCCCCCCTAAAATGAGAGTCCCTATGAAAGTCTTCCCATACATCAGAATCCCCATCAGAGTTCCCCCTTACATCACAGTCCCCCCTTACATGAGGGTCCCTATTAACTACTTCCAGCCCAGGCCTTGTAACAATCTGTATTTTTTGGTAGAAAATTACTTAGAGCCCCCAAACGTTATATTATTTTTAAGCATGCCCTGCAGCAGCGACAAACTACGTCAATTTTACTATCCAACGTTTTTACTAGGCAACGTTTTAAAATCTTTTGCAGGTTACCACTATAGATGTACAGAGGAGGTCTGGTGCTAGAATTACTGCCTATGATCTGATGTTCGTGGCGATACCTCACATGTGTGGGACGATCGCTGTTGGCGTGCTTGCCTGACTAAAGTGTGCGTTCACCTTTACGAGCAAGTATGGAAGGACAGGGGGAATTTTATTTTATTTTTTTTAATTATTCTTTTTTTTTTTTTACACTTGCTTTCATTTTTATTTTTATTTTTATCACTGCTATATACATTCCCAATAAAAAAAAATTAAAAATCTAATTTTTTCATCATTATAGGCCAATTTGTATTCTGCTTCATAGACAATGTGGGCTAAGTGGGACTTTAAGTGAGACACCGGCAGGTATGCCCAGCGTCTCCATCCCTGTATCGGAAAAAAACAAATTGAAAAGGATTAAGAGAGTTGCATTGAAGTCAGCCAGCCCCCAGTCTGATGTACTCACCCTCCAGTCTGCCACCAACCAAGTAGACCTGTCTCGATATAAATAAAGAACAGGGGTTTAGTTGACACGCATTTACAAACGCATGTGTAAGCTGCAGAGCCACGACACGGCACCCTGTATTACCTGCAGTCCCTAACACTTTTAAATTTGAGTGTCTCCACTCTGGAAGCACATGGCTGCTAATGGGTGGATAGGAGGCAGGTGGGAGGGAGCAGCCCAAACTTCCCCCAACCCACCTCCATCCACGACTGGTATAGTATCTCAATCAGTGGCCGGCCGGCCGATAGGGGGCGCAGGGACGCCACCCCCCCCCCCCCCCCAAAAAGAAAAAAGAAAAAAAAAGATTGAAAAAAAAAAACAATGATTGGGGAAAATGCTGTGGCGCTCTGCAACGATTGGGGACAATGCTGTGGTGCTCTGCATTGAAAGGGGCATGTATACTGGTCACTACATTGAAGGGGGCATGTATACTGGTCACTACATTGAAGGGGGCATGTATACTGGTCACTACATTGAAGGGGGCATGTATACTGGTCACTACATTGAAGGGGGCATGTACACTGGTCACTACATTGAAGGGGCATGTATACTGGTCACTACATTGAAGGGGGCATGTATACTAGTCACTACATTGAAGGGGGCATGTATACTGGTCACTGCATTGAAGGGGGCATGTATACTGGTCACTGCATTGAAGGGGGCATGTATACTAGTCACTACATTAAAGGGGGCATGTATACTAGTCACTACATTGAAGGGGGCATGTATACTGGTCACTGCATTGAAGGGGGCATGTATACTGGTCACTGCATTGAAGGGGGCATGTATACTGGTCACTATATTGAAGGGGGCATGTACACTGGTCACTACATTGAAGGGGCATGTATACTGGTCACTACATTGAAGGGGGCATGTACACTGGTCACTACATTGAAGGGGCATGTATACTGGTCACTACATTGAAGGGGGCATGTACACTGGTCACTACATTGAAGAGGGCATGTATACTGGTCACTACATTGAAGGGGGCATGTATGCTGGTCACTACATTGAAGGGGACATGTATACTGTTCACTACATTAAAGGGGGCATGTATGCTGGTCACTACATTGAAGGGGGCATGTATACTGGTCACTACATTGAAGGGGGCATGTATGCTGTTCACTACATTGAAGGGGGCATGTATGCTGGTCACTACATTGAAGGGGACATATATGCTGGTCACTACATTGAAGGGGGCATGTATACTGTTCACTACACTGAAGGGGGCATGTATGCTGGTCACTACATTGAAGGGGGCATGTATACTGGTCACTACATTGAAGGGGGCATGTATGCTGGTCACTACATTGAAGGGGGCATGTATGCTGTTCACTACATTGAAGGGGGCATGTATGCTGGTCACTACATTGAAGGGGACATGTATACTGGTCACTACATTGAAGGGGGCATGTATACTGGTCACTACATTGAAGGGGACATGTATACTGGTCACTACATTGAAGGGGGCATGTATAATGTTCACTACATTGAAGGGGGCATGTATGCTGGTCACTACATTGAAGGGGGCATGTATACTGGTCACTACATTGAAGGGGACATGTATACTGGTCACTACATTGAAGGGGGCATGTATGCTGGTCACTACATTGAAGGGGGCATGTATACTGGTCACTACATTGAAAGGGGCATGTATGCTGGTCACTACAATGAAGGGGGCATGTATACTGGTCACTACATTGAAAGGGGCATGTATGCTGGTCACTACATTGAAGGGGGCATGTACGCTGGTCACTACATTGAAGGGGGCATGTATACTGTTCACTACATTGAAGGGGGCATGTACGCTGGTCACTACATTGAAGGGGGCATGTATACTGGTCACTACATTGAAGGAAGCATGTATGCTGGTCACTACATTGAAGGGGGCATGTATACTGGTCACTACATTGAAAGGGGCATGTATGCTGGTCACTACATTGAAGGGGGCATGTACGCTGGTCACTACATTGAAGGGGGCATGTATACTGGTCACTACATTGAAGGGGGCATGTATGCTGGTCACTACATTGAAGGGGGCATGTATGCTGGTCACTACATTGAAGGGGGCATGTGTACTGGTCACTACATTGAAGGGGGCATGTATGCTGGTCACTACATTGAAGGGGGCATGTACGCTGGTCACTACATTAAAAGGGGCATGTATGCTGGTCACTACATTGAAGGGGGCATGTATACTGTTCACTACATTGAAGGGGGCATGTATGCTGGTCACTACATTGAAGGGGGCATGTATACATGTCACTACATTGAAGGGGGCATGTATGCTGGTCACTACATTGAAGGGGGCATGTACGCTGGTCACTACATTGAAAGGGGCATGTATACATGTCACTACATTGAAGGGGGCATGTATGCTGGTCACTACATTGAAGGGGGCATGTACTCTGGTCACTGCATTGAAAGGGGGCACGTACGCTGGTCACTGCATTGAAAGGGGGCACGTACGCTGGTCACTGCATTGAAAGGGGGCATGTACTGTGGGGTTTGTGCTAGGGGGCCTGTACAGTGGGGTTTGTGCTAGGGGGCCTGTACAGTGGGGTTTGTGCTAGGGGGCCTGTACTGTGGGATTAGTGCTAGGGGGTCTGTACTGTGGGGTTTGTGCTAGGGGGCCTGTACTGTGGGGTTTGTACTAGGGGGTTTGTGCTTGAGGGGTTTGTGCTGGGGGATCTGTACTGTGGGGTTTGTGCCACTCTCAGTCAGTGTATCCCATAATAGGGTATCTCTCACAGTGTATCCCATAATAGGGCCCCTGCTCCCTATTATGGGATATACTAGTACTGATGGACCCCTTAATATGTTATATATTGGGAGAATTTGTTCACACAAGCAAAATACAGGGGACAAAATAGGCGGAGTCTATAAGGGGTGGGGCTACTTAGAAATGGGAGGGGTCACAATGGAAGGGCGGGGTCTTGCGCCCCACCATCTTAAAACTTCACCAGCCGCCACTGATCTCAATGCTCTAATAGCAATGTTCTTAAGATGGTACAAACTGAAAACGACCAGCTGAGAAGCATACACCTCCAACCCCTTGGCGGATGCAGTGTAAATTGTATTCTGCTTCATTATTTTGGTAGAAAAAAAAATCCAAATAAGCGTATTTTGATTGATTTGCGCAAAAGGTATCGCGTCTACAAACCAGGGGAAAGATTTATGTCATTTTTATTTATTTATTTATTTATTTTTTTACTAGTAAGGGCAGCGATCTGCCATGTTTAACGGGACTGCAACATTGCGGCGGACAGATCGGACCCCTAACTGACATTTTTGACCCTTTTTTGGGGGGGACCAGTGACATTACTACAGTAATCAGTGCTAAAAATATGCACTGTTACTGTAATAATGACACTGGCAGGGAAGGGGATAACCCAGGGATGATCAAAGGGTTAAATGTGTCCCTAGGGGGTGCTTTCTAACTGTGTGGGGGATGTATCTACTAAATGAATACAGAGACCTGTGTTCCTAAATAAGAGGAACACAGGATCCCTGTGTTCATTACTGACAGAACAGCGATCTGCCGTCTTTACAACCGTCGTTCTGTCTCCACTGTGAGCGATCTCGGGTGCGCGGCGGCAATCGTGGCTGCCGGACCCGCTGATTGGCTCCCCCTGTGGCGAATGGGTGCGTGTGCTCCCCCCATTCGCGGTCCTGTGAAGCAACGTACAGTTACATCGTTTTTGAGACAGAGCTGACCTGCCGCAGTATATGTAATGCTGGCGGTCGGCAAGCGGGTAAAATGATCAGCTTTTATTTAAGTAAAACTTTTATAACAAAAGGAGAAAAAAACTTTTGCTATAAATGAATATAAAGTGTTAGCTGGAGTTTGGCTTCAATGTGTAAGTGTGTACATATGCTAGTACATCTAACACCCCCCCATGCTGACAATGCTGCTGTCCAGTTGTGCCCCCTGTGTTCCTTCATCCAGATCGAGGCACTCTAATACAAGAGGTGTGTTACTGGCCAGAAAACAGAAAAAAATCCTAAAAAAAAAAAAAAAGAAAACAAATGCAGGCCACCACATCTAATGGTTGGTAAGCTGCAATATATTACATTTCTGGTTTTGGGTTTAATACCGCTTTAAAATGTTTATAAGGGTGCCATGGGATTTAAGCAGTTCCTGAGTGTTACAGAAAAAAACCTTTTAACTCACCTGGATCTGTTCTTGTGTCAAAAATGGCCCGATATTACTCTCCTTACCTTTATTTATTTATTTATTTATTTTTTTACAGAAAAAAACGAAAAAAGTGCTAGAAAAAAAAATTTAAAGACGCAGAACACAAGTAGTGATCAAATATACAAATATACAAATAAATAGATAAATAAATAAGTAGAAATAAAGAAAAACATATATAAAGAACAGTAAATGAACTAAAATTTCCTAAATACGTAACAAAAAATCATGACTCTCCTTATCTTACTAATTTTTTTTTTTTTTTTTTTTACAGAAAAAAACGAAAAAAGTGCTAAAAAAAAAAAAAAATAAAGACGCAGAACACAAGTAGTGATCAAATATACATATAAATAAATAAATCAATAAATAAGTAAAAATAAAGAAAAACATATATAAAGAACAGTAAATGAACTAAAATTTCCTAAATACGTAACAAAAAATCATGACTCTCCTTATCTTACTAATTTTTTTTTTTTTTTTTTACAGAAAAAAACGAAAAAAGTGCTAAAAAAAAAAAAAATAAAGACGCAGAACACAAGTAGTGATCAAATATACAAATAAATAAATAAATCAATAAATAAGTAAAAATAAAGAAAAACATATATAAAGAACAGTAAATGAACTAAAATTTCCTAAATACGTAACAAAAAAATCATTACTCTCCTTATCTTACTATTTTTTTTTTTTTACAGAAAAAAACAAAAAAAGTGCTATAAAAAAAATTTAAAGACGCAGAACACAAGTAGTGATCAAATATACAAATAAATAAATAAATAAGTAAAAATAAAGAAAAACATATATAAAGAACAGTAAATTAACTAAAATTTCCTAAATACGTAACAAAAAATCATTACTCTCCTTATCTTACTAATTTTTTTTTATTTTTTTACAGAAAAAAACAAAAAAAGTGCTATAAAAAAAACTTAAAGACGCAGAACACAAGTAGTGATCAAATATACAAATGTACAAATAAATAAATAAATAAATAAATAAAAATAAAGAAAAACATATATAAAGAACAGTAAATGAACTAAAATTTCCTAAATATGTAACAAAAAATCATTACTCTTCTTATCTTACTATTTTTTTTTTTTTTTTACAGAAAAAAACAAAAAAAGTGCTATAAAAAAAATTTAAAGACGCAGAACACAAGTAGTGATCAAATATACAAATATACAAATAAATAAATAAGTAAAAATAAAGAAAAACATATATAAAGAACAGTAAATGAACTAAAATTTCCTAAATACGTAACAAAAAAATCGCATAGGCAATGTAAAGAAAATTTTAGGATAATATACTGGCAGTGGAGTTGTATTTTATTTTATTGGAAAATCATAGCAGCTTGATATTTAAATGGAAAGGTAATGCTTAATAACATCAAATTACACCATAACGTGGGTAACTGTTATACAGTATATAATAGTTTTACAACAAAAGTGGGGTTTCATTTATTAGTTACGGAGGAAACTATTTAGTCTGCGATTCCTTCTGTAAAAGTCCAGTTGCCTGGCTGTCATCTCAGGTTTCCTTTAAAGGTTGAAATCAATACTTCATCCTTTTTTTCCCGTGAAATATTTATTTTGACATTTTGCCTGTTGGCATTTTCTTAGCCCACAAAGAAAGGAAAAAAAAATCAAAAGCTGACAAAGAAATGAAAAAAATACCGTTAGACAAATTAATAAAAAAAAAAAGTCTCTAAAATGTCAAAAGAAAAAATATTTTTTTCTTTGGTTTTATTTGTAATCTTTCCTGTATGTGGGGGAGGGGGGGTCTTTAGGAATGTTCTTTATGCTCTTGATGCTTAATATTATAATGAGTGCTTTTTGGTTACAGATATATTTTTTTTTAATAAAGATTCAATACATTTTTATACATAAGTGGATGATGCAATGCTGTTTTTCAGGACTGATTGGTTCTGATATCGGGTAGAATCGCCAGATTTAAAGCTGACCCTTTTCTTGCAGATTTACAAGGAAGATTGCTTTTACTTACATGTAAAAATGCCTCAGCATTTGCACAGCCTTCATAATTAATCCCTGTAGTGTTTCTAATCTATGCCTTCGATCATCTGCACCATCTAGTGGCCATATTGTTGTATTTTCCTAAATTGTGGCACTTCAGGTATTTACCGATCATGGCCACTAGATGGAGTTAAATATCCTAAGAAATACACATATTAGACACATTACAGAGATTATTCGCAAAGACTAATGTTAACCAGTTCCATACCAGCGCATAGTAATATGACGCCGGCAGGAACACTCTATCCCTCTGGGCAGGCGTCATATCAGGAAAGAGGCGTGTCGCTCAGACACAGCCCATCCCCAATCACGGTAAAGAGCCACGTGGGTAAAGAGCCGTGCCATCGGCTCTTTTTCAAAATCGGGGTCCCGCCATGTCCTAGGAACACGTAGCAGCCACGACAGTCGCACTGTGCGCCCCCGCTGGTGTTCTGGGGAAGTGGTTAAGCATCACTAATTAGGATAGGTGTGCACTGCAACTTAACCCGAGTAATGATCATCTGGTGGAAAAGGCTCAAGGCAGATCATTATGTTAAAATGTGTCTAAAGTTGGTGTTTTGGTTGGAAACAGTAGGGAAGAGTTGAAAACGTTCTTTCTTGATGTTTTCCAGTATCCAGCTGGTGATCGCTACCGCAGCCACCAATGATGAGCCTTTTTGAGGAACGTGTGCAGTAGGAATGTAGGCAAAGCTTTCATTGATATCTATGTTGGATGCAGTAGGGAAGAGTGTGTCAGGCTTTCATTGTTCTGTCTCCACTGTGGAGATTCACCCTCTTTTTTTTTTTTTTTTTCTCCTAGTGATGATTGTCACCAGGACTAAAAGTAGGGGAAATCAAACATTCTGAGTGGTCACTTGGTCAAGAATGTAAATCTTCTAAAGGCAACACTTGTTCCAGTGACTAAAAGAGGATTCCCCTCAATCTGGACCCTCCTGTTACTTCACGCTGTGACTGGAGACAGAAAGCGAAAGAAGATCTAATCCTCCAAAAAACTCAACACAGCCATTAATGTCTAAATCGCTGGCAACAAAAATGAGTACACCCCTAAGTGAAAATGTTCAAATTGGGCCCAAAGTGTCAATATTTTGTGTGGCCACCATTATTTTCCAGCACTGCCTTAACCCTCTTGGGTATGGAGTTCACCAGAGCTACACAGGTTGACACTGGAGTCCTCTTCCACTCCTCCATGACGACATTACAGAGCTGGTGGAAGTTAGAGGCCTTGTGCTCCTCCACCTTCCATTTAAGGATGCCCTACAGTTGCTCAATTGGGTTTAGGTCTGGAGACATGCTTGGCCAGTCCATCACCTTTACCCTCAGCTTCTTTGGCAAGGCAGTGGTCATTTTGGAGGTGTGCTTGGGGTCCTTATCATGTTGGAATAAGGCCCTGAGACCCAGTCTCCGAAGGGAGGGGAGAATGCTCTGCTTCAGTATGTCCCAGTACTTGTTGGCATTCATAGTTTCCTCAAGGAAGCGTAGCTCCCCAGTGCTGGCAGCACTCATGCAGCCCCAGACCATGACACTCCCACCACCATGCTTGACTGTAGGCAAGACACACTTGTCTTTGTACTCCTCACCTGGTTGCCGCCACACATGCTTGACACCATCTGAACCAAATAAGTTTATCTTGGCCCATCAGACCACAGGACATGGTTCCAGTAATCCATGTCCTTAGTCTGCTTGTCTTCAGCAAACTGTTTGCAGGCTTTCTTGTGCATCATCTTGAGAAGAGGCTTCCTTCTGGGGTGACAGCCATACAGACTAATTTGATGCAGTATGCAGCATATGGTCTGAGCACTGACAGGCTGACCCCCCACCCCATAAACCTCTGCAGCAATGCTGGCAGCACTCATTCGTCTATTTCCCAAAAAGAAACCTCTGGATATGACACTGAGCATGTGCACTCAACCTCTTTGGTTTACCATGACAAGGCCTGTTCTGAGTGGAACCTGTCCTGTTAAACCGCTGTATGGTCTTGGCCACCGTGCTGCAGCTCAGTTTCAGGGTCTTAGCCATCTTCTTATAGCCTAGGCCATTTTTATGTAGAGCAACAATTCTTTTTTTCAGATCCTCAGAGTTCTTTGCCATGAGGTGCCATGTTGAACTTCAGTGACCAGTATGAGAGAGTGAGAGCGATAACACCAAATTTAACACACCTGCTCCCCATCCACACCTGAAACCTTATAACACTAACGAGTCACATGACACCGGGGAGGGATAATGGTTAATTGGGCCCAATTTGGACATTTTCACTTAGGGGTGTACTCACTTTTATTGCCAGCCGTTTAGACATTATTGGCTGTGTGTTGAGTTATTTTGAGGGGAAAGCAAATTTCTACTGCTATACAATCTGTACACTCACTACTTTACATTGTAGCAAAGTGTCATTTTTTCAGTGTTGTCACATGAAAAGATATAATAAAATATTTACAAAAATGTGAGGGGTGTACTCACTTTTGTGAGATACTGTAGTCGATGAAAAAAGGTACACAGCCACTATATATTTATTATGAATATGAAGGTTTTTTTTTTTTTTGAAGAATCCCGATACAGTAAATTATAATTGCAGGTCCTTTTTTTCCATCATGGATGCCTGTATATTCACTGTAGATTCCTTTATATTCACTTTTGGATATATCCAGCAGAAACAGATGTTCTGGTTGTATAAAATCCTGAAAATGAAACATAGAAGGTGATGTGTATATTATGCCAAAAGAAAATCGACAATTACATTTCCACCCTCCCACCTTCGGCAGCTCTGTCCTGAAGGGCCAAGTGACTCTGCAGCACAGCAAGCCATTAACCTGCAAGAATGTACATCTGAAATGACATTCTCAGATGTGATTTGATATTAAGACGCAGTAATGAGCTCCATATTTCTTTTTTTTTTTTGTAAATCTACTAGTAACTTCTGAAAACTAAATTAAAAATATATCATTTTAATTCACTGTTGCTTGACACACAAAAAGTCTATCTATGAAGAAGTTAAGCGTTGGGCCACCCAAAATGTATTTATTAGTGCTTTGGTGGATGCTGGAGAGTTAAACCACCTAACAGATTATTATATGTCTTAAGGACTCTGGTGGTAAGATCTCTGTGTCTGTGTTTCTAAGTCTATGTGCATGCCAGAGGCGTAACTAGAACCTTCAGGGCCCCGGTGCAAGAAACCATGAAGGGCCCCCCGGACCCCTGGCCGGGGCCCTTCCCTTCAAGCCTGTGGCTCTTCCCACTGATCCTGGGACCCTTTACTCTTGTTGCAGGGCCCTTTATTATGGTCCCGCAGCGTGACCGTTTCACAAGTTCTGCAGTGGGCCCCCTTCCTGCCATCTTGGGGCCCCCCCACAGTGGTAAAATGCCAGGGTCTGGTTGCAAGTGTGACCTTTGTGATCCTGGAAGCAGCTACAGGAGGAAAAAGGAGGACAGTGATTTCTCTACATGCTGCCCCTGCCGCCCCTTATATCCAGGTGTACAGGGGAGCCACACAGGCCCCCTGGAGCACGGGGCCCGGTTGCAATTGCAACCCCTGCAACCCTGGTGCATACCACTGCCAGGGCCTGGGTCCCAATGGCCCAGTCCACACTTCATAGCCAAACATATGAGGACACTCCTCCAAATGATTGAGTTCAAGTGTTTCCATTGAAGGCCAAGTACTATTAATGCTACAGCATACAAAGACATTTTAGAAAATTAAGCACTTCCAACCTTGTTACAAACGTTCAGGGAATGACCTTTTTTTTGCTCCCGTGGACAAAGCTAGTTCTATTAAGACATCGTTTTTTTTGGGGTTTTTTTTCCAAGAAGTTTATGGATTTGCAAAAGGACAAGCAACAGGATTATTAGTCACGGTTGCAGCCTGCTTAAGGGCTCTTTCACACGGGCGATCCGATCAGATCCGCCTGTCAGTTTTTTAGGCGGATCTGATCGGATCCTCCATGCAGCTCTATGGGGCAGCGGATGTCAGCGGAGACACCTCCGCTGAAACCCGCTGCCATCCGTATCCGATCCTGTCCATGAAATCCGGACGGATGGAAACCCTATTTTTCCATCCGTCCAGGGATCGGATCGAATGAGAGGGGACAGAGCTGACCGCTTGTCCGCTCTCATTCGATCCCCCATAGAGAGCAGCGGGAGCTGTGACACCTCCTTCTCCGCACTGCAAGCGGAGACGGAGCTGTCATCCGCCGGCTCAGCGGGGATCGGCAGATCGATCCCCGCTGAGCAGCACGGATCCGCCTACGGAGGCGGACCGTGTGAAAGAGCCCTAAGTCATATTGTACAACAAGATTTAACAGAACCAGAAGTAATATTAAAGGACGGTATAAAGACATCTTGTTGCTTGTGGCATATCTAAAGAAGGAGGCTAGTAATCAAAATAAACCATAAAGACATAGTTTGATACATTTGGTGTGGAGGAACTTGAGTGGCCTACAGAGAGCCCTGACCCCAATCCTACTGAATACATTTCTGTTCCAGCATCATTGTTGTCCCTGATTACAAAACCAGCTCCATAAAGACATGGTTTGATTTATTTGGTGTGGAGAAGCTTGAGTCGTCTGGCCATAGCCCTGACCTCAACCCTACTGAACACTTTTTTAAGTTCCATCATGATGTCTCTGTGCACAAAACTAACTCCATAAGGACATGGTTTAATGAGTTTGGTGTGGAGGAACTTGGGAGGTCAGCACAGAGCCCTGACCTCAGCCCTACTCAATAGTTATCCATTTGAGCATGAATGTTCCCCTGTGTATAAAGCCAGCTCCATAAAGTGGCCTGCACAGAGCCCTGACCTCAGCCCTACTGAATATTTTTCCATTTGAGCATGAATGTTCCCCTGTGTACAAAGCCAGCTCCATAAAGTGAGCTACACATGAGCTCTGAACTCAACCCTACTGAACATCTTTCCATTCCATCATGAATTAGCCTCTGTGCACAAAGCTAGTTCCATAAAGACATGGTTTGATAAGTTTGGTGTGAAGGAACTCAAGTGGCCTGCGCAGAGCCATGACCTCAACCCTACTGAACATCTTTCCATTCCATCATGAATGTGACCCCGTTCACAAAGCCAGTTTCATAAAAACATGGTTTGATGAGTCAGGTGGGGAGGACTGAAATGTTATTGATGAGCCAAGTATTCTCCTCTGTCATCAGTACCTGACCTCTCAAATGCTCTTTTGGCACAAATTCCCACTGACATACCCTAAAATCATGATTTTCCACCATGTCTATCATAAGTTTGGTGTGATGGAACTCAAGTGGCCTACACACAGTGGCGGAGCTAGACTTTTAAAACAGGGGTGGCAAAGGGGTGGCAAGGTATTATTTTGGGGGGTCAATATATAAAGTGTCATTTAGTGTCAGATTTGTACACCGCAATGTCGCAGTCCCTCTAATAATCGCTGATCGCTGCCATTACTAGTAAAAACAATTAAAAAATAAAACGTTCCATAGTTTGTAGATGTAATAACTTTTTTGCAAACCAATCAAAATACACTTTTACAAAAAATATGTGGCAGAATACATATTAGCCTAAATTTATGAAAATAGGGGGGAGCTGTAAAGCACTGTGGGGAGCTGAAGAGCCCTGGGGGAGGGGGGACTAAAGAGCACTGGTGGGGGGGGGGGGGCCTGAAGAGCTCTGGGGGGTACTGGAAAGGGGGGGTGTAAAGTATGCATTTATTAGATACAGAGAAGAAAAATACATCAACATCAGCAGTTCTATGGCACATCATTCTTTGTCAGTTAAACACTCTGACCTATACATATCTGTGAACACTTGCAGATTAATATGTGCACATTATTCTAGGTATATTGGGGACAGTGGCGGCTGGTGCTCACAATTTTTGGGGGGGCGCAAACAGAAAAATGTAACAGGCATTGCTTTGCGGCAAAAAATGCTGTAAAAAATTGCGTGACTTTGAGGTCGCAAAAGTGTGAAAGGGGCCTTCAGTAATTAAGGTATAGTGTGCCCCCTTTCAATGCAGAGAGACCAGCGTGCCCCCTTTCAATGCAGAGAGATCAGTGTGCCCCCTTTCAATGCAGAGAGATCAGTGTGCCCCCTTTCAATGCAGAGAGACCAGCGTGCCCCCTTTCATTGCAATGACCAGTGTACATGCCCCCTTCAATGCAGTGACCAGCGTACATGCCCCCTTCAATGCAGTGACCAGCATACATGCCCCCTTTCAATGCAATGACCAGCGTACATGCCCCCTTCAATGCAGTGACCAGTGTACATGCCCCCTTCAATGCAGAGATCAGCGTATATGCCCCCTTCAATGCAGAGATCAGCGTACATGCCCCCTTCAATGCAGATATCAGCGTACATGCCCCCTTCAATGCAGAGATCAGCGTACATGCCCCCTTCAATGCAGAGATCAGCGTACATGCCCCTTTCAATGCAGAGATCAGCGTATATGCCCCCTTCAATGCAAAGATTAGCGTACACGCCCCCTTCAATGTAGAGATCAGTGTACATGCCCCCTTCAATGCAGTGACCAGCGTATATGCCCCCAATGCAGTGACCAGCGTACATGCCCCCAATGCAGTGACCAGCGTACATGCCCCCTTCAATGCAGTGACCAGCGTACATGCCCCCAATGCAGTGACCAGCGTACATGCCCCCAATGCAGAGATCAGCGTACATTCCCCCAATGCAGAGATCAGCGTGCATGCCCCCAATGCAGAGATCAGCGTGCATGCCCCCAATGCAGAGATCAGCGTGCGTGCCCCCTTACCTACCTGGAGCGGCAGTGGGCGGCTTCTTCTCAGTCCCGGTGACCGGCGGCGCGTCTCCACGAGTCCTTCCGCCTCCTCCTCGGCTAATGGCAAGGGGTTTGTCTTGTGGCAAATGGCAAGGGGTTTGTCCTCCCTCCCCCCCTCGGGCACTCACATTCTTCTTCCCCCCCTCCTCGGGCACTCACATTCTTCTCCCCCCCCCTCGGGCACTCACATTCTTCTTCCACCCCCCCCCCCTCGGGCAGTGGCACTCACATTCTTCTCCCCCCCCCCCTCGGGCACTCACATTCTTCTCCCCCCCCTCGGGCACTCACATTCTTCTCCCCCCCCCTCGGGCACTCAGATTCTTCTTCCACCCCCCCCTTGGGCAGTGGTACTCACATTCTTCTCCCCCCCCCCCCCCTCGGGCAGTGGCACTCACATTCTTCCCCCCCCCCCCTCGGGCACTCACATTCTTCTTCCACCCCCCCTCGGGCAGTGGCACTCACATTCTTCTCCCCCCCCCCCTCGGGCACTCACATTCTTCTTCTTCCACCCCCCCCTCGGGCAGTGGCACTCACATTCTTCTCCCCCCCCCCCCCCCCGGCACTCACATTCTTCTCCCCCCCCTCGGGCACTCACTGGAAGGAGGAGGTTACATAGTTACATAGTTACATAGTAGGTGAGGTTGAATAAAGACAATAGTCCATCCAGTTCAACCTGTGTAGGTGTGTGTGACTGTAATCATCTAACATAGCCCTTTATCTCCTGATCCTTGAGATGTAAGTCTAAGAGTCTTTTGAAAGTCACCATACTACCCGCAGAAACCACCTCTTGTGGTAGACAATTCCACAATCTTGTAGCCCTAACAGTAAAGAACCCCCCACGTTGCCTGAGGTTAAAACGCTTCTCCTCTAATCGCATTGTATGTCCTCGAGTCCTCATGCAATTCCTTCGAATGAACAGCTTTTTTTCTAAGCTGAGATCCCCATTAAGATATTTATAAATTGCTATCATGTCCCCTCTCAGACGTCTCTTCTCCAGGGAAAATAAATCGAGCGATTGCAGCCGCTCTTCATAGGTAAGGTCCTCCAATCCCCTAATCAGTTTAGTTGCCCTTCTCTGGACTTTCTCCAGCTCCAACACATCCCTCCTGAGGACTGGTGACCAGAACTGGACAGAATACTCCAGATGCGGTCGGACCAGAGTTTTATAAAGTGGAAGGATTATAGTCTTATCTCTGGAATACATCCCTTTCTTTATGCATGCTAATATTCTGTTGGCTTTGGAAGCTGCCGCTTGGCATTGCATGCTGTTGCCTAATCTATCATCAACCAAGACTCCCAGATCTTTCTCCATTTTTGAGTCCCCCAAGGGTTCCCCTCCTAACATGTATTGTGTTTTTATGTTTTTGGTCCCCAAGTGCAAAACCTTACACTTCTCCACATTAAACCTCATTTGCCATGTCGTTGCCCACTCCGTAATTTTGTCCAGGTCATTCTGTAGGATATCTGCTTCATGCTGTGCAGTTATTGCCCTGGCCAATTTTGTGTCATCTGCAAAAATTGATAACGAACTACTGATCCCGTCCTCAATGCTGTTTATGAATAAATTGAACAAGGTTGGTCCCAGGACTGAGCCCTGGGGCACCCCGCTTACTACCTCAGCCCAGTCTGAGTATGCGCTGTTTATTACCACCCTTTGGACACGGCCTTTTAGCCAGTTCCGTATCCAAGAGCAAATCCTGCTGTCGATACCTGCAGACCTTATTTTATAAATTAAGCGCTTGTGGGAAACTGTATCAAACGCCTTAGCGAAATCCAAGTACACCACATCCACTGGTCTGCCCCTATCTAGCTCACAGCTCACTTCCTCGTAGAATGCTAAGAGATTGGTTTGACAAGAACGCCCATTTGTAAACCCGTGTTGGTTACTACTGATGATGTTGTTGTCTTTAGCATACTCTACGATATAGTCCCTTATCATCCCCTCCAGAAGTTTACATACTATTGATGTCAAACTGACAGGCCTATAATTTCCCGGGATATGTCTCTGGCCCTTTTTGAATATCGGAATCACGTTAGCCTTCCTCCAATCCCCTGGTACATCTCCTGTCCTAATACTGTCAGCAAAGATTAGGAACAGTGGTCTAGATATAACCATACTGAGTTCCTTGAGCACTCTCGGATGTACGCCATCCGGGCCTGGTGATTTGTTTGTGTTAAGTTTATCCAGTCTTTCCCTGATTTCCCCCTCTGTTAGCCATAGTGGCAAGTTCTGTGTATTACTACTAACCATACAGTCATGGTCAGTGTACCCCTCCTTTTCCTGCGTAAAGACTGACGAGAAAAAAGCATTCAGCACGGTTGCTTTTTCAGTGTCCTCTGTAACCATCCTCCCATCATCGTTAATTATGTGTGCAATATGCTCTGCCCTAGTTTTTTTGCTGTTGATATATTTAAAGAATTTCTTTGGGTTTTTTTTACTATCCTCCGCTATTTGTCTCTCAAAGTTGATTTTAGCCATCTTGATTTCGTGTTTACACTTCTTATTTTCCTCCTTGTATTGCTGGAAGGCCGATACTGTGCCCTCTGATTTATATTTCTTGAAGGCCAATTTTTTTCCCCTAATAAGTTTTTTAACGCTACGGTTTAGCCAGCCAGGTTTGGCTTTGTCTCTTCTAAATTTATTCCCCATAGGAATGCACTGCAAGATGCCTTTGCTTAATATTGTTCTAAAGCATTCCCATTTTTCCTCTGTGGTCAGTGATCCCAGGGTTTGGTCCCAGTTTACCCTTTCCATCATTGAGTACAATTTTGGAAAGTCTGCCCTTCTGAAGTTTTGGGTTCTTATGTTCCCCACTTGCCTTTTTATATTGTTATTTATACTAAATGTGATCATCCTGTGATCGCTAGAGCCCAGATTGTCCTGGACTCCTACCTCCGAGATTATGTCTGGGTCATTAGTGATCAATAGATCCAGGATTGCATTCTCTCTAGTAGGGGAATCCACCAACTGTGACATGTAGTTATCCTGTAAGGTTTCCGTGAATAGACGGGCCTTATGCGAGTGTGCAGTCCCCTCTTCCCAGTCAATGTCGGGATAATTGAAGTCCCCCAATATGATGACTGATCCCAGTTTTGCCGCTTTACCTATTAGTGCTAAAAATTCCAGCTCTACCTCCTCCCCTTGGTTAGGTGGCCTATAGCAAACCCCCACAACTACTTTTCCCTTATCTTCTTCCCTATCGAGTTCAACCCACACAGATTCTAAATCCATGCTCATCCCATCCGTAATGTCACTCCTTTCTAGCACCTTTATATTGTTCTTGACATAGAGACATACCCCTCCCCCTCTTTTTCCTACCCTGTCCTTCCGGTACACAGAATACCCTTGGATATTTGCCAGCCAGTCATGTGAGGGGTCGAACCAAGTTTCTGTTATTCCCACAAGGTCTATGTCCTCCTCATGTACTAACATTTCCAACTCATCCATCTTATTAGCTAGGCTCCTGGCATTAGCATATACCCCTCTTAGTTTTACGGAAGTTAAACGTGATTGGCGGTTATGTTTATTTTTGTTTGGTCTGCTGTTTTCCCGCACAGACCCGCCAATTGATGTTGTTGACCTAATGTCGCTGCTGACCCTACAACTGCCTTCAGTCCTCTGCTCCCTCCTGACTGATTCTACTTCTGAGCCCTCCCCCCCGTCTCCTAGTTTAAAAGCCCCTCCAACTCGGTGGCCATCTTTCTCCCCAAAAGAGCTGTACCGTCCCCATTAAGGTGCAGCCCATCCTTACTAAAGAGCCGGTAGCCGACTGAGAAGTCAGCCCAGTTCTCCAGGAACCCAAACCCCTCCTTCCTACACCAATTCCTCAGCCACTTGTTAACTTCCCTAATCTCCTTCTGCCTCTCTTGTGTGGCTCGAGGTACAGGCAGTATTTCAGAGAAAACCACCTTGGAGGTCCTTTTCCTCAATCTATTACCTAAGTCCCTGAAATCGTTCTTAAGGATCCTCCACCTACCTTTAACTTTGTCATTAGTGCCCACATGCACCATGACCGCTGGGTCATCCCCAGCCCCGCCCAACAATCTGTCTGCCAGATCTGCGATGTGCCGAACTCGGGCGCCCGGTAAACAACAAACTGTTCGGTTCACGAGATCTTTTTTACAGATTTCCCTCTCTGTCCTCTTGATAATTGAGTCCCCAACTACCACAACCTTTCTAACCTTTCCTGAGTTACGGCCCCCCTTCTTCCTGGAGCCGTCCCTCCCCTGGCAGCTGGGGGAGGGTGCATGCTCCAGCTCTGCCACCCCTGAGTTGATATCCCCCTCAACCTGCAACTCGGCAAACATGTTAGGGTGTACCAACTCAGGATTGGCCTCCCTGACTCTCCTCCCCCTAACATTCCTAACAGTCACCCAGCTGCGTACCTCTGCTGCTTGCGTCTCCTCTATTCCTTCCTCCTCTATGCTGACCCCTGCCAGCGCCTGATGGGTAAAGTCCAAGCTCCTTTCCAGGTTGTAGATGCCACGCAGTCTTGTCACTGTGCTCTCTAGATCCACGATGTGGGCTTCCAGAGCAACAAGTCGCTCACATCTTGCACAGCAGTATTCGTCCTCGATTGTTTCATCAAGGAACGCATACATGCCGCAAGAAGTGCACTGAGTGGCATCCCCAATCCTGTCGGACATTATTACCCACTACTCTATGGGGATAATGTTAACGGCCTGCTCTTCCTTACCTACACTACCTCTAACTTCCCTGGTACAAAACCTGGGGTACCCACCAGTCGCTAATGCCCTCACCAGTCACTAGATACTCACCAGTCGCAAGGATACTCACCAGTCGCAAGGATACTCACCAGTCGCAAGGATACTCACCAGTCGCAAAGATACTCACCAGTCGCAAAGATACTCACCAGTCGCAAGATACTCACCAGTCGCAAAGATACTCACCAGTCGCAAGGATACTCACCAGTCGCAAAGATACTCACCAGTCGCAAAGATACTCACCAGTCGCAAGGATACTCACCAGTCGCAAGGATACTCACCAGTCGCAAAGATACTCACCAGTCGCAAAGATACTCACCAGTCGTAAGGATACTCACCAGTCGCAAGATACTCACCAGTCGCAAAGATACTCACCAGTCGCAAGATACTTACCAGTCGCAAAGATGCTTACCAGTCGCAAAGCTGCTTACCAGTCGCAAAGATACTTACCAGTCGCAAAGATGCTTACCAGTCGCAAAGATGCTCACCAGTCGCAAGGATGCTCACCCACCAGTCGCAAGATACTGATAAGATAAGATAAGATCCACACGAGACCTGAGACCTGGGGCTTTTTGGGGGCACACTCGGGGCTGAAGCTCCGTTCAGCCAGCCATTAAGCTATAATGTGCCCAAAGCAAGTTCCATAAAGGCATGGTTTGATGAGTCTGGTGTGGGGGAATTTAAGTGACTTGCTTATAACTTTGACCAGGGGCGTAACTACAGGGGTTGCAGGGGTTGCGGTTGCTACCAGGCCCCACGGTCAAGGGGGCCTGTGTGGCTCCCCTGCACACCTGGATAGGAGGGGCTGCGAGGGCAGCATGTGGAGTAATCACTGTCCTCCTTTTTCCTCCTGTAGCTGCAGGAGAAAATGGAGGAGATTGGTTCCTCTGTATGCTGCCCCTACCACTCCTCCTATCCAGTTCACTTGTGTTCCGCTGTCTCTGGGCCCCTGTGTGCTCCCCTGCCCCCCCCCCCCACTGTGCTGCCCCCCCCCCCACTGTGCTCCCCCCAGGCTTGAAGGGAAGGGCCCCGGCCAGGGGTCCGGGGGGCCCTTCATGGATTCTTGCACCGGGGCCCTGAAGGTTCTAGTTACGCCTCTGACTTTGACCTCAACCCTACTGAACACCTTTCCTATACCAGCATGAATGTTCCACTGTGCACCATTCCAGTACCATAAAGACATGGTTTGAAGAGTTTGGTGTGTAGGAACTTGAGAGGCCAGCACAGAGCCCTAGTCTCAATCCATTAGAATTCAGTAGAACATATTTCTGTTCCAGCATGAATGTGCCCCTGAGCCAGATTCATAAAGGCATTGCTTGATCAGAATTTTGACCCCAGCCCTTCTGAATGCCGGGGATGAATTGGAAAGCTTACGAGCAAGGTCTGCTCCATCATCAGTACCTGACCTCACAAATGCTGTTTTGTTGAATGGGCACAAATGTCCACAAATACATCCTAAAGTAATGTGGAAATCCTTCCCAGAAAACTGGAGATTGCCATAGACAAAAAGGGGGCCCAACACCTTCTTAATGGTCATAGTCTGTGACTTGGATGGATGTCCACCAAGCCAACGTAGGTGTGATAGTAAGGTGTCCACCAACATTTGGCTGTACAGTGTAATTTATATAAAAAATAAAGAGGTGGGAGGAGCTTTAAGAACCCCAAAAATATGAGAACATCCAAAACGCCAAGCTGGGTAAAATAGAGCCAAGGACCATGCTGTGGAAGTCTCACTACTGGGAAGAGAAAGGAACAAGTGGCTGAGCCCACCAGACTTCATCTATAAGCAGCATATCACTTTCTGGTTGGACTAAATTGTGGGAGGCTAAAGCACTATTTGGCTGTCTTCAAGGGCAACTAATCAGCGCCTTTGTGTCACACAGGGCCATAGCAAAGAAACAGACTTGGATCTGAAGTCTGAAGTTGGTGGCACCCCAGATGAGCCCACATTGGCTGATAACTATTTCAGCACTGGGGTTTTCATAACCAGGCAGCAGATCTAAAATTTTGTAACATATTAAGGGTGGTTGCTTTATTAATTTATGTAAAACCAGCATGTAAAAATGCCTATGCGGGGGCTTGCATAATCTAGGACCTGAGGACATATAAACTGGTCCGAGTTTGACGTCACCTTGCTCCGTCTCCAGGCGTTACGCCACACCCCACATGGCTTCGTTAGGAAGTAACTTTACCATCTTTTACCGAAACATTAACTGTTACTTCCTGACGAAGCCACATGAGGTGTGGCATAACGCGTGAAGGTAGAGCCAGGTGACGTCAACTCCGGACGCAGGTATTAGTGTCAGGGAAATAATCGCCGCTTTGCGGCCAGTGAACATTCCAGGCGAGTGCGCATGCGCGGGAGCGCGTCTGCGCGTGCACGTATGCGTTCCGGCGCGGCGCGCGTGCGTCAAGACGCACAGCCCACCAGCCCAGCCCCTACATAAGGATCACTCTCGGCTCCATCCGGCACTAGCTTCCTTTACCTGTGCCCTGTGAATTTGTCCTGCTTCCTTGTTGTGACCCGGCTTGCCTTCTGACCTGTTTGATCCTGCTCCTGTGTTTTGACCTTTGGCTCGCCTGACCATCCTTACTCTTGTTGACCTCCTGCCTGATTACCAGTGTATCGACCTCGGCTTGCTCAACAGACTTGCTTCTGCTTACCCCTCCGGCCACGGCACCCCGCTTTGCTTGACCAGTTACCTGCCTTACCTTGGACTGACAACCCGTGTATGACCCCCGGCCTGGCCTTCACTACCGCACAGCTTGATTCCATTGAAGTTACTGAACATTATCCCGGATATCCTTCTGAACCATCCACCTGTACTCCACAAGCATCCTGTGCTCCTTGGGACGCGTCACCTCCTGTTCCAACTCCAGGGGTGATTCGCACCGAGCTGCAAGGGAAGCCCTCTCAGCACTTCGGCCTCTACTAAGATACCTGACAATTAGTTTAGCAGCGCAAGCACATTTACTGTATATTTAGCTTTTATGCATTGTGGGAACACAATTCATGTTTGCAGCAGCTTTGTTTATTTATTTATTTATTTATTTATTTATTTATTTTGCACCTCTCTTTTTATTTCTGTTGCAGCAGCGCGCAGCATCACTGGGTTACACTAAAATAATGTAGTGAAAATGGAATGGTTTTAATTAAGAATGGTATTAGCTTAAGGGGGCACAGAGGAACCAATAAATGCAAAAGATAAACCAAATAAACTTCAACTTTAACTATTTAAACCACACTGAGTAAATAATAAAGCTGAAAAATGTTTTTTTTTTTTTTAAGCAGAGGGTGTGGTAGAATAAAATTACACAGTGCTTGTCATCTGGTGTTTTTTGCATTCGCAGTAACATTATGGTGTGATTAGGCTTCTGGGGGAACATAGTCATTACAGCTGTCACTAAGGAAAATTTCCATGATGGGATAATTTACTCAGCAACTAAGATGTCAGTCAATTGTGTTGCTGACTTCTGTATGTTAGAGGCAATTCCTTTCAGTATCGAGCCCCAGCGCAGAGGTCCCCGAAGTGGTAGCTTACAGTGGCACAAACCCCTTTAAACTGGAACTCCAACCAAAACCTCTGTTGGGTGTTTATTGTTGCCTGTGACACCATTGGAAACATTTCCTTCACTTCCTGTCCCGGTGTCATGCAGCCACCAGGAAAGTGAGAAGAAATATTCCCAATGGGGACACAAAGGCACATCTGAGGTCTGAAGCCTTCAGCATGGGGTGGGGGTCCGAAAGAGACAGAGAAGAGGGAGAGCGGGAGGGGGGCCGAGTTGCTGCACCATGGGCCTCTAGGTTGTATTTGCCCCCTGGGCCAAAAGTTGCCAGTCAGCCCCTGGTCTAAACTCTTCTAAGTTTTGGCTGCATTTCTCCTTTAAGACCCCCTTCACACCTCCCCAGTGTCTTGCAGTGTATTACTACACATGTGTTGCATTAACCACTTGCCCTGAGATTTACCCCCCTTCTAGACCAGGCCATATTTTGCAATACAGCACTTGTGCCGTCATGCAACGATGTACCCAAATACAATTTATGTCCTTTTTTTCCCACATAGAGTTTTCTTTTGGTGGTATTTGATCACCTGTGCGATTTTTATTTTTTGCGCTATAAACAAAAAAAAAAAAACAGACAATTTTGAGAAAACAAAAATAATATTTCTTACTTTCTGCTATAAAACTTATCCAATAAAAAAAATGGAAAAAAAAATCTAATTTCTTCATCATTTTAGGCCAATTTGTATTCTGCTACATATTTTTGGTAAAAAAAAAAAAAATCTTAATAAGCGTATTTTGATTGGTTTGCACATAAGTTATAGCGTCTACAAACTAGGGGACAAATTTATGAAATTTTTATTTTAGATTTTTTTTTACTAGTAATGGCGGCGATCAGCAATTTATGGCTGGACTGTAACATTGTGGCGGACAGATCTGACACTAGCCCCGTACACACGTACCGAATGTCGGCCGAACGATCGGCCGTCTTTAGTCCGGTGCTGTCCTGTCGGTAGAAAAGTGCTAAAGACTGCACACGAATTTTGTCGGCCAACAACAGCCGACTGCAGAAGTGATGTCATGTGATGGTTAACTTTCCGCGTGTTTTTTCTTCTCTGAGCATGCCCAGTCTTGCTAATCTGCTGTTTGTCAGCCGAATTCTGTACTGACTGGCGAACAATCGGCAGTTCTGGTGACGGCCAACAAAAATTTTATAGCCTGCACACCCGATTCTGTTCGGCCGAAAAGTCGCAGTCAGTTGTCGGAAGCATCATACTAACAAGCCGACAATCGGCCGATCGTTCGGCGGCCGAATATTTACGGCCGACAATCGCTACGTGTGTACGGGCCTTATGGGACACTTTTTGGGGATCAGTGACAATACAGTGATCAGTGCTAAAAATATGCACTGTCACTGTCAGGACCGCTGATAAGTACAGCCAGCCCTCCTGTACTGAGTCCATGCCCCATCAGTTTAAAAGGGGGGTCCAGGCACCTGCTGAGCAGGAGGGCCGGCTGTACTGTCGTATTGCAGACACAGATCCTGTTCTTCCTCTCCCTGTAGCGCTGCCAGCTTCTCCTCTTTTTACCCCCTCCGGCTGCACTGCAAGGAGATTAGTTCTAGCACATGTGCCCTTTCCTTCTGCTGTCGGGGTCCCCCTGTGTCCCAGTCTCCCCCCCACCCCCCTCCGCAGCTCTGCCAGCAGCTGCTGCAGGCACACTAAGGATGTAATTTACTGGCCCCTTCCTTTCCTAAATGAACACAGTGAGTGATCGGTTCCAATCAATCCTGTGTCTATTCATCACCAAAGCATAGTGAACTGTGTTTACTATGCTTCCGTTTGTGAATGTGCAGGAAGCCTCAGAGGGCTTCCTATTCATTCATCTGTGCTGCTGAGTCTGTAGAGAATGGGAATGATAAATTTATGTTCTCAGTCACTTTCGGCCTGGGGGGGGGGGGGCTGTCAAATAGACTGTATGGGGCCCCATGATTTCTAACAGCAGCCCCTGGTCACTGTACTAATGACACTGGCAGGGAAGGGGTTAACATCAGGGGCAATCAAAGGGTTAAATGCGTTCTTAGGGAGTGCTTACTAACTGTGGGGGAGGTGCTTGTACTGTGAGAAGGCAGAGATCTGTGTTCCTACTTAGCAGAAACACAGGATCAGTGCCTTCCGTTGTCACAGAACGGTAATCTGCCTTGTTTGCATAGGCAGATCACTGTTCTGCCTGTCTCCCTAACGATCGCCGGGTCCCGGCGGACATCGCGTCCGCCTGGAGTCGCTGATTGGCTCCCGCTGAGTCCAATCACAGTGGGACCGGGTTGCGGGCGGTGCGCGTGCGCACCCTAGACCCGGAAGTGCAAAATCAAGTCCAGGTATGTGATTCTGCACAGGGGAGCTGCTTTGCCACCGTATATATAAAGAATACAGTCGGCCAGCGGTGGTGTGAAGGGTAAAGGCATATGTATTAAAGTAAAGTTTTACACTACCAGGAGAATGTGCTGATCCATCTTTTTTCGGATTTATATTTGTGGCGTGGAAGGAACACATATTGTGCACGTTATTGGAGGTTTGATGGATCTCAGGGAGAGGGGTGAGCTGACCATTAATAATTTTTCCTGATAAATGTTTGCTGAAGCTTGCTTAGTCTGTGTAATACTACAGCCAGCACTCCCATTAAGATCCGTACTCAGTGTTCCCAGAGCTGAAGGGTGCCTGGAGCTAAGCAGCTGTTCCTGGCTTCGTGTGATTTCAGTGCAGAAGAAAGGGTTAAAGGACAACTTAAAGAGCAAATAAATACCCCTGCAGTGGTGCCCCCCCCAACCCCCCATAACTTTAAGGGTTAAAGCCCAACTCTAGGAAACCTAAACATTTTCCTTTGCAGTTGGGATGTGCCTGTACTGCAAGGGTTAAATGCTCATTTCTGTCTAGTTCAGGGGTCTCCAAACTGACCGGACGCGGCCCTTTGCTTGCTTTTATCCGGCCATTGGGGATCTATTTTATTCACTGACAAAAACAATGGAGCACAATTCCCCCCACTGACACCAATGAAGGGCCACAAATCCTACCAATGACAACAACAATGGGGCACAATTTCGCCCAATGACACCAACAATGTGGCCCAATGACACCAATGATAGAGAACAATTCCTCCCAATGACCCCAATGAAGTGGCCCAATGACACCAACAATGGGGCACAATTCCTCCCAATGACACCACCGCTGGGGCACAGTTTCTCCCAATGACACCAAAGAAGTGGCCCAGTGACACCAATGATGGGACACAATTCCTCCCAATGTCACCAACAAAGTGGCTCAATGACATCAACGATGTGGCACAATTCCTCCCAATGACACCAATGATGGGTAACATTTTCTCCCAATGACACCAACAAAGTGGCTCAGTGACACCAACGATGGGGCACAATTCCTCCCAATGTCACCAAGGAAGTGGCTCAATGACACCAACGATGGGGCACAATTCCTCCCAATGACACCAATGACGGGGTACATTTCCTCCCAATGTAACCAACAAAGTGGCTCAGTGACACCAACGATGGGGCACAATTCCTCTCAATGACACCAATGAAGTGGCTCAATGAAACCAATGATGGGGCACAATTCCTCCCAATGACACCAACAATGGGGCACAATTGCTCCCAATGACACCAACAAAGTGGCTCAGTAACACCAACAATGGGGCACAATTCCTCCCAATGACACCAACGATGGGGCACAATTCATCCCAATGACAACAACAATGGGGCACAATTCCTCCCAATGACACCAACGATGGGGCACAATTCATCCCAATGACAACAACAATGGGGCACAATGACACGAATGATGGAGAACAATTCTTCCCAATTACACCAATGAAGTGGCCCAATGACACCAACGATGGGGCACAATTGCTCCCAATGACACCAACAAAGTAGCTCAGTAACACCAACAATGGGGCACAATTCCTCCCAATGACACCAACTATGGGGCACAATTCATCCCAATGACACCAACGATGGAGCACAATTCATCCCAATGACATCAACAATGGAGCCAAATGACACCAATGATGGAGAACAATTCCCCCCACTGACACCAATGAAGGGGCACAAATGCTCCCAATTTTTTCAGCTTCAGCGTTTTTAGCTTTTTTTTTTTTTTTCAAGACTATACTCCCACAAAAGCTTATAGCTCAAAAACATTGATAAACGCCAAATAGCCGTGTTTTTCGCTGTGTATTTTTTTAATATTTTCAGCTGTAGCATTTTTTAGCTTTTTTTTTTTTTTTTTTTTTTTATAGCAAAACTATACTATATAGCTTATAGCTCAGAAACCTTAATAAATGCCAAATAACTGAGTTTTTCAGAGTTTTTTTTTTTTTCGTGTTTGTTAGCTTTTTTTTTTTTCAAGACTATACTCCCACAAAAGCTTATGGCTCAAAATGTTGAGCCATAATATGTATGTAAGATGTATAGCACTGATTACTGTAGTAATGTCACTGGTAACCCCAAAAGTGTCAAAAATGTCAGTCAAGGGTCCGATCTGTCCGCCGCAATGTCGCAGTACCACAAAAAAAATCGCAGATCGCCGTCATTGCGCGTTAAAAAAAAAACACCAAAAATGACAGAAATCTTTCCCTTAGTTAGTAAACGCAATAACTTTTGCGCAAACCAATCAAAATACACTTATTGTGATTTTTTTTAGCAAACCTATGTAGCAGAAAACAAATTGGCCAGAAATGTTAAAAAATTTTGATTTTTACATTTCTTTTTTGGGATTTTCATATAAAAAAAATGTGAAAAATATTGTTATTTTTGCAAAATTGACGCTCTTTTTTTGTTTAGAGCGCAAAAAGTAAAAATCGCACAGGTGATCAAATACCACCAAAAGAAAGCTCTGTTTGTGGGAAAAAAGGGACATCAAATATGTTTAGGTACAGCGTCGCACGACCGCGCAATTGTCCGTTAAAGTCACGCAGTGCCGAATCGCAAAAAAGGCCCTGGTCAGGAAGGTGGTAAAATCTTCCGGGGCTTAAGTGGTTAAAGTAACGCAGTGCCGAATCGCAAAATAGGGCATGGTGAGGAAGGGGGTAAAATCTTCTGGTCTTAAAGTGGATAAAAATACACTCACTGAGAATTTTTTTGTCAAAGACATGTCGCTAAATACATTTTGGCCAAAAATAAAGCCCAAAATGAATATATTGGATATTTTTTAACAGTCAAAGTAGAAAATGTCAATTTTTCGCAAAATTGTTGCTCTTTTTTTATTAATATAGCAAAAAATAAAAAGCGCAGAGGTGATCACATACCACCATAAGAAAGCTCTGTTTGTGTGAAGAAAAAGGACATAAATTTAGTTTGGGTACAGCGTTGCACGACCGCGCAATTGTCCGTTAAAGTCGCGCAGTGCCAAGTTGATAAAAGTGGCCTGGTCATTGAGCAGCCAAATCTTCCGGGGCTAAAGTAGTTAAAACTCCTCAGCGGCAGATACAATGTAACAACTTCTGTAACAAAATATTTAGTAACTTCCCCTTCTATTTACAAATAAATGTAACAACAAAAAGATCTGCTGGGAACAGAAGCTGCAGTTCCACCGTGCGGGCAGATGGGGGAGCTCGCGGACCACAGTCTGCCAACACTCAGTTCTGCAAGGCAGATCCAGTTGCAGGAGGGTCCTAATTAGGAGATACATGGAGGGGGATTAGGAAGCTGCATAAGTGACCCCTTTGCCTGACCCTTTCAGAGCAGGTGGGCTTGCAGGACAACCCAGTGGCTGCATGACTTACCAAAGAGAGCGCATTAACCCTTCCCTGCCTAGACCATAGGCTGAGAAATGAGACCAGCCCAGTGCAATGTGCTCTATTAAATCTAATAAAAGCAAATAATAAAGGATGTTTATATTGCATGCTAACCTTTGTATTAGCACAATTGCTTTACCGGCTAATTGCAGCTTTGATGGGCTGATTACATTCTGAGATCCCTGTGCCTTGTAGAAGTAAATATTATGTAGATTGCAGTATTTATTCTATTCGATTGTCACACATGTGGAGTTCTGAAGAATGCTGTCTGAGCTTATCCTAAGGGACCCAAGACTCTGCCCCTTTAAGAGGCGGAGCTGAAGGGGGGGTCACAGGGGGGGGCTGGGAGGGTGTGGGAATATTCCTCATCTGGAAGATACAAAGCTAACGCTTCTCACAGCAGATCAGGAGAAGAGAGGGAGAGGAGATCTGGTTGTGTGATGGGATCCTAGGGTGACTGGTCCTCCTCTCTGCCCACAGCATGGTGCCCACCCCTGGCCCTGGCACCTCTGACCACTGCAAGGAGCTGCTCACAACTTTCTAGAACCTGGGGACCCTGGAAGGTGGCATGAAGACCTCAGCAACTGTGGACAAAGAGCCCAACATGTGCCTAAGGAGGGATGCCTAGGACACAAAGATCTGCTGGATGGACCCTCTACAATGTGCCCAGGCAGGGGAATGTGCGACACCTACCCTGGACAGAGACCTACCTTAAATGATGGCCAGCGGACCAAGGATTTCCCCCTTTTTACAGATACAGAGGAAGTGCCCATCGAATAAGTGCCCTGTGCCCTCAGGGTCATTGTGACTGTACCAAGCGCCTAGCTAGGATGAGGACTGCTCTGGCACTGGTCACTTCAGGGGTGCTCCTGGTAATAGGGGGGGTCTTCTGGCTAAGGAAAGACCCTCATCCTGTGGAGCAGCCTGAGCATCTCCATCAAAGATCCCCTAGGGCACTGCGCCTGCCTGCCCTACACCCGCATACTCCACCAGTTACTGAGGGACATACCCAGGGGGCATCTCCAGGGCAGGGGAACCCAGAGAACCGGTCACAGCCTAGCCTTTCCCTGGAGCAGGGCATCTACTGGCCACAGGCACTGGAGAGGGCACTGCCCCAAGGCTTTACAGATGAATACTCTCAGCGTTGGCAGCAATTTGCCCGCAATGCCAGCGTGGTGACCCTGGAGAGAGGCTGCGGGCGCAGCACCAACCGACTGGCAACCTTATCAGATGGCAGCAAAGCCTGCATACGGTATGGCATCAACCCTGAACAGATCCAGGGGGAAGTCCTCTCCTTCTACCTATCTCGTTTGCTGGGGCTGCCAGCCGTGCCACCCTGTGTCCTCTCCAAAGTGGGCAGCACGCAGTGGGCACTGGCTGAGTTGGGAGGCACAGGTTGGGCATCAGGTGCCTTGGTCACCATCACCCCTTGGCTGCACAACCTCAGCTCGGTCTTGCCACCCCTTGCCCTGCGAGCTGAGGATGGCAAACTGCGTCCCCTGCTGGAGGAATTGCACTCAGGGCAAACTGGCATGGTGGAGCTGGCACAGTGGGGCGACTTGATCCTCTTTGATTACCTGACTGCCAACTTTGACCGGCTGGTGAGCAATCTTTTCAGCCTCCAGTGGGATCCTCGGGTCATGTTGCGAGGAACTAACAACCTCCATCGTTCTCCAGATGGCACCTTGGTTTTGTTGGATAACGAGGCCGGGCTGGCACATGGGTACAGGGTTCGGGACACCTGGGACAAATACAACAAGGAGCTGCTGGCTACAGTGTGCCTGTTCCGCAGGGGCTTGGTGCGGAAATTGCGGGAGCTGTACTTTGGGCAGCGCACCGCGGAGGAGCTGCACGCGCTGTACTTGGCAGGGGAACCGCTGGCCGCGGAGCTCGGCTTATTAACTGAGTCGGAGGCACAAGTCTTACAAGACAGAGTGGGACTTCTCTATAGACATATACAGAGCTGCCAGGACAGGTACAGCTGATAAAAGTGGATCTAGAACCTAAAGGGTAACATTTGTCGGAAACTTTCTTGTAGGACACTGCCCTGAAAAGCAGATAAAGTTTAAAAATCAGTTGTTTTTTATAAAATCTTACTAACTTTGTTACCTGTAAAGAGATGCTTGTACTACTGATTGACCTGTCTGAAGAGTAACACTTCCAAGAGCAATGATGTGCAGCAACCAATCAGAAATCACCTTCTCTCCTTCTTATGCCTCAATGCAAATGAAGGGTGAAATTTGATTGGTCGATATGAGTTAGGACACTTTGCACATGGCGGTTGCACTTTGTACTGCTTTGTACTAGCTTTATTTAATAACACTGTGCGAACAGCAAGGAAGTGCCATTAGCCGTAGCAACCAATCAGAAACCAGCGATAACTAAAAGCTGATTTTTGTTTCTTGCTGTGAAATGGCATTTCATGCTTTTTGCATTCTTATTGATGATATTTGTACAGGTTAAAAGTGTATTGTGGTTGGAAATGGACCGAAGCTGGCCATACACATGTAGATAGGTGCGGATGGACGGACGAATTGCCCGCTGCGGTTATGATATTTTGACAGCCGGTGTTCTGCCGAAAGCTCCCAACTCACCAAAATTTCCAACCACTTCACTTCCGGTGACTCTACCGCAGGACCAATTGGAGATTTTGACCACTTGGTGTTTTCTCAGAACACCGGCAGCCTGTACACTCCGATACACGCTATAATGAGCACACATTTTTAGTCCGCCCGCTAGTAACCAACAACATGGCCACCTCCAAGGCAGGGACAATGCCAAGGGGTCAAAATCTCCAGTTTTTCCTGTTGTAGAGTCACCGGAAGGGACATAGTGGGGGATTTCGCGAGTTGGAGTTTTTGGCAATACATCGGGCCCTCCAGCCAGGGCCGATCCTAGGGTAACAGACGCCTGGGTGCAGAAATATTTATGGCGCCCCCCACGTGGGCGTGGTCGACTTACTAACTCCTCCCCTTTTCCTAATGGGACCTGGAGGGCGTCTCTCCAAGGAACACAGAGAGGGCCTCTGTTAAACTGTCTGCTAGAAAGACCCCCCTGCCAGGCCCCATTAGAGACTACAATGGGGTCATATCATGGGACCTGGAGGGGGGTCTCTCCAAGGAACACAGAGAGGGCTTCTGTTAGACTGTCTGTTAGAAAGACCCCCCTACCAGGCCCAATTAGAGACTACAATGGGGTCGTATCATGGGACCTGGAGGGGGGGGGGTCTCTCGAACAGAGGTCATCTCTGTGAGCACACCGGTGTTCTGCCGAAAACTCCAACTCACCCAAATCCCCAACCACTTCACTTCCGGTGACTCTACAGCAGGAATAATTGGAGATTTTAACCACTTGGTGTTTTCTCAGAACACCGGCAGCCTTTACACTCAGGTACACGCTATTATCAGTGGACAGTATTAGTCCGCCCGCTAGTTGTCCCCGCCTTGGAGGCGGCCATGTTGTTGGCTACTAAAAATGTGTGCTCATTATAGCAGACCGGAGTGTACAGGCTGCCGGCATTCTGAGAAAACACCAAGTGGTCAAAATCTCCATTTATTCCTGCTGTAGAGTCACCGGAAGTGAAGTGGTTGGAGATTTGGGCGAGTTGGAGTTTTCGGTCCTCCAGCTGTCAAAATACCCGAACAGCGGCTGCATCTGATTGGATACAGGCGCTGTTTGGCAGATAATTTTTTCTGACCAGCTCCTTATTTTTTTTAATTTGAGGCTTATCATGCAGAAGGGTAGAGAAGAACTGGCCAAAATTTGGGCAGCTTATGGCTGGAAAATTGACCACTTTTAAGGCGAAAGTAAATCTATATTTCAGTGTGTGTGGCATCACTAGAAATTATTTTCTTGAGAAGATATTTTTTCTGTTGCAGAGTTTACCTGGAGATCCTGCCATTACCAGCACTTCCTGTTGCAGGCTGACAACACTAAGCCGCCTCTTTGCAATTGGCATCAGCGTTGTCAGCCTGCCGTTTGCACTCCTTTGGTTGTCCTTTGGGCTGTCTATCTGATATGGTGGCCACATATTTGATTTTTCCATCTGATCGATGAGCAATTCAATCAAAGCAACAAGCATAAAGGCATCATTTCCCATCTAATCCATTGAGATTGATTTCAATCAAACTAAGTCGATTGGCTGGAAAATGATTGATCATGTTGCCTCAGTCAGCAGCGCTGAACTGCTTTGTTCGTGAATTGAATTGATCAGAGTGCATGGGGAAACAGAGATGTGATCGTTAACTTATGATTGGATCTTCCACTTAGCTATCAAATAAGTTATCGACTATAGATGATTTATATTGAGAGGAATTGATCGGCAAAGAAATCAATCATTTATGAAAGTGGGTATGGCCACCAATATACCATGTTCCCCCTAATCAGCAGCACTGAACCACTGAACTGCTTTGTTCATGAATAGAATTGATCAGAGTGCATGGGGAAACAGAAATGTGATCCTTAACTTTTGATTGGATCTTCTAGCTATCTATCAAATAAGTTATCGACTATAGATGATTTATATTGGGAGGAATTGATCTGCAAAGAAATCAATTATTTATGAAAGTGGGTATGGCCACCAATATACCATTTTCCCTTAATCAGCAGCACTGAACTGCTTTATTTGGTCAATCAGAGTGCATGGAGATGCAATCGTTAATTTATGATTGCATCTTCCACTAACGATCAAATAAGTTATCAACTATTGATAATTCCTATTGGGAGTAATTGATCGGCAAAGGAATCAGTGATTTATCAAAGTGGGTATGGCCACCACTATACCATCTTCCCTTAATGAACAGCACTGAACTGCTTTGTTCATGAATAGCGATGGGCTCGGGCATGTTGGGATCGAACACGCCAGGAAGACGTCATTCCACATCACCAATCATAGGCAGGGAGTCATTTCCTGACCGGCAGCTGCACATACACACGCTGCCTATGATTGGCGGTGTTCAGTGCCGGTTTCCTGGTGGGCTCAATCCCAACACACCCCAGCCCATCGCTATTCATTAATTTGATCAATCAGAGTGCATGGAGATGCGATCGCTAATTTATGATTGCATCTTCCACTAACGATCAAATAAGTTATCGATTATTGATAATTCCTATTGGGAGTAATTGATTGGAAAAGAAATCAATCATTTATCAAAGTGGGTGTGACTACCAGTAGACCATGTGTCCTCAATCAGCAGCACTGAACTGCTTTGCTCATGAATTTGATCAATTAGAGTGCATGGGGAAAACAGAGATTCAATCGCTAACTTATGATCATATCTTCCACCTATCAATCAAACAAGTTATCGACTATAGATTATTCCTACTGGGAGTAATTGATCGGTAAAGAACTTAAGCATCTATCAAAGTAGGTATGGCCATCAATTAGGGTTGCCACCTCATCTCTTTAAACCACATATGTCAAACACAAGGCCCACAGGCCGAATCCGGCCCTCCAGGTCATTTCATGTGGCCCTCACATCTCTCCTGCAGCTGTGTCATCCTCCTCATCTCCAGCCCCCACCTTGTCTCAGCAGTCAGCAGCAGAGAGGACAGATCTCCTATGCCAGATCCTGCTCTTCTCTGTGCAGCTTCGGAAAGGTTTATCCCTGCCCCATCCTGTCTAGGGCAGTTGGCAGTAGGGTTCCTCCTACAGATCCTGCGCCTCTCTATGCAGCCGCAGGATCCCTCATCCCTGGCCCCAGCATTCAGCAGAACTATGGTCCTCCTCCAGACCTTGCACATTCTGCTTCCCAGCTCCCCCTCCAGCTTCTTCCTGGCAGCAGCACAAGGTAAAGGATTTGCACTGTGATGCAAGGGAGGGTGAGGGACTCTTAAATTCTGATGTTATGGGGGAGGGGTGGGGGCTCTTGACATCTAATGTAAGGGGGTGGGGGTGGGGGGTTGTTTTCGATATCTAGTCTTACAGATACAGCCGACTCTTTGAGGGCAACCAAAATACTGATAAAAATTTGAGTTTGACACCCCTGCTTTAAACCACGACACATTCAAATTACACAGGTTCTGAGGCTAATATAATGCAGATAAGGCACTAAGTGAGTTTAATTACCACCTCAATCAGCCACAGAATCTGTGTAATTAATGTGTTTCCTGTTTTAAGGGGATGAGGTGTCAACCCTACCACCAATAGACCCGATAAGCAGCCCAACAGCTGCTGACAACACTGCCACTAATTGAGAAGCATCGGCTTAGCGTTGTCAGGCTGTAACAGGAAGTGCCGTTACTGTCAGTTTCAGAAGCTTTGCCACAAATTTACAAAACAAATTGCTTTAAGAAGATCAAAAAAGATGTGAAACCTACTGAAATATAGATTTTGTGTATAAATTTTGGCTCCATGCACACTAGCGTTTCTTTTAAGCTCCTAGAAGCTTTTAGCATTTTTTTTTTTTTTTTTTGCTCCTAGAAGCTAAAGGCTTCTTGCACACAATACTCCTGTTTGAGCATCTTCTTTTTCCAGACGTTCTTTTATGTTTGTATTTTCGCGTATTGTCACGCAAATGTGTTTGCGCATTTTCATGTAAATCCATGAAAACATTTTCTGATGTTCTTGTTCTGTGCTGTATGTAAATGAGCATTTGCGCGTATTTGCGCGCATTGAGGCGTAAATTACTAACAAGCATCTCCTTTTTCAGCCGTACATTTCAGGCGTATTTGTCTTATTGAAATGCGTGCATTTTCGTGCATATGCATTCGCGCAAATTTGCATCTTTCGCTCAAATTCACGTATTTTCGCGCAAAATGTTTTCTCGTGTTTTTGTAAAATATGCAAATTAGCTATTTTTTAGAGCAATAGTATGTTCATGTGCGTTCATTTGTTCCCAATCGCGTGTATTTGCGCTCATTTGTGCGCATTAGGCGCAAATTAGGCCTCTTGCACACAAACTCAGTACGGCTTTTTTTTTTTCTGAGCTAAAATACAGCCCATTCATTGTAATGTGCCTGTGCACACAGGCGCATAAATGAGCGCCGTGCATTCTTCAGTAAGAACAAAATAGAAAAATCTGCATTTTTGGACAGTAATTTAAGCCTAATGCGTGCAAATACACGCAATTGCGCACAAATGAACGCACATGAACATACTGTTGATGCTAATTTGCATATTTTACAAAAACGCGAGAATACATTTGCGCAAAAACACACAAATTTGTGTGAACGCATATGCGCGAAAATGCGCACATTTCAATAAGACAAATTTACAGCTGGAAAAGGAGATGCTCAAACAGGAGTATTGTGTGTAAGAGGCCATACTGTCCAAAAATGCAGATTTTTCAATTTTTTTTTTTTTTACTGAAGTATGCGCGGCGCTTGTTTACACGCTGATGTACATTACAATTAATGGGCTGTATTTTAGCTCAGTAAAACAAAAAAAGGTGTACTGAGCTCCTGTTTGAGCATCTCCTTTTTCAGCCGTAAATTTGTCTTCTTGAAATGCGCGCATTTTCGCGCATATGCATTCACGCAAATTCGCGTCTGCATTTTTGGTCAGTAATTTACGCCTCATGCACGCAAATGCGCGCGATTGTGCACAAATGTGCGCAAATGGCCATTTAAAAAATGTGTATAATAAGAACGCGAGAATACGTTTCTGCGCATATGCACAAAAATACGCGCAAATACATAAAAAAAAAGATGCAAAGTAAATGCTCAAACAGGAGTATTGTGTGCAGGAGGCCTAAACGCTGCTAATAGTGTTTTTTTGGGGGGTTTTTTTTTAGCTTTTTTTTTTAAAGGAACTGCAAAAACATCTAAAAAAAACTCTAATCGTTACAAAAAAAAAACGCTATTACCAGCATTTTTTTATCCAGCGTTTTTAGAAAAATGTTAGTATACATGGAGCCTTATTGTTCAACGTGTTCACACATTGCAATCTTATAGATTTTCCGTTCAGTGTTGCTTTAATTATTGCAATGTGTGTTGGAGGTTCTGATCAATATATCTGTTGAAGGGAATTCTGTTGGAAGTGGTGAAAGATTTTCCATTCTGTCCAAATGAATTGTAACCCGTGGATTGCCCCATGGCGATCTTTTTTCCGTTCATAATGTATGTGTAGCAAACAATTGACCATTCATCAGATAACAGACCGATTTATTTATTTACTTTGTCTTTAAAACAAAGAAGGCATGTTCTGTTTCGGTAGTAAAAGGAAATAGCCGAAAAAATATGATTGAATGAAAAACGATCGGAACATGTGGCCAACGTTAATACGGCAAAGAGCTCTAAGCAAAGGGCAGTAAGCCAAAGCAACCAATCAGAAGGAATCTCTCTTTGTCCTGATTGGGTTACGGCGGGTTCCTGCGCTTTGTAGGTGGTTTGTTCCCCTTTGCCTTATTAAAGTCAGAAGAAGGTATAACGGTGCGAGCGTTTTATTGTTACACGGAGACCTGATTAATGGAAGTCACCGTATGATAAATGATTACCAGGAACAGAGCTTAAAGTGCTGGAGATGATCCAGAAACAAAGGACCAAAATAAACCCGTATAAAATCCACCGCGTCTTTCTTTATTTCATATTTGAGGCAATGTACAGCTGCACCCATCTCCACAAGGTACTATAGCGTTACATCTGGTTCTCTGCAGCGACAAATGTAGAATTTATTATTGAGAAGAATGCTATTCACAAAAGCTGGACCTTTTTATATTAAAGTATACCAAATTTTTTATTTTTTTGGGGTTTATATAGAACAGGTAAGGGTTAGAGCCCCTGTAAGATTGTTATTGCTGCCCGTGTTCCCTTTAGGGCTCTTTCACACGGGCGATCCGATCAGATCCGCCTGTCAGTTTTTTAGGCGGATCTGATCGGATCCTCCATGCAGCTCTATGGGGCAGCGGGTGTCAGCAGAGACACCTCCGCTGACACCCGCTGCCATCCGTATCCGATCCTGTCCGTGAAATCTATTTTTCCATGCGTTCAGTAATCGGATCGGATCGGATGAGAGCGGACAGGCGGTCCGCTCTCATCCGATCCCCCATAGAGCGCAGCGGGGGCTGAGACACCTCCCTCTCCCCTCTGCAAGTGGAGACGGAGCTGTCATCCGCCGGCTCAGCGGGGATCGCGGATCGATCCCCGCTGAGCAACACGGATCCGCCTACGGAGGCGGACCGTGTGAAAGAGGCCTTAGGGAGATGCTACTATGCAATAATTTGCATACTTGTGCCTTATTGCTAGTGCTGCCCCCCCCCCCCATCCCCATATAGTTCCACTTTAAAGAATACCTCCACTTTTGTTGAGAAAAAAACATTCCCCGTTTGATCTATGTACATTGTAAGGATTTTAACAAACTTTATTGCAGATTCCTACCTTATGTTATTATGAAGAAATAGCTGTTTATTTGACTGTGTCCATGTCAAAGTGACAAAGTGAATGTGAATGGGAGTGACTTTATAATTATCAATCAGCTGCCGCACTTGCGGGGTTCTAATGTAACAGCAGGGTTTAAACGTGATTTCTCTTTTGGAGCATCTCACCAAAAATGAAATTTTTGTTGCAGGGGATGCCAAAAATCTGGCTTGTATCTTAGTGTAGACATCTGGGAAAATTAGTAAACCAATCACACAAGCAGGAAATTACATTTCTGAGAGGGGGGGCACCATCTGTATAGAAAACACCTCCAGGTTGCATATTGCATTTCACAGAAAATTACAGCGCTGCAGATTGAAAAGGAAAGCTCATTCCTAATAACATCCAATTACAATATGACTTAGGTAGAAATTTTATACACTATTTTTTTTTTTTTTTCCCCTCTATGCTATTTTTGCCCTTGAAAGTGGAGTTACCCTTTAAGGGAAACTTTAATGGTTTTGGATTAATTGTTACAAAGTTGAGCCACTGCATCACTAGAGATGACAGCCAACTGATAGGCAGGAAAGACACTGAAGTGATACAATAAGCTAGAGTGAAGTCCACTGATTTATTTATGTATTTACAGTATTATTATTATATAGGATTTATATAGCGCCGACAGTTTACGCAGCGCTTTACAACTTGAGGGCAGACAGTACAAATACAATACACTTTAATACAGTAGGAATCAGAGGGCCCTGAGCTTACAATTTATTTATTTATTTATTACAGGTGCTTATATAGCGCCGTCAATTTACGCAGCACTTTCCATATTTATTATACTTTCACATCAGTCCCTGCTCTCAAGCAGCTAACAATCTGAAGTCACAGCTTACAATTATACATAGACATACTAGGGGCAATTTTAGACAGAAGCCATTCAACCTACCAGCATGTCTTTGGAGAGTAGGAGGAAAACGGAGTACCCAGAGGAAACCCACACAGGCACAGATTCAATGCAGTTCTTCGGAGCAGATACAAAGTTTCATTATAGTCCAAATCACAGAACTAATCCTGGGTGGTGCAGACAAGACAGACAGAACTAACCAGAACCTGTTGTTTAGGCAAAAGTCCAACAGTTTATTTAACTAGCACTAATTAGGACAGGTGTGCACTGCAATTTTTTATTGTTTAATACATTTTTATTGAAGAAAAGTTTTCAAATACAAAGAATAAACAAAGAAGGTCCCCAGAAGGGGGGCATGCAACATAGTGTAATACGACAAGGTAGGTAATACAGTACAAAAATAAAGGACGGTTGTGCACTGCAATTTAACCTGAATAACAATTGGCAAGATTCATCATTATAATAAAATGTGTTTAAAGTCAATGATATGTGTTGGATACAGTAGAGAAGAGTTGGAATCGGTGTCAGGTTTTTATTGCTGTCTCTGTCGCCACTGGGGAGATTCACTTTCTTTATTTGTCCTGGTGACTGTTGTCACCAAATGGAATTTGAATAAGTGTCACCATAGGGGGGCAAATATGGACAATAATCAGTGCCTCATCCTGGATTAAAGTTCAAACGATATAAAGTAGTGAGATGGATTTTAATGGGACAACATAGTTTGCACTACTTTGTTAGTTTTTGTTAAAAATATTTGTTTTAGAATAGTTGTCCCCATTGGAATATTTCCCCTCTCGTTCTGGTGACAACTGCCATATTTTGTATTTCCATTCACTTTCTATTCTGGTGACAACAGTACAAGCGATATAAAATAGTGAAATGGACTTTAATGGCACAACTTGGAATTGTTTTGTTTTGTTTGTCTCCATAGAAGATACTGATTGGCCCACTTGACATATTCCTGAAGAGGCGCTAGGGTGCGAAACATGTAGAATTCAGTGTCAAATATCGACTTCCCCTCGTTGATGTTGGCCACCCATCACTACCTACGTGGTTCCCTCCTGCGGGCTGGGGCATAGGAATTCGGTTTTGGGGGGTTTGCTTTCCAGCATCGAAGTTCTAGGTGGTTTTAGGGCTGTTTGATGTTAGTTAAGACTTGGTTCATTGCGAATATTTTGCTATATTTGTATTTTATTGTCGCTAATCTGACATTTTAATTAACCCATTGCCGACCTCCCACCGCAGTCATACTGCAGCAGGCAGCCACTCTTGCGCAAACCGACGCAGGTATACCTCGTTCACTGCCCTGCAGCTAGGGGGCGAGCGCGCCAGCTTGTCAGCGGGGAAGCCGATGCACGGGGCAGGTGGCTCCGATTGCCGACTGACACCCGCGATCGTTCTCCGCTGAGAGAGAAGGACGGGCAGATGTAAACACAGCCGGCCGTTCTTCTCTCTGGAATGATCATAGAACTCCTGTGATCCTTCTATATAGGAACACAGGTCTCTATGATCATTTCACAAGCCACGCCCCCACAGTTAGAAACACGCCCCTAGGTACACTTTTAACCCCTTGATCACCCACCATGTTAACCCCTTCCCTGCCAGTGTCATTATTACAGTAACAGTCCATATTTTTAGCACTGATTACTGTAGTAATGTCACTGGTCACCCCCAAAAGTGTCTAAAATGTCAGTCAGGGGTCCGATCTGTCCGCCGCAATGTCGCAGTCCCACTAAAAATCGCAGATCGCCACCATTACTAGTAAAAAAAAAAAATGACATAAATCTTTTCCGTAGTTAGTAGACGTGATAAATTTTGCGCAAACCAATCAAAATACGCTTATTGCATTTTTTTTGTTTTTTTTTTACCAAAAATATGTAGCAGAAAACAAATTGGCCTAAAATGTTAAAAAATTTTGATTTTAAATTTTTTTTTTTTGGGAATATTATATAGCAGAATGTGAAAAATATTGTTTTTTTTTTTTCCAGAATTGTCACTTTTTTGTTTATAGCGCAAAAAATAAAAATCGCACAGGTGATCAAATACCACCAAAAGAAAGCTCTATTTGTAGGAAAAAAAGGGCATTAATTTTATTTGGGTACAGCATCGCACGACCGCGCAATTGTCTGTTAAAATAACGCAGTGCTGAATCACAAAATATGGCCTGGTCATTAAGTGGGCAAATCTTCCGGTCCAGAAGTGGTTGAGACGTGGTTCATTGTGAATATTTTGCTGTATATGTATTTTATTGTCCCTAATCTGACATTTTAATTAAGTATAATAAAACTAATATTTTTAACAAAAACTAACATGGTGGTGTAAACTATGTTGTGCCATTAAAGTCCATCGCACTATTTTATATCGCTTGTACTGTTGTCACCAGAATAGAAAGTGAATGGAAATACAAAATATTGCAGTTGTCACCAGAACGAGAGGGGAAATATTCCAGTGGAGACACGTATTCTGGTGACAACTGTTAAGGCCTTGTACACATTGCCTGTTGAGCCCATGTGCGTCAAATCCCCAGCCTTTTGGGCATTCAGATGGCACAGGTGCCCTGCCCCCCAACGGCCTACCAAATTTCATGATAGGCTGAAATACTTGACGTCTGGACACCGTACTGAGTGGTACTTGCATTTTGGGCCGTATGCGTTTATGGGCATATGCCTGAAGCATAGGAATTTTGCTTTATGGGTATAATTCCCTGAACGCATACAGCCCTAAGTGCAAGTACCTCTTAATGCAGTGTACAGCCTCATCCAGCAGAACCATATTCCAGTCTACCATAGATTTTCCCAAGCTGCCGGGAGCTGGGCTAGGTGCTGCGCCCATGCCTCCCAGGCACCAAAAAATGCCGGGATTTGACTCATCAGGGCTAAACACTCACTATGCATGTAGCCGAAGATGGGGTAAACTCATTAATTTGCTGCTAACACAGGCACATTTACAACCTGGCTATTGTCAGAGTACAGAAGAGTATCTTTATGTCCACAAAAATTCTACTTTCTTTTTCTAAGTCCTGATGAAGGGGGGTTTTCTGGCCTCCGAAATGTGTTGGATTTTTTTTTTTTGCTTTTTTTACTGATGCTACTTAACCAATTAAGCCCCGGAAGATTTTACCCCCTTGCTGACCGGGGGTATTTTGCGATTCGGCACTGCGTGATTTTAATGGACAATTGTGCGGTCGTGCGATGCTGTACCCAAATGAATTTGACGTCCTTTTTTTCCCACAAACAGAGCTTTCTTTTGGCAGTATTTGATCACCTGTGCGATTTTTTGATCATGCGCTATAAACAAAAAAAGAGCGACAATTTTTCAAAAATAACAATATTTTTCACATTTTTTTATATGAAATTCCCCCCCAAAAAAATGTAAAAATCAAATTTTTTTTACATTTTTGGCCAATTTGTTTTCTGCTACCTATGTTTGGTAAAAAAAAATCACAATAAGCGTATTTTGATTGGTTTGTGCAAAAGTTATTGCGTTTACGAACTAAGGGAAAGATTTTTGTAATTTTTGTTGTTTTTTTTTTTTTGAACGAGTAATGGCGGCGATCTGCGATTTTTTTTTTTTTGCGGTACTGCGACATTGCGGCAGACAGATCGGACCCTTGACTGACATTTTTGACACTTTTGGGGGTACCAGTGACATTACTCCAGTAATCAGTGCTATACATATGCACTGTTACAGTAAAAATGACACTGGGAGGGAAGGGGTTAACTTTATTGAAGAGGGAGGGGTTAAGTGTGTCCCTAGGGGCGTGTTTCTAACTGTCATTGGATGTTGCTGTGTGTAACAGCACAGATCAACGGTCCTACATAGCAGGACCGAGTGATCTGTGCTTTTACACAGGGGAGAATGACAGGCGGCTTTGTTTACATTAGCCGCCTGCCTTTCTCCCTCTCTACCCGACACATGCGCCGGCTTCGTCGGGCTTCTATTAGCTCCCAGGCGAGTGACGTACCGGTACGTCACTTTGCCTGGGAGGGGCTGGCCGCCGCCGTATATAGTCGGGCGGCGGTCGGCAAGTGGTTAAGTTATCAAACTGCTTCCCACCCAACCTATAGACAAATGATGGCCGACCGGGAGCTTTCCCATCCTAAGGGGTTGACCCTCCTCTGACCTCTAGGGGGCCACGCTGCAATGCAATCTGTCACCTACTGCGTCCACCAGACACAATGGAAAACAGATTACTGAACCGGGCCGGTACCATGTAAACGCTGTGTCCAATCACAGCAATCACATGACAGTTGTGTGCAAGGAATGGTTTTCATTCCTAGCCATTCATTGTGTACTTTGTTGTTGATTTCTGTGATTGGTCACAAAGATCACATGGTACAGACAGGGCCACTCACAGTGCATCTTGTACCATGTGATATCTGTGGCCAATCACAGCTTTCACAATAGTACACAATGAATGAATAGATGCCATTCATATAAATGATTGCTTATTACAGTGAGCATCACTGTTATAGGCAATCATAGTGTAAAAAAATCCTGATCACTTCCCAAGAGTAGTACAGTGTAACTATGATAACACGGCATTGCTCTGGTCACAGTATGTGAAAAAAATAAATCATGAAAAAAAAAAAAAAAATGAAAGGAAATAAATTGGAAAATTACAAAAATTTGTGGTTAAAGACATTAGACTTTCAAGATGTTCCTTTGGTGCTCTTATGAACCTGAAAATAGTTGCACAGCATGGCAGACTAACCTCTCTGTTTGCCCTCCTCCAGCATGCTGCCCTTTCTGCACCTACACTCAGCATCCTTCCTCTTCAGCCATTGGAAACCACTGATGATATAACTCCTGCTTGTTGCACCCATCTCCATTCTTGGCATGTTACAGGTACGGGAAATGGGACAGGAGTGTACATTGCAGGCAGCTTACATTAGACTAGGAATTGCTAGGAGACGGGAAAAGGGTATTTTTGGCAGAAGAGACATGCAAAGTCTCTTCTGCCAAAAGCTCTATCTCCTAACATTTTTTTATTTAGAAGTGAAGATCTGATCTAAAATAAATACGGGGTAGCAGGGAGCAGTATCTTCCAGCAAGCACAGGAAGAAGCCTTCAACTCCTTATTACGGTGGATATCAACAGTAAGCTGCATAGCAAATGTTCCTAAATGTCAAGGATCTCAGCGTCTCTGCACTAATGATACATATGCTACATATACATAACAAGGCTTTGTTGTCATTATTTCTCTTATGTTACAGGCTCAATTCACAAAGCTAACACACCAGGGAAGGGAGACCTATAAAAAAGTGACAGTTATTTTCAGCTAGTCTGAGGAGATTTGAATCACATGAGTGAAAATAAAGATTCCTAGGGGTTCCCTGAGCTGTAGCTAATTGACCACCCATCTGAGGGTGCCTTCCTAGTTTCAGGTCCATCACCACTTGGAAGATCCAGTAGTTTGACACCAATAAACTTTTTAGCTGACTCTTAAGGGGAGTATTCTTCCCACTGACCACCAATGTAAGGAGCGTTCTTCTCACTGACCATCAATGTAAAGAACATTCTTCCCACTGACCGCCAATGTAAGGAGCATTCATCTTACTAGCCTCCAATATAAGGAACATTCTTTCCACTGACCACCAATGTAAGGAACATTCTTCTCAACCACTTAAGCCCCGGAAGATTTTACCCCCTTCCTGACCAGGGCCTTTTTTGCGATTCGGCACTGCGTGACTTTTACGGGCAATTGCGCGGTCGTGCAACGCTGTACCTAAACTAATTTGACGTACTTTTTTTGCCACAAACAGAGCTTTCTTTTGGTGGTATTTGATCACCTGTGCGATTTTTACTTTTTGCGCTATAAACAAAAAAAGAGCGTCAATTTTGCAAAAATAACAATATTTTTCAAAATTTTTTATATGAAATTCCCCAAAAAAATGTAAAAATCAAAATTTTTTAACATTTTTGGCCAATTTGTTTTCTGCTACATATGTTTGGTAAAAAAAATAGCAAAAAGCGTATTTTGATTGGTTTGCGCAAAAGTTATTGCTTTTACTAACTAAGGGAAAGATTTCCCACTGGCAGGGAAGGGGTTAACTTTATTGGGAAAGGAGGGGTTAAGTATGTCCCTAGGGGCGTGCTTCTTACTGTGATTGGACATGGCTACTGGTGTAGGAACAGTGATCAACGGTCCTACATAGTAGAACCGTATGATCACCATTCCTACACAGGGGAGAATGACAGGCGGCTTGTTTACATTAGCCGCCTGCCTTTCTCCCTTCAAGGCGGACAATCGCGAGTGACCAGCGGACATCGGGTCCGCCGGTCACACGCTCGGACTTCCCAGGGAACGAGCCCGGGCTCACAAGCAAGTGACCAGGCTACCGGTACGTCACTTTCCCTGGTCGGGGCTGACCGCCGCAGTATATGTACTTGCGGCGGTTGGCAACAGGTTAATGACAATGTAAGGAACATTCTTCTCACCAAACAACCAATGTAAGGAACGTTCTTGCCACTGACCACCAATGTAAGGAACATTCTTCTCACCAAGCAACCAATGTAAGGGACATTCTTCCCACTGACCACCAATGTAAGGGGCATTCTTCCCACTGACCTCCAATGTAAGGAGCACTCTTCCCACTGACCACCAATGTAAAGGGCATTTTCCTAGTAACTCTTGTGACTATTCGTAGCAGGGGTTTTTGACCTCTGAAAAATATTCAGAGAGGGTAGAAAATGGCTCTTTCTTTTGTATAGGAAAGCCTGTTTTCATTTAGTAGGCCTACATGGGAGTTGTTGTTGGTCACTATTTCATTCATTCATTGCTCTCCTCAAAGAATTATAAGCCTGTACCTACTGCCCAGGAAAAGGTCTAGAATACAGGCATTGGCGGAGATTTTCTACATCAAAGAACTGTGTTTCCGTAAACCGAGACTGCTCCCCCCTCCCTCCCTCCAATTCTCCCTTTATTCACTCCAGTTCCACATCGCTGGAGGGCTTACTCCTCCTAATCCATCTTAAAGGCAGACATATTTCTAAAGTTTAAGCCTATCAGGGACAAAAAAGAAAGATAGGCTTTTAAAGCTGACCTTTACAAGTTCAAAAGGCCAATCGGTGACCCCGTGACAACTAATCAGATCTTTGCTTTGATCAGACTCGGAGGAAGTAAAAAAAGCCTGTGTATCATTAGTTGGGTATTTGTGCTATCAGTACATTTGGGATTATATCTAGTACTAGAGAAATGGTGACTGTGGCAGTGTAGCCTATAGAGATCAGAATGTGCTACAGTCTGAGCTGAGCTAGAAAACCAACAGGAAACTGACAGCTGCTGCCTGATTGGTTGAAGGGGCAGCTACTTTTACCCCCCTGCCCCCCCCCCCCCAAACACACATACACTTTCATATTAGCTTGATTTAATGGGACATTAAGGGTGCAATTATCACCTATGGCAGGCTTTCCTAAAACAGAGCCCTCCAGTGCTGCTCTGTCAGTGGGTGGAGAAGATGTGTACCAGGGAGGGTAATCTTAAGGGGTAGAGGATTTGTGCTGGGGGGGGGGGGTGATTTTCTTTCTGGGGTGCTATTGAGCTAAGGGGTTTTAAGGGATGGAGGGGGGTAAAGATTTGTGTTGGGGGGGGGGGGGGTAAGCGTGCAGATTACTGATCAGTTTTTTGTGGGGGGATTTTTGCTGACACATAATGCTCTTATATCTTGGGGGGGGGGCACAGTTTGGCATGTTCGCCCTGGGCTCTAGATGACCTTGTCCCAGCACTGCTCCCATCTTCGGCCAGTCTTCCTTCCAAGTTTGCACTCTTTGGCGGTTTGAATGGCGAGGCTGTGACGACCCATAGCAAATTCTAGGTGCCACTCAGGTGTGAGATAAAGTCCAGTCCAGGCTGTTGATGATGTTGTTCCTATTTGCTTAACTGATCCCCCCCCCCCCCTTTTTTTGTGTAAATTTGTTATGATTTATTTTTCTGTATTTTTTTTTTTAATCTGTTATAAAAAATTCCAGAAATAAAATCTGATAAAAGAAAAAAGTCCAGGCTACACCGCTGTGAGTGCTGGCTGGAAAGGAGCTCATCCAGGCTCCAAGCTGCAGCAATGTCAGGTAAAGAAATCCACGCGCTGCACATCAATGGCAGACCCCTGTGTGAATATCTCCTGATCAGGGCCGTCTTTAATATTGATTGGACCCTGGGCAAACATTTTCCTGGGCCCTCCCAAATCCACTTATCAACTATTTGTGGGCAATGTGGGGCTCAAGGGGGGCTCAAGGGGCAGCTTCTTTGGGCCCCACATCAATGACTGGGCCCTGGGCAGCTGCCCCTTTTGCCCTGTGTTAAAGACAGCCCTGCTCCTGATCATGCGCTGTTTAGGAGATATTCACATCGGCTCTAACCGATGAAGTCACTGTGCTTTGCGGAGCGCCATACTCCGATGACTCCTGTGCACAAGTGCAGGGGTGATGTCATGGCAGCCCATGCATCACACATCAATGGCAGACCCGTGTGTAGAGAAGGAAATGATATCCTTAGCCTGGGCTCCGACCAGGCCACGCCCCCAACACGTTTCACTCTGCCCCTCAAAGCCTAATCATGGGGATAGCTATCCCCATGATTAAGCTCCGAGGGGAGGAGCGAATTGCATTGGAGTCATGACCTGGTCAGAGCCCAGGCTAAGGCTACCATTTCCTTCTCTACACACGGGTCTGCCATTGATGTGTGATACATGGGCTGTGATGACGTCACCCCTGCACTTGTGCACAGGAGTCATCGCAGTATTGCGCTCCGCAAAGCACAGTGACTTCATCGGTTAGTGCCGATGTGAATATCTCCTAAACGGCGCATGATCAGAAGATATTCACCACATCTATAGGGAAGGCCTATCATAAGCTTACCTGTGTGTACAACCTTAAATAAGAGTTTACTACTGCTTTAAAGGAGTTCTCTATGTAATGCGGTATTAAAACCAAAAATTTATATATTGCAGCTCTTTAAATGTGGTGGCTGCATTCGTTTTGGTTTTTTAGGCTTATTTCCTTAATTTTCGCCTGGTGATCCAGCCAGTAACACACTCCCTGTCTTAGGGTGTCTCCACTCTGGACAGAGAAACAATGGACCAACTGTTGGACAATGGCATTATTAATCTGGGTATAGGGTAAGGTTAGATGCATTAGTAGACTTGAATAGACTTGACTAACACATTAAAGGAGATCTTCACACTCCCTACAATCCCTCCCTTTTTTTTAACCCCTACTTACCTGGTTGCAGATCCTGCCAATTTAAGGTACTCAAGGTACATGCCCAGCGGACCCAGTGTAGTTCTGCTAAGATCCGCTTCTTTTCCTCCCCCCACCCTCTTGGTCCCACGCTGCCGTCTTCTTCTATGACATCATTGGTAAGCTGCCGGCTCTTTCGGGTTAAGCTGTCGGTTTCTCAATGATGCGCCACCTGGCCCCGTTCCCCTCCTCCTTTCCCAATGATGGACTATGACAAACATATACCAGGAGGCAGAGCGGGCAAAGTGCACATCATTCACTAGACCAGGGATCTCCAAGGTTTCTGAATAAAGGGAAAGGGCCAGTTTAATTTCCTGCAGACTGGGCCAGACTGTGGCCATTGAGAGTAGAAAAGGTCCCAATGTCAATGGGAAAAAACAAGGCTCCATTTTTGGTGTCAGTGGGAAGAATTGTGCCTCATCATTGGTGTCATTGGGAGGAATTGTGTCCCATCATTGGTGTCATTGGGCTCCATTGTTGGTGTCATTGGGAGGAAATGTGCCCCATCGTTGGTGTCATTGGGAGGAAATGTGCCCCATCATTGGTGTCATTGGGAGGAATTGTGTCCCATCATTGGTGTCATTGGGCCCCATTGATAGTGTCATTGGGAGGAAATGTGCCCCATTGTTGGTGTCATTGGGAGGAATTGTGTCCCATCATTGGTGTCATTGGGCCCCATTGATAGTGTCATTGGTAGGAAATGTGCCCAATCGTTGGTGTCATTGGGAGAAATTATTCCCCATTGTTTGTATCAGTAAATTAAATAGTGCCCCAATGGCCAGATAAAAGCAACATATAAAAAATTGCGCTAAAAAGTTCAGTAAGGTAACAAATAAATGTCCAAAAATGAATTCAAAGGTGAAATGGTGATGTGAAGAATCATGTGATGATTGTTCCACGCCATTGGGAGGCGTGAAACAATCATCACATGATTCTACACATCACCATTCACCTTTGAATTTATTTTTGGACATTTATTTGTTACCTTACTGAACTTTTTAGCGCAACTTTTTTATATGTACTTTGGTTTGGTGTGGTCACACTTGAAGTTGCCGCCTTTTGTATATCTCTCACCCAGCGCGATTACTACTCATTTCTATTACCAGATAAAAGCAAGCAAATGGCTGCATCTGGCCCCCAGGCCACCGTTTGGAGACCACTGACCTAGGCGAATGACAGGTATCGGGGGGCAGTGCTTTATTTAAATAAAAAAGCACATTAAGGGAAAACAGAAAAGAATGCCCATTTTGTTCAGCAGAGGGAAGGAGGGGTGGATGGGATGCAACATGCTCTGGAGGGTGAAGATACACTTTAAAGGCAAGCTCCAGCTAACACTTTTTAAGCAGTTACAGCAGCAGTTTTCCTTCCGTTTGGGATAAAGGTTTTCCATAAATAAATAAAAGCTGATCATTGTAAGCACATACATTTTATGGGTGGGGAGGGGTACCTGCTTGAGTGCATGTGGCAAACTTTTTTATTACAATTTTATCATTTTGATTATGAAATAAAATATACAATATATGTTTAATTACCAGAAAGTCATGTATCTGCTTCAATAACCGCTTGGTTGTCAGGGAGCGGACTCTTTGTTCATTAGTACAACCGATTTTTGTTTATTGTAAGCAACCGTCTGCTAGTGGTAAATGGTTTGTCCCAACCCCATAACTGTCACTTTTGTTGGACAGCTTTGTCTGTTAAAGGAAATTGAAAAACAAAAGACATACTGGCAGGATCACCAGGTGAAAATAAAGAAAAACAATCCTTAAAAGTAAAACTAACACATCCGTCACATCTGATAATAGGTATGTTGCAATATAATAATTTTTTTTTTTTTTTATTTAATACCGCTTAAATGCAGAACTCCAGCCATGTTATAATATTTTGAATCAGTAACTCAAAAGGTTTTTAAAGCCAGATGATTTTTAAGACAACCAGGCATCTATCACTTTCAGCAATAACAGAAAAACTCAATACAGAATACATACAAACAGCATTGCATGCCGGAATTAGGGTCACAGCCGGATCTAGGGGCCTGGCTTCCATAGCTACATCATTGTTCCAGTTTACCCGAATGTAATTGAGCGAGAACAATGGATTTGATACACATTTCAACAGATGAAGCTAATTCTCGGCTAGAAAGTTGGTTAGATCCACTTAAAGTCTACATCATTTCCAACAGATGGGGCTAGCACGGGCCCAGAAAAACATCTCTTGTCCTATAATGTAATGTGAGATTTGCATCATCTATAAACAGTTCTGGCAGATGGTGAGTCAGATTTAACCTACATTTTGTCAGTATGGAGAGCCCGTTCCTGTGCACACCAGTCTGTTAAAATGATAATTAACAGGCTGTGTGCCAATAGCAGTGCAACTTGAGCAACATCGATACATTATAACTGTTTTTCTTTTTTTTTTTGGTGCCTTCCAAACCTACTTAATAGAAACCGACGCTGCTAAATATTGCAATGACGGAGCGAGGACGCCCAGAAGGGATGGATGTGTCTCAAGGCTGTGTCTGTGCCCTCAACATTTTTAGAAGGAGCTCAGCAAAGGCAGCCAACATGCCAACATGTTCTTGCCATGACAGGTTTCCTTTAAAACTCAATACCAGCCCAATGTTATAGTTTTTGATGGATTAGGTAAGAGTTGGAAATTGGAATGTCTGTCAAATTTGAATTGCTGTTTGTGTCGCCATTGGGGAGATTTTTCCTCACCAGTGAGTGGTGACACCAGAGCAAAAAATGAGTGGGTATGGTGGTCACCAGTCGGTTGTTAGGACATGATAGCCTTAATTCATCCTCAAAGTCAGGCTTTCTAAATTATTTCTTCCCGATCCTATTATAAAACAGTAATGAATGTCCTGAAGAAGGGGAGTCATTTTCCTCAAAATGCGTTGGAGGTATGTGATGCTTTTAACCAATAAAAGTGTGTCTTCCTGTCTGATCACACCCAATACGGAAAACAGAGAAAATAATAAAATCCAACTGAAGTTCTCCTTTCTGCTTTACTAAACAAATGTGGTTTTGCTGCTGCCTGTAATGTTCCGGTACCTTTGGTACCCTAAATTACACTTTCCACAAGTGTATGCGCCCCACCATTTACTTTTGGAAAGGTGCGCATACACCTTTAAGACTGGAGCTGTCATCACCCAGCGCCGGACTAGATGGCTATTTAAAGCGCCGGTTCTCACTCACATGTGTTCGTTCAAACACCTTTACCTGGATGCTAACCTTGCTTGAAGCTTCCATGCTTGCAAGCTTACCTCGCTGACGGAACCTCGCCGCGCTGATCCCTGTATCCCGCTACTGGATCATCCGCCACTCCTGAACCACCTTTCGGCTGTATCGCTAATAGTGCTAAGTACCCCGCAGGGGAATTCTCTATAAACTTATACTAAGCTTACACTATCTAGCTCTGCATAGTAAAGACTGTTTATCACATCTGCATAACTAGATTGCTAGCTCTTGAGACTACTGCTACTTTTCTGCACTGGGTTGATCTCTTTTGTATGTCCACCTGCTATTCTGTCATCTGCTACCATACAACATTGCTAAACCTTCCTGCATCCATCTGCTACTGTCTCACCTTCAAGTGTCTATCACCTACCACCTCCACTCAACCTATCCCTCAACCTTCATCATTGTGTTACCACATACATAAAGTCATTCTAGGAACCAGCTTGCTAATTGTGTGTATTTACTGGCTGAAATAAGACCTTCCACACATGATGAGTCATTGAGGTTGGGAATGGTATCTCAGCATATCTCTTACATGACTACTGACGTGGAACTATTTCTGCAGCTGAAAATCCACACCATATAAGAAACGCAGAAGCGTTACACTGCCATTGTTCTCATCAAAGAGATATCCTATCCCTCCTTGTGTTAGTGACAACGTCATTGGGACAAGAATATCCCTGATAGGTACACAGACAACAATGGAAAGTATAGGTTCTAACCTTTACCATCATTGCGCCAAACTAAAAGTTTGGGAGGGTCTGGTCAGCTCATCACAGGGTTCTCACAGGTTTCTGAAACCTTTGGGAGTAAGGTCAAACAAGGCATGAGCACAAGACCACTTAGTTGGACGGGTGGGAAGGTCTGATCAGCTAATCACAGGGACTTCACAGGGTTCTGAAACTTTTAGGAGTAACATCACACAAGGCGTGGACACAAGACAACTTGGCCAGTGGAAGAAGAAAATGTATTGGTGTCAGTGGGGGTAAAAAATACCCAATCATTGGTATTAGGAGGAGTCATAGTGCCCCATCATTAATGTCAGGGGAAGGAATAGTGCCCCATCACTGGTATCAGTTGTAGAAATTAGGGATGATTGAACGGTTCGGGTCGACCATCGGTTCGACCCGAACATTGACTGTTCGAGGTTCGGCCGAATTTAGAACTTTTTGCTGAAAAAGTTCGGAATTCGGCAACCAGAACCGACCAAAATGCAATGGGCCAGGAAATGGGCTTTAAAAGCCTGTGATTGGACCATTAGTAAAAGCCAATTGAGGGGGCAGGAGAATGCTAGGAATGTGATTGGAGTGACTAGGGGGTCCCTAGGCCAATCATTAGTGAATACGCCCCCCAGTATATAAGATAGCCGCCGCTAAATTCCTAGCATTGTAATACAGGGATATGGAAGAGAGGGGAAGCAGTTCTGTTAATTTTACTTTAAAAGTGTCATTTAGCATTTATTAGTGTGAGAAAAGGGATATCTAGTGTAGTTAGGGTGCTCTTTTACACTTTAGTTAGATGCAAAAATTTGGTTTCTGTAGGGAAAGTGTTAAGTGTCAGGGGACCGTAGTGTAGTGTAGGGTGAACTGACACTGACTGCTATGGCAGGGTGACCGAACCCTTCCATATCAGGGTGACCGCTATAGAGAAAAGATAGTTTCTCTCAAGTCACATTCGGTGCACTAAAATGGCTTCTCTCCGGTCAGCCTGCTTTTTGGCTGCAGGCGTGTATAGGGATTTTTTGAGGACATGTATGGAGTCAGGCATGACATTTGAACATGTGTATAGGGGGTATATATACACACCCATGTATGTATGTATATATACACCTGCACAAATATAGGTGTGAAAGGAGCAGAAAACACTACTTGTGCTAATGAAATAATTAACACCAATATAGTTACGCTCCTATCACACCTATATATGTGTATGTGTAAAATACATATAAGTGTGTGTGTATATATACCCCTATACAGAAGTTCAGATGTTTTGCCTGCCTCCAAAGAACCCAAAAAAATGCCCAAAAAAACGCTAGCGCCAAAAAAAAAAACGCCCAGGTGTGTTGTTGCAGGCATTTTTTGGGGTTTTTGGAGACAGGCAAAACATCTGAACTTGTGTATAGTGGTATATATACACACATACTTATATGTATTTTACACTTACACATATATAGGTGTTATAGGAGCGGAGCCATATTAGTGTTAATTATTTCATTAGCACCAGCATATATTTCTGCTACTATCACACCTATATATGTCTAGGTGTATATATACATATAAGTATGTGTGTATATATACCCGTATACACAAGTTCAGATGTTTTGCCTGCCTCCAAAGAACCCAAAAAAATGCCCAAAAAAACGCCTGCTACTAAACCGGCAAGGTGTGAAAATAGCGAAGCCATATCCCTGTTCTATAAGTGACCTAATACAAACAATCTTTTTTTTATGGTTCTGGACATGCTACAGAGCTGAAACTTCACAGGTACACTTTTTAGACCCCCCAGATACTAAATCCAAAGAAATTATTATTTTTTTTTTTTAATTATTTATTTATTTATTTATTTTTCAATAATTGGCTCTCTATCAAAAATTACAATTTTTAAGAACTTTTTTTTGTGTGATTAATAGTCCCTGGGGTATGAACCAGAACCCTAGGCACTTTTTAGGGGCATTTATTTGGTTTTAGGGCTTCAAAATTGTGTTTTTTGATTACCGAAGTTTGGGTCCCATTGATTTCAATGGGGTTCTGAAATCCGGGCCGAACTTTCGGGAAGTTCGGATGTTCTGGCCGAACCGAACTTTTGTCAGTGAGGGGAACAGTGCCCTATTAATGGTATCAATAGGAGGTATAGTAAATGGCTTCAAACATGCTTGGGACAAAATAGATCTATTGTCAGACAATAAACTTATTCATAAAACAGAACAAAAGAAAACAAAAGCACAACCTCCCCCCCCCCCCCCAAGAAAAAACAAATATTTGACAGACTCGATGGACTACACAGTCTTTTTCTGCCTTCACTTTTCTGTTTCTATGTGTCTATAGTGCCCCATCATTGGTGCCAGTGGGAGGAACAGTGCCCCATCATTGGTGTCAGTGGGAAGAACAGTGCCCCCACATTGATGTCAGTGGGAGTAACGGTGCTCCCGTCATTGGTGTAAGTGGGAGGAATAGTGCCCCATCATTGGTGTCAGTGAGAGGAATAGTGCTCCATCATTGGTGTCAGTGGGAGGAATAGTATCCCATCATTGGTGTCAGTGGGAGGAATAGTGCTCCATCATTGGTGTCAGTGGGAGGAATAGTATCCCATCATTGGTGTCAGTGGGAGGAATAGTATCCCATCATTGGTGTCAGTGGGAGGAATAGTGCCCCATTGTTGGTATCAGTGGCATGAATTATGCCCCACTGTTTCTGACGGTTGGGGGAGTAATGCACCAAGGGCAAGATAAAAGCAAGCCCCTGTTTGGAGACCACTGGCTTAAAGCAACAGTAAAGGAACACTATCACTTTCCCATTTTTTAGAATGGTTCCCATTGGTAAAATGTCATCCTCCATATTTCTGTCAGCACGGCTCTCCATGTTAGCTTAAAACAACATTTAAAGAGACTCTGTCAGTTTCCCATTGGGAAAAGGTCAGCATTCACATGTTTTCAGTGTGGGTCCCCTTTGAATCTCACTGTTCAGGTGGTTGCAAGCTCTGATGCATTGCTCCCTGTCTCCCAGATGTTCCTTCTCATGTTTTTGACCCAGGGCCACTGATATGGTGCTACAGATAGTACCCCTATACCAGGCTCAGGCAGGGCCAGATTAACGTAGGGGCTATTGGAGCTGCAGCTCCAGGCCCCTACCTTAATATAGGCCCCGGGTTGGCCATATTCACTGTTACCGCTCTTCTGTCACTTGTAAACACAGAAGTCTGGCTTCTATGCTCGCTTCCCCAGGCAGCTCCCTCAGAACCTCCCCACACAGCACGAAGGCCGGACAAGGAGGGACAGTTGCCGATGCATGGATGTGTTTATGGGCTTCAGAGACAGCATCCCATGTTGAATTAGGCATGCATGGCTGCACCCTTCCTCCTCTGGGTGCATGCCAAGGCACGGCCCTTAAGGCCCTTCAAAATCCTCAGCACCAAGCCCATGATGCTCTTAATCCGGCCCTGGGCTCAGGCCCGTTTGGGTCAGCAGGGAAGCCCTGGGTTTGTTTGGAAGCAGGATGAATAAATCCCCATTTATATGAGGTCTGGGTGTGGATCCGTCCACCCAGACCTCATAAAAAGGTCCATCATGAAAGGTCCATCATGAAAGGTCCATCATGAAAGATGAGGAGCACTGGAGCTAGAGCACCGAGGGCCCCAGCTACTGAGAGCTGAGTGAGATGGGACAGCTAGGGAACTGATGAGGGATTCAAACCCCAGCATATCCCCTCTGTGTATGGAATGTTGGTGGTATTTCTCCTCCTCCTGTTTGGACCACTAAGGTAAGATCAGTCATCTCACCTTTTCCAGTCACCATTAATTCCCATGACAGTATACCTATGAAGGGGAGGGGTGGGGTGCTGTCAGGTAGGCTATAGGGTGCCCCATGAGTTCTAATGGTGGACCTGAACTGACCTCATATGAATATGGAAATTGGAGACATGGCACTAATATGAGTCTGAAGTTTAGCCCATGAGTCACTTTGCTCCAAGCTGAATGTGCTCTCTCTTCATTCCCCTCTACATATATTTTTAATGCTGCTTTGTTGCTATATGCTTTTAACAGTCACAGAAGTTTCACCTCTGCTATTTATAGCCGCTCTAAGAGGAAGAGGAGTTTTGGGCTGTGAAAAGCAGGGGCCATGCAGCTGTATCTTATCTTTTCAGTCTGATACCATGGTCTACCAAAGACCCAGAGAACAGAAGCCTATCACACCCTGTAGTCCTAATGAAGAGTATTTTAAAGCTGAATTACAGGCTAAAAGCTAAGTTGCACAGTTTGATACATGTACATTATGTGACATTTTTTTATCTAATAAAGACTTTGAAATTTTGTTCAGCCAGCTTTGTAATTTAGGAAGATGTTCCTACCAAACGGAATGGAGAGGCCAATGACCTCTCTCTTCTAAGAGAAGTTAGGGACATTTTACATCTCTGTGTTTTGTTGTAGTGCATTAGATAAAACTTGGGCTATTATTGATATAGTTTCCAATAAAAAGGATGAATGACAATGTAAGTCAAATGAACAATACAGCTAAACAAACCTAAAATGTGGTGTGAAATGGCCCACACGCAATAGAGCTTGGTCAAAGACCAAGCCTCCTGACCTGACAATTGATATTTGAAAGAGATGTGTTGGGCGCTTGTGCCGACAAGTGGGACCCGTACTGGGATGTGGATAAGATGGAGAGAGGTACATAAACTCCAAATGTTCCGATGTTGATTCCGAGGGCAGCACTGTAGGCAGGCAAAAGCCGAAATCCCGCTGGCACATATAAAACAGAAGAGGACAGGCGCCACTCAGTAACAAACAAAGTTTATTGCACAAAAGACATAGCACACTTACATAGAAGTTAGGTTCGGGCTTCTCCTGATAGCTTCTCTACCCCTGTATGGCATGGCGCTTCTTCCTATCAACCGGACCAGCAGCCGGGAGATGACGCCGCTAGAATGGAATCCAATTGGGGAGCAGGATCAGACCACAGACGGCGGTGAGCCGCTCGTCGGCTTGTGATGACGTAACGCGTTTCGGAGCATGCGTACAACGCTCCTTCCTCAGATGTTTTCAAAGACCAACAAAATGCGGTCATATATGGGCTGGCTACGCAAATCACGATACAAAGGCGGGGCAAAGCAAGAGTTCTAATGCCATACTATTATGCCGATACTAGGAGCATACATCATATTTAACATAAAGCCTATAGAGTAACAATAAAATGAAAATGAAATTACTATAAGCTAATTCCATAGCACTGTATTCTGTCCTCTTCTGTTTGACAATTGATATTTAACTAGCAAAAGCCCTCCATGATTTTTGGGACTTTCACATTCGTCCCATCTCCTGTTCTTCACCATTGGCCCATCACTTGTTTTGGCCCTTTTTCTGAAGGTGGTTTCCTCCCATAATTCTAAATTCATACTGGTTGTCAAATTGTCCTCCTCTGTATGTCTCAGTAGAGATATGAAATTGTAAGCTTCGGTGGGGCAAGGACCTAGATAAATGGTTTAATATTCCACCACATCCAAAAATAAAAAATAAATAAAAAAAGTGTCATTGCGCATGTAAGAACTTATGGCATCTATCCACAATTGAAACTCACCTTACTTGTCCACATGGAGTGTCTGGGTCATTTTTTATTGGGTTTCTCACATACTCTGGAACTATTGATTACCGGAGTTTAGGCTTTACCACGTGGAAACCCTGGACTACCCTGCCTGGCTGTCTCCTCTTCTTCATGGATCTAAATTCATACTGATTATTGAATTGTGCTCTTCCATATGTCTTTGGTATATAAAAATTCTAAGCTTCATTAGGGGCAAGGACCTAGATAAATGGTTCAAAGTTCTTTGTAAAGAGCTGTTAAAAAAGTGTCATTGCAAGTGTAGGAACCTATGGCATCTTCTGTATCTACAATAGGTACTCAACTTACATGACCACATGGTCACTAAAAAAGCTTCTGGATCATTTTTTGTTGGGTTTCCAACATACTCGGGAACTATTGATTAACTGCGTTTAGGCTAAACCAAGTGGAAACCCTGGACTACCATGCCTGGGCTGTCTTTTTCTTGGATCCAAATGCATACTGGATGTATTTGACCTCTTCCATACAGTATGTCTCTGGTAGAAATATGAAATTGTAAGTTTCATTAGTGGCAAGGACCTTGAAAAACTCTTCAAAATTTGTAAAGAGTGCATATGTAAGAACTTATGGTATCTATCCACAATAGGTACGCAACTCATATGACTATATGGAGCTTATTTTTTGGGTTCCCCACATACTCAGGACTTAACTGATCCTAAGCTTTACGAGTTGAAAACGTTTGACTACCCTATCTGGGCTGTCTCCTCTCCTCCCCTTCTATTCTGCTTTCCTTTCTCCTCTCTTGTGCTCAGTACTGTCTTCTTCTTCCTCGTATTTGTCTCCATACCTCTTCAAGGATCACCTAGTGAAATTGTACAATTATATTCATGCACATGCTGAGACCTCTTCTGCCTATTTACATTTTCACATCGCTGTAACGAGTGTGTTAACGCATGCATCACCACAGTGCATGGCAGCACATATATAAAAGAATCTCAGCCGCAGTCAACTTAGCTTCTCTTGATTTTTTAATATTGATTGAGTTGACTGCTTACAGTAAAGTCTCCACCCAGAGGACTTCCCCTTTCCTTTGTGAGCAAGCCAGGAGTGGTAAAACGTGTCAAGGTTGGCTTTAGGGTGGAGACATTACTGTATGAAGTCAACTCTTTGGTTATTAAAAAATACTGCCACTGTAATTCTTTCAGAATTTCATTGGATAGTTTAGATGGACTATGATGACTGGCAACCAGGTTGTCCATGTGCAGGAGAGGCCAGTTTTGTGTGGAGCCATGAGTCTGTGTTTGTTTCTGCATGGCAATGCATGTTGCTTGCATTGCGGTACCATTCATTTTAAATTTCACCCTAATGCACTAGGGCAGGGGTCTCCAAATCTTCTAAACAAATGGCCAATTTACTGTCCTTTAGAGTTTAGGGGGGTCAGGCTGTGGCCACCGGGAGGCGGGGGGGGGGGGGAGTTGTATTGTTGGTGGTTGTTAGGGGAGGAATAGTGCCCCATCATTGGCGTCAGTGGTAGAAATGCTGCACCATTGTTGGTGTCTGTGGGATAAATAGTGTCTCATATCAGAAGGAGGAATAGTGCTCCAAGGGCGGGATAAAGTCAAGCAAGGGGACGCAGTTTGGAGACCACAGCACTAGGGCAACACACATGCAGGGTAGTGCATTGTGGAGAATTGGATTAGAAAAAAATGGCCACATTCAATTTTTTGGCATGGAAGTAATAATGCCTTAATGCAGGGGTCTCCAAACTTACTAAGCAAAGGGCTAGTTCAGACCTTAGGAGGGCCAGACTGTGACCAGTGGCAGTGGGAGCAGAAAATTCCACAAACTTGGTGGTCTGCAGGAGTAAAATAATTACATAATGCCTGTGGGCAGCAGGAGGTATTAGTTTTAGTGGAAAGAATAATATCTATCGCTGGTGTCAGTGGAAAGGATAGTGCCTCATTGTTGGTATTAGCGAGAGGAATAGTGCATCCATCATTGGTATTAGTTGGAGGAATAGAGCCCCATCTTTGGTGTCAGTGGGAGAAATAGTGCCCCATTGTTGGTATTAGCGGGAGGAATAGTGCCTCCATCATTGGTATTAGTGGGAGAAATAGAGCCCCATCTTTGGTGTCAGTGGGAGAAATAGTGCCTCATTGTTGGTATAAGCGGGAGAAATAGTGCCCCATCATTGATATTAGTGGGAGAAATACAGCCCCATCTTTGGTTTCAGTGGGAGGAATAGTGCCTCATTGTTGGTATTAGCGGGAGAAATAGTGCCCCATCATTGATATTAGTGGGAGAAATAGAGTCCCATCTTTGGTGTCAGTGGGAGGAATAGTGTTCCATCTATGGCGTCAATGGAAGGAATAGTATCCCAATTATGGTGTCAGCGGAAAGAATAATGTCACATCTTTGATGTCAGTAGGGTGAATAGTACTCCATCTTTGGTGTCAGTGGAAGGAATAGTGTCCCATCTATGAAGCCAGTGGAAAGAATGGTGCCCCTCTATGGTGTCAGTGGCAGAAATAGTGCCTCACTGGTGTCAGTGGAAGAAGTAGTGCCTTGTATCAGTGAGAGGAATAGTGCCCTAAGGGCCAGATAAAGGCAAGAAAAGGGCCACATCTGTCCCACGAGCCGCAGTTTGGAGACCACAGCCTTATAGCAATGCAGATTAATGCTCAAAAATAAAAATGTGCCCTAAAATTTCCAATTGCTTTCGGCCCCAGTGACAATTATCATTGGATCAAACAGTGGGATCTCCCTAGCGGGGACACAGACAGTATAAAAAAAAAAACCTCTTTAGTCTTCGAGGAATATAAGAACACTGTAGGTGATTTATAACTGCGTAATTTGCATAGACTAAATCTTTAAATGTCGGTCTTTGTCTATTTGTTGGATATTCCAACACATTAGATGAAAGGTCTACCATTTATTGCCAGTATTTGGCACAGTATTTGGCCTTAAGATCCGTTCTCCTGGCAGCTCTGGTTCCATGGCTGATAAATAGGGGGGATGCAGCTGTAGGAATTGAAGAGCTGCTGACCTCTGGGCTGAAAGACACAGCTCACTAACTCATCACATCCTGGGGACTGGTAGTAGGGGCTGATGGATGGCGTGTATTGTGGTCACAGACACTCTCTGAGCCATGTCATCTGCTCCTCACAGGATAATCTGCTTGGAAAGTGCACAGAAAGCAAATCTCAGAGCTGAATAGAGGTGAGAGAAGCCCCTCTCCCCCACCCACCCACCCACCCAGATCGCCTGGGGCTTTGATGCTTCTCCTTGCTTGTTAACCCATTCAGCGGAAGGGGATCTGTACCGCTTTATTGTCCCTGCTTGGTCTTTTATTGTTATGTAGGCCAAGATGCTTTAATCACTTTACCACCGGAGGATTTTGCTGTCTTACGTCCAGGCCACTTTTTGCGATTCGGCACTGTGCGAATTTAAATGACAATTGTGCGGTCGTGCGACGCCGTACCCAAACGAAATTTACGTCCTTTTTTTCCCACAAACAGAGCTTTCTTTTGGTGGTATTTGATCACCTGTGCGATTTTTACTATTTGCGCTATAAACAAAAAAATTGTAAATTTTGAAAAAATAACAATATTTTTCACATTTTTTTATATGAAATTGCCCCCCAAAAAAATGTAAAAATCAAAATTTTTTTTAATTTTTGGCCAATTTGTTTTCTGCTACCTATGTTTTGTAAAAAAAATCACAATAAGCGTATTTTGATTGGTTTGCGCAAAAGTTATTGCGTTTACGAACTAAGGGAAAGATTTCTGTCATTTTTGGTGTTTTTTTTTACGAGTAATGGCGGCGATCTGCAATTTTTTTTGCGGGACTGCGACATTGTGGTGGACAGATCGGACCCTTGACTGACATTTCTGACACTTTTGGGGGTACCAGTGACATTACTACAGTAATCAGTGCTATAAATATGCACTGTTACTGTAAAAATGACACTGGCAGGGAAGGGGTTCATTTTATTGGAGTGGGAGGGGTTAATGTATGCCTGGTGCTTACTGACGTGTGTGGGGGGAGGTGACTGAGTGACACAGGGACAGATCGCAGGTTCAGCTATGCTGAACCCTGCAATCTGTCACTGTTTGTCACTTAGGAGATCCGCCCGCTTTGTTTACACAAGCGGGCGGATCTCCAAACTTGATTCCCCGACGATCGGGGAAGAGCGGCGGCGATCGCCGCCGCTCCTCCCCTGGCCCGACTCCCGATGTGACTGAATACAGCGGGAGCGAGCCTCCGGCGGTGCGCGAGCGCCGCCCACAAGGGGAGGAGTCCAGCGACGTAGTTCTGCGTCGCTGGACGGGAACGAGCCACTGTGCCGCAGTAGAGGCACAGTGAGCGGAGCTAAAGTGGTTAAGTCATGTAGATTCTCAATTTATTTCTGGTTAATCTACCTAAAAAAAAAAATTATTAAAATAAAAAAATGGATCAATTTATTCTGTTTAGTCGTGTAGATTCTCAATTTCTTTCTGGTTGACCAATCTACCTAAAAAAAAAAAAAATTATTAAAATAAAAAAATTGATCAATTTATTCTGTTTATGTAATTAAGTATTTATTTGTTACAGGTATATACAGTATCTCACAAAAGTGAGTACACCCCTCACATTTTTGTAAATATTTTATTATATCTTTTCATGTGACAACACTGAATAAATGACACTTTGCTACAATGTAAAGTAGTGAGTGTACAGCTTGTATAACAGTGTCAATTTGCTGTCCCCTCAAAATAACTCTAAACACAGCCATTAATGTCTAAACCGCTGGCAACAAAAGTGAGTACGCCCCTAAATTAAAATTATCCAAATTGGGCCCAAAGTGTCAATATTTTGTGTGGCCACCATTATTTTCCAGCACTGCCTTAACCCTCTTGGGCGTGGAGTTCACCGGAGCTTCACAGGTTGCCACTGGAGTCCTCTTCCACTGCTCTATAACAACATCACGGAGCTGGTGGATGTTAGAGACCTTGCGCTCCTCCACCTTCCATTTGAGGATGCCCCACAGATGCTCAACAGGGTTTAGGTCAGGAGACATGCTTGGCCAGTCATTCATCTTTACCCTCAATTTCTTTAGCAAGGCAGTGGTTGTCTTGGAGATGCGTTTGGGGTCGTTATCATGTTGGAATACTGCCCTGCGGCCCAGTTTCTGAAGGGAGGGGATCATGCTCTCCTTCAGTACGTCACAGTACATGTTGGCATTCATGGTTCCCTCAATGAACTGTAGCTCCCTAGTGCCAGCAGCACTCATGCAGCCCCAGACCATAACACTCCCACCAACATGCTTGACTGTAGGCAAGACACATTTGTCTTTGTACTCCTCACCTGGTTGCCTCCACACACGTTTGACACCATCTGAACCAAATAAGTTTATCTTGGTCTCATCAGACCACAGGACATGGTTCCAGTAATCCATGTCCTTAGTCTGCTTGTCTTTAGCAAACTGTTTGCGGGCTTTTTTGTGCATCATCCTTAGAACAGGCTTCCTCCTGGGACGACAGTTATGCAGTGTGCAGTGTATAGTCTGAGCACTGACAGGCTGACCCCCCACCAGGGGCGTAAATAGAGCTTTCAGGGCCCAGGTGCAAGAAATCATGAAGAGACCCCCCCCCCCTCCCAACACTGCCCAAAAACTCCTTCAAGACCCTCAACCTCTCACAGGCTTGTAAGGCCCCCTGGACACTGATGGGGTACATACAAAAAAAGAAAACTACTGTATATACTTTATATAATATTCTTTCATTAAAGGGAACGTGAACCTCAACAATTAATTTCTTTGATTTGCCTCCTTAGGATCGGTAAAATCTGACCTGGGGAATGGGACCAGTAATAGTGGTGGTGGGGAGAGGGCGGTATTGGATCAGTGGCAGGACTGGTGGGGAGGGGGGAATGGGAACAGTAATAGTGCTGGTGGGGAAAGGGGGTATGGGATCAGTGGCAGGACAGGTGGGGAGGGGGGAAATTGGACCAGTAATGGTGCTGGTGGGGAAAGGGGGGTATGGGATCAGTGGCAGGACTGGTGGGGAGGGGGGAATGGGAACAGTAATAGTGCTGGTGGACTAAAGAAACGCCTCCAAATTCGCCCATAAAAGGCAAACAATTGCAGAGTGACCCTATGCGCTCAGGAGTATAGGACATATATAACACAATGCTGCTACTTATATAGAAGTAATTATAGGTAATGAAATCATGTATAAATGTTGTAATATGAATTAGATCACAAAATACAAAATACAAAAATGTCAGTAGCGCAGGAATGGTGGTACCTCCTAGCCACCTTTAAGTGCTTAAAGTAAATTGAGAAAACCGACTATAATATAATTAACTGAATTAATGCACACTTCAGCTTAAAATCAATTAAAAGTCCTTAAAAGTCCATAAACTCAAATGGGCAATAACTTGAAGATCTCATCCAGGGAAGAGCAACAAATGTGATTTTAGTGGGGACACCCTCACTCTCCACCACAAATGTGCCAGGAATAATACGGATGAATGGGAGACTCACCAGACCACTATGCCTACCCACTCTAATGGATCAGGCACAAATAACATATTATCACAGATGTATTCCATCCAGTACTGATCAACTCCTCTCCTTCACTGTTTCCTCTCACCAATATATGTAGGGATAAAAACAACCCTCCACTAGTGATACCGTCTCAACTAAATTTTAAGTCACCCCCCACAATGGTCTACACTCTAATCTACTGATGAAGGGATCGATTGCGAACGCGTATAGCAGAGGACTCTAAGGACACCCCTGACGCACATCTGAGCCAACCTCAAAGGGCCGCCTGATCCAACCATTCACAAGCATGAAGCTTTCAGCTCCTCTGTACAAAGTCTTCAGCCAATCAATAAATCCCCCCTCCAGGCCATACTTGCCAAGAAGCAACCATAGGTACTCATGATTGACCCGATCAAAAGCTTTTGCCTGATCCAATGCCAGCAGGTACTTTCCCCAGCCTGCAGCCCTGCATCGTTCCAGGGCCTCCCGGAAAGCTCACACCTCTGAAAAAGTGCTTCTACCCTGAACCGAACAGTACTGGTGGTAAGAAAGTAGATTGCCTGCTACAGACGATAAACGCCAGAAAATGTTTTTGCCAGTATCTTCCTATCAACATTAAGAAGGCTAATGGGCCGCCAATTCTCAATTCTCGAAGAATCTTTACCCTTTGACAGAAGAATCACTGCAGATTGTCGCATAAAGGGAGAGAGTAAACCCTCTCTCAGACAGCCATTAAAAACCTCCACCAAATATGGGGCCAGAGTAACCTTAAAATGCTTGTAAAACTCAGCTGTCAATCCATCTGGTCCAGGTGACTTCTTAACCACTTAAGCCCCGGAAGATTTTACCCCCATTCCGACCAGGGGGTATTTTGCGATTCGGCACTGCATGACTTTAACGGACAATTGCGCGGTCGTGCAACGCTGTACCTAAACGAATTTGGCGTCCTTTTTTTCCCACAAACAGAGCTTTATTTTGGTGGTATTTGATCACCTGTGCGTTTTTTTGATCACACGCTATAAACAAAAAAAGAGCGTTCAATTTTGCAAAAATAGCAATATTTTTCACATTTTTTTATATGAAATTCCCCCCCAAAAAAATGTAAAAATCAAAATTTTTTAACATTTTCGGCCAATTTGTTTTATGCTACCTATGTTTGGTAAAAAAAATTGCAAAAAGCGTATTTTGATTGGTTTGCGCAAAAGTTATCGCGTTTACTAACAAAGGGAAAGATTTTTGTCATTTTTGTTGTTTTTTTTTTTTTAACGCGTAATGGCGGCGATCTGCGATTTTTTTTGCGGTACTGCGACATTGCGGCGGACAGATCGGACCCTTGACTGCCATTTTTGACACTTTTGGGGTTACCAGTGACATTTCTACAGTAATCAGTGCTATATATATGCACTGTTACTGTAAAAATACACTGGTAGTGAAGGGGTTAACTTTATTTGGGAGGGAGGGGCTGTGTGTGTCCCTAGGGGCGTGCTTTCTACTGTGATTGGCTGTGGCTTGAGCTGTAAGGACACTGATCAACGGATCTACATAGTAGATCCATGTGATCAGTGTCTTTACAGCGAGGAGAATGACAGGTCGCTTGTTTACACAAGCTGCCTGACATTCTCCCTCTCCCCCGCCGATCGCCGAGTGGCCGGCGGACATCGGGTCCGCTGGTCACACGCGCGGGGGGGTCCGTGGCCTCCGGCGGCGCGCGCTCGCTCCCTAGACCCTCACAAGCAAGCAACGTAGCCCTACGTTAGTTTGCCTGTGAGGGGCTGACCGCCGACGTAGATAGTCGTGCGGCGGTCGGCAAGTGGTTAATAACAAGCTTATCAATAGCCTTAACCACCTCATCTGCAGTGATCTCCTCTGCCAAACTCACCAGAGAACTGCCATTTCCCAGTCCTGGAATAGAATCCAGAAAACCTGACATGCCTGCCCGATCAAGGTCTCTACTAACCAGGAGGTCAGCATAATATGACCTGGCGGTTTCCAGGATCTCCGACTTGGACTTGGTCAAGGAACCCGTACTGTCAACCAGGCCTACAACTGACACTGCAGGTTTAGAAGATATTCAATGTACCTACACATAAGCCTTATTATAAGCTTACCTGTAGGTACAAGTCCAATAAACTACTTTACTACCACTTTAAAGATAAGCTCCAGTAAATATGAAAGTATTGCACTTGAACCTTTGGAGGATACAAATATAATCTGGCTACAAGGCTACCCACAAACATGGCATGACAGTGGCCCAAACTAGCCCGATTTGAGCAGATCAGAGATATCATTTACATGGGAGGTCTCTGACTGCTGGCTGAGGTTGCATTTGGTCAGACAGGTGAGGAGACTTCCTCTGGTCGCTGGTTTCCCCCTTGACGCCACTGCTCTTTGCCTGTCCTCCTATGAGAATAAATAGAAACAATCAACTGTACATTACCATTTTTTATTGATTTTGGTGCCCATGGGTGGCTGGAATATACATGCACATATAACTATCCTCGTAACTCTATAGGCAGCCAAATATATGAGAGTTTACATGGGTTGTGTCTATAGAATGTTCAAGAGACAGCCTACACTTGTCTCAAGAGGTAGCTAAGAAGAAAATAAAAATAACACACACAGCTGCACAAAATAAAAAAAAAAAAAATGAAATAAAATTTGAAAATGCAATTACTGATTACCAAAGAGAAGGCTGAATGGTTAGAAAATTATAGAATTGCGCAAGTGACAAATAGAAACCATTGACGGATACGTAGCAACCTAAATCATCTGTTTCACACTTCTTTATTTCCTAGAAAAAGAACCTTTTAAGCCGGATGGTCTGTTTCAGTCCCAGTTTATTTTTTTTTTCGACGCCGAACCAAAAAAATAAGTAATAAAGCTGTGGAAATTTGAATACAAATGGAGTCTTTCACATATTTCGAAGATAATCTCAGGTGCCAAATACTGGACTCATTTAGATGGTAATATAACTGTGTTTGATGTGGTTCATCCAGGAGATGGAATAATCTTTTGTCCTTCCTGGAGAGTTTAATATAAATATGGGATTAGGTTACATGCATATAGAGCGACTGCTAAGGGGCGCGTAAAAAATTTTGCACATTCCTATTAATCCGAGCCAAGCAATTTCTCAAATAATTTTTTTTTCTCCTTACAATGAGGTCATCTGGGGAGAAATAAAAGGGTTTTGAATTACCGTATTGAGGTTAAAAATAGAGAGAAAAAAATGTGTTACTTTCGCGTCTTCAACGTGCTGCTTTCCAAGAAGTCTGAGTTGCTTGCCTCACACCGCCACGTCCTTCAGCTTAATAGGTCAGTAAAAGAAGCTTATTCACCTGTAACTCTATTGGCTAAACATTTTAAATTGACTGTTGGCCTCTCTGGGGATGCCACCTATTCTTTTTATTACATTTTTTTAAACAAAGATATTGGCAAAAAGTCAAATTTTTTCCAGTTGGATGACATTTTTCTAACCTTTGGATCCATCCACCTGTTTCAGATTTTTATGGTTAATGTGGGTGATCTAAATGCTGTGGACTATATATGGGACCACTATTGGCTATGAGAGATGTGAATAGTTTTTATACATTGAAAACACAATAAAGAAATAAAATGTTTTAACCTTTTGGTTTGGACACTCAGGCACAAATAATACAGTATGTTAAGCAGTGCTGTATGTTGGCCTAGGCCAATCAAGGCCCAGGCCTAGGGCAGCACTTTGCAGGGGGGCAGCAAAAAAGCCGCCCCCCCCCTCCACCTGAGACTCTTTTGGCCACTGGTTGCTAGAGCCACCTCTCCCACCTCTCTCTCTCTTTCTCTCACCGCCCTTCCTCTCTCTCTCACTCACTCACCCCCCTCTCTCTCTCTCTCTCTCACCCCTCCTTTCTCTCTCACCTCTCTCTCTCTCTCACCCCCTCTCTCTCAGCCCCTCCTCTCTTATCCCCCCTCTCTCTCACCCCCTCTCTTTCTTTCTCTCTCACCCCCCTCTCTCTCATCCCCCTCTCTTATCCCTCCCTCTCTCTCTCTCTCTCACCCCCCCTTTCTCTCTCATCCCCCCTCTCTCTCTCACCCCCCTCTCTCTCTCTCTCAGGGGTTCATGCTGGGACTTGTAGTCCTTTAATTTTGGAGGGAGTCACATCCGTTAAAAAGGAAGGAGTGGGGCAAATTTACATAGGAGTCGGAAGGGGGGTGCCCAATTTTAGTTTTGCCTAGGGCAGCACAAAACCAAAATACACCACTGATGTTAAGGTAATGAGGTGGCCCATTTAGGAGCACCTTCTACCTATTCCTAAACCTGCCCTCCCCCTTGCTTCCCTCCCTTTCTCTCCCATTTTTTTTTTTGTTTTCTATTCTTTCTATACAATAGATGGGTTGCCACGTTTTTTCTTTCCCTCCCACATCCTGTCGCTCCCCCACATCCCCCACCTCCCCCACATTCCACCCTCACCAGTGGATTCAATTTTCCCATAGACCTCTGTCTCGTAGTTCATCTCAATCTTTTCTAGATAAAGCCGCCTAGAGACTCTGCGCCTACTTTTTCCTATAGTTTTCCTACTGTTAACTACAGATGAGCAAATTTGCCTGAATTTGGATCACAAACAAATTTTGTTTTTCAAAATTTGTGGCAAGAAGTATATGGAAGAAGGTGGGGGAGGGGGGGGGTAAAGAGTTTTCATTCAATTTGGGTAATTTGTAGGGATAATATGCCAGCTATTGTCAAACAAAAGGCTTCTGGGCACTACCATGGGGGACATGTACCAATGACAAATTTAAAATAAATAAAGAAAATGGTATTGCTCACCAAAAAGAATGATCGGCTCTCCTTAATATTTCCAATACACCGTGGCAACATGGCTTCTATGGGCCCACCTTTTTGTAGTGAGGGAGCTGGGTTATCCATTCTTTTATTCTGTGCTCTTAAAACTGTAGCCTGTCGGATGTGGCCCTCTGCTCGCCTTTACCTGATCCTTGAAGCACCGTACCTCCCAAGGCACTATTCTTCTACTGACACCAACAAGGAGGCATCATTCCTTCCACTGACACCAACAGTGGGTCCCCAGGATTCGCAAAAAATCCATTGTATCCATACATCTTGCTACAAGAAAAAGTACAGCTTATCTCAACCTTGGTACTATTACAAGGGAGTTTCCTATACATGTAAGAACACAAAAGGATACAATGAGACTCTGTGCTTTGAACCTGTTTTTATTGGATCAATCTCTTACTGTATAAAGATACCATTAAAGCGGAGTTCCACCCTGGGACATTTTTTTTTAAAAAAAAAATACCCCCAGGACAGTCAGGGCTAGTACATTCCACAATGGCTAGCCTCTGATCTGTCCCGGGTCGCACTTACCTGCAAGAAGAAATACTTACCTTGAAAAAGTATTGTCCAGCGCTGCCATCTCAGGTGTGGGCAGCTTGAAGCCAGCGCGATCCTCTTCTGTGTCCTCTTCCGTCTTCTTCGGTCCCATGATGCACTGCACCGGCCCCGCCGTCACTTCCGGTGCTGCAGCGTCATCCCTGCACAGCTTCTGGACATGCCCAGAAGCTGTTTTGCAAGGTATGACGGCGCCTTCACCGGAACTGACGTCGGGGTCGGTGCAGGTGCATTGATTCCTGGGAGCGATGACGTTCAGCCAGGAAGTGACGAATCGCCGTGGCCGCCGAGGGGAGGAAGAGGAAGTAAGGTAAGTATATTTTCTTCTAAACCAGGTAAGTAAAAAAAAAAAAAAATTGCGATTATCCATTTGTTTTTCAGGTGACCCGGAGCGAGATGATGGAGGTAAGTTTAATTTTAGGGTGGAACTCCGCTTTAACACCTTGTGTCTGTATTGTTTTTTTTTTTTTTTTTGGGGGGGGGGAGGGGGTTATAAGTTCATTCACACTGCACAGTGTGCATTATTGTGTGGATAAAATATGTACTTGCTGTCTTAGGCGTGTGCAGCCTATTGCATTAAGGTGTCCACCCCAAAGCTCAAATGCCAATGCATGTGTATAGATATACAGTATCTCACAAAAGTGAGTACACCCCTCACATTTTTGTAAATTTTTTATTATATCTTTTCATGTGACAACACTGAAGAAATATCACTTTGCTACACTGTAGTGAGTGTACAGCTTGTATAACAGAGTAAATTTGTTGTCCCCTCAAAATAACTCAACACACAGCCATTAAATTCTAAACCACAACAAAAGTGAGTACACCCTTAAGTAAGCATGTCAAAATTGAGCCCAAAGTGTCAATATTTTATGTTTCCACCATTATTTTCCAGCACTGCCTTAACCTTCTTGGGCATGGAGTTCACCAGAGCTTAACAGGTTGCCACTGGAGTCCTCTTCCACTCCTCCATGAGGACATCACAGGGCTGGTGGATGTTAGAGACCTTGTGCTTCTAAACCTTCCATTTGAAGATGCCCCACAGATGCTCAATAGGGTTTAGGTCTGGAGAAATGCTTGGCCAGTCCATCACCTTTACCCTCAGCTTCTTTAGCAAGGCAGTGGAGGTGTGTTTAGGGTCGTTATCATATTGGAATACTGCCCTGCGGCCCAGTCTCTGAAGGGAGGGGATCATGCTCTGCTTCAGTATGTCACAGTACATGTTGGCATTCATGGTTCCCTCAATGAACTGTAGCTCCCCAGTGCTGGCAGCACTCATGCAACCCCAGACCATGACACTCCCACCACCATGCTTAACTGTAGGCAAGACACACTTGTCTTTGTACTCCTCACCTGGTTGGCGCCACACACGCTTGACACCATCTGAACCAAATAAGTTTATCTTGGTCTCATCAGACCACAGGAGATGGTTCCAGTAATCCATGTCCTTAGTCTGCTTGTCTTCAGCAAACTGTTTGCGGGCTTTCTTGTGCATCATCTTTAGAAAATCTTTTGTAAATGTGCACTGCAATGTGCTGTTTAAAGCATTACAGCGCTTACCTTTTTTCCATTTTTTAACCTCTATTTATTTTTGCATGCAGCAGCTTGTTGCAGTGTGTTAATTTGCATCACAATGTGCTGCCCAAAAATGCAACATTTCCTATTTTTTTTAACGCACACCAACATGGCACGTTGCTGTGAACTTAAAGTGGAGTTCCACCCTAAAATTGAACTTAGGTCCATCTTCTTGCTCCGGGTCACCTGAAAAACAAATGGATAATTGCAATTTTTTTTTTTTACTTACCTTGTTTTAGAAGATAGTATACTTACCTTACTTCCTCTTCCTCCCTCGGCGGCCGCGGCCCGTGCCGTCACTTCCTGGCTTGCAATGATTCCTGGGAGCTGAACGTCATCGCTCCCAGGAATCAATGCGCCTGCACCGGCCCCGACGTCAGTTCCGGTGCAGGCGCCGTCTAACCTTGCTAAACAGCTTCTGGGCATGCCCAGAAGCTGTGCAGGGATGACGCTGCAGCCCCGGAAGTGACGTCGGGGCCGGTGCAGTGCATCGTGGGACCGAAGAGGACGGAAGAGGACGCCGAAGAGGATCGTGCTGGCTTCAAGCTGCCCACATCTGAGATGGCAGCGCTGGACAATACATTTTCAAGGTAAGTATTTCTTCTTGCAGGTAAGTGCAACCCAGGACAGTTCAGAGGCTATCCATTGTGGAATGCACTAGCCCTGACTGTCCCGGGGGTATTTTTATGTATTTTTTTGGGTTTTAGGTGGAACTCCGCTTTAAGGCATAGGACACAAATTGTGTTGTTCTTGCATTGGGACTGTGTTGGGCAATGCTGCCTAATGCACTCTAAACAAGTATTTATAAGAAAAATTATATGTTAATATTAGTCACTGCAAGTTAAGCAAAATGCAGTTTAAAGTGGGTTCAGGAAAGAATCAGACAAAAGACAGAAGCAGTCAAAAAAAACAAAACAAAACAATACCAAGTAGAAATGGTGATGAAATGTGTTGAAAATGTGTTGAAAAATGATAGTCAAAATAGCTAGACAGCTTAAGGTGTGGCAAGAAAAAATTGAAGTGAAAAGGTTTGCCTCTAAAGAATGGTAATCATAGTATGGTATGGTATTCGGTTTCCTTTAGCTGGCCTTATCAATGTCTCTGAATTGGTGAATGGTGAAAACACCGACCTGCTAATAAATAATAGACTGGATGAGTGAAACAACAAAAAAGGTTCAAGAAAAAGAAATAATAGACTTTATAGGCATATAAGTAAATTTAACAATTTATTAATCCACTAAACCACTTCTGGACCGAAAGATTTCCCCCCTTAATGACCAGGCCATTTTTTCCCCCCTTAACGACCAGGCCATGTCATGTTATGTGAGGTAGCACTATACCTCATCCATTCTAACCGGCTCTGCGTTATTTTAACGGACAATTGTGCGGTCGTGCGACGCTGTACCCAAATAAATTTGTTGCCCTTTTTTTCCCACAAATAGAGCTTTTATTTGGTGGTTTTTGATCACCTGTGCTCTCGCGGACCGCTGTACAGGTTCCCAGGAACCTGCCGATCTGCCGCCCTATAACTGCGGTGGTTGCTTGGCAAGTAGTTAAAATGTATTTGTATACAGTACAATAGTAGAAGTAGAAAAATTCTAAAAATATGTTTGGACACAATGTGGATCCCCTAGAGCAGTGGTCCTCAACTCCGGTCCTCGGGGCCCACTAACAGGCCAGATTTTAAGTATTAACTTGGGGAGATGCAGACTAGAATACTGCAATCACTGAGCAGCAAATTATATCACCTGTGATGTAATATAGTTATCTTGCAAACCTGGCCTGTTAGTGGGCCCCGAGGACCGGAGTTGAGGACCACTGCCCTGGAGGACAAACTATCACATATACTTGTTGAATACATAGAATATATCAACATATACCAACCCTCAAAATATTGTGGTACTACTGGTCCTCAAATGTTTCACTCTACATGTTTCGGGACATATTAGTTGCTTCTTTAGGAGCTTTTTACAAATATATTTGAATAAAAACACACATTTAGTAGAACATGTAATAAGTCAATACATAATAATAAACAGATCCATGCACCTATATACTATTTTCCACATCCCAAACACCAACCTATGAGGCGGATGCCGTCAGTTCAGCAACAACCCCATAGCTAAATATGACCCCCCCCCCCCCCCGATGGACCACCAGAGGCTCATTCATCAGAATGTGGGGACACACAAATGAATGCTAAGAGAATTGAAAAAATAATGAGTGTAATAACCAATATTCTCTATAATAATGCATAAGTAAAACAACAAGCCAAGCAGGTTTTTGCCATTGAGGAAGACTAAGCCCCATTTATTTCAGCAATGGTCTAGCACCCTGCTGAGTAGGTGCTAGATTAGGTACATTTAGCTATACTGTAATCAGTTGGGCAGTTTGTGATTATTTTGGGTTGTTCTGTGTCTCACTGATTGCAGGTTTTGACTGGTTTCTCCTGCCTTCTGGAGGGTTCTGGAAAGTAGTGGGCTGGGAGATCCAAATCAGCAGCTGAATATTTATGCAGTTCCAGCCAATGCCTGGGGGAAGGTGCCCAGAAGGTGACTGGGAGGAAGCATAAATAGCTTGAGGCCTAGAGCAGAGGGGTCCTTGTCCAGTAGGAGGAGATCCCAACGTGAAAGGCTGCTGCTCTTCTGGGAAGACCAGCTGTGCTTCTTTGGGGTCCCAGCTGTGCTAGTTGGGGTGCCTATTCTGAATTCTACTGGAGCTGACTGAGGGACTTCTTCTGAGGATCCAGCCTGAAGAGTTCAGAGAAGACATGTCTAACAGATATTGGAAGGAGGCATCCATGGACATTAATGAGTACATACTGGTGTGTGATATTCCAGTGACTGTGTGCTGATGTTGGCCCTCTTGCATCAGAGTCAGCCTCTGCTTGAAGATGGACATTTTTTATGGTGCTCCTGTGTAGCTCAGCTCATTATTTTCTGCTACAAGGCCTGTGCTCAGAATCTTTAGGGGGAAGGTTGGTGTCCTAAAGTTACTACCTAATGTTGCTTAAGTATGGTTACCCTGCACCCATCCGAGTTCAGGTTTTTCAATAAAGCATCAAAAGAATTCCTCTAAACCAGGAGTCCTCAAACTACGGCCCTCCAGCTGTTGCAGAACTACCCATCCCATGAGGCATTGTAAAACTCTGACATTCACAGACATGGCTAGGCATGATGAGAATTGTAGTTCCTGAACTACTGGAGGGCCGTAGTTTTAAGACCCTTGCTCTAAAGTCTAAACCAATCACTGAGCCAGGGGAGTGAATGAAGCTGTGTGAATGCCTGCTAAAGCACCCACTAGGGAAAAAACCTCTGCGCCGAATCAGAGGGCCTTTAGGGGGCTACAGTGGTAACAAAGCAGGGAGGAAGTTTCAGGGGCAAGCCCCCCCCCCCCTTCATTGGTTGCTCAAGGATGCAACTTCTGCTCTTTGCTCTGCTGAATAAGCCCTGGCAATGTACATTTCCACCAGCGATGTCTTTCATAATCCCTATCTCCAGGCATTAATAATTATCTAGGATAAACGCTGATGGCCGCATATACAGCCGCGATCTGAATTGCTGCCTTAAGAAAATATTGACAAGCGGATAAATGGCCTTTGGTTTTATCCCCTCTGTAAGTAATAGCGGAACTAATACTGCAGGTAACAACAAACCATCCATCATTTTTATAGGTTTGGGAGCTGAATGAAAGCAGTGTGGTCCCACAGCAGAGTTAACCCTTCCAGCACAGCCACTATTAGCAGTCTGTGGAACAGTAGCATGAGAAGCAGCGATAAAATACGTTCTAGGTACTTTCAGACACAAGATAATCCTCACCCACTGTATATTTGCTTATGTCTCCATGGTGAAAAAAATATGGGGTTAATGAAAATCTATCTTGAATACTTTTGGGGTGTATTTATAAAAAAAAAAAAAAAATATGTGCATTGCAAATCGCTTAGTGAAAATCCATGCACATTCCCTCTGTGCAAATGGATCAAAAAATAAATGTTATTAGGCTATTTGCTATGTTGGTCCAATGTTTCTCATTGATTCAAAACTGAAAATATTGCAATTGGCCACTAGATGGAGCTAAGTATGATAGGCATTTCCTATCATACTTTGGCACCATCTAGAGTGGACAAATGCCCCACCCTACAGTGGCACATACTCATTTTCCTTTTGCTGCTTCGACAACCAAGAGTGAGGAAATGAAGGCCCAGCGAAAGCTTTAAATCATTATGTTACAATGAATATAAGACTCTTCATGCCCCCCATGTAACAGTATTGGGTGTTTGAGGAGCCAACTACTATACACCTCTGTTACATAGGAGGAGAGTGAGTCACACATGCTGAGTCACATATCTGGAAGTACCTGGTATTTTTATTCGCAGCTGAAGAACGGGAAGGGCACATAAGTATATAGTATGCAGCTGGTGGGCTGTCATTAAAAAGTAATCTTTTTGCTTTCCCCTGCATGGGAAAAGCACAGGAATGACTTATTCCAGGTATTTATACAGCATGGATAGTGGGACATTGCCCTCAAGGAGTTTACAATCTAAGGTCCCTGTCTCACAAGCATACATACACACATTAGGCCAATAAACCCAGCATGTCCTTGGAGTGTGGGAGGAAACTGGACTACCAAGGGTAAACCCACAAAGCACAGGGAGAATATGCAAACTCCATGCAGATAGCATCCTGGCCAGGATTCAAATGAGGGACCCCGGTGTTGCAAGGCAGATGTGCCATCCATGAAGCCACCGGGCTTTAAGAAAAGCTTCCGTTTTTTTTTTTCAAGAAGTTTTCCACCTCATCAGTTTCCAGATACCATATTTACATTTTCACTGGTTTCCTTTAATACCATTTCCATTTAGAAACAACTACTACTCATTATGCCATGCTTAGCACCCTACTTCTGTTACCCTGAGGTCTTTTCTCACAGGTCAACATGTCTCAACTTCTTCCACCATTCCTGGGTCTTAAATATGATGAGTAATTTCTTTGACCAAAATAGAGGCAGTGGGACTAAAGTTTGACCTTAAAGAGACCCTGTCAGGTCTCTAAAGATGTAAAACCAGCAGTCCCCTGTAATAGAAGGCAGAATATATACACTACTGGAGCAGTCTGTGTCTCCTACCTCTCCTACAGTATGTTCCAGCACAGCAGTCTCATTGGCATTGAACACTTTCAGAAGTGTCCTCGCACTGTGGTTCCTTCCTCTGACCCCTGAGTGACTTAGCTATGGGTCTCATGAGTGATATACAGGTCAGAGGAAGAATTGAGGGTTTGACTGCTGTTAAAATACTTCACTGGTGCCTCCCCCTGTTTTCTGGAACCTTGGAGAAGCTTCCATGTGTAGTGAGTGGAGGCTAGGAGGAGCTGCTTGGCATATTTATGAGGTCCTTGACCAATCCCCACCAGAAAGGGGCTGAAAGTTGGCCTGTTTACTTCATAAATAGCCATGAGTCATGCCAGCAGGGGAGTGGGGAGGAAGATTGAGTGCTAAAGGAGGCTGTCTGGGGGGGGGGGTTGTGACCTCAGGCCTCGGCCCGGGTACTGGAAAGATTCCCCACCACACATAAAGAAACCCCTTCCAGGAGGCACAGGAGCAAGGAAAGGACAGTAGGAGCAGGTCAGCAGTGGGCTTGGCCCCTGAGTTCAACTGAAGGGAACTCTTAGGGTGTCATCATACCAAGGCATTTTGGACAATTTCATGCTCCCAACTGTGTGGGAACAGTTTGGGGTGACCCCTTCCTGTTCCAACATGACAGGGCACCAGTGAACAAAGCAAGGTCCATAAAGACATGGATGAGCGAGTTTTGGGGTGGGGGAACTTGACTGGCCTGCACAGAGTCCTGACCTCAACCCGATAGAACACCTTTGGGATGAATTAGCAAAGACTGTGAGCCAGGCCTTCTTGTCCACATCAGTCCCTGACCTCACAAGATGAAAGAATGGTCAAACATTCCCATAGACACACTCCTAAATCTTGTGAACAGCCTTCCTTGAAGCTGTTATAGCTCCAGTGGGTGGGCCAACTCAATATTGAACCCTACAGACTAAGACTGGGATGCCAATAAAGTTCACGTGCATGTGAAGGCAGGCGTCCCAATAATTTGGTAATATAGTGTGTATATATATATATATATATATATATATATATATATATATATATATTGTTTTAGGAATTACAGTATTGTATAACCAAGGATTCCCAGAGCACTAGGGGTTCCCAAAAGAGATAGCACATCATAACTTGCATGCCTTGAAGATAATTTGTTTCTTAATACAAAGGTGTGTCGGTTAGATAGAGGGTAAAGGGTTACTTTTCTTCCCTGTGCTTCTCAATGCTGCTACCTTGCAGGGAATTGGTCATCCAAAGTTTGCTGGGAAACCAAGAATTTTGGAACTGGTTTTCCCCGTGTTTCCCTGCTCCCACTGGTTCCTCCCTATGACCTTATGCCACTATTTTATTCTACAGTACCTTGAGCTCATAGGTAGGAACCAGCTTCTGGGAACCATGAAGAATGACACTGCTGGAAGTGTCAGTTTACGAGCAGACCTTGGGGGTTCTAATTTTCTGCAACAGAGCAGTGTTGAGAGGCAAAGGTGCCAGGAAAGGTAAGTATGTACCATTTTCTTTATAAATAAAGCTTTGCATTAGAAAATGTCATTCATGTTTCAAGGTCTTTTTAAGGCTCCCAATAAGGGACAAGATGCTGTATTGCAGTTTGAGTTATTGAGTTCTGTAAACAACCTTTTTCATCATAGGAGCAATCTAAAAAGCCTGGAAAACCTGAAAAGGAGCCCAGAGCCCCACCTGCTGACTCAAAAGAAGAATGCACAATATAATTATGCACAGTTCCCTATTCAACTGACTCAAAAAAACAAAAGAGAAAACATATTTTAACAATTATATTTCAATTCCTGACTTAAATAAATAAATAAATCTAAATTGATATACACTCCTTTTAATCCAGGGCAGTCTCTGTGAAATAACTTCTTGTTTTTAGAGGTGCTTCCATATTGTCAGGCAGCTGCTCGTAGCGGTCCAACGGCTATGCGCACTCGGGTCTGTCAGTTGTCAGCAGTGCAGAACTTGTAGAGGACATTCAGCCATCTGCTTGACAGTATGTACAACCCAGAAAATGACATGAAGTGAGGAATATGTGCGCTGTAGGAAGGTTATATTAAGATATTTGCAGTTTGTTTGCTTGAAGAAGAAAAATAAAATCACAGACGTAATTACTGTATATACTAGGTTCTGCACAAGTACTGCTTCTTCCTGAACGGGAACTGTACATACCCTCTACATGACCTTCTCTTATTTGATCCTTTTAATAAGCCAATTATTAAAAGTGTTTCAAGTGCAAAAAAAAAAACCTTGAAGATCCTGTCATTAACCACTTCAGCCCTGGAAGATTTTACCCCCTTCCTGACCAGGCCCTATTTTGCGATTCGGCACTGCGTGACTTTAATGGACAATTGCGCTGTCGTGCGATGATGTACCCAAATGAAATTGAGGTCCTTTTTTCCCCACAAACAGAGCTTTCTTTTGGTGCTATTTGATTCCCTGTGCGATTTTTACTTTTTGAGCTATAATATAAAAAAAAAGAGCGAAAATCTTGAAAAAATAACAATATTTTCACATTTTTTATATAAAATTCCCCCCCAAAAATGTAAAAATCTAAATTTTTAACATTGTAGGCCAATTTGTTTTCTGCTACATATTTTTGGTAAAAAAAAAATCGCAATAAGCGTATTTTGATTGGTTTGATTGGTTTGCGCAAAAGTTATTGCGTTTACTAACTAATGGAAAGATTTATGTAGTTTTTTTTTTTAACGAGTAATGGCGGCGATTTGCGATTTTTTTTGCGGGACTGCGACATTGCGGCGGACAGATCGGACCCTTGACTGACATTTTTGACACTTTTGGGGGTACCAGTGACATTACTACAGTAATCAGTGCTATACATATGCACTGTTACTGTAAAAATGACACTGGCAGGGAAGGGGTTAACTTTATTAGAGATGCAGGGGTTAAATGTGTCCCTAGGGGCGTGCTTCTAACTGTAAAGGGGCGTGGCTTTTCATGTAACCACAGAGACATACGATCCTACATAGCAAGATCGTGTGATCTCTGCTGTTACACCAGGGAGAATGACAGGCGGCTTTGTTTACATCAGCCGCCTGCCGTTCTCCCTCTCCAGTGGGAGATCGCGAGTGACCGGCGGACATCGGACCGCGTGGGGATGCAGGGGAACGAGCGGGGGCGCGCCTCCGACGGCGCGCGCTCGCCCCCTACAGGCTCCTGGGCTAGCGACGTAGTACTACGTCACTTTGCCCAGGAGGGGCTGACCGCCGCAGTAAATGTACTTGCGGCGGTCGGCAAGTGGTTAATACAGTGAGCTTGTAAATCTGTGAAGGTTCTCAAATACCCAGGTCTTCGGATAGCTACTAGTATGTACTCCCATCCAATAGGACTTGTTCTGTATTGTTGAAGATGTTTTGTAGCACATCCAAGCAATTCAATATTTAGTTCCCATGAGTATCAGATACAGAAGATACTCCAACATTTTTATCCACCTAGATTGTGTCAAGGCAGATGTTGATTGCCCAAGAACAGAATAGGAGATGTGACCGTTATGGAACCCAGGCTGTTCTTGGGCAATCAACGTCTGCCTTTACACTACTTTAATCTACAATAACATGGGCTCAGAGGTTGGAACCAGTAAAAGCTTATGGAGGCCAATGAGATAGGCCAACAGGAGTGGGGAAGCCCAGTGAAAGGTGGACATAAATGATGGGGTATCTTCATAACAATACAAAAAAGAAGAATACCCAAGGGACTTTGTAAGACACAACCCACAAGGTATGTACAAAATGTATTTAACTTTGAACAGTTTAGTAGATACAATTGAAATAATTATAATGAACATAGGTACATAGATATATGCATGGATTTCCATAGTTACATAAACAAAAATATAACTGAAAATCCAAGGTGTAAATGTATATATGGTAACATTTCTCTACGCGTTTCGTGAGACCATGCTCGCTTCCTCAGGAGATACATATATAAATGCCTGAAATTGGAGACAGTTGTTAGGCCTCAGAGCAGAAAGGGAGGATAAGAAAGGAAATGGGGGGGGGAGGCAAAAAAGGAGAGGGAAGACCAAAAAACTTGCAATTGTGTATATAATAGTCCTAATGAACTTCCAAACCAGGGAAAACAGTCAAATAGAGTCATGGTTCCCATAGGACTCCCCATTGGAGATGAAGATACAGGAAAACAGGAAACGATCCCCAATCGGTCCATGTAGTATCTTCATAACACTCATTGGAATTGAAAAAGTGGCTTGGATAAGCTACAGAATGTGTTCAACAATACAGAAGCAGTCCAGTTGAATGGGAATAACTACTACTGCTACTACAGTGTAAGCAGCCATACCCAGGTAACCTCTGCGGACAACAGAACAACTCCCCCTGTGTAATGGAAAAAAGGAGACAAGGGAAGTGTTTTAGTAGTCATAACATACTTCCTGTCCTAGAGTGACAAAACTGTTCTTTAATAGATATAGAACAGTGAGTAGGTGAGCAAGGTGCAGTGTTGTGTGGCTGGCAGTAAACACATAGAGGTTGATTTATTAAAACGAGAGAGTGCAAAATCTGGTGCAGCTCTGTATAGAAATTAGAGATCGACCGATTATCGGCAAAGCCGTAATATTGAGGGCAAATATGCACTTTCCCCGATATTGACCGATATTGCTGATATTTCGGAAAGTGCTGTACCGGAGTGATGCCTGCAGCTAGAGGCATCTCCCCGGTACCAGAGTCCATAGCCAACCGTTGGCTGTCTTGTAATGTCAACCGATGCGGCTGAGAAGCTGCTCGGCTGTCATTAAAAGGAGCGGGAGGGGACGACCCCCCCCTTCCCGCTGCCTTCCACGGCTCGTCCGGGTCTCCCATCCCACCGGGAGACGCGGGCAACCAGCCTGCACGGCCGCCGAAGACCCGATTAAGGTTGCATTCGGCTCTGATCGGGTCTCCATGTAAAAACTCGCAAGTGATGTCATGAGTGACATCACTTCCGGGTACTGTCTGGCGCCAGATTAAAAAAAATGACAGCATTCAAATCATCCAAACTTGGCGTTTTGAATGCTTTTAAGTGCAGAGGAGGGGTTTGGGGTCTTTTAGACCCCCAGATCCCTCCACAAGAGCACCTGTCAAATAAAAAAAAAAAAATTTGCAATGGCCAAAATATCGGTATCGGCAACCAAAAACGGATATTGGTCGATCACTAATAGAAATCAATCAACTTCCAGGTTTTATTGTCAAAGCTTAGTTGAACAAGCTAAAGTTAGGAGCTGGTTGGATACCATGCAGAGCTGCACCAGATGTTTCACTCTCCAGTTTTAGTAAATCAATCCCAAAGAGACCAAGTTAGGCAATCGCAACGTATTGTAGAAAGGTCCAACTTAACTCAACTAGGCCCGGTAGGTTGGCACGCCCGTCCAGTGCCATCAACGAACTGTAACAGCGGTCTATAGACTTAGAAGATGCCGACAGTGTCTGCAACAAGGAGAGGAATGCGGCCTGACTGGTCCGAACCTAACAGGGAAGGCTTCCTGAAGGTAGACATAATCCTTACACTGTCCTTACTCCTCCAGAACCTTTCCCTACGTATAACCTGTCCCTACACTATCCACTCGCATAAAGAGCACCAAACCTAGAAGCTGGAGTATTAAATAGACTCTGCCTGACCCAAGATGGCTACTGAAATCACGAGGGGCGCCAGGATCCAGTCAGACAGCTGTCTCCTTGTGACCACAGAAAGTCATAGAGGAACCAATTTCCTCACAACTTTTTAGTAAAAAAAATTCCAGTAAGCGTATATTGATTGGTTTGAGCAAAAGTTATAGCGTCTACAAACTATGGAATATATTTATGGAATTTTTATTTATTTATTTTTAAATAGTAATGGCGACGATCAGCAACTTATAACGGAACTACGATATTGCGGCAGACAAACTGGACACTAACTGACATTTTTTACACTTTTTTTGGGGACCAGTTACACTAATACAGTGATAAGTGCTAAAAATATACACTGTCACTGTACTAATGACACTGGCTGGGAAAGGGCTAACATCAGGGGCGATCAGAGGGTTAACTGTGTGCCTAGCTGGTGTTTTACTGTAGTGGGGGAGGTTATTTTACTAGGGGAAGGCATAGATCTGTGCCCCTGCTTTGCAGAAACACAGGATCCATGCCTTCCATACTGAAGGAACAGTGATCTGCCTTGTTTACATAGGCAGATTCCCGTTCTGTCTTTGTAACCAATGATCAGCAGGTGCCGGCAGATATCGGGTCCAAGGGGCCCGCTGTGTAGAATCACAGTGGGAGTGAGCCACTTGGGTACCTGGAAGTGCAGGATCAGGTATATATACACATGCTACAATGGAGGGGGGCAAAGTGGGACTTTAACGGTGCAAAATGATGGAGAAAAATCTGAATTCTCAAAAATTGTACATTTTATTACACATAGGAGGTGAGGACAAGACAGTACATCAATATAAAATGATAAAATCAAGAAAATGCACTCGAAAATATCAACTCAACTTTGAGTTGATATTTTCGAGTGCATTTTCTTGATTTTATCATTTTATATTGATGTACTGTCTTGTCCTCACCTCCTATGTGTAATAAAATGTACAATTTTTGAGAATTCAGATTTTTCTCCATCATTTTGCACCGTTAAAGTCCCACTTTGCCCCACTCCATTGTAGCTACTTTAAACAAAGAGATGTGGTGCTTTCTACTTCATCTCTAGCAATATTTCTTTAAAAAGTATATATACACATGATCCTGCGCAGGGGCAGACTGGCAACTTTCAGCTCAGGGGGGCAAGTACAAACCAGAGGCCCATAGTGCAGCGACTCCGCCCCCCTCCAACTCTCTCTCTTTCCCGCCTCCCCTTTCCCTGACCCCCATTCCAGGCTGAAGCTCCTCTCCAGGTACTTTCTATTCACCCCCAGGCTGGATCCGGGTTCCCAACCTGGCCAGCAGGGGGCGGCGGGAGGAGCTGGGACAACTCGGTTGGGGCTGGCCAGGGGAGGAGAGTCTCCAGTGGGGCATAGAACCGGCCTCTGCTCAGACACAGTTTACACCATCCATGCTGGGGAGGGAGGCCTGCGCTCTGTCCTTGTCTTCATCCAGCACTCAGTAGGTCAGCGGTGGGGACTTTTTACTTCTCTTCACCAGTAATCATTTAGGCATGTCTGTGGCCTTTTAACAGGACATCAGAGCGGCCCAGGGGGCAATTGCCCCCCTGCCCCCTGGCCCAGTCCTCCTCTGATCCTGCGCAGCGCGCCCACCCTGTAGCAGTAAACCTGCTATAGGGCGGTCGATAAGTGGATATAGAAGAAAGAAAATGTCACCAGCCAGCCATGGATCCATATATTACTCAAAGAACTTTATTAAAGCGCTTCTACGGATCCATGGTCAGCATTATAGGAGCAGATAAACTAGAATTTTAATGAAATGGTAGAAGAAATCAGTAGATATAGAGATACATCTGGGTGTTTGTTTCAATCTTATTTGCGGCTGAAATGTAATTTAAAGCAGAACATCAGCTCCGGTAACGCTCACCTACCTGTAATTGCTTGCTCAGTCGTCTCCTGTTTTATCAGTACATTTCCAGCAGGCTCTTGGATTATTGCTGAGTCCAGAGTGTTTATAGATTCCATTCTCAGCCTGTGTACTGACAGCAGAAGCCATTAAACATCTCATTATTAATTGTCCCGGAGGATTCTGGTAAATATCCTGTAGACGTTGAAGTGCCAAAATTGCATTTTGCTCTACTAAGCACATAGCCGCTTTACCGGATTTTCTGCCTGTCCCTGGGAATGACACCTGAGAGAGGAGCCTAGCGATGAGCAGAGCCCAGCCAAGCTTCCACATCCAAGAGATTTACACATTGCGAGTTTTTTTCATTTTCAAATAACATGGGGCAAGCCAAGCCATTAACCTCTATCAGCTAAGTGCAAGGCAGAGGAATTGAGGAAACATTCGAAAAGCTGCCATGTTCTTTTTAACCCTTTCCCCACATCCTTCTGGTGGCCATTTAACTGGGTTTTAAGAGGCAGGGCGTTGAGATCTCCCACCAATCCTTTGTCTACCAAATAGACTTTCAATTACCCCATGACTAGCCGGGTTCCTCTTGAGTTCAGTACTCCCGCCATCGTCACCGTCATCAGCCACTACCTTCCCTTCCATTTTCATGTCCAGTGTAGATTGTTCATAAGTCTACCCCCCCCCCCCCCCCCCCAAGAATAAAATACATTCAGTTATTGTGATCAAGATCTGTCGTATTTCCCTCTTCTGATTTTATGTTTATCCTATATTCACTATATTATTATAAAACTTCTTTAGGCAATGGGTTGAGTATCCAACGCCTTACCATGTCTGTATCGTGTGATTACTCAATTAGGCAGGACGGACTTTCTGGTCATGATATCACAGTGATTGGCTGTCACAGTGGTCACATGATTAGGAGCGCATGTCTCTTGTTCCCAATTATAAGCAGGGTCCCTTGAGCTGTCTGTAACAGCTCAGTCACTGTGCTGTGAGCAAGCACAGCAAACACTCTCAGAATAGAAACATCAGTCCCCATAGACGCATGAGGTGTTTGGGCACTGAGGCCCACCCTCCCTGCCAATGCACATATACATTACGTGGTTGGTCAGAGGTTAAAGTGTTACTAAACCCAGGAGCCTGCAGTCACTATATCTGGTCTCCCCAGGAGTATGCATTCACTATATCTGGTCTCCCCAGGAGCCTGCATTCACTATATCTGGTCTCCACAGCAGTATGCATTCACTATATCTGGTCTCCCCAGGAGCATGCATTCACTATATCTGGTCTCCCCATGGGCCTGCATTCACTATATCTGGTCTCCCCAGGAGCCTGAATTCAATATATCTGGTCTCCCCAGGAGCCTGCATTCACTATATATGATCTCCCTAGGAGCATGCATTCACTGTATCTGATCTCCCCAGGAGCCTACATTCACTGTATCTGGTCTCCCCAGAAGTATGCATTTACTATATCTGGTCTCCCCAGGAGACTGCATTCACTATGTCTGGTCTCCCCAGAAGTATGCATTTACTATATCTGGTCTCCCCAGGAGCCTGCATTCAATATATCTGGTCTCCCCAGGAGCCTGCATTCACTATATCTGGTCTTCCCAGGAGCATGCATTCACTATATCTGGTCTCCCCAGGAGCCTGCATTCAATATATCTGGTCTCCCCAGGAGCCTGCATTCACTATATCTGGTCTTCCCAGGAGCATGCATTCACTATATCTGGTCTCCCCAGGAGCCTGCATTCACTATATTTGGTCTCTCACAGTATACAGAACATGGAAATGCAATTATTTTAGTAAATATAAACTGGTAAATACATTTTCTCATCAGCAGTATATAGCAGTCTTGTGACTTCTATCAGTGTCTGGTTAAAGCTTGTAGAAGGAGTTTTCATACTGCACTGAGCTGTCCTATCAGGATGCAGAAACCCTGACCCTCTGTCTGGACAGTGCTGATTGGCCCTATGCTGATCACATGCACTGTCTCAGGAAAAAAAACAACTCTATAGCAATACTAATCAAACTGAGCACGTGCAGCCTAACTCTAAAGGCTCTGTACTATCTGGACATGTTCTGGAGTCAGTGGAGAAGACAGGATCAAACAGCATTTTTATACAATGCAGAGGAATAACCCCCTTTGGTTCCAAAGTGAGTATAACAAGCATGCTTTACTGCATATACAGACTGATTTTACTGTTGTAGGTTTAGTAACAGTTTAAGGAAAGCGAGTCACTACTAGACGTAGGCTACAACATAAATGTTCAGACTTCAAAGACAGAGACCTGTAGGTTCAAAGGATGGAAATAATTACAAGGTACAGTTAGGAGCTGTGAGACTTTTGTGATCACTTTGATGTGATGTTTCTAAACCCACCAGCCTTAATAAAGCTGAACTCTGGGATAAGCAAATATTCTCTAAATACAAAAGTCATGTGTGTTCTTATCTGAATCTCGGTGTGCTTTGTGTATTTCCTCCAGATCTGTGCAGTAATCCAGTGTGAGACTTCCTGTAATAAAGACCGCTCACTGCTGCTCTCCCACCTTGTGCAGGGTGACTGGTCTTGTCTCCGCCCCCTACTGTAATTTTCTGCAGGCAGCCTCAAGTGGGTGGAGCCTGCTTGGCCCCTCCTACTGCTCTGCTTTCTGCACAGATTATGTAAAGCACAGCAATAATGTCACTGCTATTATTGAAAGGCAATATCTGATTTTGCAAAGGCATTTGCAAACCCACAGCGGATTTATCACCTTTATGGTTATTGGACAATATATTTAAATAAAAGTGCCCAGAATAGGGGAAGAAAAATGAATCTAAACCAAACAAAATGTAATATACTGACCCTTACCAGTTGATAAATATGGTGGGTGCGTTAATATTCTTGGATTTAGATACTCTTTTACCAGCCTGATGCTAAAAAAGATAAAAAAGTTGCGCTGCCCATTAAAATCAAATACTAATGTAGTTTAAATAGGAATGTTCTTTCTTTCCATACTCCACTTATATGCTTTAAAGTCGCACATTGTCTATTTGACAACCTCAGACAGCCTGACAGGTTGATATTAAAGTGTATCCAAACCTTAAAGCAAAAATGTAATATATTACAGCTTACCAGTCCTTAGATGTGGCGGTCACATTCTTTTTCTTACTTTCTTCCCTTTATTTTCACTTTGTGATCCTGCCAGTAACCCACTTCTTGTCCTAGGGTGACAACGCTCATACTGTATGGCTGTGGCCAAAAGTTTTGAGAATGGCACAAATATTAATTTTCATAAAGTCTGCTGCTTCAGTTTTTATGATGGCAATTTGCATATAATCCAGAATGTTATAAATATCGATCGACCGATATCGGTTTTTCGTTGCCAATACCGATATTTTAGCCAATGCATATCGGTATCGGCCGATATTGGCCAATATTTTTGTACATTTCAAAAAAAAAATTTTTTTTTTTTGACAGGTACTTTTGTGGAGGGATCTGGGGGTCTAAAAGACCCCAAACCCCTCCTCTGCACTTAACCGCTTGCCGACCGCCGCACGACGATTTACGTCGGCAGTCAGCCCCTCACAGGCAAAGGGACGTAGGGCTTCGTCGCTAGCCTGTGAGGGTCTAGGAAACGAGCGCGCACCGCCGAAGGCGCGCTCCCGCGCGGTCACGGACCCCCCCCCCCCGTGCGTGTGCCCGACAGACCCGATGTCCGCCGGGCACTCGCGATCTTCCGTTGCACCGGAAGAAAGGCAGGCGGCGAATGTAAACACAGCCGCCTGTCATTCCTCCCTGTGTAAGAATGGAGATCAAACGTTTCTGCTATGTAGGACCGTTGATCTCTGTTCTTACACTAGTAGCCACAGCCAATCACAGTAAGAATCACGCCCCTAGGGACACACTTAACCCCTCCCTCTCCAATAAAGTTAACTCCTTCACTGCCAGTGTCATTTTTACAGTAACAGTGCATATGTATAGCACTGATTACTGCAGTAATGTCACTGGTAACCCCAAAAGTGTAAAAAAAAAGTCAGTCAAGGGTCCGATCTGTCCGCCGCAATGTCGAGTCCCGCAAAAAAAAAATCGCAGATCGCTGCCATTACTCGTTAAAAAAAAAAACAACAAAAATGACAAAAATCTTTCCCTTAGTTAGTAAACGCAATAACTTTTGCGCAAACCAATCAAAATACGCTTTTTGCGATTTTTTTTACCAAACATATGTAGCATAAAACAAATTGGCCTAAAATGTTAAAAAATTTAGATTTTTACATTTTTTTTTGGGAATTTCATAGGAAAAATTTAAAAAATATTGTTATTTTTGCAAAATTGACGCTCTTTTTTTGTTTATAGCGCATGATCAAAAAATTGCACAGGTGATCAAATACCACCAAAAGAAAGCTCTGTTTGTGGAAAAAAAAGGACGTCAAATTAGTTTAGGTACAGCGTCGCACGACCGCACAATTGTCCGTTAAAATCACGCAGTGCCGAATCGCAAAATAGGCCCTGGTCAGGAAGGGGGTAAAATCTTCCGGGGCTTAAGTGGTTAAAAGCATTCAAAACACCAAATTTGGCTGTTTTGAATGCTGTCATTTTTTATAATCTGGCGCCAGACTGTACCCGAAAGTAATATCACTCATGACATCACTTCCAGGTTTTTGCATGGAGAGCCGATCAGAGCTGAATGCGGCTTTGATCAGGTCTTCTGTGGCCGTGCAGGCTGGTTGCCCGGGTCTCCCGTCCCAAGCTGCGGTAGGCGGTAGGCGTCCCCTCCCGCTCCTTTTAATGACAGCCGAGCGACTTCTCAGCCGCATCGGTTGTCATTACAAGACAGCCGACCATCGGCTATGGACGCCGGTATCGGGGTGATGCCTCTAGCTGCAGGCATCACTCCAGTACAAGCACTTTCCCGAAATATCGGCAATATCAGTTACTTTGGTTGCCGATTCTGATATATCAGGAAAGTGCATATCGGCTCTCGATATATTGGCTTTGCCGATAGTCAGTCAATCCCTAGTTTTAAAGAGTGATCAGATGAATTGCAATTAATTGCAAAGTCCCTCCTTGCCATGAAAATTAGGTTAATCCCATAAAAAAACATTTCCACTACTATTGTGATGAAGACTTCATGGCGCCCAAGAAAGTTCAGGAAGCGCCAGAACCGTCTCCTACAGTTGATTCAGCTGCGGGATCAGGGCACCACCAGTGCAGAGCTTGCTCAGGAATGGCAGCAGGCAGGTGTGAGGACATCTGCACACACCGTGAGGAGAAGACTTTTAGAGGATGGCCTGGTGTCAAGAAGGGCAGCAAAGAAGCGACTTCTCTCCAGGAAAAACAAAGACTAAAATTCTGCAAAAGGTACCAAGAGGTACAGGGATTGGACTGCTGAGGACTGGAGTAAAGGCATTTTCTCTGATAGATCCCCTTTCTAATTGTTTGGGGCATCCGGAGAAGAAAAGGTGAGCGCTACCATCAGTCCTGTGTCATGCCAACAGTAAAGCATCCTGAGACCATTCATGTGTGGGGTTGCTTCTCAGCCAAGGGAGTAGGCTTACTCACAAATTTGCCTAAGAACACCGCCATGAATCAAGAATGGTACAACAACCTCCGAGAGCAAATTCTTCCAACCATCCAAGAACAGTTTGGTGAGGAACAATGCCTTTTCCAGCATGATGGAGCATCTTACCATATGGCAAAACTGATAACTAATTGGCTTGGGGAACAAAACTTCAAAATTTTGGGTCCATGACCAGGAAACTCCCCAGACCTTAATCCCATTGAGGACTTATGGTCAACCCTCAAGAGGCGGGTAAACAAAAAACCCACAAATGCTGACAAACTCCGAGCATTGATTATGCAAGAATGAGCTGCCATCAGTCAGGATGTGGCCCAAAAGTTGATTGGCAGCATGCCAGGGGGAATTGCAGAGGTCCTGGAAAAGAAGTGTCAACACTGAAAATATTTACTATTTGCATAAACTTCATATATTTGTCAAAAAAAGCCTTTGACACTTATGAAATGCTTGTAATTATACTTCAGTATACCAAAGTAACATCTGACAAAAAGATCTAAAAACACTGGAGCAGCAGACTTTGTAAAAATTAACATTTGTGTAATTTTCAAAACTTTTGGCCGCGGCTGTACCTATGGAGGCTGCTTACTCCTAATTCGGACTACAAACACCTTACCTCTCCTCATTAGACCGCATTCACGACTTTGGGGGCGACCTGTGAAGTCGCGTGCACCGCGACTTTGGCGCGACTTGCAGGGACTTTATTTAATGAATGTCTATGCAAGTCGCTCCAAGGTCGCCCCGAAGTAGTACAGGACCCTTTTTCTAAGTCGGAGCGACTTGTGTCGCTCCTATTAGAACGGGTCCTGTAGCACTGCATGGACCGCGACTTGTCAGGCTGACAAGTCGCCTGACAAGTTGCGGTAGTGTGAATGGAGACTTACTGTTACATAGGGAGGGGTTGTTTTGTAGTTCACAGAAGATCGCTGGGAAAGCTCATTATTTTGCTCAAAGTGGTTGTAAACCTTAGACATGAAATATGAACAAAGCATATCCCATATTGTGTACTTGTCTCAATTATAGGCACTAAGTATAATTTCTGTCTGCTGTCTCCCTTTTGTATTGTAAGCTCTAATGATCAGGGACCTCTGATTCCTCCTATATTGAATTGTATTGTAACTGTACTGTCTGCCCTCACGATGTAATGCGCTACTAAAAACTGTTGGGGCTATATAAATCCTGTATAATAATAACAATAATAATTATTGTTGTCTGCTGATTCCTTCCTCTGCTATCAGCATGAATCACTTCTGACAAGTTTTCCTGACACCAAGAGAAAAATGGTGACAGGGGAGGGAGCTCCAACTTATTGACAGCCTCAGCTCTGTTCCTGTGTGCTGTGTGAAAGGGGGTGTCCCCTCATACATAGTTCTTACATAGTTCTTACAAAGTAAGCCCCACTCAACTGATATCTTAAAGTGGTAGTAAGCCCTTACATATACCCATTGAAGTGACTGGCCTCAAACGATACACAGAGATGAAACAATTCCTCCTATATATGTTGTACTTGTTTATCTGCCGTCTTTTCTGCAAAGTGCAGAATTTATAAAGCTTGTCTGAGCTGTCGGAAAACAGGGGAGGAGTGCTGAAGTCACACACCGCAGAGCTCAGTAAGGGGAGCTCTGAGACCTAATTGGAAGGAAGGGACACTGGAATTCCTGCAGTTTCAACAGATATTTTTCATACTTTCCGAAAATGTACTTATTAAATGGTCCTTTAGCCCCCATTCACATTGAACACGGTTTTGAAATTGTGTGACTTAATCTGAACTCGCACGATTTCAAAGCCACATTTCAGTCCGACTGTGGGGGCAACTTGAAAGACATCTGTGCGGGCTCATGCACAGATGTCTATTGAAGGCACCCCTAAACTCGCCAAAAGTAGTGCAGAAACTACTTTTGGAAATCGGTGCAGCGCCGTAAAGTCTGCGTCACACCAATTGGGACGGTGCCATTTCCGGCAATAGGTTTGCGATTTAACAGGCAATTTGACCTGTCAAATCACGAGTCAAATTGAGCGAATGTGAACTGGGGCCTAAAGCCTCGTACACACGCTACGAATTTCCGTCGTCCGTCTTTTGTCCAGAGTGGTGTCTGTTGGTTGGAATGTGCTCTAGACTGCACACAAATTTTCCCGTACGACAGAATTCTACTTCAGAAGTGATGTCATGTGTTGGATTGCTTTCTATGTGTTCTTTCATCTCTGAGCATGCCTAGTCTTGCTCATAAGATTTTTCCCCATCGAAATCTGTACTAATGAGACGAAAATCGGACGTGTTTTGACGGAGGACAAAGATTTTAATGCCTGCACACCAGGATTTTGTCAGCCGAAAAGTCGGAGTCGGCTGTCGAAAGCACCATACTAACTATCCGAAAATCGGCAGATCGGTCGTCGGACGAAATTTCCCTTCCAAATTTCTAATTGTGTGTACGGGGCTTAAGGGAGAAAGCATTTGGGCTGGTTAGGAAGCCTTGTCCAATAACCATTATTGTTCCTGAGATAAGCAAAAGCGGACACTGGAGTTGATTTACTAAACCTGGAGGGGGCAAAATCTAGTGCAGCTCTGCATTGAAACCAATCATCTTCCAGGTTTTATAGCCAAAGCTTAACTGAACAAGCTGAAGTTAGAAGCTGCTTGGCTACCATGCTAAACTGCACCAGATTTTGCACTCTCCAGGTTTACTATAAAAAAAAATAAAAAATTCTGCATCCCTCCCCCTCCTCTGTCTTCTATTGCCTAAACAGGATTTATTCTGCAACCCACAAAAGAAGATGCATCTGCACATCCAACCATTCTTTGGAGCCTATGACCAGCTTTCTTCAGCTTGAATATTCACATGTCCAAGGGGAAATCTCAGACTACCTACAAATGTGAGATGGAGGTCAGAAGATCCATGGGATCCGTTTGTAGACTGCTCGTGGCAAACCCATGTGCATTCACTTTGGCTGAGCATGCATATTTATGTATTGAGCAGCTAGCACTGGCTTTATTTAATGGGAACAATAGTGGTCATCTCTGAAAATCAATTTTAGACCATGTATTTTTCCCCTGAGATGGGCTGGACACGTGACTTTCACAGAGGACACAGAATGCCTAATGACTCCTCCAAGGAATTAAACTGGGATAAAATGCTGACATTTACAAAAAACACCCATTTTCTCCAGGGCACAAGAATGTAACTAGAAGATTCTCTCACGGGGGTATTGCTGTCTTACATAAAAATGGATCCCTCTATTCCAAACATACATTGGAGATGCCAAGCGGCCACTAAAACGATGGCCCACAATTGGGGAACATGTCCACTGATTATTCCCTTTTGGGAATTACCTTTCTATCCATATAATTACTGTATAATAATAATAATGATAATGATCCCCAGTTACAATAAACAAATTAAAAAGGGACTGCTCTGCCATTTTTTAACTTGGGCCCGCACTACTGCAGGGTAAATATTTCCTAAACGGTGCACGTTTAGGAGATATTCATTTTACCTACAGGTACGCTTTCTTATAGGCTTACCTGTAGGTAAAAATAACAAAGCAGGGTTTACTACGGCTTTAAACTTTTCAGACTTACTGGTTGAGTGCCTGTTCCAGGTCAGTGACTCTCTAGGTAACCCTGACAGCCATGGAACAGCATAGAGTAGGGAAAGGTTAGAACCCCTGTCATATTTCATACAAGACCTGGTCAGTGCTCCCATTGGAGAGATTACTTTTTCCTTCCACTAACTGATGTGACATTTCTCCAATGGGGACACAGACTGCAATAAACATACACTAATGGGACACCCCTCCACATCATTGGATTCAGGTGTTTCAATCACCTCCATGGCCATAGGTGTATAAAATCAAGAACCTAGGCATGCAGACTGCTTCTACAAACATTTGTGAAAAAATGGGTCGCTCTCAGGAGCTCAGTGAATCCAAGCGTGGTACCGTGGTAGGCAGTGGCGGCTGGTGCTCCATGGCCCAGGGGGTGCGGCAGACGCACCATACCCCCCCGACCACACCAGCTCCAGCCCGCACCCATACCCCCCCCCCCAGTCGCTGGCTCACTCACCCTGGATTGGCAGGCAGCGGTGGCAGCGGTGGCTTCCCCCTCATTCTCCTCTGTGGGTCGGGCTTCCCCTGTGAAAGCTCTGTTTGTGGGAAAAAAAGGACGTCAATTTCGTTTGGGTACGGTGTTGCATGACCACGCAATTGTCAGTTAAAGTCGCACAGTGCCGAATCGCAAAAAGTGGCCTGGACGTAAAGCAGGAAAATCCTCCGGTCCTAAAGTGGTTAAGGCCCAGGGATCCTCAAACTACGGCCCTCCAGCTGTTGCAGAACTACACATCCCATGAGGCATTGTAAAACTCTGACATTCACAGACATGTATGGTGCAAAAGTATACCTGCGCTGCTAACAAAGCAAACTCATAAATAGATCTCAATAAATATAGTGTATAAATAATCTGTGTAAAGTGCTAGTGCTCAACTTGAAATACACATTTCTATATCATAAATCCCAATCAATATATATCAATCAATATAAAAATTCAATAAATACAAATTTTATACACGTGAAAATAATAAATGTGAATAAAGTCTTTCAATAAAAGACGTGCTTAAATAGTGACAGTCTTTGTGCAAAACATGAGTCCAAAGTGCTGCGTGCTCGTAAAATAAGTGCCGGTGCTCTCTCTACATGAGTAGGTGCTCCCCTCCTGGACCCCTACTCACCAGAAGCCAAATAATACACCGCTTTCAGAATATCCTTAGATAGGACGAGCCTTATTGGACCATCAACTCAATCAGCTTTCTTGTAGATCATATCATCCAGGTATTGCTCAAAAAAATGGAAAGAGATGCTGGCATCCTGAAGTATGTAACCACTTTATTCGATGCACACAATAAAAGATACACTTACAATATGGCAAAGGTTAAAACGCCTAAAAAAATCATCCCACGGGTTGCCAATCCAAACGGCTGTACTCACTCCCCGTGTCCCCGTATGTCGGAAGGTGGATGTAGTCGGGCGTAGTACGCCTTTTGAAAGGCTTTTGATAACGCTCTGTGTGCGGAGCGAAACGCGTCAAGCCGTTCGTCCGAGTACGTACGCTTCTGGTGAGTAGGGGTCCAGGAGGGGAGTACCTACCCATGTAGAGAGAGCACCGGCACTTATTTTACGAGCACGCAGCACTTTAAACTCATGTTTTGCACAAAGACTGTCTTTTATTGAAAGACTTTATTCACATTTATTATTTTCACGTGTATAAAATTTGTATTTATTGAATTTTTATATTGATTGATATATATTGATTGGGATTTATGATATAGAAATGTGTATTTCAAGTTGAGCACTAGCACTTTACACAGATTATTTATACACTATATTTATTGAGATCTATTTATGAGTTTGCTTGGTTAGCAGCGCAGGTATACTTTTGCACCATACACTTTATAAAGGTACACCACCTTTTATACCAGCAGCAGCCCACTATACAGTGGTATCAGAATAATTGTAATCCTCAGCGCTAGCCTATAATCCTTATTATTCACAGACATGACTAGGCATGATGGGAATTGTAGTTCCTGAACAACTGTAGGGCCATAGTTTGAAGACCCCTGTTTTAAACCCTTTCATATCACTACTTCCTGTCCTGGTGACAACCATTCTGATCATATCTTGTCTTGCTATCACAAGGGCAGGAAGTAAGGTCAGATCTGCACATCAATAAAAACTACACAGACCTATGACCTCCTCTTGAGTGTATAACACAAAGTTTAGGCTGGGATTTGGCTTTAAAGCTAAATAATATCCTGCTTATATTTCCTTCCCTTGCTACTCCTCCCCCTCATTAATATGTTATGAAGTTTTCAAATAAAACCTTTGTGTTCATTACATATTCATTTTAGACCCAATAATGGCATCTGTGCTTCTCTATGCAATGAAGACAGATCATGGCCAGCAGGGTGCTGTGCATAACTTCCTTGGAACATAGCAGCACTCTGCCATAGTACTCATCACAATTAATCTCAGCCCAGATGCAAGTATTGGACTGGCTCTTGGAAGGAGTTATGTAAATATCCAAATGCCTTGACGGGTGGGTGTCAGCCTGGACAAATTGGTGTTCCTAGCCAGCCTGACCACCTAGCTATCTCCCACATGGTATGCTGAGCCTCTATGATAGAAAGAACTGAAATGTAACGAATGAAAGAGGTGGGACAGGGACAATAAGGTTGAGGAGGAAACGGCTACATGATGCATGGTGTCCTCCTGCCAGAAAAGAAGGCAGACTCTATCAGACATGCTGCAGCTTCTAATGCATATTTGTAGCACTGCCCCCTTGAGGACTGCTGGATTATTCACCTTGGGATCCCCCTGGGTTACCGTTAGCAACTGCAGCATGCACATTTAACTCTTTACTCCTTGGCTCAGTCAATAAACAGTCTAGGGGTTGTAGTTGTTTTTATTTAATTTAGGGATGAGTGGGATACTCCAAATTGAACTATTTACAATTGATGAGGACTCCTGTCTGAAGATGCACCCAGGCTGCAGATCCACCTTGCCACTAGATGAATCAGGATTACGTTTGTATTAAATCACTTGTAAGGAAGACTATCTTTGGTCTACTCGCCTAGTGTACCATTTCACTCCACAGACTGACACCCGCCCTCTGACTTTCCTACACTGAGGTGGCCCCCTCTCAGGTTAGGCCCCTAGACGCGATCCCCTTTACTCACGATAATATTTTTCGAGGGTCTCCAGTGTCTCAACCCAGTGGGGGCCTGTCCATTGAGGATGCAGGGGCGCCGCCCCCCCTTTCCATGGGTCAGGCCCCCTAATCTACATGCAGGGCACCGGACGTATGGATTCCAATAGGGGATTTTTTTTTTTTTTTGAAGCACGGGATTAGAGCTAGAGGCTCTAATAGGCTTCAAAAAAGGGTGGGCTCGGGGTGCAGAGCACTGCGCCCTGAGCCCGCCCAGTTGTATGGCAATAGCAAATTAATATTCGCTATTGTCACACTGACTCTCCTCCCAGCCAATCAGGAAGAGGGTTGTGAGAGCCCTTTCCCGATTGGACAAAAGGAGAAGCGATCTTACTGGGCTGTGGCCAGGAAGAGGCAGAAGACGGCTGGAGGAGAAGAACAGCGGGTCAGCCATCCAGCAGCTCCCAGAAGCATCCCGGGCTCGGACAGGAGGAAGTAGGAGGGAATGTGTTGCCTACTGACTGAGTGACCGACCGACCGGGGGGGTGGGGTGCATTGGTTTGTCCCCCCCCCCCCCCCGAATTACAGAGCACCAGCTGCCACTATCTCAACCCCTTCAAGTCAGCTCTTCTGGACCTCTGGGTTCAGCTCCTTTCCTACTGGTCCCCAGGCCGACTGCTGCCTGTGACCGCGTGCCACCAATGCAGAGGAGGAGGCAGCCGTCACCCTCCCTCCGGGACTCTGCTCACCAGCCAAAGACCCCGCAGCACACATGCTCCTGGCTTTTATACCACACCCCAAGATGCACCAAGACCACTAGTCTGTGCCAATCACTGGGGCTGTATCAAGCCTGTGTACCCATTGGTCAAGTTTCCTTCACTGTCTAATGTGCCTCCTCATTGAACCAGCGCGGAACACTCCCCCAACCAGATGAAATCACACACTGAGCACCATGAGCAGACCTAACTCACAGAGCCTGCTCTCTGTTAAGCAGAAAGCAATATAGAATTTGCCTGCTGCTCCTCTGATAGGCAGACAGAGCCAAAACTATTTTCCCTCTCTAGCCATAGGCGTGCGCAGGGGGTGTGCCAGGTGTGCCTGGGCACACCCTAATCACTACGCTGCAGGATGGAGAGTGGTGAAAGGGGCTAGTAAATATGTAATTAATGGTGCCTTCCTTTTCCAAATGAACGTTGTGAACACAAATAGGTTTACTATGCTTCAGTTAGTGAAAGAACAGGAAGCCGCTCAGCACAGAGCACTTCCTATTCATTCACTGTCCAGTGCAGCTGAGGCTGCAGAGAAAGGCGTGTGTGTTTGAGCTTTGGGGTGCACACCCTTATGCAATAGGCTGCGCACACCTATGTGACTCTAGCACGTACCTAGGAGGGTGCTACATATTGTTAGAAGCTCACAGTGTGCAGTTAAATCAGAGTAAGTAATTTCAGTCCAGGAGAGGAGCCGGTACAACTGTGCAAGATTGAAGGGAAGGCTGGAGTACAACTTTCAAAACTGATTTGCTGACTTTAGTAAAGTTATAGCGTTTCTTGGCCAGATTTGAGTTGTTGAGTCAGTCCTCCAGGTATTAGCAGAAAACTCTGCGGTGAAGGACATGCTGAGACAAATATTTGGAGTCTACAATTTACTGTCCTTGACGGATCTGGATTGGAGTCCCAGAAAGGTGTCCGTTCCTAGAAAGCTTTGATCTTCACTCCTGAGATAGATTCCTGGCATTCTCCCTCCTCTCTCTGCGGTTCCCATTCCCACCAACATCTCCTGGAGGTGAACTGTGAACTCTGACAGATGTCAGGGGGCCAAAACCTGGTACCCAGATGTGACCGTGGTCTACAGCACCAACAATGCATCACTTACATCAACACTGACTGCACTAATGACCTAATGAGGAAACACATTAAGAAGTTTATATGCAGGGAACGGATGGGGGAAATGTTAAGATTCTGGGAAAGTCTTACAGAGCCAGGTGCAGGTTTATTTATAATACAACATATGACGACCTGATGGGGCGAGCTACAATGTCAATATACGGCCGAGTGAGAACATGCAACTATAAGCTAAAAAAAAAACCTTGGAGAAGTTACGATAGAAAATATCAGTATTTTATCCTGGCTACTAAATATTATACCTACCAACTTTCTGAGATGGTGGCAGAGGCGTAACTAGAACCTTCAGGGCCCCAGTGCAGGAAACCATGAAGGGCCCCCTGGACCCCTGGCCGGGGCCCTTCCCTTCAAGCCTGGGGCTCTTCCCACTGATCCTGGGGCCCTTTACTCTCATTGCGGGGCCCTTTATTACGGTCCTGCAGCGGGACCCTTTCACAAGTTCTGCATTGGGCCACCTTCCTGCCATGTTGGGGCATCCCCACAGTGGTGGAATGCCAGGGCCCGGTTGCAAGTGTGACCTTTGCGATCCTGAAAGTTCACCCACTGGTGTCAGTTGTTTTTACTTTTTTGGTATTTAATTGTATTATTTTTTATCATTTTATTTTATTTTTTTACAATGTCGCGGACTATGACTCTGTCCATTCAGAAAAGGAAGGAGCTGGTAAATTACCAATTTACCGACCCCTTGCTGGTTCTCTATTGTGACACATCCCCTGCAGCAGCCGGCAGGAGACGGTTGGGAGCACAGTGGAAGGGGGGGGGGGGACCAGGGGAGCACACAGGGGCCCAGAGACAGCAGAACACAAGTGAACTGAATAGGAGGAGTTGCGGGGGCAGCATACAGAGGAACCAATCTCCTCCATTTTCCTCCTGCAGCTACAGGAGGAAAAAGGAGGGCAGTGATTTCTCTACATGCTGCCCCTGCCCCCCCCCCTCCTATCCAGGTGTACAGGGGAGCTGCACAGGGCCCCATGGAGCATGGGGCCCGGTTGCAACTGCAACCCCGGTAACCCCTGTAGTTACGCCCCTGGATGGTGGGAAGGACAGCTTTTAGTACAAAGCAGGACATACCCCTAACCACACCTCCATGCAATAATAGATATAGCACCCTCATAGATAGGCTGGTGGTAAGGATTAGGCAAATTTAGTTCTGTGGCTTTGCTGTAATCAGCAGACGATGCCATTTCATCTGCACGGAATTGCTTTGGTCTGCTCTGGGCTCTGCAGGCTGAAAGTTTGATTGCTTCCCCCTACTTTCTGGAGACTTCCAGAATATAATGGAACAAAAAATAACCCCTGAGGATTGGGACTTTCAACGGCAAGAACCAGGACTTGAGTATGAAAATATATAAATTTTATTACACGTATTACAAAGATGAAACATACATAATCACACATAAAATATATAATAAAAACAAGGTCATAGATACGTCTTGGAACCAAGAGGGTCTGAGGTGTCTGGATCGGACTAGACGCGTTTCGGTCCAATTGCCTTTCTCGATAGTCCAGAGAACACCAGAGCTCAGACTAGGAGCATAAAAGGTAACAATGAGTATGATGCAAATGGTAAGCATAGAATTAGATTTCACATGTATTAAACAATGTTAGAAACAATATATCACATAATTCATTATACACAGTGTTTGTCGTATTTAGATGTGAAAAAGGGGGCAGAAATGCCTCTATGATTACATACCAGATATGTAAGACCTCTGTGGAATCCAGGACGTGAGACCAAAGGGATGGGCCTTAGTGGATGAGAAAAAGGCCTTCAATTGTCTATGGCCGCAAGTAGTATACGCCAGTTTGGCTGGGTCTATGCAAGATAGGCTCAGAACAATTTATTAATGTTGTATGGGCTTCCAAAGGAGATTTGAATGGTTATAAGCCAAACATACAGTGGTTTGGCAAATGACAGTGAGAAGAGAGCTCCACGACCAGAAATTCCCACGAGGATCTCCAAGGTAAGGTCAAAAACACACAGATCATCTAGATGGTTATGAAAAGGAAAAGTAGAAGGAAAATTAAATGGAGTATATCCATAATGAAGATTGAAATGGGAAATAGGAAAAGATATTGTTGGTAATGACTACCTGTGAATTAGTAGTAGAATGGAGGTGTCCCCCGATAAATATATAGTGCTGGGACGTATCCAGCACTGCATCCCTGTTGACCTAAAACATGTCAAGCATGAAAATATATGGAGTATCAGAGGATTAGCAGATAGGAGGTAAGAGTAAGGATGGAGAAGGCCTCATTTCCCAAAGTGAGTCCTATAATTTAAGAAGGAAAGAGAAAGAAAAAGAAAACTGGGTGGTGGGGAGGAATGTAGGAGCAATATATGGCCGAGGATAAAAGTCACCAAGTGAGGGAGAGATGGTACTAATGGAAGTCCCAAAAGGTGCCCAGATACCAGAATAGATGTTAGTAAAAATTCTATGGCAAGTGCAAGTATCACAAAAATAGTTCAAGATGTCCAGAGAGAGGATAACTTACCTATACAGCCCTGTATGTGTGAGTAATGGCGGCGCGCTCTGAGTAGAGCAAGGTCCGCCATTAAGTACGCCGGCGCATGCGCCGGAGCCTGCGTCTAAACTCCTCCCGGGACGTGTGTGGACCAATGGAGGTCCCCCGTGTCCGGAACGCACAGACGCCGCCCACACATGGTTGGCCGCGGCGTGCGTTCCGGGCACGCCGACGCACAACATCCGGGTCTGAATCTCCGCCCACGGCGGGATCAGGTGACCGGTGATGGGGCGAAAAGACGCCCCTGTGTGCGCCGGGGGGAGGATCTGTCCGGTGAGCATCACTGTCGATAATATAATGGGTGGGAGAATCAAAGCCTGAATATTTATGTAACTCCAGCCAATCCATGAGGAAAGTTGCCCAGATGGTGGCTGGGAGGGTGTATAAATATTCTGGAGCCTGGGAGAGCAGTGTTCCTTCGCAGGAGGAGAGTATCTCAGCCAGATGGGCTGCTGCCCTTCCTGGCAGTTCAGGTGAAGATACTGATGGTCTCATTGAGGTCCCAGCTGTGCATAGCCTAGCCTGCTTCAAGTTCTAGGGAGCTAAAAGAGAGGTTCCACCAAGGCTCCTGTCTGAAGACCACTCCAACTGTGGAAGAAGACATCCAGGTTCCAGGGACACTGTGAGTACAGACCGGAGAGAGTGATCCTAGTTACTGCCGCTGCTGTTAACCCCTGGTCAGTTTTGTATTTAACACATTTCAAAAGGGCAGCTGCCCTGGGCCCAACCATTGTTGTGGGGCCCAAAGCAGCTGCCCCTTGAGCCCGCACTCCCCACAAATAGTTGATAAGTGCATTTGGTAGAGCACAAGAAAATATTTGCCCAGGGTCCAATCAATAATAAAGACGGCCCTGCCCCTGGAGCAATAGTATTAAGGCCTGGCCTGGAACATTGCCTTATAGTGTCCCAGTTCCTGTTCATGTTCTACTGCTAAAGGGACTGTATTTGTAGGTGTGTTCCCGCTATGTTCCTAAGCATGAGTGCCACATCCCGATATATAGAGCATATTTTGGAAAATCCCCTAGGGGTGGGACTTTATAGGTCACTCGAAAAAAGTTATATTGAAAATGTAATTAAATATAGTATATTTTATTTATTACATGAAAATATAGAAAAATACACATACAGAAAATATGATAAGTAACATTTAAAATTTTGGGCAAAACTGGTGTAGATAAAAAGATGTGCATATACACTCAACCAACTATTCCATGTATGATCCGACGTTTCGAGGTAGAGACCTCTTCTTCAGGGACTGTACTGGAAATAGTTATTTATGGTTGGTGGAAATATGAACACCAGTAAATTGTTATGCCATCAAGTAAAAACATGGATTTTTTGATAACACCCACAGGAACTAGTAGTTGTTTTGTGTGTGAGAAGAAGGTTTAATGCAAGCACAGAGCCAAGGTAGTGCCAGTGAACATGCGACAATGAAAAATGTGCAGGCTGGGGGCCAAGTGTCGCAACTGGAGTCCAATGTAGCCTGAACAGATGGGCAGAGGCCAATCACAATGTGCTTAAGACATGTACCCGCTCGGCAAACCTCCTCCCAGCAATGGATCCTGCACATCCATTGCTGGGAGGAGGTTTGCCGAGCGGGTACATGTCTTAAGCACATTGTGATTGGCCTCTGCCCATCTGTTTGTAATGTTCTGGTACCTCTGGTACCCTTGTTCCATATTTCTCCTTTGCTAATTGCGTCCCATCTTGTGTAACAAGAGACGCATATACCTTTAAGACCGGATGACATCATTGCCGAGCGCCGCTATGAGCGGCTATTTCAATCGCTAGCTTTCTCTCACTCATCGCTCGTTCAAACCACATGTTCACCGCACCTTCTCCTGTGAAGTCGGAGCTGCTGACATTTCCTTTGCTGAACTGACGCCGGAACCTCGCCGCTGATCCGTATCTCGCTACGGGATCACCTCTCTATCTATGGACATTGTTACTACTAACCTATCTAAGTGATAAGTACCCCACAGGGGATTCCTTACTAACCAATCTCCTACTGTCATCTACTGCAATTACCAGGACTATCTATCTATCTATTCCATACCATCTGCATAGACTGTTAGCTCTTGGGACTACCTTCAACTATCCTTGCACTAGGTTACTCTGTCTAAGTATACTCCATCTGTGTCCTCTTACCATCTGCACTATACTAGACATCAGAACCTATCTGCTTTACCATCACCTGCAACTCTCCTAATATTACTCCTAGCAATCACCATACAACCTGTCTCTCATCTATACATTCTCATATGTTCTATCCCTCCACTAAAACATCTGATTGAGTATATGTATATTGCATAACAGGCTGTACACCGTGATGAAGTCCTGAGAGTTGGATAGGTTTATTCAACAGTATCTCTACAAGGCTACTGAGTGTGATAATTCTGCAGCTGAAAATCCATCCATTAACAAAAACGCATGAACGTTACACTGTTCAGGCTACATTGGACTCCAGTTGCGACACTTGGCCCCCAGCCTGCACATTTTTCATTGTCGCATGTTCACTGGCACTACCTTGGCTCTGTGCTTGCATTAAACCTTCTTCTCACACACAAAACAACTACTAGTTCCTGTGGGTGTTATCAAAAAATCCATGTTTTTACTTGATGGCAAAACAATTTACTGGTGTTCATATTTCCACCAACCATAAATAACTATTTCCAGTACAGTCCCTGAAGAAGAGGTCTCTACCTCGAAACGTCGGATCATACATGGAATAGTTGGTTGAGTGTATATGCACATCTTTTTATCTACACCAGTTTTGCCCAAAATTTTAAATGTTACTTATCATATTTTCTGTATGTGTATTTTTCTATATTTTCATGTAATAAATAAAATATACTATATTTAATTACATTATTAATATAACTTTTTTCGAGTGACCTATAAAGTCCCACCCCTAGGGGATTTTCCAAAATATGCTAAAGGGACTGTACGGAGAAGTAGCTAGAAACAGAAGAGTGTACCTCACATTCCTGTTCAGTGTTGTGGAGTATCCCACAGTCACCGCAAAGCAGAACTGCCACGCATCTGAGCACCAGAAACCAAAAACGCTATTTAATTCATTTTTGATATTAAATGCAACCCCCCCCCCCCCCCTCCACCCATTCGTGTCTCAATGTTTTGTTTTGCTGAGAAATTACCCCCCTACCATTTCTGGCCATGGGATTTGGTCCCTCTCCCTCGGAGAGAAGTAGGAAGGACAAAGGATTTGGTTCCAGGGCCAAATAACAGAGTCCAGTGGTTGTTTATATTACTCATAATTACGCAGAGCTGTAGAAGTAGGGATACCATAAGAAGTAGAATGATTCAATGAACGTCTATTTTTTTTTTTTCGTGAAAAAATGCAGCTGTGCTAATGCCAGAAAAATGGATAAGGTAAACTAAGCTTGAATCATTAATTCAACCAGATGCAGCAGTATTCTCACAGTGCTTCAGAAAGGAGAAGAGAAAATACAGTATATCTAACCGACCCCGCACAACCTGACCAATTCCCCTGATCATTAAAATCTCCTTTTTGGTCCACCAACAACTATGTAGTTCAGGGGCCTGCTTAGTCGGATTTAAATTGAATGAATACTGTAGGTAGGTGCTCATATGACATCATTTTAGTTCATCTAAAATATTGTGCAAAAATTTGATTGGACTATACCTTTAATGGGCTCCATGCTTTGCTGTACCTCTTCCATAAGGTCCGGCAGACGTATAAGTATGCCGCTTACTGTAAAACAGTGAAAGATGGAGCCATTGCTATGAGTAGAAAGCTTTTCTATCTCACCGCCACACTCAGTAATATATAGGTCATATTCAATCAATAGTGTAATTTTTCACAAATTGCTTTTTCTGCCTTATCCCATTTAACTATTGGCACAAATCAATATTTTCATTTTCTTTTGAATAAAACACTGCTTTCTTAAGGTTGGGCTGGCCAGAAAAATCGTAGTGTTTAGGAGTCCTAATACTCCTGCAGCTTCCAAGGTCAGGAGACAACATGCTGTCCCCTTCATCAGAAGGTAACACAATAATACAAATTCATGGCCACGGTATCATTTTTTAATTTTCCCATGGTCCTAGTATCGGTTATGAATTTAATTATTTTCAGTACTTAGATAGCACCAACATATTGTACAGAGTACACCAAACTATTTTGGTCAAGTCCCTGCACCAGAAGAACTTACAGCTCAATGACCCTACCCCAAAAATATACAAACATACAGTATGTAGGCAAAGGCAAACGTTTGTGGACACCTGACCATGTGAGCAAGGTTCAGAGTGGTGTGGTGGGCAGTAAAACACAAAGAGTTCAAAGTAGGCAAGAGCAATTTATTGTAGAAAGGTTCAGCATTCAACAACTAGACCGTGTGGGCAGGCACGACCGTCTGGAGCCCCTTATGAACTGTAACATGGGTTTGTGGACTTCAAAGATGCTGACGGCTTCTGCAACAAGGAGAAGAATGTGGCCTGGCCGATCCACACCCAAATGAGAGGCTTCCCAAAGCGAGGTAGATGTAGTCCCTGCCAGTGGTGGCCTGTTCATTAGGGGCACAGGGGCGCTGCCCCCCCATCCATGCATCTGCCCCCTAATCTACATGCAGTGCGCCAGATGCATGGATTCCAATTAGGGTTTTTTTTTTTTTGAAGCACGTGATTAGAGCCAGAGGCTCTAATAGGCTTCAAAAAAGGGTGGGCTCGGGGCACAGAGCACTGCGCCCTGAGCCCACCCAGTTGTGTGACAATAGCGAATAAATATTTGCTATTGCCACACTGATTCTCCTCCCAGCCAGTCCTGAGACCTGTTTCCTAATTGGCCAAAGGAGAAGGCATCCTATTAGCGGAGGAGGAGGGAGGAGACTGCCACCGAGAGGGGACATGGAGGAGACTGAGGGGGAAGCCTTCACCGCCCGTCAGTCCAGAGGAACAAGGTAAGTAAACTGGCGCCCAGAGGGGGGGGGGGGACATGGTGTGGACTGGACTCTGGAGTAACGGGGAAGGGAGGGTCTGTGACCAGGTCCGTCTGCCCCCCCCCCCCGACCGATGGAGCACCAGCCGCCACTGGTCCCTGCACTGTCACTCCTCCACCGGAACCTTTCCCTATCTCTCGGCCCTCCGTAGAAGTCCGTGTGACGAAACATGTAAGGGCGTGAGCACGCATCCATCAGCTGTCACGCAGAGTCGGTGCGCTGGAGCTCTGGTTTCCCTAATAGGTAGCGGTGAGTTACCGGCACACGACGGACTCCTTATTTTATTCTACATGCTACTACTTGATTTTAACATTGTGAGTGTATCTTGTATGGGGGATTGGGAATTTCAATAAAGTGTTGTTTACGGAATTACACTATGGGTCCTCCCCCTTTCTTTTCCCATACATGATCCGAGGTGTCTGGTGCTGTTTATGCTGAACTGAAGTCCTGATTTTATATCAGAGTTTGGGCAATCCGGAGAGCGATTACCTGGGATTCGTTTACCACATTGTGGAATTATATCCCATTTAAGGCGTTTCTTTTCCCATCCTGTGGTGAGTTTTTACTACCTAGGGGGGCACGTTTTTTGAGGTGTGGTGACTGTGGTCCACCTAAACAGGAAGCGCCACTGGGTGTTCACAGGCTTGCACTCCAGGATCCTATTCAATATATGAACTTTATCATTCAGCATTTGCGGATATTACTCACTTTGAATGGACATTATTTTGCAGAGAATAATATTTGATGCATTGTTTCTATACACAAGTTATTTCAATTAGCGCCGCTAGTGTATGTGAGCCTCCTTTAGATTCTCATTATACACCTATTGCTACTATCTCTCAGCACTGTCTGTCTCAGACAGCGAACTTGTCTCTATACTAGCAACGTGTATAAAGCAGGCCAAACCTGGGAGCCAGAGTCTTAAATAGACTCTGCCTGACCGAAGGTAGCCACCAAAGTTATTTAGGAGGCCAGCGACCAATCGGATAGCTCCTGTGATCACAGAAAGTCATAGAGGAACCAAGTTCCTCACAACTTCCTTCCCCTTTTGCATTGCCACTCCAGTTGAGTGCCATCTACAGTGGGAAATACAGACTACACCTGCATACAACCATCACACCTACATAAGCACGTTGGACATTAGATTCCAAAACCATGGCCACTATAATGGAGTTGGCCCTCTTTGTGGATATATAACAGCCTCCATCTCTGGGTAGGCATTTTATCAGATTTTGGAGTGTTTGGTAATTTGTGCCCATTCAGCCATAAAAGCATTGTGAGGTCAGGTACTCATGTTGGACTGGAAGACCTTGTTGGGAAGGGGAGTGGGATTTTTGCCCCATGGAGGGCAGGTTAGAAACCACCAGCCATTAAAGTAGTTCTCCACATTTTCTATGACATTAACCTTTTTCAAGCCAAGGATGAACGAACACTATAACCTCCTCTCTCATTCTCAGTATCCTTTAGGGATTCAGGATGGGGATGCAGAACATGACCCATTCTTCACCAGTCACTCGTGTTCTCCTTTGATACATTACTTGATCATTGGTATTTCTCTGTATTTTTGATTCACTTTGCCCAGAGCTTTTTTTCCTCGGAGATCAGGTGCAGGAACACCCCGATCCTGAGTCAACCTTCGTCTCTGCCCCCTACCCACCTCTGAGCACCATTCTTGGTTCCACCCCCTATCCACCTCCCAGTGCCGCCCCTTTTAATGAATACAGAACCAAGTATCTTTTTGTGATACAAAGTAATTTGTGTGAAATTTGTTAATGATAACAAGAAAGACAGTGCCGGTTCACATTGGTGCAATGTGGGAACCCTGCGAATCCACTGCGGAGTCCCGCATCGCACCCGTCTCACACTGCCATATGCAATCTGCTGGGAGTGTCAATACAAAGTTAACACCCCCAGGTTAGTTCGCATATCGCAGTGCGAACTGTCAGTTTGGACAGGAATCAGATCGCATAGTTGTGATCACCCATGCAATCTGATTCTGGTGCGGACCAAAAAAAGGGTTCTGTGCGACTTTGGTCCGAATGCAATGCAAATTCAGCCATACATTCTGTATGGCTGATTTCACATTTCACAGACATCGCATGTGATTTGCAGAGCAGTGCGGTGCAAATCACATACGATGTCTGACATCGCATATGTGTGAACCGGCACTAAAACTGATCCCCCTGCAATAAGCAAAAATAGGCCCCACCCTAGCAACAATAGTCCCCCCCCAGCAACAACAGATCCCCCACACAACAGTAGACCCCCCCCATCAACAATGAACCCCCCTCCCGCAACAAAATACTACCCTAGCAACAATAGACTCCCAGCAGCAACAACTGACCCTCCAGCATCCAGCATCAATAGAACTTTCCCTCAACAGTAGATTCTTCCACACAACAATTGACCCCCAACAACATAAGACCCCAACCAGCAACAATAGACCCCCCAAACAAAAATAGATCCCTACCAGTGACAATAGGCCCCACACCAGCCAGCATCAAAAGACCCTCCAGCAAAACCCAGCACTCCTTGCCAGTATATACTGTACATTCAGTACTAGAGCTGCCGGAACTGTGTTCCCCCCCGTTCCCACTGATAAAAAGCCCTGACTTTGCCACATAGACACACACCGCAGGAAGCTACCACACTTCTATTGACGAAAGACCTTGTTCTTGTGATTCCCCAGGCCCGGTCCATAGGCTAACCCTGGGCCACAGCAATCTCCAATATGGAGACCAAATCACATGGTGAGGGAGGGATATGAAGCGCACCCGTTTTCCTTCCAAACATAGTCGCTGTCACCTGCCACAGTCATCCACTTCATTCTCAGACTAGCCACTATTTATTGATACATTGTTCTATCAAATGTTCCCCTGATACACATGTTCAGCAGCAGCACAAGGCTGTTTAACCACTTCTGGACCGGAAAGTTTTACCCCCTTATCGAGCAGGCCATTTTTTGTGATTCGGCACTGCGTTACTTTAACGGACAATTGCGCGGTCGTGCGACGCTGTATTCAAATACAATTACTGTCCTTTCATTCCCACAAATAGATCTTTCTTTCGGGGGTATTTGATCACCTGTGCGATTTTTATTTTTAGCGCTTTAAACAAAAAAATAGCGACAATTCTAAAAAAAAAAAAAAAAAAACAATATTTTTTACTTTTTGCTATAGAACATTCCCCAAAAATTTAAAAATCTCTTTTTTTTATCATTTTAGGCCAATTTGTATTCTGCTACATATTTTTGGTAAAAAAAAAATCCCAATAAGCGTATTTTGATTGGTTTGTGGAATGTATGTATGAAATGTATGACCCCCCCCCTCAGGGTGGAATGTTTGAGATCTAAGCTGCAGGTATGGGTTGATATCATGGCAGAGTAGTGTCAGTACTAACCCTCCATGGTGATGACAGCTAAATCTACAGTTGGCCAGCAGTGCTGTAGATCCATCCAGCATGTGGAGTATGCCAGTATGCATAGGTGGAACACAAGGGGACATTGTTTGCTGCTAGAAAGGAGTTCTTCGTGGTTAGAGTGGGTAAAAGGGAATCTGACATGAATAAAAGGAGGCTATTGCACCATAGACCCTCCCGGTTGAACAATTTTGACAATATTAATGAATCGGTCAATGTGACATTCCCCAAATCTTTAGGGTTCATCCACATGTTCGATTACCATAGCCACTCCTCTTGGATAAAACATTGGCGAAAAGTGCGAAGGTGAAAGGAAAGCCTCACCCAGCGGGACTGGGGAACATATGGAATATTCAGTCACCTCCAAAAAAATGCCCGATCTGGGTTGAAGTCAATGCAAATCGATCCGCTTATCACTTGGAGGGGGCAATTCAAATACATTTCCTCTTCTCCATTTTGAGGTTGAGGGTTCCTCGGTTCTGAACTCTTTTCCTGCACAGAACAGATCCCACAGCTCTGCCACTGAGTCTGCAGCCCCTCTCCCACTTCATCACTTCCCGCCTGCCCAAATCTGCAGCGTGGGAATATCTGTTTATAGACTTTCTCCACCAGAGAAGTAACTCTTTCTATTCCGACCATTTGAGAGGGATATGCTGCTTCCTTCTAGTATTCTAAGACATCTGTCCTAGCAAAATCATTAACCACTTCTGGACCGGAAGGTTTTACCCCCTTAATGACCAGGCCATTTTTTGCAATTCGGCACTGCGTTACTTTAACCATTTGCCGACCGCCCCATGCAGATTTACTGCGGTAGGGCGGCTCGGCTGATCATAATCCCGTAGATCTTATGTGCACGTGGTCTCTGCGGCGCGCGCGCTGTGATCAGACCACAGCGGGAGCCAGACCGTGGGAGGAGCGGGCTCGATCGCCACCGGCCTCCCGCGATCTTCGGGGAAACTGACAGGAGAGCCGTCTGCCTCTGTAAACAAAGCAGGGCGCTCTTCTGTCACCCAGGTACAGTGACATTGTGTGTCTCAGCTAAGCTGAAACCCCGATCTTTCACAGAGTCCCCCCACAGTTAGTAAGCACATTCAGGATTACATATGTAGCACCCTCCTAGGTAGGTGCTATAGAGAGCGTATCGTTTTGGTTCTGTCTTCCTATCAGAGGGGCTGCAGGGAACTCTATATTGCTTTCTGCTTAGCAGAGAGCAGGATCTGTTCTGCTCATGGTGCTCAGTGTGTGACTCATTGGGTCTGGGGAGTGTTCCGCGCTGGTCCAATTGGGAGGCAAATTGCACAGCGGAGGAACCCGGGCCAATGGGTACACAGGCTTTGATACAGCTTCAGTGATTGGCACAGACTAGTGGTCTCAGTCAGTGGCAGCTGGTGCTCCATGGGCCGGGGGGATGGCAGACGGACCGCACCATACATCCCCCCCCCCCCGGACCACACCAGGCCACACACCATACCACCCCCCCCCCCCCGGATCACTCAACCAGCCTGGACATCGGAATATGTGCAGCAGGAAATGGCGGCAGCTTCGGCTTCTTCCCCCTCAGTCTTCTGCGTCTCCTCCCTCCTCCTCCAATGGCATGGCTTCTCCTTTCGGCCAATCATTCGCTATTGTAACACAACTGAAGGCCCATTGAACCCCAATGCGTCCGTGGCCCTGCATATAGATTAGGGGGCCGGACGCATGGATAGGGGGGCAGTGCCCCTGCGCCCCCAATGCACCAGCCGCCACTGGCTGCAGGGTCTTTGGCTGGTGAGCTGAGTCCCGGAGGGAGGGTGACGGCTGCCTCCTCCTCTGCATTGGTGGCACGTGGTCACAGGCAGTCGGCCTGGGGACCAGCAGAAAGGAGCTGAAACCAGAGGTCCAGAAGAGCTGACTGGAAGGGGTTGAGACACTGGAGACCCTCGAGAAACAGTATCGTGAGCAGTGGTGGCCCGGCCATTAGGGGCACAGGGGCGCCGCCCCCCCCCCCCCCCCCCAATCTACATGCAGGGCGCCGTATGCATGGATGAGGGTTTTTTTTCCAATGAGGGTTTTTTGTTTTCTTTAAGCACGTAGTAGAGCCAGAGGCTTTAATAGGCTTCAAAAAAGGGTGGGCTCGGGGAGCTGAGCCCACCCAGTTGTGTGACAATAGCAAATTAATGATTCTCCTCCTGGCCAATCAGGAAGCGGGTCCTGAGACCTCTTTCCCAATTTACCAAAGGAGAAGGCATCCTATTGGCAGAGGAGGAGGGAGGAGACGGCTGCCTAGAGGGGACATGGAGGAGACTGAGGGGGAAATCGTCGCCGCCTATCAGTCCGGAGGAACAAGGTAAGTGAACTGACGCCCGGGGGGGTGGGGGGGAATTGGTGTGGACTGGACTCTGGAGTAACGGGGAGGAGGGGGTCCGTGGCCAGGTCCGTCTGCCGCCCCCCCTGACAGATGGAGCACCAGCCACCACTGGTCGTGAGTACAGGGGATCGTGTCTAGGGGCCTGACCTGAGAGGGGGCCACCCCGGTGTAGGATAGTTAGAGAACGGGTGTAAGTCTGTGGAGTGAAAGGCGATACTAGGCGGGTATCCCGAAGATAGTCTTCCTTTATAAGTGACCTTACAGAAACTTAATCCTGATTCATCTAGTGGCAAGGTGGATCATCAGCCTGGCTGCATCTTCAGACAGGAGTCCTCATCCATTGTGAATAGTTCAGTTTGGAGTATCCCACTCATCCCTTCTCCCATCCCTAAATTAAATAAAAACCACAAAAACAACTACATCCCCTAGACTGTTTATTGACTGAGCCAAGGAGTAAAGAGTTAAATGTGCATGCTGCAGTTGCTAACGGTAACCCAGGGGGATCCCAAGGTAAATAATCCAGCAGTCCTCAAGGGGGCAATGCTACACATTTAACCCCTTTGATCACCCCCAGTATTAACCCCTTCCCTGCCAGTGTCATTTATACATTAAAAGTACATATTATTTAGCATTGATTACTGTAGTAATATCACTGGTCCCCAAAAAGTGTCAAAAATGTCAGTTAGGGGTCCGATCTGTCCGCCGCAATCCCACTAAAAATCGCTGATCGCCGCCATTACTAATTAAAAAAAAAAGTCCAAAATTCCCATAGTTTGTAAACGCTATAACTTTTGCACAAACCAATTAAAATACGCTTTTTGGCATTTTTTTTTTTTTACCAAAAATATGTAGCAGAATACAAATTAGCCTTAACTGATAACTAATAAAACATTTTAAAATTTTTTAATTGGGAATGTTTTCTAGCAGAAGGTAAAAAAAATTTTTTTTTTTTTCTCAAAATTGTTGCTCTTTTTTTGTTTATAGCGCAAAATCTAAAAACCGCTGAGGTGATCAAATACCACCAAAAGAAAGCTCTATTTGTGGCAAATAAAGAACAACAATTGTATTTGGGTACAGGATCGCACGCAATTGTTAGTTAAAGTAATGTAGGGCCGAATCGCAGCTGAAGTGGTTAACTGACAATTGCGCGGTCGTGCAACGCTGTACCCAAATAAAATTGATGTCCTTTTTTTACAAATGGAGCTTTCTTTTCTGTGCGATTTTTATTTTTTGCGTTATAAACAAAAAAAGAGCGATTTACAGAGGGAGGTTTACAACCACTTTAAGAGTCTGCAAAAGACTTGAGACTGGGGTGGAGGTTCACCTTCCAGCAGGACAACGACCCTAAACATACAAAGACTTGAAAACTGCTGTTCACAGACGCTCTCCATCCAATCTGACGGAGCTTGAGCTATTTTGCAAAGAAGAATTAGCAAAAATGTCCCTCTCTAGATGTGTAAAGCTGGTAGAGACATCCCCAAAAAGACTTGCAGCTGTAATTGCAGGGAAAGGCGGTTCTACAAAGAATTGACTCAGGGGGGTGAATACAAATGCAGCCACACTTTTCACATATTTATTTGTAAAATAATGTTAAAACCATTTATAATTTTCCTTCCACTATACAATAGTAGCACTGCCCCCCCCCCCCCACCCCCATTCCCCAGTAGGAACTGCTGGATATTCACTGCGTAGGATCCCCCTGGTTACCGGCACCCCACAATAAGTAAAGACCAGTCCTTGATTTTCCTTGGCTCACAATTCAATAATCAGTCCCGGGGTATTTGGTTATTTTTGTAGTTTATTTTAAAATGGGGATAGGAGAAGGAAATAGTGGGATACTCCAACTTTACCTATTCGCAGTAATTGAGGACTCCTATCTTCTCTGCTTTACTATAGATTTGGAACAGCCAGGCTGTTGATTCATCCTGCCACTTTGGATGAATGTGGATTAAGCCTCTTATCTCTAAAATGACTTGGTGAAAAACTAGTTATCTTCAGAACTCTCTCCCTAGTATCCTCTCTCTCCTCTTTGGCTGACACCCGTCACTGACTGTGCTACTAACAGGGATGGCCCCGCTCAGGTCAGGCCCCTTAACACAAGTCCCTGTACTCACAATACTGTAATCTCAGGGCCTCCAGTGTCTCCCCTCTCAGTCAGCTCTCCTGGACCTCTGGGTTCAGCTCCTCTCAACTGTTCATCTGGTCCTCAGGACAACCTCCCGCAACCACATGCCACTTCTACAGAGGTGGAGGCAGCTGCCCCCCTCCCTCTGGGACTCTGCTCTCCAGCCAAAGACCCCACAGCACATGTGCTCCTGGCTTTTATACAGTATCCCAGAATGCACCCAGGCGACTTGCCCTCTGCCAATCATCAGGGCTGTATCAAAAGCCTATGCATCCATTCGTCAGGTTTCCTTCCACTGTCCAACGTGCCTCCCTATGGGACCAGCATGAAACACTCTTCAGACTGAATGAATCGCATACTTAGCACAATGAGCAGACCTCACTAACAGATCCTGCTCTATGGTAGGCAGAGAACAAAATAGATTTACCTGTAGCCCCTCTGGTAAACAGACAGAGCTCAAAACTATTCTCTCTCACTAGCACCTACCTAGGAGGGTGCTACACAATTATGTGCCACTTTCTGCTGGTCTATCACATAAAATACCAATAAAATACAGTAACGTTTTTGGTTGTAACCAGTAGCGGCCCATCCTATCCATGCGTCCGGCCCCCTAATCTACATGCAGGGCACCGGAGGCATGGAATCCAATTGTTTTTTTTTTTTTTTTAAGCACGTGATTAGAGACAGAGGCTCTAATAGGCTTCAAAAAAGAGTGGGCTCGGGGCGCAGAGCACTGCGCCCTGAGCCCACCCAGTTGTGTGACAATATTGAATGAATATTCCCTATTGTCACACGGATTCTCCTCCTGGCCAATCAGGAAGCGGGTCCTGAGACCCGTGTCACAATTGCCCGAAAGGAGAAGCCATGCTATTGGCCAAGGAGAAGGAGGAGGGAGGAGACACAGGAGAAGCCCGACCCACTGAGGAGACTGAGGGGGAAGCTGAAGCCACCGCTCCCTGCCCTCCACATGTCAGTCCAGGGTGAGTGAGCTGGCGACAGGGGGGGTATGGTGTGTAGGCTGGAGCTGGTGTGATCCCGGGGGGGGGGGGTATGGTGTGTAGGCTGGAGCTGGTGTGATCCCGGGGGGGGGGGTTTGGTGTGTAGGCTGGAGCTGGTGTGATCCCGGGGGGGGGGGGTATGGTGTTGTTTAGGCTGGAGCTGGTGGTGTAATACCGGGGGGGGGGGGGTATGGTGTGTGGGCTGAAGCTGGTGTAATCCCGGGGGGGGGGGGGGGTTTATGGTGTGGTCCGTCCGCCGCCCCCCGGCCCATGGAGAACCAGCCGCCACTGGTTTTAACATGACAAAATGCGTAAAATGTCAAGGGGTATGAATACTTTTTCAAGGCGCTGTATTAATGGTTATCATTGGAAAACACGGGAAACGACATGTCATGCGACTTTGATTTCCAAAGTTGCATGCCAAGTGTGGATGGGGCCTAGGTGTGGTGCACAGCCTGCCTGATACGTCTAATGGATTGTTTAGGTAAGCGATCTCTTTCTGTATTGGCACACAGCCCAAAGCTGATGTTTAATTGTCAAGGAAATGCAGACTGAGGAAACTGCTGGAGTGGAACCACAAAATTGTAATTAAAATAAGGACGCGCCGGTTATTAACGGTGAACTCTGGGCAGAAATAAAGAAAACACAGAGTAATGCTGTTTTCTATTCATTAAAAAAACACAAATCAGTAAATGTATTTTCTAAATGCGGTTTCAGTAAGTAGCTTAATATGATTTCCTGTGGCCTCTTGTAACCCCCCCTGTACACACGGCCAGGACAAGGGGTGGGCAGGAGGGAGTGGCTGCCATGGGCACTGTGGTTTCATGTGAGGTGCAGGGGCACCACAAGAAGAGTGGGGGGAGGGGGTTTGTATTGGGAGGGGGAATTTAGGGGGCAACAGGAGGTAAGAATTGTTCTAGTAGGGGAAATTTGAGGGGGGTGCTAGGAGTGATGATTTGGGGGATTTGTGTTGAGAGGGCAGATGGGGGAAGAGGATTTGTGCCAGGAGTGATGATTTGGGGGGATTTGTGTTGAGAGGAGAGATGGGGGAAGAGGATTTGTGCTAGAAGTGATGATTTAGGGAGGGGGGATTTGTGTTGAGAGGAGAGATGGGGAAGAGGATTTGTGCTAGGAGGGATGATTTAGGGAGGGGGATTTGTGTTGAGAGGAGAGATGGGGGAAGAGGATTTGTGCTAGGAGGGATGATTTAGGGAGGGGGATTTGTGTTGAGAGGAGAGATGGGGGAAGAGGATTTGTGCTAGGAGTGATGATTTAGGGAGAGGGATTTGTGTTGAGAGGAGAGATGGGGGAAGAGCATTCTGAACTCTGATAATACTCAGGACATTGAATGCAAGTATTTTCATTTCTCAATTCTACCTTATTTTTCTAATTGCTGAATTATGTCGCTATTTCTTTGAAACACCTTTTTCCGTAAATATTTTATTTGCACCAATTTTAACCTTTTTATTATTAAACTTTATTTTGAAAAGTGTTAATCTTGTCCCTAAGCTCTTAATGCAAACTAACAACGAACCTGTCTCTTAAAGAGTGCTATTGTATAGAATAAATCCTCTGAACATTCCTGTCTGTGGTGACAGTGTGTGTTACAGATGATTATTCTGAAAGTCAGAATTGGTATTTCTAAAATTACAAGCATCCGCTGGGCTCATAACGTAGCGGTGGTGGCAATGAAAGGGTTAATTGCTTAATTAGCCCGGTGACATTCGCTCTCAGCCTGCTGGCATCTAGATTGTGGTCCCGCAAGCTGGAAAATCTATGTGCGGGGTGCAGCTGAGAGTGGCATTGTTACGCAAGTGACGCCAGGGTGTGAGATTGGCTGGTCCTTGGTCACGAGTTAGTGAGAAGGGCAGGGATCTGATACCCGCCACCGTCACAGCCCCTTTCACACATACGGTCCGTTTGTCCGTTTTTCATCCATCCGTTGACGGATGAAAAACGGACATCAATGCATTTCTATGGAAAAACAGATGACAACGGATGATCATCCGTTAACATCCGTTTTCATCCGCTTCCGTCAATGTCTGTTTTTTGGAACGGATGAAAGCCCCATTTTTCATCCGTCAGAAAAACGGATCGGATGAAAAACGGATGTAAACGGACAAACGGTCTGTTTTTTATCCGTTTTTGTATTGGTAGTGGATGTAAAAAAAAAAAAAAATGGATGAACAATGGATGAAAAACGGATGAAAACGGACGAAAAACGGATGGAAAACTGATACATTTTGACGTGATTGAACTGATGAACTGAACGGACCGCATGTGTGAAAGGGCATTTTTTTGTATAATGTGAAACGATGATGTTACGCTGGGAATCTAGATCTTTATTCTAAGCAAAAAAATTGTGATTCTCATTTTATCCAGAATCATGCAGTTCTAGTACTCGGTTATATCTGAATCTCCAAATAACGAAAAATTTGTCCGAATATTTATTCAGAACGAAGCAAACCGCACATGTCTCTTACCCCTAATAAACAACAAAAACCAAATCTCAAAGACTGTTCGCTGTGTCTGTATGGAAGTGGAAATTGCTTGTGGTCTGGCATTGCAGGAGTGGGTAAAGCAGTGATCTGCCGCCCTTGCGGGGGTGGTATTACACTATTAGGCCCCTTTCACACATACAGTCCGTTCAGTTCATCAGTTCAGTCACGTCAAATGTATCAGTTTTTCATCCGTTTTTCATCAGTTTTTCATCCATTTTTCGTCAGTTGTCATCAGTTTTTCATCCGTTTTTCGTCAGTTGTTATCCGTTTTTCATCCGTTTTTCATCAGTTGTCATCCGTTTTTCATCCGTTTTTCATCCGTTGTCATCAGTTGACATCAGTTTTTCATCCGTTGTCATCCGTTGTCATCAGTTGACATCCGTTTTTCATCCGTTGTCATCCGTTGTCATCAGTTGACATCCGTTTTTCATCCGTTGTCATCCGTTTTTCGTCTGATCCGTTTTTTTGACGGATGAAAAATAGGGCATTCATCCGTTCAAAAAAACGGACATTGACGGAAGTGGATGAAAACGGATGTTAACTGATGATCATCAGTTGTCATCCGTTTTTACATAGAGATGCATTGATGTCCGTTTTTCATCCGTCAACGGATGGATGAAAAACGGACAAACGGACAGCATGTGTGAAAGGGGCCTTAGGGGAAGAGATTTTACACCCAAGTGTTGGAGCCCATGGAAGCAGCGATGCCCCGAAAATTAGTCACAGCAATCCAGCTGGGAAAACTGATGACACGTTGATTGCTCCTCTATCCCAATTAGCACCATTTAGATGCTCCTGATAAACAAATAGAAGCGTGATAGAGAACAGAAAATCTATACCTAAAAATACTCAGCGCGAGCGCGCCGCAAACCGCAGCAACAGCCAGTAACACTTTACTCACCACTCGGGGCTGTACTATCACAGGGTGATCCTTGGGTATCATCAAGCTCTGCTAAAAAGGACTCCAGCCAACTTTTCTTGTGCTCATTATCACTTCCTCTGAGAACCAAAGGCTGCCTTATTATCACCGGTGATGCTCAGAATAAAGTAAAATTGGGTCAGTGGCAGCCTTTACTCTTCGTGTTCCATTGCCAAACAATCAGCTGGAAAAGTTCCTTCCATTTAACCGCTTGACAACCGCCCGCCAGGGCCATCTTTAATATCGATTGAACCCTGGGCAAACATTTTCTTGGGCCCTCTTGAATCCACTTATAAATTATTTGCAGGCAGTGCTGGCTCAAGGGGCAGCTACTTTGGGCCCCACAACAATAACTGGACCCGGGGCAGCTGCCCCTTTTGCCCTGCTTTAAAGACAGCCCTGCCGCCCGCCGCATATATACTGCAGCAGGCTGGCTCGACTGTGCAAATCGCCGTACCTGTACGGTGATCTGCAGAAGCGATCCTGGGGGCGCACGCCCCCATTTGCCAGCGGGGAAGCTGATTCACGGGGCCAGCGACGGCAATTGCCGTCGGGCACCCGCGATCGCTCCCCGTGGAGAGAGAACGGCGGTCTGCTGTTGTAAACACAGCAGACCGTTGTTCTCTCAGCTAACACAGAGCTCTTGTGTTCCTCCTATTTAAGATCACAGGTCTCCGTATTGATGTCACAAGCCCATCCTCCTCACAGTTAGAAAGCACCCCCTAGGCCAGTGATGGCGAACCTTGGCACCCCAGATGTTTTGGAACTACATTTCCCATGATGCTTAGTGCATGAGCATCATGTGAATTGTAGTTCCAAAACATTTGGAGTGCCAAGGTTTGCCTTCACTGCCCTAGGAATACACTTAACCCTTTGATCGCCCCTGGGTTAACCCCTTCCCTGCCAGTGTCATTATTACAGTAACAGTCCATATTTTTTTTATATAATATAATTTTTTATATAATTTTTTATTTAATTTCTTGCTTTATTTGGATCATTAATTATTACATGGACATTATGTTATTATTCATTTGTTCACGACATATTAGCGCACTTTTGTAACCTATTTTATATATGTTATGATTTTTTCAAACATAATAGTACTTTTATTGCGCAATAGTAAAGAGAAATTTGATAGTACAGATTTTTTTTTTTTTTTTTACTAATCTAAAATACAGCCCATTCATTGTAATGTGCCTGTGCACACAGGAGCGTAAACAAGCGGCGTGCATTCTTCAGTAAAAACAAAATAGAGAAATCTGCATTTTTGGTCAGTAATTTACGGCTCATGCGTGCAAATACGCACAGTTGCGCATAAATGGGCGCAAATGGCCATTTACATAATGCATAAAACAAGAAAATGAGAATACGTTTCCGCGCATTTACGCAAAAATGTGCGTGGAATTGCGCGAACGCATATGCACGAAAATACGCGCAAATAAATAAAATAAAAAAAAACTTGATGAAAAAGTCGATGCTCAAACAGGAGTACTGTGTGCAAGAGGCCAGGCCAGGGATGGCAAACCTTGGCACCCCAGATGTTTTGGAATTTTCCCATGATGCTCATGCACTCTGCAGTGTAGTTGAGCATCATGGGAAATGTAGTTCCAAAACATCTGGGGTGCCAAGGTTCGCCAACACTGGTCTAGACGCTGTTAAGTGATGGCTAATGTAGATATGATGGAAAATAACATACAAATGTGCCAATAGTGTGAACACAACAATGCACTATTGCTATATAACCAAACACAACATAACATTACACAAGCATGGTCATTTTTTTCTTTAATCCCCCCCCCCCCCAAAAAAAAAAACGAAGGCAATTGTTTCTTTTACACAGTGCTTTTTGCAAACAAAATCTCACCCCTTTAGGGTTTAGGTGGACTTTAACCGCTTCCCGACCGCCCGCCGCAGTTATACTGCAGCAGGCAGTCCCTTCTGCACAAACCGACATAGGTATACGTCAGTCGCACACCTGCAGCTAGGGGGCAAGCGGGCACCGCCGCAGGCGCGCTCCCGCTCCTGCTCGTCAGCGGGGACTCCGATGCACGGGGCAGGCGGCTCCGATTGCCGTCTGACACCCGCGATCGTTCCCCGCTGAGAGAGAAGAATGGTCGGCTGTTGTAAACACAGCTGACCATTCTTCTCTCTGGAATGATCACAGAGCGCCTGTGATCCTTCTATATAGGATCATAGGTCTCTATGGTCATTTCAGAAGCAACGCCCCCCACAGTTAGAATCACTCCCCTAGGTACACATTTAACCCCTTGATCACCCACAGGGTTAACCCCTTTATAATTGTCAAAATTAATAAAAAATTAAAATAATAAAAATAAAAGCTACTGACACCAATCTCTGCCCTACTGACACTGTCCATTGCTCTACTGACACCGTCAGTATATATACACATTCACACACGCACATATGTGTTTGAGCTTTGGGGGGCACACCCTAATGGAATAGGCTGCGCACACCTATGCTGGTGTAGCACCCTACAGGTAGGTGCTAGGTAAATGTATAGTGGGCCTTGTCTGCCTAACAGCAGGACTGTGATTTATTCGGTTAGGGTGTCATGGATTCCAGGTGTGCCTGCTGAAGGGGAAGTCTCCCCACTGGCTCCTGTGAGAGGCTTCTCATAGGGCAGTGGAGGAAACCCAATCAGGGGACACATCCCAGCTTGTAACTACCCCAGAAGGCAGATTAGGCTGCAAAGGATTCCTTGGAGTGGGTATAAGTTTGGGGGGGGAAGTGCGTAGCACGGTGTCTTTGGCAGAAGCAGAGTCCCAGGAAGGAGAGTGTGGCTGTCTCTCCTCCTGTCTGAGGAAGGTGGATGTCTCTGGGTGTCGTCTGTGAATCCAGAGAGTGCTGAGTTGAGCTGAGGGGATCCGGTGTGCTGATAACAAGTGGAGAGCAAGAGGGGTCCAGTCCCAGGAAAGCCTACACAGGTCGTGAGTACTGAGGATTGCCCCTGGGGGTCTGCCTAGAGTCAGAGGAGACCACTCCGAAAGAGGTTCTGGGATCCAGTGTCAGCTAGCTGCAAAGGGGGTACCTAGGTTGAGGACCCTGAAGTTACAGAGGGGGTACATAGTCAGTGAACCCCGAAGAAATCAAGGTTAAAGGGGGCACCTGCAGTTGGGCCCTGAATTGTACAGAGTGTCAATTGAGAGTTGCAGCTTTACAGAAATCTACCACATACTACCTCAAGCCAGTGCAAGGTGGGAGGGAAATATTCAGTGACTTTGCAATGCAGCAGTTCTACAATTCACAGTCCTGGGTCTTCTGGACTTAAAGTCGAGGATCCAGCACTTCTATCAAGCTACAGTGTGTTCTCAGTGTCAGTGAGCGTCGGCTGGTGCCAAGGAAGCGCCAACGGCCATTTTTCCTGGATTAAGTCCCAAGTGTATTTAGTTAAAGCCAGAGATGTATAGTAACTAAGTAGAACTACTTCACTACTGTACTTAAGTACCGAAAGGCGGTATCTGTACTTTCCTAGAGTAGAATTTTTTTCTCCTACTTCCACTTTTACTTCACTACATTTTTTCGATGATTTCAATACTTCTACTCCAATATTTTTTTTTTTGTGCTGCATAGTTACTCGTTACAATTATAAAAATTACCACTGCCAGAACAGTAGATGGCAGGTTTCATGAAGCTCAAAACATGTGTGTAATGTCATGTGTAAATCAGCGCATACGAAAATAAATGCCACTGTATGTATAAATAAAATGGTCTACATATCTGCTGTTAAGGGGAAAGAGAACCTCCCCCAACCAAGGAGAGTCACAAGCGTACATAGAACTTTTTTCTGGTAAGAGGCTGATTTCGATTTTTTCACTGGAAGTTGAGAGCACAGGTTTTGCAGTTTTGTTTCACTGGAAGAGTCTATTTGGATATTATTTTGCACTTACCTTCATCCGCCGGGTAAGGGGGGAATCCACAAGGTGGTGGGAGGAGTCTGCACCTATTATTTGGAATAGCACCTGTTTGATTCCTGCACCTTTGAAAATATATTCATCTTGTTTTGTCACATATATATGGTATTATGGTATTTTGGCATTATACAGTGGGTACGGAAAGTATTCAGACCCCCTTAAATTTTTCACTCTTTGTTATATTGCAGCCATTTGCTAAAATCATTTCGGTTCATTCCTCTTCCTCATGAATGTACACATAGCACCCCATACTGACAGAAAAACACAGAATTGTTGACATTGTTGCAGATTTATTAAAAAAGAAAAACTGAAATATCACATGGTCCTAAGTATTCAGACCCTTTGCTCAGTATTTAGTAGAAGCCCCCTTTTGATCTAATACAGCCAGGAGGAGTCTTTTTGGGAAAGATGCAACAAGTCTTTCACACCTGGATTTGGGGATCCTCTGCCATTCCTCCTTGCAGATCCTCTCCAGTTCTGTCAGGTTGGATGGTAAACGTTGGTGGACAGCCATTTTTAGGTCTCTCCAGAGATGCTCAATTGGGTTTAAGTCAGGGCTCTGGCTGGGCCATTCAAGAACAGTCACGAAGTTGTTGTGAAGCCACTCCTTCGTTATTTTAGCTGTGTGCTTAGGGTCATTGTCTTGTTGGAAGGTAAACCTTCGGCCCAGTCTGAGGTCCAGAGCACTCTGGAGAAGGTTTTTGTCCAGGATATCCCTGTACTTGGCCGCATTCATCTTTCCCTTGATTGCAACCAGTCGTCCTGTCCCTGCAGCTGAAAAACACCCCCACAGCATGATGCTGCCACCACCATGCTTCACTGTTGGGACTGTATTGGACAGGTGATGAGCAGTGCCTGGTTTTCTCCACACATACCGCTTAGAATTAAGGTCAAAAAGTTCTATTTTGGTCTCATCAGACCAGAGAATCTTATTTCTCACCATCTTGGAGTCCTTCAGGTGTTTTTTAGCAAACTCCATGCGGGCTTTCATGTGTCTTACACTGATGAGAGGCTTCCGTCGGGCCACTCTGCCATAAAGCCCAGACTGGTGGAGGGCTGCAGTGATGGTTGACTTTCTACAACTTTCTCCCATCTCCTGACTGCATCTCTGGAGCTCAGCCACAGTGATCTTTGGGTTCTTCTTTACCTCTCTCATCAAGGCTCTTCTCCCCCGATAGCTCAGTTTGGCCGGACGGCCAGCTCTAGGAAGGGTTCTGGTCGTCCCAAACGTCTTCCATTTGAGGATTATGGAGGCCACTGTGCTCTTAGGAACCTTAAGTGCAGCAGAAATCTTTTTGTAACCTTGGCCAGATCTGTGCCTTGCCACAATTCTGTCTCTGAGCTCTTCAGGCAGTTCCTTTGACCTCATGATTCTCATTTGCTCTGACATGCATTGTGATCTGGAAGGTCTTATATAGACAGGTGTGTGGCTTTCCTAATCAAGTCCAATCAGTATAATCAAACACAGCTGGACTCAAATGAAGGTGTAGAACCATCTCAAGGATGATCAGAAGAAATGGAAAGCACCTGAGTTAAATATATGAGTGTCACAGCAAAGGGTCTGAATACTTAGGACCATGTGATATTTCAGTTTTTCTTTTTTAATAAATCTGCAACAATGTCAACAATTCTGTGTTTTTCTGTCAGTATGGGGTGCTATGTGTACATTCATGAGGAAGAAGAATGAACTTAAATGATTTTAGCAAATGGCTGCAATATAACAAAGAGTGAAAAATTTAAGGGGGTCTGAATACTTTCCGTACCCACTGTATATATGGACTTTTTAGTGACTTTGATTTCCTACACTCTTACTTTTTTTTCATTATTGGAATATATTGTTGTATATCACATTAGTTTATATATGATTTTGCGCACCAATAAGCTGTGGGGGAAAAAAACATGCAGGGAAGAGAAGGAGGGATGCTTTGAGCCCCGGTTCACACTTCTGCGAGTGCCGGGTTCGCATGTAATATCGGAGCGCACTGCTCCGACATTACATGCGATCAGCTGTGCGGTGCGAGTTTAAAAATACAGTTTGTACGGCTAAATTCGCATCGCACCCGGAGCAAACACGCACAGGAGGCATTTTTGCAGCCGCATCAGGATCGGATCGCACAGCGGTTCACACTTGTGCGATCCGCTCCTGTGCGAACTGCACGATCGCACTGCGATATGCGATCAAACTGGGGGTGTCGTTAAGATTACATTGACACCCCCAGCGTATCGCATATGGCAGTGTGAACTGCCGGGGGTGCGTGTGCGATGCGGGAACAGGCTGCGAATTCGCAGCCTTCCCGCATCGCATAAATGTGAACCGAGCCTAAAGGGGAAAGGGAGGGACATACTTTATCTGTTTTTGCTTACAAAAAGTTACAGCCAAAGGAATTGTGATTGTTCTTTAGGTTAATCATTTGAAATAATAAAAAACAATATAGTGTTCAAACTTTTGACTTCTTTCTTTAATAACTACATAACACAGTACTTGTACTTTTACTTTCAGTACTTGAGTAGCAATTTTTTTTTAAAAACTACTGGTACTTTTACTTTCAGTACTTGAGTAGCAAAATTTTTAAAAAAACTACTTGCAATACTTAAGTACGGAAAATGTTGAATACTTTAGTATTTCTACTCAAGTCACTTTTTGAAAGAGCACTTCCACTTCTACTCAAGTCACTTTTTGATCGAGCACTTGTACTTTTACTCAAGCATGGGTTTCGAGTACTTTATACAAGTGTGGTTAAAGCCAAAGGAGTATCCCACTCATTCCCTTCTCCCATCCCCTTAACTACAATAAAACCACAAAACCAAGATGCCGGAGTTGTCAATGTCTCAGTTCTCACACCCAGGGTCGCAGCTCACATGGGCTGGAGAGGTAACCGGTAACAACGGCAGACCCACATCAGGCCCAATGTCTGGAAAACCTGCTACACCTATAACATTACACAAGCATGGTCCATTGTTGCCACCATTAGGAAACCTAACCCAGAAAATGCCATGCATTGTGCCATACATGTAGACAGGCAGCAACTGGGAGAGGCTGCAAGTAAAAACATTTTTTAATTTTTCTATAAAAAAAAAACCCCAAAGGCAATTGTTTCTTTTACTCTGTTCTTTTTGCAAACAAAATCTCACCCCTTTAGGGTTAAGGTGGACTTTAATAAAACCTGAATTTAGGATGAAGAAAATGATCACAGAGACATTTCCAGGGACCAGAATTTATTACAGATTTCTAACCCCAGACGCAGCCTTTGGGAATGGAGGACAATTGGCCGCTGTGGACCGCATATAACGGTGGCCTTGTTCTCATTACAGAAGAGGTTAAATGTTGGCATTTACCAGCGAGGGCATTTTAATTAGCCGCAAGCTACAAGAAGACAGGGAACGTCTTTGTCCCTCATTACAGAACAGTTGGGGTGTGACAAGTTGTTGGGGTGTTAAAGAGACCCCCCCCCCCCCTCCATTATCTCACTTCTTTCTAGAACTGAAGCAAATTTCGGCTTTCAGATGCTGTTTGTTTGTGTGTTGGCAAGTGGTAAGAAATGCGGTTTATATTTAGAGTCTCGGCTTCCTTCTTATTTGTTTCGTCTCTGTGGGAGAAGAAGAAATCAGTGAATTGTAAGAAAAGTCACACTGTGAGATCTAAGGGAACGAGAATTCCTGTTCCTGTACATGTGCAATGTATAAAGAGGAGCTGACTGATCACCGCCATGGTCTTCCAATTATCCACCTACAAACCACTTATCTCCATTCCACCATCTTTATCACCTCCCAAGGATTGGATGATAAAATCCAGCGCACCTTCCAGTAGACCAGATACAGATTTGCAGATGCAGATCTCATTTGGAATGAAGTGTGCCAGGGCCGTCTTTAACACAGGGTAAAAGGGGGCAGCTGCCCCGGGCCCAGTCGTTATTGTGAGGCCCAAAGCAGCTGCCCCTTGCGCACACACTGCCCGCAAATAAGCGGATTTGGGAGGACCCAAAAAACGTTTTGCCCATGGTCCAATCAATATTAAAGATGGCCCTGAAGTGTGTGCATGTTTCTGATACTCGTTGGAGGATGTGCATGCATAGGCGTGTGCACGGGGTGTGCCAGGTGTGCAGGGCTGGGACAAGGGGTGGGCAGGAGAGACGGCTGCCCTGGACACTGTGGTATCATGTGAGGTGAGGGGGCACCACAAGGAGGTTGTAGGGAGGGGATTTGTGTTGGGAGAGGGGCAGCAGGGAATGAGAATTGTTCTAGGAGGGGACATTTCATGAGGTGTGCTAGGAGTGGTGATTTGAGGGTATTTATGTTAGGAGGGCCGGGGGGATGGGGGAAGAAGATTTGTGCTAGGAGTGGGAATTTGGGGGGGATGTTATGGAAGAAAATGGTAGGGGGTAACTATTTGTTCTAGGAGTATTTGTGCTAGGAGGGGAAATTGGGGGGGGGGGGGGGATTTGTGCTAGCAGGGATGATTGGGGGTATTTGTGCTAGGAGGGGAAATTTGGGGGGGGGGGGGGTTTGTACTAGGATGGGGGATTGGAAAGAATATGTGCTGGGGCGGATTTGGAGTGGGGGGGGGGGGCGGGAATTTGTGCTAGCATTGATGATCGAGAGTATTTGTGCTAGGAGGGGAAATTGGGGGGGGGGGGATTTGTACTAAAATGGGGGATTGGGAAGAATTTGTGCTGGGGACGGATTTGGAGTGGGGGAGAGGATTTGTGCTCAGAGGGGAAATTTGAGGGGTAGAGGATTTGTACTAGGAGGGTGGATTTGTGCTGGGGGCATAATGGGGAATGAGAGGATTTCGGATGTTGGGAGGGTCAAAGATTTGTGCTGGGAGGGGGGGATTTCAGCAGGGGGTGGATTTGTACTGGGAGGAGGGGGATTTAATGATTGGGGGTAAGCATGCAGATAAGTGCTTGATATATATATTTTTTTTTGGGGGGGGGATTTTTGCTGATACATAATGCTTTATATACCTTGAAGGGGAGCGCAATTTGACATGTTCGCCCTGGGCTTTAGATGACTTTGTCCCAGCACTGTAGGTGTGCCTGGGCACACCCTAATCACCTCATAAGGGGGAAAAAATTCTCCTTGTTGTGAGTCCCTTTCTATGTCTCAAAAATGAGACATCAGGGATCTGTTTAGACCCAACGGGGCTCCAAAAAAATTGTAAAAAAAATCTTTAAAGAAAAAAAAAAGTTTAAAAAATAAATAAAAAATAAAAAACGACTACACCCATCCACTGCTCTACTGACACATCGACTGCTCTACTGACACATCCACTGTCCTACTGACACATCGACTGCTCTACTGACACCCTCTACTGCTCTACTGATACCATCCACTGTCCTACTGACACCATCCACTGCTCTACTGACACCACCCACTGTCCAACTGACACCATTCACTGTCCTACTGACACCCTCCACTGCTCTACTGACACCATTCACTGCCCTACTGACACCATTCACTGCCCTACTGACACCATCCACTGCTCTACTGACACCATCCACTGTCCTACTGACACCCATCACTGCTCTACTGACACCCTCCACTGCTCTACTGTCACATCGACTGCTCTACTGTCACCCTCCACTGCTCTACCGACATCATCCACTGCTCTACTGACACCGTCCACTGCTCTACTGACACCATCCACTGCTCTACTGACACCATCCACTGCTCTACTGACACCATCCACTGTCCTACTGACACCATCCACTGCTCTACTGACACCATCCACTGCCCTACTTACACCCTCCACTGCTCTACTGACACCATCCACTGTCCTACTGACACCATCCACTGCCCTACTGACACCATTCACTGTCCTACTGACACCCTCCACTGTCCTACTGACACCGTCCACTGCCCTACTGACACCATCCACTGCTCTACTGACACCATCCACTGCTCTACTGACACCATCCACTGTCCTACTGACACCATCCACTGCTCTACTGACACCATCCACTGCTCTACTGACACCAATTGGCTCTGCCAAGTAGCATTGGACCTGGAACTTTGTGTGAACCATCAAACGGGCGGCCAATCAGCTACAGCTCAAGGATCCCCCAGCAATCCCTGAGGAAATTCTAGGGCTCCACGGAACTCTAGTTGAGAATGGCTGCTCTCTATATATCACACTAAGAATCTAGATCAGTCTCACTTTATTTCTAAATTGTTTGCCTAAATATGATGGCCAGGAAGAGCGAGATGACCCCCTCCTTCCTTGTATAGCTTTACGAAGCAAGCAGAGAAGTCAGCAATACTTAATTAATCATTATCCTTGCAATTTAACAAAACTTTTAGTGTTGAAAGATTTCTGCTTGTCAACATCTTTTCACACAGGAAGACTGATAAATGGGAGCACTTCAGTCTGTTACAGAGAAGAGATGAAGGCCGATTAAGCACCCTTTCACACATTGCTACAAGGAATTAAAGCCTGCTTATGAGCCATTTCAAAATTGCAGACGATAACATTTTTTTCCCAGAGTACTCTGCTGGTACAGTGGTGGAGAGGATTGTGGGTAGCGGCATGAAATTGCTAACTCCATCGCCTTGCACGCAACGAATAGGTTGCAGTATATGTTTTTGGCAAAGTAAATGTTTTAGGAAGAGGAGCTGCTGTAATCACTAAATGCAACCAATTAATGGATATGTAAACTCAATCACTAAGATCTCCTATAAGCTTTAAATTGGTTGTAAATCTCTGACATAAAATATGAACAAAATCTATCCCTCTATAAAGTGTACTTATCTCATTCCAGAGCACTAAGTTTCGTTCCTCTGCTATCTACGTAAGTCACTTCTGACAAGTTTTCCTGACGTCATGATATATTAGGGTGACAGGGGAGGAAGGACTGGGCCAGGGGGCAGGGGGGCAACTTAGTTACATAGTTAGTGAGGTTGAAAAAAGACATCAGTCCATCCAGTTCAACCTATGATGTGTGTGTGTGTTTGCTGTTAACCGTACATTGTATACCCCTGTATGTTGTGGTCTTTAAGGTGCCCGTCTAATAGTTTTTTGAAACTATCGATGCCACTGCTTGTGGAAGAGAATTCCACATCCTTACTGCTCTGACAATAAAGAACCCCCTACGTACTTTAAGGTTAAACCGCCTTTCCTCTAGTTTTAGTGAGTGGCCACGTGTCTTATTGTATCTCCTTTCTCTGAATAGTTTGTTATTTATGCTAGGGTTGCCAGTACAATATTTGTACATTGATCTCATATCCCCCCTCAATCGTCTCTTCTCCAGAGAGAATAAGTTCAGTGCTTGTAGTCTTTCCTCATAGTTGATGCCCTCCATTCCCCTAATTATTTTTGTTGCCCTTCTCTGGACTCTCTCCAGTTCCAGCACATCCTTCCTGAGGACCGGTGCCCAGAACTGGACGGAATACTCCAGATGTGGCCGGACCAGAGTCTTGTAGAGTGGGAGAATAATCTCTTTATTTCTGGAGTGAATCCCCTTTTTTATACATCCCAGTATTCTGTTGGCTTTGCTTGCAGCGGCTTGGCATTGCATGCCACTGCCAAGCCTGTTGTCCACCAGTACCCCCAAGTCCTTTTCCATCCTAGACTCACCCAGAGGTCCCCCCCCCCCCCCCCTAGTGAGTAGCTTGGCTTTCTGGCCCCCAGGTGCATTACTTTACATTTTTCAACATTAAACCTCATCTGCCATGTAGTTGCCCACCCCGTTATTTTGTTCAGGTCCGCTTGTAAGGTTTCCACATCCTGCATAGAAGATATTGGCATGCTTAGTTTAATATCATCCGCAAATACGGAGATTGTGCTAGATATCCCCTCCTCTAGATCATTTATGAATAAATTAAACAGGATTGATCCCAGGACAGAACCCTGGGGGACCCCACTTTCCACACCCGCCCAATCCGAGTACTCCCCATTAATCACCACCCTTTGCACTCTTCCCTGGAGCCAGTTCTCTATCCAGGTACTCACCTTATGGTCCATACCTACCTTCCTTAGTTTGTACAGTAAGCGTTTGTGGGGAACGGTGTCAAAGGCCTTTGCAAAGTCCAGATACACCACATCCACAGGCTTTCCTTTATCTAGGTGGCAGCTCACTTCATCGTAGAAGGTTAATAGATTGCTTTGGCAAGAACGATTTTTTTGCAAGAACTGCCCCCTGGGCCGATCTGATGTCCTGTAAAAAGGCTGCACCGCTTCTGCCACAGACATGCCTCAAGGATTCCTGGTGAAAAGAACTAAAAAGTTCCTGCCGCTGACCTACTGGGTGCAGTGTTGCCAACCGTCCGTTTTTTCACGGACAGTCCGTAAATTCGGGGCACTTTTCTCCTGCCCGTAAATGCCCGTAGCAGGAGAAAAGTGCCCGTTAAAACAATGGCTTCGGCGAGACAATCTGACTGCGCATGCGCGGCGTGCGCCTCGGTCCCATCGCCGGACACTCTAACAGTCAGTGAGTCTCGTCATCATCTCCTCCTCCCCCGCCTGACCGCCTCTGCCTGTGCCCTGCCCATGGCCCGCCCAGAATGTTCCCGCCACTGCCGCCGCGGCCGCTACCTCCCCCAGCAGCCTGAGCCTATCGGATCCACGGTGAGAGTAGCTGTGGCTAGAAGAGGAGCACACAGTCAGGACTCAGGAGCCGAGGACACTCATGGAACTTGTGAGAAGGGGGCAGACCCGGCAGAGCCAGAGAAGGACAGTGCCTATGGGGACTAAAGGGGACAGGGAAATTGGGAATGACAGTGCCTGTGGGGACTAAAGGGGACAGGGAAATTGGGAATGACAGTGCCTGTGGGGACTAAAGGGGACAGGGAATGACAGTGCCTGTGGGGACTAAAGGGGACAGGGAATGACAGTGCCTGTGGGGACTAAAGGGGACAGGGAAATTGGGAATGACAGTGCCTGTGGGGACTAAAGGGGACAGGTAGGAATGACAGTGCCTGTGGGGACTAAAGGGGACAGGGAATGACAGTGCCTGTGGGGACTAAAGGGGACAGGGAATGACAGTGCCTATGGGGACTAAAGGGGACAGGGAAATTGGGAATGACAGTGCCTGTGGGGACTAAAGGGGACAGGGAAATTGGGAATGACAGTGCCTGTGGGGACTAAAGGGGACAGGGAATGAAAGTGCCTGTGGGGACTAAAGGGGACAGGGAATGACAGTGCCTGTGGGGAGTAAAGGGGACAGGGAAATTGGGAATGACAGTGCCTGTGGGGACTAAAGGGGACAGGGCAATTGGGAATGACAGTGCCTGTGGGGACTAAAGGGGACAGGGAAATTGGGAATGACAGTGCCTGTGGGGACTAAAGGGAACAGGGAAATTGGGAATGACAGTGCCTGTGGGGACTAAAGGGGACAGGGAATGAAAGTGCCTGTGGGGACTAAAGGGGACAGGGAATTACAGTGCCTGTGAGGACTAAAGGGGACAGGGAATGACAGTGCCTGTGGGGGCTGAAGGGGACAGGGAATGACAGTGCCTATGGGGGCTGAAGGGGACAGGGAATGACAGTGCTGTGGGGGCTGATTCTGAAGGGGACACAGAAGGACAGTACTATGGGGTCTGAAGGGGGCACAGAAGGACAGTACTATGGGGTCTGAAGGGGGCACAGAAGGACAGTACTATGGGGGCTGAAGGGGGCACAGAAGGACAGTACTATGGGGGCTGAAGGGGGCACAGAAGGACAGTACTATGGGGGCTGAAGGGGACACAGAAGGACAGTACTATGGGGGCTGAAGGGGGCACAGAAGGACAGTACTATGGGGTCTGAAGGGGACACAGAAGGACAGTACTATTTGGTCTGAAGAGGGCACAGAAGGACAGTACTATGGGGGCTGAAGGGGGCACAGAAGGACAGTACTATGGGGGCTGAAGGGGGCACAGAAGGACAGTACTATTTGGTCTGAAGGGGGCACAGAAGGACAGTACTATGGGGGCTGAAGGGGACACAGGACAGTACTATGGGGGCTGAAGGGGACACAGAAGGACAGTACTATGGGGGCTGAAGGGGACACAGAAGGACAGTACTATGGGGGCTGAAGGGGGCACAGAAGGACAGTGCTGTAGAGGGTATATGAAGGTGGGCAGAGGAGGACTCTGCTGTGGGAGGGTGATGTAAAAGGTGGCAGAGGTGGACACTGATGTGGAGGGTGAAGTGGAGCAGATTAGGACACTACTGTTGGGGGGGGAATGGGGGGTGTCTGCAGCCTCTAAATACCTCCTGTACCATGTCCGCGCAGCCTCTGACCATCTCCTGTAGAACGTTCGCAGTCTCTGACCTCCTCCGGTATCATGTTCGCAGCCTCTAACCACCTCCTGTATGATGTCCACAGCATCTGACCACCTCCCGTATCATTTCCGCAGCCTCTGACCACCCTCAGGTAAGTGACAGCACTGCCAGGCCAGGCTAAGGGGGGGTCACTGATGCAAGGGCTGGGTGAATACAATAATGTAAGGGGGAACTGATATAAAGGTTTCCCCCTTATAGCAGGGAATCCCCCCCTTACCTTAGTGTAATTAATCTGTGGAAGGTGGTCTCTGGTCACCAGAGTCCCCCCCCCCCCATCAGAGTTCCTGATATTCCTCTCTACATCAGAGTCTGCAGGATTCTCCCCTTACAGTGCAAAGGGGGAACTCTGCGGACTCTGATGTAAAAGGGAACTCTGATGTAAAGGGGAATGCAGTGGACTCTGATATAAGGCGGTTTCTGGTCACCAGAGCCCCCTCTTAAATCAGAGTTCCCCCTTAAATCAAGATCTGCAGCATTCCTCTTTATGTCAGAGTTACACTGTAAGGGAAATCCTGCACACTCTGATATATGGGGGAACGCTGTGCTGGCTGGGTTATAATAATCTGATCTTCATGTAAATGGAGAAATATGTTTTTTGACTTTTGTTTAACCTAAACACATTGCTAATAGCACTATCTACATGTTTATAGTTTAAGTATTGATATTTGCACGGTTTAGCACTGAAAACAGCCTGTTTATGTACATTTTTGCAGTGCCAGTAAAAAATTTGTGCCGTCTGTAAATTTTGGACATTCTGCCAGTAAATTTCCCTCCGGGGGGTTGGCAACACTGACTGGGTGCGGGTTGAAGACAAGGACAGAGCGCAGTCCTCCCCCCAGCATGGATGGTGTAAACTGTGTCTGAGCAGAGGCCAGTTCCATGCCCCACTGGAGACTCTTCTGCCCTGGCCAGCCCCAACCGAGCTGTCCCAGCTGTCCCCAACCTCCCCCTGCTGGCCAGGTAGGGAACCCAGATTCAGCCAGTAAATAAGAGAGTATCTGGAGCAGGGCTTCAGCTTGGAATGGGGGTCAGGAGGAGGATTTGGAGAGGGGGCGGGGGATGAGGGAAAGTGGGAGGGGACCGAGTCGCTGCACCATGGGCCTCTGGCTTGTACTTGCCCCCTGGGCCAAAAGTTGCCAGTCTGCCAGGGGAGGGAGCTCCAGCACACAGCCTGTGATTGACAGCCTTGGCTCTGCCCCCCATCCCCCCTCCCAGCTCAAATCCTCAATCTCTGCAAATACCATCTTCCCCCCCCCCCGCACACAAATCGACCCCCCCCCCCCCCCCACCAAAAAAAAAAATCACTCCTCTTAGCACAAATCCTACACCTCTAGTACACATCCTCTCCTCCCACTCCAAATCCCCCCTCCCAGCACAAATTCCCCTTATCCACCCTCCTAGCACAACAACCCCCCCCCCCCCACTTCTGCTGCTAGCACAAGTCCCCTCCACCATATCACCACTTCTAGCAATAAAAACCCCAAATCCCCCCCTTCTAGCATAAATCCTCTTCCCCCATTTCCCCCTCCCAACACCAACCTCCCAAATCACAACTTATAGCACCCCCCAAATTTTCCCTCCTAGAACATGATGAATCCAACATAATATTCAGCCTACTGGCTCTCTTGTGGCAGATCCAAGTACCACTTCAGGGTCCCCCTGACCATTAATACCTTTTTTGGTCCTCCTGACTATGAAACACATCCTAGTGTTTATGCACAGATGCTGAACCTCAGCTCTGTGTTTTCCTTACAGCTTCCCAGCTGCTCTGTCCCTCATGGACTCTCTCTCTGACTCAGGACTTGGTCTGTCCCTCATGGACTCTCTCTAAGACTTGGGCCTTGCTCTGTCCCTCATGGACTCTCTCTCAGGCTCGGGTCTTGCTCTGTCCCTCATGGACTCTCTCTCAGACTTGGGCTTTGCTCTGTCCCTCATGGACTCTCTCTCAGGCTCAGGTCTTGCTCTGTCCTTCATGGACTCTCTCTCAAACTCAGGCCTTGGTCAGCCCTCATGGACTCTCTCTCAGATTCGGGCCTTGCTCTATCCCTCATGGACTCTCTCTCAAATTCAGCCTTTGTCTATCCCTCATGGACTCTCTCTCAAACTCAGCTTTTGTCTGTCCCTCATGGACTCTCTCTCAGACTCGGGCCTTGCTCTGTCCCTCATGGACTCTCTCTCAGATTCAGGCCTTGCTCTGTCCCTCATGGAATCTCTTCCAGCCTCGGATCTTGCTCTGCCCCTCATGAACTCTGTCAGACTCGGGCCTTGCTCTGTCCCTCATGGACTCTCTCTCAGACTTGGGCCTTGCTCTGTCCCTCATGGAATCTCTTCCAGCCTCGGATCTTGCTCTGCCCCTCATAAACTCTGTCAGACTCGGGCCTTGCTCTGTCCCTCATGGACTCTCTCTCAGACTTGGGCCTTGCTCTGTCCCTCATGGACTCTCTCTCAGATTCAGGCCTTGCTCTGTCCCTCATGGAATCTCTTCCAGCCTCGGATCTTGCTCTGCCCCTCATGAACTCTGTCAGACTCGGGCCTTGCTCTGTCCCTCATGGACTCTCTCTCAGACTTGGGCCTTGCTCTGTCCCTCATGGACTCTCTCTCAGACTTGGGCCTTGCTCTGTCCCTCATGGACTCTCTCTCAGACTTGGGCCTTGCTCTGTCCCTCATGGACTCTCTCCCAGCCTCGGGTCTTGCTCTGTCCCTCATGGACTCTCTCTCAGACTCAGGCCTTGCTCTGTCCCTCATGGACTCTCTCTCAGACTCGGGCCTTGCTCTGTCCCTCATGGACTCTCTCTCAGGCTCGGGTCTTGCTCTGTCCATCATGGACTCTCTCCCAGCCTTGGGTCTTGCTCTGTCCCTCATGGACTCTCTCTCAGACTCGGGCCTTGCTCTGTCCCTCATGGACTCTCTCTCAGGCTCGGGTCTTGCTCTATCTCTCATGGACTCTTTCTCAAAATCAGGCCTTATTCTGTCCCTCATGGACTCTCTCTTAAGCTTGGGCCTTGGTCTGTCCCTCATGGATTCTCTCTCAAACTTGGGCCTTGCTCTGTCCCTCATGGACTCTCTCTCAAACTTGGGCCTTGCTCTGTCCCTCATGGACTCTCTCTCAAACTTGGGCCTTGCTCTGTCCCTTATGGACTCTCTCTCAAACATGGGCCTTGCTCTGTCCCTCATGGACTCTCTCTCCGGCTCGGGCCTTTCTCTGTCCCTCATGGACTCTCAACCAGCCTCGGGTCTTGCTCTGTCCCTCATGGACTCTCTCTCAGAATTAGGCCTTGGTCTGCCCTCATGGACTCTCTCTCCGACTCGGGCCTTTCTCTGTCCCTCATGGACTCTCACCCAGCCTCGGGTCTTGCTCTGTCCCTCATGGACTCTTTCTCAAACTCAGGCCTTGGTCTGTCCCTCATGGACTCTCTCTCAGGCCTTGGTCTGTCCCTCATGGACTCTCTCTCAAACTCAGGCCTTGCTCTGTCCCTCATGGACTCTCTCTCAAGCTCAGGCCTTGGTCTGTCCTGACTTGAACACCATGATGCACACTAGCACCTCTCACAGCTCCCTTCACACACTGACCCCCATCGGGAGGGTGGGGGTCCTGAGCTCTATCTCTGGCTCTCATATGAAGCCAGCACACACCTGTACCATTAGTGTGCTCCCTTCCTACATAATCTTGCGTAAACCACCATGTTACCCAGTGGCACGGGCTCACCATGGTACAGGGTTTTTCAACCACTTTAACACACCTTATAGGTATAAATGGGCCCTTAGTGTTTACAAGCTTTAAAGAATTTCCCAAGGGCCATTCACACTTGTGCATGTTGGCAACGCACGCTATAATTCAGGTGATAATGAGTGTTGCTACAGTGTAGCAATTCAGTGTAAATGTCCCCCCCCCAATGCACAGTAGATTCTAACGCATTTCAGTGCACCACAATGTATAAACCATACGTTGTAGTGCTCTTCTTTCTTATAAATGGGCCATGCACAATTTGTTTTATCTATTGTGATGTGTTGGCAGCCCATTTATAATGAATGAGATGCCTTGACAGAGCCCAGGTTAACACGTGCCATAATACATAGCAGTGGGAATACCCTAAAGCAGGGGTGTCAAACTCAATTTCATTGCGGGCCGCATTAGCTCTCATTGGTTGCTTTCAAAGGGCCAGTTGTATCTGTAATACTAGATGTCCAAAGCATCCCATCCCCCCATATATGATGCCAAGAGCCACCCCACCATCAGAAGTCAAGAACCCCCCACCCTCCCTTACATCACAGTGCACCCCCTTGCCTTGTGCTGCTGCCAGGAAGAAGCTGGGGAGCTGAGAATCAGAAAGTGCAGGGTCTGGAGAAGGACCAGAGTAGGGCTGGAGCCAGTTGCTGGAGTTTGCTGAATGATGAGAATGTGGGGGAGGGGGGGGCGATAAGGGGGTGCTATGGCTGCACAAAGAGGAGCAGGATCTGTAGGAAGAGTTCTGAAGGACTAGAACGTCTGTCAGGTTTTTATTGCTTTCTGCATTCCTGCTAGGGAGATTTACCCTCTCTATTTGTCCTGGTCACTGACAGTAAGGCTGCATTCACACTTGAGCGTAGCTTTTTTGCGCGTTTTTTTTTTTTTTTTTAATTCTTTTTATTTCAATATGTGCATAAAAACGAACATTCCAAACATCCTTTCAACAAAGGGACAAAACAATATAAAATAAAAAATTATACAGTATCCAAATAATTATCTGTTTACTTAGTATTCATAATCTCTTTATGCCAAGGTATATCCATTTAGCTTAATTGATCGCCGTTATCCTGGTGTGCCCCAACCCCTTGCTCCATTGCATTCATAGATTTATTTCCGCATCATACTATGTGCATCCCTCTATATCCTCTTAGTTATCTCCTTATATTCAACCATTGGTTAATGTTGATTGACTCCAATTATCCCAAATTTTATTATATTTCGTTGAGCATCCTCTATGCATATACAATACTTTTTCAAATGGTAAAATCGGATTTACCGCTCTTATCCAGTTCTTAACAGCAGGGGGCTTCACTTGAATCCATTTAACTGTGATTGTTTTCCTTGCCATAAACAGCGTTTCTCTAAGCATTATCTTGTGATATCTAGACCATGTTATTTCATCTAATATACCCAGCAAACAGGTTTCTGGGGTCAAAGGTACAGGCATATTCAGGACAGAGGATAATATTTGAATTATTTCCTGCCAGAATCTTGATATCACTGGACAAAACCACATAATATGTATAAAGTCTGCCCGCTTAGCACTGCATCTCAAACATTTTGCGCATTTTTTAATGCATTTTTTACCGCGATTTTCAGGCGTTTTTGGAGGCAGGCATTGACATCTATCAAAAACGCTGGTAATCAGCCCAAAAAGAAGCTCATGTACTTTTTTCAGCTACAGGCGTTTTGCTTCAGGCGTAAAAACGCTCAGATGTGAACAGGGGCCATATAAATTTATGGGGTTTTACTTGTTGGGCGTTTTGGAACGTTTTTTTTTTTAGCGTTTTTGGAGCTGAAAAACACTCAAAAACACCCAGGTGTGAATGGAGCCTAAGGGATGGTTCACGCACTACAGATCAGTTACGGATGCGTTTCTGCATGTGCGTTTTTAACGCGTTTTTGGCGTGTTCTGGTGCATTTTTTATGCGTTTCCGGATGCATTCCAGTTGCTTTATTTATTTATTTTTTTCCCGGGTTTTTTCTTTTCAATGATTTTTATTGAAAGTATTCAGAGTACAAATATAAAAAGCAACAATAGAAAACATTATGTAACAGTATAACAGTCTCAGTGGTCGGCTAGTACAGCCTCAAGAAGACAATCATAAGAAATACATCGGAGAACTTGCTACATGCAACAAGAGGAACTGTGCGGTGTATGAGCCTGAAGGTTCCCACACAAGTAGGTATTTCCCGGGTTTTTTCAACTGTACTAAGGTTCTGTGCGTTTTTGATGCGTTCCAGTGCATTCCGGTGCATTTTTGATGCATTTTATTGCGTTCTATAACAGTCCAGCCCAGGAAAAATGCAGTAGGTTCTATTTTTTTTTTTTTTTTGTTGCAACTGGAACGCCCTGGTGTGAACTAAACCATTGGAAATCATATAACCTACTTTCCATGCGTTTATGCAGAAAAAGCACACTGGGCTTCATGTGGTGTTAACTGGCCCTTAGGCCTGGCTCACCCCACAAAAACGCACTCCAGATTCGTTCTGGATGCATTTCTGCATGCCCGTTTTTAACGCGCTTTTGACGTTTGTGCATTTTTGCGTTTATGGATGCATTCCAGATGCTTTTTTTCTTCTTTTTTCCTGTATTTGTTCACTGTACTGGGGTCCTATGCGTTTTTGATGCGTTTTTGATGTGTTGCAGTGCATTTTTGATGCATTTATGGATGCATTGCAGATGCTTTTTTTCTTCTTTTTTCCCTGTATTTTTTCACTGAACTGGGGTCCTGTGCGTTTTTGATGTGTTGCAGTTGCAGTGCATTCCGGTGCATTTTTCAAATGTTCTATTACTGTCCAGTGCAGAAAAAATGCAGCGTGTTCTACTTTTTTTTTTTATGGAACTGGAATACACTGGAACTGACCACACTGGTGTGAACTATGCCATTGGAAACCATATAACCCACTTTTCATTTGATGCAGAAAAAAACGCACTGGACTGCATGTGGTGTGAACTGGCCTTTAAAGTAAAAGAAAATTCCAACTTTTGGGTTGTCACCAACACTGGAAGAGGGGAAATCTTTCAATGGGGACTGGCAGTTCTGGCAACAAGCAGCGATTCCCTCACTTTTGCCTTGTACACACGCATCGATAGTTGGCCATGAATTTTCGGCCAACGTCCGATCGGCCGATTTTTGGCTTGTTAGTATGATGCTTCCGACAACCGACTCCGACTTTTCGGCCGAACAAAATCTGGTGTGCAGGCTATAAAATTTTTGTTGGCTGTCAACACAACGGCCGATTTTCCGTCAGTCAGTACAGATTTCGGCAGACAAAAATCTGATGAGCAAGACTGGGCATGCTCAGAGAAGAAAAAACACACGGAAAGTAAACCAGAACATGACATCACTTCTGAAGTTGGTTTTTGTTGGCCGAGAAAATTTGTGTGCAGTCTAGGCACATTCCAACCAACAAAACAACACTGGACAAAAGATAATCGTTGCGTGTGTACGAGGCATTTGTAGGGATTTCCTGTTTTGGCTATGGGACAGGAAGTGAAGGGAAATCTCCCCAAAATAACACAGAAAAACCTGACGGGGCTATAACCCTCTGTAAGGCTGGCCATACACTATACAATTTTCTTGTTCAACTTTCCTTTAGATTTACCAAAACCATGTAATATAGGGGCAAACCTAAACACTTTCAATTTGTATGCAGTCAGGCAGGCCCTTGCATTACATAGTTTAAGGTAAATCTAAAGGAAATTGAATAAGAAAATTGTATAGTGTATGGCCAGCCTTACTCTATCCAAAATGGAAAAAAAATAACAAAAAAGTTTTGCCTTTAGTTCTACTTTACCAGATTCCTCCATCCACACAGACAAGGTGGATGGAGGAATTCCCCCTTCCCATTGACACTTTGGAGTTTAATTACTAAAACTGGAGAGTGCAAAATCTGGTGCAGCTCAGCATAGAAACCAATCAGCTTCCAGGTTTTTTGTCAAAGTTTAACCACTTAAAGACCGCGCCTTTTTCTGACACTTGTCGTTTACAAGTTAAAATCAGGTTTTTTTTTTTGCTAGAAAATGACTTAGAGCCCCCAAACATTATATATTTTTTTTAGCAGAGACCCTAGAGAATAAAATGGAGATCGTTGCAATATTTTTTCTCACACCGTATTCGCGCTGCGGTCTAACAACCGTAATTTTGTTTGGAAAAAATACACTTTTTTGAATTGGCTCGCAGTCTCCACTCTAAATCATCCCAAAAGTGTTCTATCGGGGTGAGGTCAGGACTCTGTGCAGACGAGTCAAGTTCCTCCACCCCAAACTCGCTCATCCATGTCTTTATGGACCTTGCTTTGTGCACTGGTCCAAATCATTTGGTGGAGGTGGGATTATGGTGTGGGGTTGTTTTTCAGAGGTTGGGTTTGGCCCCTTAAGCCCCATACACACGTACCGATTGTCGGCCGAACGATCGGCCGTCTTTTGTCCAGTGTTGTTTTGTTGGTTGAAATGTGCTCTAGACTGCACACGAATTTTGTCGGCCAACAACAACCAACTGCAGAAGTGATGTCATGTTCTGGTCTACTTTCTGTGTGTTTTTTCTTCTCTGAGCATGCCCAGTCTTGCTCATCTGGCATTTGTCGGCCGAAATCTGTACTGACTGATGGAAAATCGGCCGTTCTTTGTTGGCCAACAAAAATTTTATAGCCTGCACACCAGATTTTGTTCGGTCGAAAAGTCGCAGTCGGTTGTCGGAAGCATCATACTAACAAGCCGACAATCGGCCGATCGGACATTTACGGCCGACAATCGGTACGCGACTGGTGCTCCATGGGCCGGGGGGGGGGGGGCGGCAGATGGAACACACCATACACACCCCCCGACCCACACAAGCCCACACCCCCCACCCCCCGGTCGCCGGCTCACTCACCCTGTACATGTGGAGGGCAGGAAGCAGCAGCGGCGGTTGCAGCGGCTTCCCCCTCAGTCTCCTGCGTCTCCTCCCTCCTCGGCCAATGGCATGGCTTCTCCTTTTGGCCAATCGGGAAACGGGTCTCACCGCTTCCTGATTGGCCAGGAGGAGAATCCATGTGACAATAGCAAATATTCATTCGCTATTGTCACACAACTGAGTGAGCTCAGGGCACAGTACTCTGCACCCCAAGCCCACCCTTTTTTGAAGCCTATGGCTCTAATCACGTGCTTCAAAATAAAATCCCCCATTGCAATCCATGCGTCCGGTGCCCTGCATGTAGATTATTGGGCCGGACGCATGGATAGGGTGGGCGCCCAATGGACGGCATACTAAGACATTTTGGACAATTTCATGCTCCCGACTTTGTGGGAACAGTTTGGGGATGGCCCCTTCCTGTTCCAAGATGACTGCGCACCAGTGCACAAAGCAAGGTCCATAAAGACATGGATGAGCGAGTTTGGGGTGGAGAAACTTGGCTGATCTGCACAGAGTCCTGACCTCAACCCGATAGAACACCTTTGGGATGAATAAGAGTGGTGACTGCAAGCCAGGCCTTCTCATCCAACATCAGTGCCTGACCTTACAAAAGCACTTCTGGAAGAATGGTGAAACATTCCCATAGACACACTCCTAAACCTTGTGGACAGCCTTCCCAGAAGAGTTGAAGCTGTTATAGCTGTAAAGGGTGGGCCAACCCAATATTAAACCCTACGGACTAAGACTGGGATGCCATTAAAGTTCATGTGCGTGTAAAGGCAGGCGTCCCAATACTTTTGGTAATATAGAGTATATACATTGCATATAATTTTTAGCTAAACCTTGATGGCTTTCAGCGGAGTTCTCTTGTAATCTATGAAGTAATGACTCCATCTCGGCGGCCGTGTCTTTGTCCTCGCTGTCCTGCCCCATCTTGTAATTCTTGCATCACACTAATCGCCCCGTACTCCCCTTGTCCCAGCTGTCACTTCTTTACATTGGCGGCACGAGAGAGTTGTCATGGCAACCAGCGAGCAGGACACAAGCAGATTGTTGGGTTTAGCTGCTAATGTTTTGTTTTCAGCACCATCTGAGGAAATCCATTAGGCCTCATTTATAGTTGATTTCTGTTGTGGTCTGTTCCATGGCGGGGAGCGCTGCGGAGGTGAGGAACGCAATCTATTCTACCGAGAGCCAATTCAACCTTCGCAATGGATATTAGACTCTGAAACGCTCTCATTGGGTGGTGCAATAATAGATGGGAGGGGCATAACCCCAAAACCTAACTGCGGTCAATTTCTTTTTTATTTTTTTATATTTTTTATTTTAGATAGCATGGGGAAGAGCGAAAAGTGGAAGTTTAACCCATTCACCACCACAGACTGTTTTGCAATAATAAAAAAATCACTTTTGGGCCTGAATATTATATAAAACGCTCCCCTAAACAGGGCTGCTGTTAGAAATCGCGGGGCCCCGTACAGACTACCTGGCAGCCCCCCCCCCCCCCAAGAAAATATTAAAGATATATTCAGCTAAAATTACAACAAAATCACTATTAGCAGACACAAATATAACATAACTCGCATAATTCCTGCTAAATCTAAAAAAAAAAAACCGATGTTGAATAAAAAAGAAGATGAGATGAGAAAAATATACAGGCTGGGTAGTTGGAGCTCAGTGATCAGAGAGACAGAGAGAGAGAAACAAAGTTACAAATAAACTCCTGAGCAGAGATAAGTGCTGGGAGGGGGGCCCACACAAGGGAGGGGGATTAGTGAGGGACGACTGTCTCTTTCTCAACAGATAAAAGCTGATAGCAGGGAGAGGGACAGATCAGATTCAGGTGCTGGAGGAAAATGTCTGTATTTGTTGTCCATCACTAATCCCCCTCTCTGTGTGGGCCCCCCTGTGTGCTCGGGCCCCCTACAAGAGGGCTGGTGGTCCCCCCCTATCAGCGGCCCTGCCCCCAAATATTATATATTTTCTGAAAGTGGACACCTTAACCAGTTCTGGACTGGAAGGTTCCCCCCCCCTTAATGACCAGGCCATTTTTTGCGATTCGGCACTGCGTTACTTTAACGGACAATTGCGCTGTCGTGCGACACTGTACCCAAATAAAATTGATGTCCTTTTTTTCCCCATAAACAGAGCTTTCTTTTGGTGGTATTTGATCACCTGTGCAAATTTTCATTTTTTTTGCGCTATAAACAAAAAAAGAGCAACGATTTGGAAAAAAAAAAAAGTATATTTTTCACTTTATCCTATATAACATTCCCAAAGAAAAAAAAATATATTAAAATCAAAATTTTTTAACATTTTAGGCCAATTTGTTTTCTGATACATATTTTTGGTAAAAAAAAAAATCGCAATAAGCGTATTTTGATTGGTTTGCGCAAAAGTTATTGCGTCTACTAACTATGGGAAAGATTTATGTCATTTTTATTGTTTTTTGTTTTTTTTTACTAGTAATGGCGGCGATCTACGATTTTTTGCGGGACTGCGACATTGCGGCGGACAGATCGGACCCCTAACTGACATTGTTGACACTTTTGGGGGGACCAGTGACATTACTACAGTAATCAGTGCTATACATATGCACTGTTACTGTAATAATGACACTGGCAGGGAAGGGGTTAACCCTGTGGGTGATCAAGGGGTTAAATGTGAGCCTAGGGGAGTGACTCTAACTGTGGGGGGCATGGCTTGTGAAATGACCATAGAGACATGTGATCCTATATAGAAGGATCACAGGAGCTCTGTGATCATTCCAGAGAGAAGAACGGTCAGCTGTGTTTACAACAGCCGACCGTTCTTCTCTCTCAGCGGGGAACGATCGCAGGTGTCAGGGGGCAATCGGAGCCACCTGCCCGCTGCATCGTCTTCTCCGCTGATGAGTGGGGACGGGAGCGCGGCGGCGCGCGCCCGCCCCCTAGCGGCAGGTGCGCGACCGACGTATGTCTAAATCGAATCGTGCAGAAAAGCTACCCTGTCGCAGTAAAAAGGCGGTGGGCTGGTGGTCGGGAAGCGGTTAAAGCAGTGAATGTGACATACACCAGTGGTGAATGGTGAAATATTCATTCTTATTTAAAGCACATGCACCTGGTAGAATGCAGAAAGTCAGATTTACTGATTAAGGCCTGATTTACACGGGCGTACCTATCAGCACACCTGTGCGAAGGGTCGTCTTTGACCACACGGGATGCACAGGTGTTCCATACATCTGCATGCAGGCAGTCCCATTCTTGTCTATTGGGATGCAGCAGCTGCACGGACACAGACACTGTCCCCAATTTGCTGGTAGGTGTTCCTGAGTGCACATATTCTATGCTCAGGGACACACAAATCGGGACCAGCAGCTGGGTCCGTGCAGCTGCTGCATCCCAATAGACATGAATAGGACTGGCTGCATGTGGATGCACGGAACACATATACATCCTGTGTGGGAAAAGATCACCCCTTGCATGGGTGTGAGGATCGATGCCTCCTGTGTGAATGAGGCCTTAGAACAGAGGTCTTCAAACTATGGCCCTCCAGTTGTTCAGGAACTACAATTCCCATCATGCCTAGTCATGTCTGTGAATGTCAGAGTTTTGCAATGCCTCATGGGATGTGTGTAGTTCTGCAACAGCTTGAGGGCCGTAGTTTGAGGATCCCTACCTTAGAACAATCAGAACTGTTCATCTGCATGCTTGCACTTGCTTGGGGACTGTATTAACCACTTCTGGACCAGAAGGTTTACCCCCCTTCACGACCAGGCCTTTTTTTGCGATTTGGCAATGCGTTACTTTAACTGACAATTGCGCGGTCATGCGACGCTGTAAAATATACGTTCTTTTTTTTCCCACAAATAGAGCTTTCTTTTGGTGGTATTTGATCACCTCTGTGATTTTTATTTTGTGCTATAAACAAAAAAAGACTGACAATTTTGAAAAAAAAAAAAAAAAAAAAACAACAACATTCTTTACTTTCTGCTTTAAAACATATCCAATAAAAAAAATTAATTTCTTCATCATTTTAGGTCAGTAAGTATTCTGCCACATTTTTTTTTTTTTGGTAAAAAAAAATCCCAATAAGTGTATATTGATTGTTTGTGCAAAAGTTAACATGTCTACAAACAATGGGATATATTTATGGAGTTTTTATTTTTTTTTTATTTTTTTTTACTAGTAATGGAGGCAATCGGTGACTTATGGTGGGACTGCGATATTGCGGCGGACAATCAGACACTACTCACGCTTGGTCACAATTGTAGGTGTGAACCAGGCCTTATGCAGTCATAAGGTACAACAATGTTTCTCCTCTGCTTAAACCTTATAGATCAGCCAATATTGCTATGTTATTATTATTATGATTGTTATTTTTATTATTCATTTTATTATTATTAATTATAATTATTATTTTTATTTTTGTTACTACAACTATACCTTTTATCTGCAGCCCCAGTCCCCAGTAGTGTCTTGACAGCTATTATTATTCATTTTATTATGGTTATTGTTATTATTAATATTATTATGGGTATTATCATGATGATGATGATTATTATGGTTAATATTATTATTATTATTATTATTATTATTATTATTATTATTATCGCTACTACAACTCAATTTTTTACTTTTATCTGCAGCCCTAGCAGTGCACTGCCTATGCTGACAGCTATTATAATGGTTATTATTATTGTTATTGTGGTTATTATGATGATGATAATGATGGTTATTATTATTATTATTGTGGTTATTATGATGATTATTATTATGATTATTATTAATATTGTTGTTGTATATTAATAATAACCATCATTATCATCATCATAATAACCACAATAACAATAATAATAACCATTATAATAGCTGTCAGCATAGTCAGTGCAGGGCTAGGGACTGGGGCTGCAGATAAAAGTTATAGTTGTAGTAGCAATAATAATAACAAAAACAACAACTTTTAGCTGCGACCCCAGTCCCTATCAATGCACGGATTATGCTGACAGCATATTTTTATTGTGTTTATTATGATGATTATTATTAAGGTTATTATTAATATTGTTGTTGTTGTAGTAGCAATAATAACAAAACAACAATATTAATAATAACCACAATAACAATAATAATAATCATTATAATAGCTGTCAGCATAGTCAGTGCATGGCTAGGGACTGGGGTTGCAGATAAAAGTTATAGTTGTAGTAGCAATAATAATAATAACAAAAACAACAACTTTTGTCTGCAACGCAATTCCCTATCAATGCACGGATTATGCTGACAGCTATTATTATTGCTATTGTATTTATTGTGATGATTATTATTAAGGTTATTATTAATATTGTTGTTGTTATGGTTATTATGATTATTGGTACTGCAATCTCTTAGATTGTAAGCTCTAATGAGCAGGGCCCTCTGATTCCTACTGCATTAAAGTGTATTGTATTTGTACTGTCTACCCTCAAGTTGTAAAGCGCTGCGTAAACTGTCGGCACTATATAAATCCTATATAATAATAATAATAATAATAATAACTATAACTTTTTATCTGCACCCGCAGTCCCTAGCCTTGCACTGACTATGCTGACAGCTCTCCTGCTGCCCGTTCTTGATTTAGAGATAGGCTGGACACACACTATACAACTTTTGTTGTTAGATTTCCTTTAGATTAAAGCCTCGTACACACGCAACGAATTTCCGCCGACCGGTCGTCCGTCTTTTGTCTAGAGTGGTGTCCGTTGGTTGGAATGTGCTCTAGGCTGCACACGAATTTTCCCGTACGACAGAATTCTACTTCAGAAGTGATGTCATGTGTTGGATTGCTTTCTTTGTGTTCTTTCATCTCTGAGCATGCCTAGTCTTGCTCATAAGATTTTTCCCCAGTGAAATCTGTTCTAATGAGACGAAAATCGGCCGTGTTTTGACGGTCGACAAAAATTATATAGCCTGCACACCAGGATTTTTTCGGCCGAAAAGTCGGAGTCGGTTGTCGGAAGCACCATACTAACAATGCGAAAATTGGCAGATCAGTCGTCGGACGAAATTTCCCGGCCAAATTTCTACTCATGTGTACAGGGCTTTAGAGATAGGCTGGATACAAACTATACAACTTTTTTTGTTAGATTTCCTTTAGATTTAAGCCCCGTACACACGTACCGATTGTCGGCCGTAAATATTCGGCCGACGACCGTTCGGCCGATAGGCTTGTTAGTATGATGCTTCCGACAGCCGACAGCGCATTTTCGGCCGAACAGAATCTGTCGTGCAGACTTTAAAATTTTTGTTGTCCATCACCAGAACAGACGATTGTTCGCCAGTCAGTACAGATTTCGGCCGACAGACAGCAGATTAGCAAGACTGGGCATGCTCAGAAAAGAAAAAAGACAAGGAAAGTTAACCATCACATGACATCACTTCTGCAGTCGGCTGTTGTTGGCCGACAAAATTCGTGTGCAGTCTTTTGCAGTTTTCAACAGACAGGACAGCCCATACGTGTGTACGGGGCTTTACCTTTTCTATGTAGTGCAAGGGCCTGCCTGACTGCATACAAATTGAAAGTGTTTAGGTTTGACCTCATATTATATGGTTTTTCTAAAGGAAAAAGTCTTCAGAAAATCTTATAGTGTGTATGGCCCATTAGAGATAGGCTGGATACACACTATACAACTTTTGTTGTTAGATTTCCTTTAGATTTACCTTCAACTATGTAGTGCAAGGGCCTGCCTGATTGCTTACAAATTGAAAATGTTTTGGTCTGACCTCTTTTATGGTTTTGGTAAATCTAAAGGAAAAAAATCTAAAGAAAATTGTATAATGTGTATCCAGCCTTAGGATCAATGACACGTTTGGTCACAGTTGTCACCGTAAGCTGCTACAAAGAGAGTTGGCCCATCAAACTTTTGCTATGAGATCCCATCATTCGGTCAGCCACAATTTCCGCAGCAGCAGCAGACGAGCTTCAGCATTTCTGCAAAGGCTCGCCTTTCCTGTTCGCTTGACTCAGGAAGCAAAACACTGCAGCATGCAAAAGCGAAAGCAGATCCAGGAAGGGCTGAAGGAAGGAGCGATGAGGAGGCCGGAGCCTTGCAAATCCTCATTGTTCAGACACAGGCAGGGAGAGGGATCAGCTGTGCAGCCCAGACAGCAGTAGCAGAACAAGTAAGGTGAGGCTTATACAAAGGGTGAAGCACAAAGGGCGTGCATGTGTGCGTGCGATTGCTGATCCCTTTACACATCTCATATTGCAGGAAGAGAATCTGCAAAGAGGAAGCAGCTAACTACAGGTGCAGTGGCGAAAGTAGGCCAAGAGGAATCCCTTTCAAAGTGTTGATCCTCTGATAGACTTGACAGCTTTGTGCAGCCAATTTGCATCTGTTCGGGGGCAGCAGGAAAAGTTTTCCATGGCCGGTGCAGGAGACCTACCCTTCGATGGCAAATGTGACGCCTGCGAACCCGACGAGGCCAAAGATGCCCTGGTCGTTTGCGAAGAGTGCGCATTTTCCTACTGTGACACCCATGCCGAAGAACACAAAAACCAATTCGCTGCCCACAGGCTCACCGATATCTCGGAGATCTTCGCGGCGGAAGAAGCGACCCCGGTTGGCGAGCCGGAGACAGACGACAAGAAGAAGCAGGCGTCGGACAGGAAGAACTGTCCCTTGCACAAGCAGGAGCTGAGCCTGTACTGCAAAGAGGACTCCAAAATCATCTGCGTCTTGTGCGCCGTGGCCGGGGACCACCGCCAGCACCAGCTGATCACGCTCAACGAGGCCTATCAGGAAATGAAGGTACATGGCTGATCGGGAACATTAGGGGGCCACCATACTGTGGTGGAACACATAGCTGTCAGGTCTTTTAATAGCAGGGCAAAGAGCGATAATGGGGTCACCCATAGCAACCAATCACTAGTTCAACCATTAGTTCACTTAAAGCACACCTAGGAAGTTTTCAGAGAATGCTAGTTTTTTGGCTGTTAGGCTCCAGCATGTTTTGAGTCACAGGCCTGGAACAAGTTTGCAAACCAGTGTGAGAAAAAACTATAAAAGCATTGAGGCCAATAACATGACAGCCAGGCAACTAGCATTTTCAAAAGGTGAAGTTAGCAATGACAGCATATTGTCCCAAGACAGGTGCACTTTAAAGGTGCAGCAGAGTTGGCTATCATTTGCAGTGCTCTGGTTAGGCAAGGAGGCAATTCACAATAACCATGGGCATTTCATAGGTGATTGCTTATCACATGCAGGTATTTTGGGACATTTTGAAAAATCCCCATGTGACCAAACACTGGCTTCCTTTCCATGTGTGTACTAGTAATGTAACACACAACATGCTGGGGAGAAGAATGCAGCAGGTTCTTTTGACCTGGTGATGCAAGCAAGGACGGGCACATGTTATCAGTGAGGAAAGCTAATCTATGGGCAAACTCTGACCAGTAAATGTTGAGTTCTAGTGGTTTTTACATACAGTTCAGCTGTTGCCTTTTGTTGCTTGGTAAATAAATATGTGGGTCACCTTTTCTAAACCCTTTTACCCCAGAGTTTTTGGGCCTTAGGAAACCCCTGCTAAAATTATTTCATCAGAGGTCAGTGGGAAGAATTCCCCTTTACAATAATGGTCAGTGGGAAGAATCCCACCTTACTTTGGTGGCTAGTGAGAAGAATGCCTCCTGTACAGTATTGGTCAGTGGGAAGAATGCTCCTTACTTTGATGAATAATGGGAAGCAGTGGCGGCCGGTGCTCAAAATTTTTTGGGGGGACGCAAACAGAAAAATGTAATAGGCATTGCTTTGCGGCAAAAAACGCTGTAAAAAATTGCGTGACTTTGAGGTCGCAAAAGTGTGAAAGGGGCCTTCAGTAATTAAGGTATAGTGTGCCCCCTTTCAATGCAGAGAGACCAGCGTGCCCCCTTTCAATGCAGAGAGACCAGCGTGCCCCCTTTCAATGCAGAGAGACCAGCGTGCGTGCCCCCTTCAATGCAGTGACCAGCGTGCGTGCCCCCTTCAATGCAGTGACCAGCGTGCGTGCCCCCTTCAATGCAGTGACCAGCGTGCGTGCCCCCAATGCAGTGACCAGCGTGCGTGCCCCCAATGCAGTGACCAGTATACATGGCCCCAAAGCAGCGACCAGTATACATGTCCCCAATGCAGAGATCAGCGTGCGTGCCTCCAATGCAGTGACCAGTATACATGTCCCCAATGCAGAGATCAGCGTTCGTGCCCCCAATGCAGTGACCAGTATACGTGCCCCCAATGCAGTGACCAGTATACATGCCCCCAATGCAGTGACCAGTATACATGTCCCCAATGCAGAGATCAGCGTTCGTGCCCCCAATGCAGTGACCAGTATACATGCCCCCAATGCAGTGACCAGTATACATGTCCCCAATGCAGAGATCAGCATGCGTGCCCCCTTACTTACCTGGAGCAGCAGCAGCGGCGATCGGCTCCTTCTCAGTCCCCCGAACGGTTCCGGCGCGTCTCCTCCAGTCCTTCCGGTCCCGCCTCCTCCTCGGCCAATGGCATGGGGTTTGCCTTGCGGCCAATCAACCGTATCGGACGCGCTTCCTGATTGGCCAGGAGGAGGACAATAGTGTGACAATAGTGAATTTTCATTCGCTATTGTCACACAATGGATGGGCTCGGGACGCACGGCTCTGCGCCCCGGTCCACCCTTTGCATCGCCCTATTAGAGCCTCTGGCTCTAATCAGGTGATGAAAAAAAAAAATCCCCATTGAACTCCATGCATCCGGCGCCCCTTCATGCAGATTAGGGGGCCGGACGTATGGATGGGGGGGTGGCACCCCTGCGCCCCTAACGGGTCGGCCGCCACTGATGGGAAGAATGCTCCTTACATTGGTGACCAATGGGAAGAATGTCCCTTACATTGGTGACCAATGGGAAGAATGTCCCTTACGTTGTGATCAATGGGAATAATGTCCCTTACATTGGTGATCAATGGGAAGAATGTCCCCCCTTACATTGTGATCAATGGGAATAATGTCCCCCACCTTGGATTGGCGATCAATGGGAAGAATGTCCCCCACCTTAAATTGGTGATCATAGGGAGGAATGTCCTCCCTTACATTGGTGATCATAGGGTGGGATGCCCCCCCTTACATTGGTGATCATAGGGAGGAATGTCCCCCCTTACATTGGTGATCATAGGGAAGAATGCCCCCCCCCCCTTACACTGGTGATCATAGGGAAGAATGTCCCCTCCTTACACTGGTAAACATAGGGAAGAATGTCCCCCCCTTACATTGGTGATCATAGGGAAGAATGTCCCCCCCTTACATTGGTGATCATAGGGAAGAATGTCCCTCCTTACACTGGTGATCATAGGGAAGAATGTCCCCTCCTTACACTGGTGATCATAGGGAAGAATGTCCCCTCCTTACACTGGTGATCATAGGGAAGAATGTCCCCTCCTTACACTGGTGATCATAGGGAAGAATGTCCCCTCCTTACACTGGTGATCATAGGGAAGAATGTCCCCTCCTTACACTGGTGATCATAGGGAAGAATGTCCCCTCCTTACACTGGGGATCATAGGGAAGAATGTTCCCCCTTACACTGGTGATCATAGGGAAGAATGTCCCCCCCCTTACACTGGTGATCATAGGGAAGAATGTCCCCTCCTTACACTGGTGATCATAGGGAAGAATGTCCCCTCCTTACACTGGTGATCATAGGGAAGAATGTCCCCTCCTTACACTGGTGATCATAGGGAAGAATGTCCCCTCCTTACACTGGGGATCATAGGGAAGAATGTTCCCCCTTACACTGGTGATCATAGGGAAGAATGTCCCCCCCTTACACTGGTGATCATAGGGAAGAATGTCCCCCCCTTACACTGGTGATCATAGGGAAGAATGTCCCCCCTTACACTGGTGATCATAGGGAAGAATGTCCCCCCTTACACTGGTGACCATAGGGAAGAATGTCCCCCCTTACACTGGTGACCATAGGGAAGAATGTCCCCCCTTACACTGGTGACCATAGGGAAGAATGTCCTCCCTTACACTGGTGATCATAGGGAAGAATGTCCCCTCTTACACTGGTGATCATAGGGAAGAATGTCCCCCCTTACACTGGTGATCATAGGGAAGAATGTCCCCCTTTACACTGGTGATCATAGGGAAGAATGTCCCCCTTTACACTGGTGATCATAGGGAAGAATGCCCCCCCTTACACTGGTGATCATAGGGAAGAATGCCCCCCCTTACACTGGTGATCATAGGGAAGAATGTCCCCGCTTACACTGGTGATCATAGGGAGGAATGTCCCCCCTCACATTGGTGATCATAGGGAAGAATGACCTCCTTTTCCTAAAGTGAAGTGCAAATGAATCCAACTGTAAATACAAGTCTGCAAACTTTCATTTACATTGGATGGCTGGCCATCAGCACACCATGGATCCTTCGCATGGTCCAATAATTTATCAAAGTGATCACATCAAATTAAATGAGAGTGTAGTGTTTCAGGGCTGCTTAGAACCCCTTCATCATTACATGCTTGATGTAGGGATCCTGTGCAGCTCCTTAACTTTGTTTTCTTGGACTAATAATGGATTCATGGTGATCTGGCCACATATGCTTTCTTCTGTGGTGAGCCTGGTTAACCATTTGGTCATCGCTGCAGTTCAGCCATACTCTGGGCTTAACCCAGGAAGGAATAAAGCAATGATCTATTCGCATTGCAACCAAACGGGGCTGGACAAATTCTAGGAGCCAGGCAGCCAACTCTGCATAAAAATGGCAGCTGGTGCCTAACTTTTGAGGATCTCTCTTGTTTGTGGCATTTATTTTTGGGCAAACCAAGAAGGAGGACCTAAGACAGTCTTTGGATATATAAATATGTACAGTGTCCGTAGTATACAGTGGTGTAGCGTGGGGGGTGCAGGGGGTGCCGGCCGCACCGGGAGCAACATCTGGGGGGGGGGGGGGGCGCATCCTGCAGTGTCACTCTGTCTGACATTATATATATATATTACTAACATGGTGTCATCACACACTGTTTGCGGCTGCCGCCATCTTTAGGCTGGGAGATAGCCGACGGGCGCCCTATGGCTGGGAATTGCGGGTCGAGGCGGGGCGGAGCTGGACTGTGCCTCCCCTGCCCATTGGCGTAGCGTTGCAAGCCAAGCCCTGCCTGTCGGCGGCGTGTTCTGCACAGCTCAGTCAGCTCAGCGAATCAGCAGCCTTCTTTTCACTCAGCCGCCCGGCGCTGTCACAGGAATCATTCATCTCTATCTTTCCAGTTGTGGCACTCAGCCAGCACAGCGTGAAGAGGACTGAAGAGAGAATTGTGAGAGGTGAGACCATGAGAGATGTTTTTCTGGACTGACAGACACATAAGGCATCTAGGGAGGGAGGGGGGGGGGAGCAGCCTGGACTGTAGGGGAGGTCAGTGTAGGTGTCAGTGGGGGGTGGTTAGTGAAGGGGGTCAGTGTAGGTATCAGTAGGGGGGGGGTTAGTGAAGGGGGGGTCAGTGTAGGTGTCAATGTGGGGGGGGGTCAGTGAAGGGGTCAATGTAGGGGGGTCAGTGTAAGGGTTCAGTGAAGGGGGGTCAATGTAAGGGGGGTCAGTGTAGGTGTCAGTGTAGGTGTCAATGTGGGGGGGGGGGTCAGTGTAGGTGTCAGTGAAGGGGGTCAGTGAAGGAGTCAATGTAGGGGGGTCAGTGTAAGGGTTCAGTGAATGGGGGTCAATGTAGGGGGGGGGGTCAGTGTAGGTGTCAGTGTAGGGGGGTCAGTTTAGGGGTTAGTGTAGGGGGGTCAGTCTAGAGGTCAGTCTAGGGGTCAGTCTAGGGGGCAGAGAAGAAGGGTCAGTAAAGGGAGGGACAGTGTATGTGTCAGTGTAGGTGTCAGTGAAGGGGTCAGTGTAGGGGGGGGTCAGTCTAGGGGGGTCATTCTAGGGGGGTCATTGAAGGAGGGACAACGATGGAGGGGCAGGGAAGAAGGGTCAGTGAAGGGGGTAAGTGTAGGTGTCAGTGTAGGTGTCAGTGTGGGAGGGGGTCAGTGCAGGGGTCAGTGAAGGTGTCAGGTAGGTCAGTGTAGTGATTAGGGTTGGTTAGTGCAGGAATTCAGGTAGGTCTGTGTAGTGGTCAGGTAGGTCTGTGTAGTGGTCAGGTAGGTCTGTGTAGGTGTCAGTGTAGTAATCAGGTAGGTTAGTGTAGGAATAAGGTAGGTCTCTGTAGTGGTCAGCTAGGTCAGTGTAGGTGTCAGTGTAGTGGTCTGTGTAGATTTGTGTAGGGGGCGCAAATTACTTACCTTGCCCCGGGCGCCGACAACCCACGCTACGCCACTGGTAGTATAGCAATAATGAGTCCTTGAATTAAGTCCACAAGTTAATCCAATAAGTTGGCTCAGTGGCAGCCAGTTCCAAGAGCTAGAAGGAGGAAGATCTGGAGTCTCTCTAAGATCCCAGAGAAGTCAGTAGATCAGGGGTCTTCAAACTATGGCCCCAGGGCTGGCCCAAGACATTGTGTTGCCTGGGTCCAAGATATAAAATGCTGCCCCCCCCCCCCCCAAAAAAAAAAAAACACACCCAACAAAAGCCCTCCCATCCTATTATTTTATATAACTATAACATTTAGAAATTATTATATTTACTGTTATCTTCTTCCATAACTCACCACCGGACCGGTCCACCAAACACCCACTGTATGTCCTCCTGTCACTCCTGTGTCTGCCGTGCCCACCACCCTAGAAGATCCAGCCTCCCCTGCATGAGATGTAGAGCACTGATGTCTGACGTCATTGCGCACACCACGATCATGTGAGGGACGTTCCCCAGAGGAGATACTCTGCCTCCTCATACTCATCAGTTTGCACTATAGGCGGCAGTATGAGATGGGGAGATGCTGCCCGTAATGCACGCGCCGCAAACTGATGACGCACAAAACTGCTGGAAAAAAATTCTTGGGAGTCAATTTGCTACCCCTTTCCAAGTGCTGCCTGGGTCCAATGGACCCAGCGGAACCCATGGTAGGGCCGGCCCTGTATGGCCCTCCAGTTGTTCAGGAATTACAATTCCCATCATGCCTGTGAATGTCACCGTTTTACAATGCCTCACAGGACGTGTAGTTCCACAGTAGATGATCCAACCCACCATGTTCCATCTATACCCTATATCTTTAATGCAGACTGGCCTTTTAATAAATGCCACCGTTGATGAACATGTATGGGGAATCATTAGCATAATTATGAATTGAAGTTTTTACCCTCACATTTTAGGCTACTTGTGCATTCTGTTAAAAAGTTGGTTGCTATGGGTTACAACATTTTTTTTTTTTGCCCTGTGATTAAGTGCTAATAACAATTTTTAATATGTTTTGTGTTTTTTCTTTACAGAGCCTTATAAAAGCGCACACACACCCGCTTCACTATGTTATTGGTGCATGGTGGATAAAAGTCAGCTAGAAGCCTATGGCAGCGGATAATTACAATATCCACTGTATTGCTGCAAATAATTTAAAGCTGAACTCCAGCTTTTGATTCACTTAACGTAGTTTTTGTGCCAAGCTGGTCCAAACTAACTATGTCCCTCACTAACATGTGAGGCTGCTGAATATGCTGTATAAACTCTATGTAGCTGCGGCTACATACAGCATAGTGCAGTGTGTTCCGGGTTTTAGCCAAGACTTCTGGTCTCATACTCCGAACACAATAGTCTATATCTGATCGGCACTCAGCCAGTTATAGAAAGCAATGTATTCTAGCAATGAATACAAAGATTACTCTGATTGGCTGAGTCAGAGGTTGTGACATCATCAACCAGCCTCTCTGATTCAGCCAATCAGAGGAAGGTTTGTATTTGTTGCTAGATTACATCACTTTATCTGAATGGCTGAGCACCGAACAGATTGACTCTACTGTGTTCTGGGTATGAAACAGGAAGGTCTCTGCTCCAACCCAGAATACAGTGGATAGAGCCTCAGTTACATACAGTTTAGGCCCCTTTTACACTTTTCCTGCGACTTGGGACTGCAAAGTCGCATGATTTCCACTGACTTCCACACCATTTATATTTGTGCAACTTCAAAGTAGTCCCTACACTACTTTGGTCCAACTTTGATGCGACTTGAGGTCCGTAGACCTAGATTACACATGCATTGCTTCAAGTCTCGTCAAAGTCATGCGACTTTCAGGTCATACAAGTGTGAAAGGGGCCTAATACGTGCTGCCTCACATGTTAGTGAGGGACAGAGTTTGTTTGGGCTAAGCTGGCCCAAACAAATGATGTAAAGTGTACCAAAAGCTGGAGGTCAGCTTTATACAGGAAATCCAAAGCCCAATGTGGAAGTCTGTGCTGTGTGTCCCCATTGGGGAGATTCACCCTCTTGATCTGTCCAAGTAACCAATGTCCGAGGGCAGAAAGTGATAGAAAAGCTTTTGAAGCTGCCATGGAAAAAGGAATAGAGGGAAATCATCCAAATGGGGACTGGGGATGTTCTAGGAAAAACTTTTCCCTCACTTTTGGAAAGTTTTTCTCTTGCATCCTGTTATGTACACAAGACAGGAACTGTAGGGAAATCTTTCCATTTACCATTTTCGTAGTCTAAAGCCAAAAGTTTGGGCTTTAAGCCTCGTACACACGCAACGATTATCGGCCAACCGATCGGCCGTCTTTTGTCCAGTGTTGTTGTGTTGGTTGGAATGTGCTCTAGACTGCACACAAATTTTCTCGGCCAACAACAACCAACTTCAGAAGTGATGTCATGTTCTGGTTTACTTTCCGTGTGTTTTTTCTTCTCTGAGCATGCCCAGTCTTGCTCATCAGATTTTTGTCTGCCGAAATCTGTACTGACTGATGGAAAATCGGCCGTTCTGTTGACGGCCAACAAAAATTTTATAGCATGCACACCAGATTTTGTTCGGCTGAAAAGTCGCAGTCGGTTGTCGGAATCATCATACTAACAAGCCGACAATCGGCCGATCGGACGTTGGCCGAAAATTCCCAGCCAACAATCGTTGCGTGTGTACGAGGCATTAGATATACTATTAATTATATAATTTCAAACAATGGTGCTAAGGATATGCAGTGCTAGTCTGTGAAATATGTATGCAGGTGAATCTCAAAAAATTAGACTGTCATCAAAAAGTTACTTTTTTTTTTTTCAGTAATTCAATTCAAAAAGTGAAACTGATATATATTATGCAGATGTGTTTTACACACAGAATGATATATTTCGAGCATTTCTTTCTTTTAGTTTTGATTATTTTGGCTTACAGCTAGTGAAAACCCAAAATTCAGTATCTCCAGAAAATTAGAATATTGTGAAAAAGTTCAATATTGTGGAGTCATGGTGTCACACTTTCTTCAGCTAATTAGCACAAAACCCCCTAAAGGTTTCCTGAACCTTTTAAATGGTCTCTCAGTCTGGTTCAGTAGGTTAGACAATCATGGGGAAGACTGCTAATTTGACAATGTCCAGAAGACAGTCATTGCCATTGGGTAAGTCATAAAAGATCATTGCTAAAGAAGCTGGGTGTTCACAGAGTGCTGTATCCAAGCATTTTATTGGAAAGTTGAGTGGAAGGAAAAAGTGTGATAGAAAAAGGTGCACAAGCAACAGGGGAAAACCACAGCCTTCGGAGGATTGTGAATCAAAGGCCATTCGAGAATTTGGGAGAGATTCACAAGGAGTGGACTATGACTGGTGTCAGTGCTTCAAGAGCCACCACACACAGATGTACAGGACATGGGCTACAACTGTTGCATTCCTTGTGTCAAGCCACTCCTGAACCAGAGACAACGTCAGAAGCCTTTTACCTGGGCTAAGGAGAAAGAGGACTGGACTGTTGCTCAGTGGTCCAAAGTCTTCTTTTCGGATAAAAGTAAATTTTGCATTTCATTTGGAAATCAAAGTGCCAGAGTCTGGAGGAGGAGTGGAGAGGCACAGAATCCAAGTTGCATGAGGTCCAGTGTGAAGTTTCCACAGTCAGTGATGATTTGGGGAGCCATGTCATCTGCTCGTGTTGGTCCACTGTGTTTATGAAGTCCAAAGTCAGTGCAGCCCTCTACCAGGAAATTCTAGAGCACTTCATGCTTCCCTCTGCTGACCAGCTTCATGGAGATGCTGATTTAATTTTCCAGCAGAACTTGCTCACACAATTACCAATACCTGGTCACATGATCATGGTATCACTGTGCTTGGTTGGCCAGCAAACTCGTCTGACCTAAACCCCATAGAGAATCTGTGGGTTATTGTCAAGCGGAAGATGAGACACCAGACCCAACAATGCAGATGTGCTGAAGGCCGCTATCAAAGTAACCTGGGTTTCCATAATACCTCAGCAGTGCCACAGGCTGATCACCTTCATGCCACGCGGCATGGATGCAGTAATTAATGCAAAATGAGCCCCGACCAAGTACTGAGTGCATCCTATACTGTACATGGACAGACTTTTCACTAAGCCAACATTTCTGTATTAAAAATTTTTTTTTTTTTTTTTTTTTATTGATCTTACGTAATATTCTAATTTTCTGAGATACTGAATTTTGGGGTGTCACTAGCTGTAAGCCATAATCATCAAACTTAAAAGAAAGAAATGCTTGAAATGTATCACTCTGTGTGTAATGAATCTATATAATCATGAGTTTCACTTTTTGAATTGAATTACTGAAATTAACTTTTTGATAACATTCTAATTTTTTGAGTTATAACAATGATAATTTTTTAATTTCTGTGTTAAAAGTATCTCTGTACCCCTGGTAATGTTGTAAAAAAACTCCCAGGCACGCAGTCCATTACAGAGATAAAATACATACATATAATGGAGCTGTTTTACCTGCCAACAGATTTATAGTTCCTTCCATCCGGTCCTGAGATTTGCACAGCTCTGCCACACAGCACCGCCATGTTTGGCAGAGCAGGAGACCTGAGTTTTCTCTATAGCAGTAACACTTAGGCCAGCCATAGATGGTTCCTGCTGAGCCAGCTGAGATTCCAACCATCAATGGGCAGGCTGAATGTACCGAGTTGATCGATCAACTTGGGTACAACAAGCCTGTCAGAGCTGTTAGAGCCGCTAGCGATAATCACTGTCTTCTCCCGGTGGGGAGAAGACAATTGCTCGGCAGGAGAGTTTCCCGTGTCAACACTGTCTGTGTTGATGGGGGAATTGTGTGAATTTCTTTCCTGCAACCTGTGATTTCAGGAAAGAAATTTGCACCATCTATTGCCTGCCTTAGGCAAGGGCTACACTGGCACTTAAATCTCTGATTCTGAAAGATTTACCTGCTTGTTGGCAGTCACATCAAGTGCAGCACACTGAAATCAATGGAATGCTAATTGGAATATAGTCAAGCAGTTAAATCTCTCAGTAGTAAAGTGATTTAAGGCCTCCATACACGACTCCAATTTGGTTAAAGCATTGATGGAGGGATCTCAACTGCCAGTGATTGTATTCATGGAGCTGTCTAAGGGTCCTTACACCTGGGCTTTCCGCCCGGCGGACTCCGTTTGCTCAGAGGGGGATCGATCCGCCGATCCCCGCTGAGCAGGCGGATGACAGCTCCGTCTCCGCTTTACTTTGTAGAGACAGAGCTGTCAGATCCCCACTCTCCTCTATGGGAGATTGGATGAAAACGGACCGCCTGTCCGTTTTTATCCGATCCTCCAGACAAATAGAAAATAGGGTTTCCATCCGTCTGGATTTTACGGACAGGATCGGATAGCAGCGGGTGTCAGCGGACATGTCTCAGCCATAGGCGTGCGCACAGGGTGTGCCAGGTGTGCCTGGGCACACCCTAATCACTCTGTGCTGCACAGATTTTCTCTGCTGCTTGCTTGGCTGCATAGAAAGGGACTGGGGAATCTCTTTTTGAAAAATGAGACATCAGGTCTGTTTAGAGCCCTGATATTTTACCAAAGCTCCCCAATAGGGCTCCTAATAAACTGTAAAAAATTATAAAAAATGATTGTAAAGAAATTGTAAAAAATAATAAAAACAATAAAATGGTAAGTAATTATGAAAAAAATAATAATACAGTTAAACTACAGACAATATTCTCTGCCCTACTGACATCGTCCACTACTCTAATGACACCAACCTCTGCCCTACTGACATCGTCCACTACTCTAATGACACCAACCTCTGCCCTACTGACATCTTCCACTACTCTGACACCAACCTCTGCCCTACTGACATCGTTCACTGCCCTAGTGACACTGTCCATTGCCCTACTGTGTATATATACAGTATATACCTATACACACACACGTGTGTTTGAGCTTTGGAGTGCACACCCTAATGCAATAGGCTGTGCACACCTATGGTCTCAGCTGACATCCGCTGCTCCATGAAGGGGCATGGAGCATCCAATCAGGTCCGCCTGAAAAACTGACAGATGGACCTGATCGGAAAGCTCGTGTGAAAGGGGCCTAACAGTGCTAGGATGCTGATCATTTTCCACCCAGCTCAGTTATTTATTTCATCGACTTTTGTCAAGCTGGGTGATGCTTGCAAGAATGTATTGAAGTATGAGCCATTTATGGCCAGCCTTACCCTCCAGTGTGCACCTAGCCTTACAGGTCTTGTCCAACTCCTAGCCTGTGAAAGGAGAAGCAGCAGACTGATGAGCTCATCTCTCTGTCCCTCTGCTCTCACCTCCTATCAGCATGCTCCTTGCACTACAGCACAAATGACAGGCTCCTTGCGCTGCCTGATCTCTGCTGTACAAAACTGCAAGAGGTTGATATCAAGTCAAATTCAGGTACTCGCATTAAAAAAAAAAAAAAAAGACATTTAATGTTGTATTAGTGTTGGTTGACACCAGGGCGACTCAAAGTCGCCCTGACTTTGAAGCCGCCCGTGCAGCGCGACTTCATCACGGCTTGCAAACGACTTCTATAATAGAAGTCAATGCAATCTGCTCCGATGTCGCCCCGAAGTAGTGCAGGAACCTTTTTCTAAGTCGGAGTGGCTTGAGTCGCTCTGATTAGAACGGTTCCATTGCACAGAATGGAGCCTGACAAGTCGTGGCAGTGTGAACCGGGTCTTAATGAATACAGAGGTCTATTAATTTGATTATTTTATATCTGCCCAGAGTTTAGCTTTAATCAAAGGCTCATATTTCATATTCTGCAATCTACATGCCATTGTGGGTCTTTTTGGCCAAGTGTCCTTTAGGACCCTTTCACATGTGTACGACCTGAAAGTTGGGTGACTTTGAAGCGACTGGAAGCAATGCCTGTGTAATGTTGAGGTCTATGGACCAGAAGTTGCAGCAAAGTCAGACCAAAGTAGTGCAGGGACTACTTTGAAGTCGCTGTGACTTGAAGTCATACAGATATAAATGGTACTCATTGGAAACGATGGGGTTTGACTTGTCATGCTACTTTTCAGTCCCAAGTTGAAGGACAAGTCACACAAGTGTGAAAGGGGCCTTACACGTAACAAAGTGTATGCAGAATGTAGCCATTGTGACTGGTATAAATTAATTAACGCTCAATTGGTTACTATGGAGTATAATATTTTGAAAATCATTGCTACTTTTTGCATTATGTAACTATATTCATTTGCAGGTACCAATCTTGTGAAAGAGGAGAGGGTAAGGGTCCTTTCACACGGCCGCTCCGCTGCTTAAGTCCGCTGCGGGACTTTTTTTTTTTTTTTTCACGGAGCGGATGACATTTGTGTCATCCGCTCTGTGTGCCCGCATATCATACCATCCGTTTGCGGATGATATGCGGACATAATGTAAGTATATGGCACTGCGGATGTCAGCGGATGACACCGCTGACATCCGATTTTCCTTCCTTTCCGTTTTTGGAACGGATGAAAAAATGGGGTTCTGTTCCATTCGAAAAAACAGAACAGAACTGAAAGGAGGAAAATCGGATGTCAGCGGATGGTATTCTGCTGACATCCGCAATGCCATTCACTTACATTAAAGTCCGCAAATCATCCGCAAAAAAATAGGATGATTTGCGGACACACGGAAAGCAGCGGAGCGGCCGTGTGAAAGGACCCTAAACCCCTACTTGATTATTTCAGTAATAAATATTTTAGGCAAAGTGTATATAAAGGAACTTTTGTTAGTTTTGGATACAGTAGGGAATGTTAGACCCTTTGTCCCCTTTCACACAGGCTTTCCCATCCGATCCACCTGTCAGTTTTTCAGGCGGACCGGATCGGATGCTCCATGCTCCCCTATGGAGCAGCGGATGTCAGCAAAAACATCTCCGCTTACACCCGCTGCTATCCAATCCGATCCTGTCCGTGACATCTGGATGGATGGGAACCCTATTTTCCATCCGTCTGGAGGATTGGATCGGATAGAATCGGATGACAACAGACAGGCGGTCCGTTCTCATCCGATCTCCCCATAGAGGAGAGCGGAGATCTGACAGCTCCGTCTCTGCACACAGAGTGGAGACAGAGCTCTCGCTCTCATCCGCCTGCTCAGCGGGGATCGGTGGATCGATCCCCCGCTGAGCAGAACGGACTCCGTTGGGCGCACCACCCATGTGAAAGAGTCCTTGCTGTTTGTGTCCCTGCTGAGGAGATTCGCCCTTCTGTAAAGCCTTTTGACCATTGTTATTGAGCCAGAAAGTGATGGGGAGTTGTCACAATCGCAGGAGGCACAGATGTGCTCACAGGGTGTGCCTGGGGTATAAGTTTGAAGGGGGGTGCATGACGCAGCGTCTTTGGCGGGAAGCAGAGTCCCAGGAGGGAGAGTACGGCTGTCTCTCCTCTTTTCAGAAGGATCGAGAGTCTCGGGTGGCTGCAGGGCTGGCCCAAGACATTGTGCTGCCTGGGTCCGAGAATGAAATGCTGCCCCCCCCCCCCCCCCAAAAAAAAATTCACGCCCTCCAAGAGGCCCCCACATTCTATAGGACTATGAAAGCAGTCAGAGGAGTGTGAGTGTGTACGGAGTGACAGCAGGAGCAGGACAGAGCAGGAGACACTGGGCAGATGAGCGCACCAGGCTTTCTACTGTCTATAGTGCCACAGTGCCCTGCAGGGCTGCGAGCATGGTACAGGAGAATGCAGTGCTGCGGACATGGTACAGGAGAATGCAGTGCTGCGGACATGGTACAGGAGAATGCAGTGCTGCGGACATGGTACAGGAGAATGCAGTGCTGCGGGCATGGTACAGGAGAATGTGGGGCTGCGGGCATGGTACAGGAGAATGCAAAGCTGCGGACATGGTACAGGAGAATGCAAAGCTGCGGACATGGTACAGGAGAATGTAGGGCTGCGGACATGGTACAGGAGAATGTAGGGCTGCGGACATGGTACAGGAGAATGTAGGGCTGCGGACATGGTACAGGAGAATGCAGTGCTGCGGACATGGTACAGGAGAATGTAGGGCTGGGGGCATGGTACAGGAGAATGCAGGGCTGTGGACATGGTACAGGAGAATGCGGAGCTGTGGGCATGGTACAGGAAAATGCGGGGATTCAGGCATGGTGCATGAGAATGCAGGGCTGCGGGCCTGGTACAGGAGAATGCGGGGCTGCGGGCCTGGTACAGGAGAATGCGGGGCTGCGGGCCTGGTACAGGAGAATGCGGGGCTGCGGGCCTGGTACAGGAGAATGCGGGGCTGCGGGCCTGGTACAGGAGAATGCGGGGCTGCAGGCCTGGTACAGGAGAATGCGGGGCTGCGGGCATGGTACAGGAGAATGCAGGGCTGTGGGAACGGTGCAGGAGAATGCGGGGCTGCGGGCATGGTGCAAGAGAATGCAGTGCTGCGGGCATGGTAGAGGAGAATGCGGGTCTGTGGGCATACTACAGGAGATGCAGTGCTGTGGACATGTACCATGCCCGCAGCACTGCATCTTCTGTAGTATGCCTGCAGCCCCGCATAATGGCAGGTAGTGTGGCTGTGTGTGGAGCAGTCTCACTTACCTGTTCCTAAAGGGCGCCTTAGGATTTAAAAATGGCGCCGCCTGGCGCCAAAAAAAGGTCAGCGGCCGGCCTGACATGTACACTGCACATGCGCCGCTGCCGCTCGGTAAAGTCCGTACATGTTCGGCTATTCCCGGAAATAGCCGAACGTTTACGGGCTTTCCCGAGCGGCGGCGCATGCGCAGTGTGCATGTCCGGCCGGCCGCGGACCTTTTTTTTTTTTTTTTTTTTTTTTTTTTTTTTAGCTAGATAGCGGAAGAAGAGAAGAGGCGGGCTGCCTCTCTCTAAGTGCCGTCTGGGTCCCATGGTCCCACCGGGACCCATAGTAGGGCTGGCCCTGGGTGGCTGCTTGAGAGTTGCAGAGTGAGCTGAGCTGCAGAGGGGATCTGGTGTGCCGAGGACCAGTGCAGGTAGAGGGGTTTAGTTCCAGGAAAGCCTGCCAAGGTCGTGAGTACTGTGAACTCCCCCAAGGGGTCTGCCTAGTATAGAGGGGACCACTCCAGTGAAGGTCCCAGGGATCCAGGAGTCAGCTAGCAGTAAAGGGGGTGCCTAGTTCAAGGACCCTGAAGTGTTAGAGGGGGTACCTAGTCAGAGGACCCTGAAGTGTTAAAGGGGGCGCTGGCAGTTGGGCCCTGAAGAGTCAGTGTGCAGTGTACAGTGTTGAGAGTTGCAGCAGCCGAAAGCAGTAACAAGGAGCTACCTCAGTCAGTGAAGGGCTGAAGGGAGCTTTTCAGTGATTTTTGTGTCAGAAGTCAAGTGTTCTACAGTCCTGGATCTTCTGTTAACAAACAAGTTCAAGTCGAGGGTTCAGCACAAGTTCAGTATCGCAGTTTCTTTAAGCTCCAGGAAGCGTTGGTAAGCATTAAGCTGGCGTCAAGACAGCGCCAACGGGCATTTTTCTGTACAGTGTCCCAGTCTAACCTAGTTGAGCCAGAGGAGTATCCCACTCATTCTCTTCTCCCATCCCCTAAATACAATAAACAAAACAAACCAAAGATACCGGAATGGTCATTGTCTCAGTTCTCACACCTGGGTTCACAACTTAAATGTGTTGGGAGTGTTACCGGTAACAATCGCAGACCCATCTCAGGCCCAATGCCTGGAAATTTTGCTACACACACAATCCCTGGGGGTCAATTTCCATTTGGTATTGCTATTTTGGAATGAGGGTTCATAGTGGAGTTGGTCTTTTCCCCCTTATTATATTTTTACCAATGGTACAGTTGTCTTTCTAGGTACAATGATACAATATTTGGAGTTGGTTCTCTTTTTTAATTTTTTTTTTTGAAAAGGTGAACTTACTCCTTAAGGCTGAGTTCACACTTTTCCGCTGCTGTGCACTGCAGTACATGTTATGCGCTTTAGCCTGTTGCAGTGCCATTCATTTTGAATGGCACCCCAGCACACTAAGGCAATGTAGCTCCAATGTGCAGGTATGTTGTGGTGTACTGTATCTATGGAGGAGACTCGTTGTCACCCTTTGAAAAGGATGTATGTTAGGACTACAAAACACCCCCTTCCGTTTTTTCCTTTTATAAGGGGGGGGGGGTGCTGTAGTCCAATTATCCTTCCCAATAACATTGTTTGAGATAACACTGCAGACTGTTCAAGACAACTCAATTTCTAGCAGCATCAACAGATATTTCCCTATCATCCATTAAGGGACAAAGCTTTATAGCTAACAGGCAACCTATGGTAAAACTGTCATTCCCCTGTAGGTGGCAGTATAACCTACACTGTTTAGTCATACAGTGTGACAGATGCCGCACATCATAATGTGAAAACCCCCTCAGCCTTGGCTCCTCCTAGACCACACCCCCGATGTTTCTCCAAGCCCTAGGGGTGGGGTGAAATGCGTCGGAGGTGGCCTAGGAGGAGCCGAGGCTGAGTCCGTTTTAACATTATATCAAACACTGTGTGCGATATCTGTACACTATATGAATAAAAGATAGCTGGATGAGCTTTCAGGTGGCCTGCACCCTCTTCTAATTGTGAATCACTGGGGTGACAGCATTGAAGGACACTTGGTGCAAGTTGCTAAGCATTGCCGTGACTATGTTGCCTAGTACCATCAAGCTGTGTCCCTCATTGGGTTCCAAAATAAGAGTTTTACAATGGGTACAGATATCTTATTGTCTTTATTGCCCGTTGAGGGACACAGCTTGATGGTATTAGGTAACATAGGTTATACTGCCACCTACAGGAGAAAGACAATATAAGCTTAGATTGTCTATTATCCATAAATTTAATGCATTTTATGGTAGGTACAAAAATCCTATTTTCTCTATTGCCCATTGAGGGACACAGCTTGATGGTATTAGGTAACGTAGGTTACACTGCCGCCTACAGGAGAAAGACAGTATAAGCTTAGGTTGCCTATTATCCATAAACTTAATGGATTTTACGGTAAGTACAAAAATCCTATTTTCTCTATGTGTGATGTGCTGCAAAAATGGTCACATGACCTTTCTTTTGATATTTTTGTGCATTGCCAGCCAATTTATTTTAATATACTCTTTTAACCCAACCAGAAAAGTCTAAGCCTACCCTAAAAATAGGGGTCATTGTCTTTAATTTTAACTTTGCTGTTTGCATCCTCCCTAAATATCCTCTGCTCTACTGACCTTTGCTCTCCTTCCTATAGAAAAGAAAGCCTGTTGACCTGAAGCTGGCCATGGGGGACATGGTGGAGAAGCTGAAGGAGAAACTCCTCAACCCCAACGTAAGTGTGTGTGTTGTTCCCACGCCCTGTGAGCCCCCTTTTTGTCTCTGCTGCCACTCTTTACTGCCTCTCCGTAGAGCCAGCTGCTGCTCGCCCTGCATGTTTTATTGGCTGCCGGAGGCTGTCTGGGAAACTGTAACTGAAGCACTTTACTCAAATAGCCTGGACACCATTCAAGACTCTGCCTCGCCGCTCTTCACTTTCCTGGCGTCGCCCTGTGTATTATTAATGGGTTCAGCAGGGAATCTTTAATACAGGAACAAAAGAGACCCCCTCAAAGGGCAGCCGGAGATGGTAAACCGCATTCCCCAAGAGGGGCTTCTCTTATTCTGGTGGTAACATCCAATGCTGAATTAAAGGAGACGTCCACAGATGAACATGAAAATTGTGTGATTAAAGGGAAAGGTCTAAAGGGATAAAACGTATTGAGAGAGTCTTCATGGACTAAAAGGGTTAAAAAAAAAAAATAGCATTTAAAAAAATACAGAATATACAATTGTAAACATGTGCAGAACGAAATAATTAGTTTTGTTTCAATCCATTATTTTAAATAATTGTGTTTAGTTAAATTCTTTTCAAATTTGATATTAATTTTTCGAATGCGGTCGAATTCCAAAGTTGGAATTGGCATTCAAATTCAGATTTATTCTACTCAAATTTTGAATTTTGGAAGAATAAATTCGAATTTGATTAGAATAGAAAAAAAAATAAAAGAGTAAAATAAGAGAATAGAAAATAATAGAATAAAATAGAAAAAACAATGGAATAAATTTGAATATAATTTTTCAAATTCAGTCGAATTCCAAAGTTTGTATTGGCATTCAAATTCAGATTTATTCTACTCAAATTTTGAATTTTGGAAGAATAAATTCGAATTTGATTAGAATAGAAAAAAAAATAAAAGAGTAAAATAAGAGAATAGAAAATAATAGAATAAAATAGAAAAAACAATGGAATAAATTTGAATATAATTTTTCAAATTCAGTCGAATTCCAAAGTTTGTATTGGCATTCAAATTCAGATTTATTCTACTCAAAATTTGAATTTTGGAAGAATAAATTCGAATTTGATTACAATAGAAAAAAAAATAAGAGTAAAATAAGAGAATAGAAAATAATAGAATAAAATTGAAAAAAAAACAATAGAATAGAAAAAAAAAAACCAATAGAATAAATGTGAATATAATTTTTCAAATTCAGTTGAATTCCAAAGTTTGTGTTGGCATTCAAATTCAGATTTATTCTACTCAAATTTTGAATTTTGGTAGAATAAATTCGAATTTGATTAGAATAGAAAAAAAAATAAAAGAGTAAAATAAGAGAATAGAAAATAATAGAATAAAATAGAAAAAACAATGGAATAAATTTGAATATAATTTTTCAAATTCAGTCGAATTCCAAAGTTTGTATTGGCATTCAAATTCAGATTTATTCTACTCAAAATTTGAATTTTGGAAGAATAAATTCGAATTTGATTAGAATGGAAAAAAATAAAAGAGCAAAATAAGAATAGAAAATAATAGAATAAAATAGAAAAAAACAATAGAATAGAAAAAAAAAACCAATAGAACAAATTTGAATATAATTTTTCAAATTCAGTCGAATTCCAAAGTTTGCATTGGCATTCAAATTCAGATTTATTCTACTCAAAATTTGAATTTTGGAAGAATAAATTCGAATTTGATTAGAATAGAAAAAAAATAAGAGTAAAATAAGAGAATAGAAAATAATAGAATAAAATAGAAAAAAACAATAGAATAGAAAAAACTATAGAATAAATTAGAAAAAAACTATAGAATAAATTAGAATATAACCCTCGAATTTGGAATAGAAATAATTAGAATTGACAAGAATAGAATAGACAAGAATTAAAAATAGGAATAGAAAAAAAAACAATAAAACAGAATATATTAGAATATAATCGGCTTACAAAATTTAAATTTTGAATAGATTAATTGCAAATTTGATTTGAGTTTTCCAAATTGGCATTCAAATTCATTCTATTCGAAATTCAAATTTCGGAAATGGTAATATATTTTTTTCTAATTTATTCTATTCTATTCCTTTATTTTCTATTATATTTTATTCTATTCTTTTATTTTCTATTCTGTTCTGTTTTACTCTATTCTTTTCTATTCTCTTCCTTTATTTTATATTCTATTCCTTTTTATTTTTTATTCAATTTTATTATTCTGTTGTTTTCGAATTAGATTTGAATTCCGGCCGAATTTTGTTTTATTATTTGAGTTTTGTTTAAATTGGTTACTATTATAATTCAGAAATTCGGATACATCTGAATCTCTGAATAATGAAAAATTTGTCTGAATTTCGATTTGGAACGAAACAAACCGCACATGTCTATACAATTTCTTTACAAGCTATGATGTAATTAGTTATGAAAAATCACCTTTCCTTTTCATTCAGCCACTGTAATGTTCTGTGAAATGCAATATGGCAACCTGGAGGAGTTGTGTATACAGATAGTGTACTGAACGACCTCCAGAAATGTCATTCCCTGCTTGTGTGATTGGCTCACAAATTTTCCCTGAAGTCTGCCTATGATACAAGTCAGATTTTAGTCATCCTCTGCAACAAAAATGTCACTCTTGGTGAGATACTGCCAAAGTGTTAATACCTTCTAAAGAGTTGCAAACCCTGAAACTCTCCTTCTTAGACAGAATGAACGAAAAAGGAGCTCCCATTCAGGTTCACTCTAAAGACAACCGCTTTTTCCTCAGAACAGAAACAGGTAGGAATCTGTAACAAAGTTTGGTAAAATTCCTTCAATGTACAGAGATCACCCAGAGGGGAATGTTCTTTCAACAAAAGTGGAGTTACTCTTTAATATGTACAGTCTGGGAAGGGAAAGGGGGGATATGATGGAAACCTTTAACCCCTTTCTGCCTGCGTAACACTTGGGTGCAGCTGCATGAAAGTGGGCTTTAACGCTCACATGCTGCACATATGCAGGGCCACAGTTAGAAATCATAGGGCCCCATACTGCCTATCCGATGGGGCCTCTAACCCCGCCCCTGACCCCGCATACATGCCTAAAAAATGCAGCTTTGTCTTTAAAGGGGGACAAAAGGAGGCACTGGTGTTCAGTTGGGGGTGATGGGGGTATTGGTGCTTAGTGGGGTGGGGGGGGGATTAAGGGTCCTGGTGCTTCGTAGGGGTGGGTTAGGCATCCTGGTGCTTAATGGGGGTAGATGGGGGGTTCTGGTGTATAGTGGAGAGAGATGGGGAGTCCTTGGGCTTAGTCTGGGGAGATGGGGGGACCTTGTGCTTAGTGAAGGGAGATGAGGGTGTTGGTGCTTAGTAGGGGGAGATGGGGGTGATGCTGCTTAATAGGGGGAGATGGGAGGTGTTGGTGCTTAGAGGGGGCAGATGGGGGACCTGGTGATAGTGGGGGAGATGGGGGTGTTGCTGCTTAGTAGAGGAGATGAGAGGACATAAGGCTTAGTGGGGGGGGATGATGGGGGTGTTGGAGCTTAGTAGGGGGGATGGGAGGTGTTGGTGCTTAGTGGGGGAGATGGGGGCGTTTTCTCTTAGTAGGGGGAAGGGATGCGTTTGTGCTTAGTAGGGGGAGATGGGAGATGTTGGTGCTTAGTGGGGAGATATAAGGGGTCTTGGTGCTTAGTGGAGAGAGATGGGGGGGTCTTGGTGCCTAGTAAGGGAGATGGGGGGTCTTGGTGCCTAGTGAGGGAGATATAATGGGTCTTGGTGCTTAGTGGAGAGAGATGGGGGATCTTGGTGCCTAGTGAGGGAGATGGGGGGTCTCGTATTGGTGGTCCTAGTGCTTAGTGGAGAGAGATGGGGGAGGTCCGGGTACTTAGTGGCTAGAGATGGGGGACGTTTTTGATGCTTACTGGGGGTAAATTGGGAGCACTGCCAGTCAGTGGGGAAGGGGGGGGGGGCACTTGTGCTAAGTGGGGGAAGATGGAAGGCCCTGGTGCTTATTGGGGGAAGATTAGGGGCATGCCAGTTAGTGGGGGGGGGGGGGGCAATACTTGGTTGCTGATCCTTCTGGAATCCTGTAGAAGAATCACCCTCTTCTTACTATTCCTGTCTGCTGATCTTTTTTCATCTGTAATGATGTCAGGAATGGCAAAGCAGTGATGGTCCTCTCTAGGCATGCTGACCACAGGAAAAGTGATACTGCTCTCACTTCTCCTGTCATTGGCGGTCCCCCCCTCCAATGCGGTGCCCTGCCCTCTAGATGAAAAGATTGGCCCCCCCAGCCCAGGTAATATGAGTTGCCACCTGGGGAGCCACAGTGGAGCCACACTATGTAGTAACAGTATGTATAGAGCATGTACTATGTGAAGCCTGAAGCTGCCGGCTGGCTGGCCCCCCTGTTAAGTGATCAGGCCCGGGCCTCCTACTGGACCCCCTTATCGTAATGGTGGTCCTGCACATATGTGTCACTAGGCAGCTGATCTTTCTATGCTTTGAGCACCCTCACTGTGCTTCCCCAGAACTGCAACCGAGCTATCAAAGGACTGGACGGCATGCTGAAGATGTGGCCAAACCAGAGTTTTGTAAAGCGGTAGAACTATAATCTTGTCTTGCTTGCTGCAGCTTGGCACTGCATACTTTTGCTGAGTTTGTGATCTATTAAGGCCATTTGCATCCTTGATTCTCCCAGATGTTCTGAACTTGTGAACTTCCTTTCAGAGTTTTAGCTCCCAAATTCATTACCTAATATTTTTCACCATTAAACCTCATTTGCCATGTAGTTGCTTTATTTTTATTGAGGTCTTCTTGTAAGGTCTCTATATTCTGCTGTGAATTTATTACACTTCTTAGCTTTGTATCATCAGCAAACACTGAGATTGAACTATGTATACCATCCTCTATATTGTATATGAACAAATTAACCAACTCCCGCCTGCTGTATTGGCAACTGACGGGCGGGCATCAGCTCTCTCCTTCTGGGATATTGTGCCACTCTCGCCATTCTTGCACGTCGTGCGGCAATCGGTGGTGCGCTTTGTCCCTATAACAGGGCGCATCGCCGATCTCGGTAAAGAGCCAATGACGAGGCGCTTTACCCATGTGATTAGCTGTGTCCAATCACAGCTGATCACATGTAACCAAGAAAATGCCAGTTATCGAGATAGGGTAGGAGAGCCGATCAGCGACATTTCCTCACAGGGGACATCTGCACAGATAATAGGGCACTGATTATTAGTGAAGCCCCAACAGTGCCCAGCAGTGATATCAGACAGTGCCCATCAGGGATGCCAATAATGGCCTGCTCATCAGTGCTGCCTTTTAGTGCCCATCAGTGCCTGCTCATCAGTGCTGCCTTTCAGTGCCCATCAGTGCCTGCTCATCAGTGCTGCCTTTTAGTGCCTATCAGTGCCTATTAATCAGTGCTGCCTTTTAGTGCCTATCAGTGCCCGTTCATCATAGCTGCCTTTCAGTGCCTGCAAATCAGTGCTGCATATTAGTGCCACCTATCAGTGCAGCTTCATCAGTGCACATCAGTTAATTACTTATTTAAAAAATATTATAACAGAAACTTTTAGTCTTTTTTCATTTTTTCAAAAAATAAAAAACCCAGTGGTGATTAAATGCCACCAAAAGAAAGCTTTATCTGTCTCAAAAAATGATAAAAGATTTTGTTAGGGTGCAGCGTTGCATGACCGCGCAATTGTCATTCAAAGTGCGACAGCGCTGAAAGCTAAAAATTGGCCTGGGCAAGAAGGGGGTAAAAGTTCCCAGTAGGCAAGTAAACCGAATTGGTCCCAGGAGAGAGCCTTGGGGGTACCCTGCTCAGACCATTCTGAGTACACTTTATTTATCACCACCTTCTGGATCCGCTTCTGCAACCAGTTTTCAATCCAGGTACATACACCATCATTCATGCCAATAAACCTTAAAGTGTTACTAAACCCACAACAGTAAAATCAGTAAAGCATGCTTGTTATACTCACTGTGGAACCTCTGCATTATGCAAAAAGGCTGTTTGATCCAGTTTTCTGTGATCCTCCCCTTCTTCTACTGCCCCCAATCCATCTGCTGATAGCAATTCACACTTTCCGACCGTCCTATAGTAAAATGACAGCCGCAAAGTGGTTGTCCCAACCCGGCCAGGCGTCATATGACGTCCAGCAGGATAGGCAGCTCTGCGCGCCTGTAATGAAGGCTATATCCTCGTTATTACTATTACGTTTTTTGGGTTTCAATAACTCCTGTCTATTCATAGAGTAAACCTCATTCCTGGCCTCCACCAATTGTTTTTCCATGTAGCCCTTCCCCTTAAATCTATGTATTAGTTTATCATAGTTTTGGCTACATAGTCATGGATATTACTACAATTGCGTCTAATACGCACAAATTGTACCTTTTGGGATGGCCCCCACCCACCTAGGATGATGACAACTCCTAGTAGAGATGTAACCATTGCAATCTACAGGTATGAATTGGGTTCTGGTGTATAGCCCATTGTTTTTCCTAAAAATCCATGAATTGTACCATATCTTCATTTCAATTCCCTGTAAGTTTGATCCCATAGATGTTATGGTTCAAATCCTCCAGGAACTTGAGAAGTTCACTTGGTTCCCCTTCCCATACTATCGTGATATCATCAATACACCTTTTGTAATATTTAAGTTGGGAAGGTGTATCAGAAAAAATCTGTTCCTCTTCCTATTTGGCCAAAAAGATGTTGGCAATGCTGAGAGCATACCGTGTCCCCATAGCTACTCCTTTAATTTGGTTAAAAAAAATTCCCACCATCAGGGTTCGTACGGTCCTTGAAAACCTGGAAAAGTTATGAAATTTTGAGATGACATTTTCCAGGCCTGGAAAGGTCATGGAAAATTACGATTCCACAAATGTTTTGGAAAAGTCATGGAAATCTGGGGAGGAGCGGCGGGCAGCGGCGGGGGGAGCGGATGCTTAAAACTTTAGTGTAAATGTATTATTTTATTTAATGTTTGTGCACATATTGATTTCCGGGTCCGCAGCGGCCGAGGAGATGATCGTGCACCAAGCACTAATCACTGGCAGCGGGGAGGGCCGGGCTGCGGTTTGCCTGGATGTGACTGGCCAGCAGCAGCAAACCAATCACATTTGGCGGAAGCGTCACTGGAGGGCGGGCCGCTTGAACGTGATGATGACGCGGAAGGGGGCGGTAACCGTTTCGGTTACCGCACCCCCACGTCATCACGTTCATGCGGCCGGCCCGCCCTCCATTGACGCTTCCGCTGCCTGTGATTGGTTTGCTGCTGCTGGCCAGTCACATCCAGGCAAACCGCAGCCCGGCCCTCCCCACTGCCAGTCATTGGTGCACGATCATCTCCTCGGCTGCTGCTGCCTGGCCAGTGACCGACCGTAGGGCAAACTGCGGACACCTACTGTACCAGTCCTATACGGGAATGTTAAAAAATAAATGTAAATAAATTATTAAGCATCCAATCCTGAGTCGCCTTTCTGTGAGAACTCTTTTCTGCCTCATGGGACAGTTAGGTTCGGCCTAAGAATAGTAAGCGCCGCATTTTGTCCAGCTGCACCTTCATGACTGCCTGAACAGCTTTATTTGGGCAAGCAGGAGCACCACTGTTCTTTCTCCCAAAAGTAAGTGCCGCATTTGTGCACCATCAGATCTGTGCCATCCATACCAGTCCGCCTGCACCTTATGACTGTCGCTTGGGCATAAAAAGATTACTGTGCTGCATTTTGTGCATCTCACTGTCTGTGCCATCCATACCAGTCCGCCTGCACCTCATGACTGTCGCTTGGGCCTAAAAAGATTACTGTGCTGCATTTTGTGCCATCCATACCAGTCTGTTCACAGTTACAGCAATGCCAGGGAAATGCAGCTTTAAAAATGTATGGCTTCATTTATATTAGTAAAAATATGCTGGGTGTGACATAGATTTTCTTCTTATTTAACACGTATACATAGACATTTCATGAAACATTAGGTCATGAATATTTACGTGAAGTCATGGAAAAGTCATGGAATTTCATTGGTGAAAATGTGTATGAACCCTGCACCATACCAAAAATAGATGTTAGACATAGCCATATGTAGGCCTTCCAGAAGGAATTCGATCTTGACCTGCTTCAGATTGGTTTGTCCCTCTAGGGCCCACCTGACTGTTTTCATAGCATCCTCCTGTCTAATACTGGTATATAGGGATTCCACACCCACTGTTGCCAGTATCGTAGAACTCCCTACCTCAATCTCTTGTAATGAGACAATGGTGTCTCTTCTATCTTTTAGAAAAGATCTCCCGTTAGCTGCCAGGGGTTGCAGAAAGACATCCAGATACTCCCCAATTCTTGCATAAGGGGAATTTATCCCACTAATGATGGGTCGCCCAGGTGGCCTGTCTTTCTTTTTGTGAATTCTTGGTATTTGATATATGACCGGGATCCGGGGAGCTTTTAAATTCAAATATCTACTTACATTTTTATCCAGTATTCCATTATTAGTCCTCTTTTTTATCCATTTCACAAGCTTGCTTTTAAGTGTGTTGGTGGGGTCTCCTTGCAATGGTTTGTAGGTTTCTCTATCATTAATTATTTCAAGTAACACGACCTCCTAGTCCTCCTTCTTGAGTATTACCAGTCCACCCCCCATTATCCGCTGGTCTAATGACTATATCCCTTCTGCTTTCTAGTTCTTTAATACCTTCCCATATCTTTTTAGTGCTCCTATTCTGCTTAATCTTAAAATATTGGACTTCTTGCTGTACCATGTTCCTAAAAACTTGTATATATTGGTATGTGCTGGATATAAGATTAAATGTGGATTCATTCTTAAGACCACTATGCTTAAATTCCGGGTGTTCAACCAATAATATATCCCAATTATTTTCCATAAAAAATTTCATGATATTAAGTTTCCTGATGAATTTATATATAGAGGTCTTCTACTTTCCTACCACTTTATAAAACTCTGGTCCGACCACATCTGGAGTATTCAGTTCAGTTCTGGTCGCCAGTCCTCAGGAGGGATGTGTTGGAGCTGGAGAGAGTACAGAGAATGGCAACTAAACTAATTAGGGGATTGGAGGACCTTAATTATGAAGAGCGCTTACAAGTGCTTGATTTATTCTCCCTGGAAAGGAGACGCCTGAGAGGGGACATGATAGTAATTTACAAGTACCTCAACGGTGATCTCAACATAGAAAAAAAACTGTTCAGTCGCAATGAATGCATGAGGACACAAGGCCATACAATGCGATTAGAGGAGAAGAGATTTAACCTTAGGCTACGCAGGGAGTTTTTTTCAGTAAGGGCTACAAGATTGTGGAATTCTCTACCACAAGTGGAAGTAACTGCGGGGAGTATGGCCAGGGGCATATCGAGGGGTTGGCTAGAACGGCGCCCACCCCCTGCTCCAATCCCGGAGCTCTCTGTGTGTGTCCAGGCAGGCGGCGACAGTCAGTGTCGGAGCTCCGTGCCGTGTCACCCCCTCTCTCCCTGCCACCCCCTCTCCCTGTCACCTCCTCTCCTCTATGTAAACCACCCCCCGTCTCTATCTGTCAAATTCTCTCTCCCTGGGGGGGGGGGGGGCGCAGATACAGTTCCTCGCCAAGGGTGCTGGAGACCCTAGGTACGCCTCTGAGTATGGCTACTTTTAAATGACACTTGGACGTACATCTCAAGGATCACAACATTCAGGAGTATGGGAAATGAATACATCCACACACACCTACACAGGTTGAACTGGATGGACTATTGTCTTTATTCAACCTCAACTACTATGTACTGTCCCCAATCGATTTGCTGATAAGACAGAGCCTTGGGGGCACTCTGCACATGCTCAGTCTGGTATGTATTGCTAGAGGATTTATTTTTATTTTTTTCTCTTGGAAGAGTGCATGTGATCAGTACAGGGCCAATCAGCACTGTCCTATTCCTATGTATTTTCTTTTTTTTTTCCCAGTAGTTTTTTTGAAAAGTTGATGGCTGTGCTGGACTGACTCACTCGTTAGAGGGTCTGTGGGTGGGTGGTAGGTGAGAGAGGGCCACTTGGCGAAATTAACTCCCAATCAGTCTGGCCCGACTGGATGAAAAAAGGCAGTGGACCCTTGTTAAGGGGTCTCAGCTGTCGTTTCCAAAGTTTCTAGTGGTATTCGGTTAAAGGAGCGCCAAAAATCAGCAATAAGATCAAAAGATCGTCATTTTATTGGTAGCAGAACATGTAAAAGCCAACGCGTTTCAGGGGAACAGAGACTACTCCTTCTTCAGGGCGTAAATGTTGCTATTCGGATCTGCAACCGACAGCATAACCTTTTTTTTTCCCAGACAGATATAAAAATATTTTTAAAAAATAACTTTTAAAAATATGTTTTACAAACCAATAGGGAGCAAGTAAGAGAAGTTCATTGTTCATACACTATAATTTGGCCAAGAGTAAACACAAAGCCCTATGCTAATACGTAAAAAAAAAATGCTGAACTGCAAAGTTTTCTTTCCTTCATATGTAAAAGTCCAATCCCTCCCCTCTTCCCTCCGTAGTCCCTGCTTGCCCCTAGTCCTGGCACGGCTTCACATGTATTGCCTACTGTGACTGTTATAGTTAAGAATCTAATTAAGGAGCGGCTATAATTCTCAGCGACACTTTGTAGAATTCTGCAGACTCAGCCAAAATGAGAACAGTGGGGAGCAGTGTAAGGACGTGTACAGCCGGCCTCTCTGTAGGACCATAGTGGGTACCAACGCCTGGGGGGACAACGTGCCTAATACAAAACTTACAGAGAGAAATCTGAGTGCAAAGTTTTATAGAACCATTTTTTTTATTCTTCCAAAATCCTATAGTTACCAAAATCTTATTACATAGCTTGATTTTCCTGGGGTATAGCTTCCTTTTAAAATATGTAGAGTTAAATCAGAATTTTATTCTGATTATATTTTGCCTTTTCGCCTTCATCAACATGCTAATGAAATTATTAAATAAAACTTTCCGTTCTCATTTTAGTGATGCCATCACTGGGTCTCTGTGCTTTGCTTCTCTATGCAATGCAGCTAGGCCTGGCAAAACTGCTAGGCAATCTAGGCAGCCCCTTAGGGATTCCTAACACTCCTCTGGCTTCCGCACACAGGCCTCCATTCACAAAGCTTTATGATGCAGTATTTTAGCAGTAAAATCTTGCGTTTAACGCCAGTGGCTTCAATAACCAGTTACTGTTATGGTTGTTAACCACTTTACGTCTGCTCACATTGCTGCTACTGCAGCAATGTGGCTCGTTATCGTCCAGCGACGTAGACCTACGTCGCTGGACTCCTCCCCTTGTGGGCGGCGCGGGCGCGCCGCCGGAGGCTCGCTCCCGCTGTGTTCAGTCACAGCGGGAGTCGGGCCAGGGGAGAAGCAGCGGCGATCGCTGCTGCTCTTCCCCGATCGTTGGGGAATCGAGTGTGGATCTCCTGAGTGACAGGCAGTGACAGATTGCAGGGTTCAGCATAGCTGAACCTGCGATCTGTCCCTGTGTCATAGTCCCCTCCCCCCACACATGTCAGTAAGCACCAGGCATACATTAACCCCTCCCTCTCCAATAAAATTAACCCCTTCCCTGCCAGTGTCATTTTTACAGTAACCGTGCATATTTATAGCACTGATTACTGTAGTAATGTCACTGGTACCCCCAATAGTGTCAAAAATCTCAGTCAAGGCTCCGATCTGTCCGCCGCAATGTCGCAGTCCCGCAAAAAAATTGCAGATCGTCGCCATTACTCGTTAAAAAAAAAAAAACACCAAAAATGACAGAAATCTTTCCCTTAGTTAGTAAACGCAATAACTTTTGCGCAAACCAATCAAAATACACTTATTGAGATTTTTTTTTTTTTTTTTACCAAAAATATGTAGCAGAAAACAAATAAATTTAAAAAAAATTTTGATTTTTACTTTTTTTTTTGGGGGGGGGGGGAATTTCATATAAAAAAAATGTGAAAAATATTGTTATTTTTTCAAAATTTACGCTCTTTTTTTTCGTTTAAAGGCGCAAAAAGTAAAAATCGCACAGGTGATCAAACGCCACCAAAAGAAAGCTCTGTTTGTGGGAAAAAAAGGACGTAAATTTTGTTTGGGTACAGCGTCGCACGACCACGCAATTGTCAGTTAAAGTCGCACAGTGCCGAATCGCAAAAAGTGGCCTGGACGTAAGACCGCAAAATCCTCCGGTGGTGAAGTGGTTAAGGAGCAGGCCCATCCTTAACAACTGATGAGCCATCAGCTGTCAACGGGGTTTCCCCACTGACAGCTGACATGTGAAAAAAAGAATGTCGGCAGTGAAAAATGCAGAAAAAGAACAGGGTGGGGGTCCTTTAAAATCTATGAGACCCGAAGAGCCTGGCATGGATTGTGGGGGGACCCCACACTGTTTTTTTTTTTTTCTGTGCCAAAATAAAAAAAAAAATCCATACCAGACCCTTATCAGAGCATGCAGCCCGGCAAGCCAGGAAAGGGAGGGGATGAGCGAGCGCCCCCCCCCCCCCCCCCGAACCATACCAGGTCACATGCCACTCATGGGAGGGTTGCTTAGGGGCAGGGGGACTCTGCCCCCCCTCCAAAGCACCTTGTACCCATTCTGATAAGCCCCCCCCCACAACCCTGGCCGGTGGTCAAGGGGGTCTGCGGGCAGGGGGCTTATCAGAATATGGAAGCCCCCTTTAACAAGGGTGCTCCCAGATCCTGCCTCCCCCATGTAAATAAGTATGGGGTACATAGTACCCCTACACATTCACCAGAAAAACACAGCACGAGTTTTTGAGTCCTTTCTTTAAAAAAAATCAAAAATAGAAAAAAATGTCCCCTGGTGTAGATCCATCGTTAATCACGATGCCCACCGCTACCGCCGACCCGAAAACTGAGCCAGAAGTTGGAGCTGGTACCTGTCAAAATTAAAGGCGCCCCCCCCCCCAAAAAAAAAAGTGCCAAGTGTGGCAGTGGAGGAGGGGAGGAGGCAGACAAGTGGAGCTTCCCCTTTTGGTTGGAGCTCCACTTTAACCAACCCAGTGGTGCTCCTCCTTTGCCCAGCCAGGATGTGGGTGGGGTCGGGACCAAGCTTCTTTGCTAAACGATAGTGTGGAAAACCTGTGGTCACCAAATGAACTATGCCATCTAGCAGGTGGGACTAGCTCATATATATATATATATATATATATATAGTGTGTGTATATATGTGTGTGTGTGTGTGTGTGTATATATATATATATATATATATATATATATATATATATATATTATTTTTTTTTATTTTTTTATTTATTTATTTCAGGTACTTATATAGCGCTGTCAATTTACGCAGCGCTTTACATATGCATCAGTCCCTGCCCTCAAGGAGCTTACAATCTAAGGTCCCTAACTCGCATACATACACAGTAGGGCCAATTTTTTTTTTTATATATATATTCAGCTATTTGCCTGAAATTCAGCTTTAATATTAATTTTGCTGTATGTATACAGCCATTGCTTTGCTCGCGGGTGTTTTGTGCTCTCCTTAATTTAGGACCACAGGTAAAATTTATTTTGCCATCTTGGAGACTCTTGATAAAGTTGGCTCAAAGCCGGACGCTGTGCTTGGCATCCAATTAATTGGCATGTGCTGTGCATGGCTAAATGGCTCACCCCCACATTTTCCTTCCATACATTGAGTGCTGCCGGCTGTGCCGTACGGTACATGAATATTTCACATCAGTGCTGGCCTTTGCTCAATGCACATTGTACTGACATTACCCTCCCCTGCATTCCGCTAATGATCATTTCTATTCATTCTCTCCTGTTCCTGGCCTGAGTAGAGCCCAGCGTGATCCTCCATTACTTGATATACGCCTGCGGGATAGGGTTCCCGAGAATTGATGTTCATCCAGATCCCTAATTAATCTGCTCCTTTCCTATTAATGTCCGATTAATCTGCTCACTTATGTTTCTGCCGCTATGCCCTGCGACCGATAGGAGCTCTATGGATTAGGTGCATTAAGATTTTCTTAATTCAACTACAGACCTGTTGAGAGGGAAAAAAAGCTCCAGGTCTATTAATTAAACTGCAAGTTTTTCTTTTATTTAATCTTATTGCTTATGCTTACCTGCTTCTGATCTGTAGATATTCTTGTGTACTGATAAACTTTTCCTAATCCGTAAAATTAACTTCACGGTTACGTGCTGCGGTAAGAAATGCATAACTTGCAGGTTTTTTTATGGTGCCATTCGAGAATAGCACCCCAATGCAAAGTAAAGTAAGGGGCAACAGACTCACCCAACTTCATATTAGGAGTTTGGGTGTATAGCAAGAGGGTCGCTGGTTCGAATCCCAACCACGACACTACCTGCCTGGAGTTTGCATGTTCTCCCTGTGCCTGCGTGGGTTTCCTCCGGGTACTCCGGTTTCCTCCCACACTCCAAAGACATGCTGGTAGGTTAATTGGATCCTGTATAAAAAAAATTGGCCCTACTATGTATGTATGTGAGTTAGGGACCTTAGATTGTAAGCTCCTTGAGGGTAGGGACTGGTGTGAATGTGCAATGTATATGTAAAGCGCTGCGTAAATTGACAGCGCTATATAAGAACCTGAAATAAATAAAATAAATACTAGTAAATTCATTTTTATATTTCAGGCTGACATCCAGCCTACCTTTCAGTCATGTGTGGGGAGGTGCAGCGTGTAGTCCAGCACAGAGGACAGAGGGAGTAGAAAATGCCCCAGTATGAGTGAAACTAAATACTGACTCAGACTTGGTGGTCAGTGGAAATAGAAAAAAAAAAAACATTATTGGTATCAATGAGAGGAATACTGCCCATTGGGAGGAATAGTGCCCCATCATTGGTGTCAATGGGAGTAATCGTGCCCCATCATTGGTGTCAGTGGGAGGAATAGTGCCCCATCATTGGTGACAGTGGGAGGAATAGTGCCCCATCATTGGTGTCAGTGGGAGGAATAGTGCCCCCTCATTGGTGTCAATGGGAGGAATAGTGCCCCCTCATTGGTGTCAATGGGAGGAATAGTGCCCCCTCATTGGTGTCAATGGGAGGAATAGTGCCCCATCATTGGTGTCAGTGGGAGGAATAGTGCCACATCATTGGTGTCAGTGGGGGGAATAGTATCCCATCATTGGTGACAGTGGGAGGAATAGTGCCCCATCATTGTTATCAGTGGGAAGAATAGTGCCCCATCATTGGTGTCAGTGGGAGGAATAGTGCCCCATCATTGGTGTCAGTGGGAGGAATAGTGTCCCATCATTGGTATCAGTGGGAGGAATAGTGCCCCATCATTGGTATCAGTGGGAGAAATAGTGCCCCATCATTGGTGTCAATGGGAGGAATAGTGCCCCATCATTGGTATCAGTGGGAGGAATAGTGCCCCATCATTGGTGTCAGTGGGAGGAATAGTGTCCCATCATTGGTGTCTATGGTAGGAATAGTGCCCCATCATTGGTGTCAGTGGGAGGAATAGTGCCCCATCATTGGTGTCAGTGGGAGGAATAGTGCCCCATCATTGGTGTCAGTGGGAGGAATAGTGCCCCATCATTAGTTTCAGTGGGAGGAATAGTGCCCCATCATTGGTGTCAATGGGAGGAATAGTGCCCCATTATTGGTGTCAGTGGGAGGAATAGTGCCCCATTATTGGTGTCAGTGGGAGGAATAGTGCCCCATCATTGGTGTCAGTGGAAGGAATAGTGCCCCATCATTGGTGTCAGTGGGAGGAATAGAGCCCCATCATTGGTGCCAGTGGAAGGAATAGTGCCCCACCATTGGTGTCAGTGGGAGGAATAGTGCCCCATCATTGGTGTCAGTGGGAGGAATAGTGCCCCATTATTGGTGTCAGTGGGAGGAATAGTGCCCCGTCATTGGTGTCAGTGGGGGGAATAGTGCCCCATCATTGGTGTCAGTGGGAGGAATAGTGCCCCGTCATTGGTGTCAGTGGGGGGAATAGTGCCCCGTCATTAGTGTCAGTGGGAGTAATAGTGCCCCATCATTGGTATCAGTGGGAGGAATAGTGCCTCATCATTGCTGTCAGTGGTCAATCACATCACAAAGATCTGTGTGTTTGTAAACACAGCGCACAGATTCTGGCTGGATTTCTCCCTGCTTTCAGTTACCATTCCAGAACTAAAAGCAAGGAGAGACAAATCCAGATCCTGATGGGGATAAGGGCCTCTTCCCCCACATCCCTGGCTGGTGGTTGTGGGGGTCTGCGGGTTGGGGGCTGCCCGCTGACAGCTGATGACTCATCAGATGTTAAGGACGCAGTGGCCGGCTTCCCAGCTTGCTCCCTAAAGTGGGTGTAAACCCACTTCAATGACTTTTACCTATATGTAAGCCTATTTTAAGGCTTACCTATAGGTACTGTAAATATCATCTCCTAAACTTGCACCGTTTAGGAGATATTCACAGTGCATGCAGCCGATGACGTCATCGGTGCATGCGCTCTGAAGAAACGGCCGGGCCGTTTCTTTAGAGCACTGTGCCGGGACTGGCGGCTCCCGCTGGATGTGGCCAGCAGCAGGGACAACGCGGTCTTTGTTGCAGGTAAGCGTCACATAATGTGCTAGTATGCGATGCATACTAGCATATTATGCATTTACTTTGCAGGGGGGGGAAAAAGAAAAAAAAAAGTTTACTTCCTCTTTAAGAACCAGCTATAGACAGATTGTTAAAGAGAAACAAATGAAAAGCAAAATGCATAAGAAAATCAAAAATGCATGTTTTAACACTCAAAACATGCCTGAAGTCCGCATCAGCCACAACGATGTGAACCTAGGGCAGTGATGGCGAACCTTGGCACCCTAGATGTTTTGGAACTACATTTCCCATGATGCTCCTGGGGTGCCAAGGTTCACCATCACTGCCCTAGGGTAAGTGCAAAACTCCCAACTGAGGAAGTCCAAAACTTTATTGGGTCTTTATTGCTGTCTGTGTCTTCCTGTCCCATTGACACCATTTCCAATCGTTTTCTTGTCCTGGTGTCCCAAAGACAGGAAGTGAAGTGAAATCTCTTCAACGGGGACACAGACCCCAAATAAAAACATACCAAGGCTTCTACCTCTTTCCCACAATGTTTGAAAAAAATATTCGTTTTGGGCTTAATAATGTCTTAAATGATTCTGTTCACAGCATGCGGAGTGTATCTAGATTGTGAAGTTGCCATACAAAAAAATGTCTCCTAAGGGATATAAAGTGGAATGTGTATGGGGGGGGGGGTCAGTATGTGGGGGATGATCAGCATGCAGCTTTTCTCATAAATAACAGAACACTCGTCCTCCCATTTCATGGAATTCTCGGAATACCAAACATGATAACTACAATAAATACATTCCTGAGTGTGGAAACCTTCCTGACCTCCCCCATCACTTTCTATCCTTATAAATATGGTGATGGGGACTATTCTTCTATTCTGTGGTTCTGATGTTCAAGGCTGCAGGAACCTTTCATATGGCGAAGGGGGGGTCTTCAGGGACTGTGTGCTGAGTCTGGACTCCTGTGAACCCCACAATGACTTACTGAAGAACATTCTGTTTCAAAAAGCTTTGAAATGTACACAGGAGACACAGTCTACCTGCACAGGGATTAAAGTGATTGTCCCTTAAAAATGTGTACTGATCAGCCATAACATTATGACCATAGAAATCATGGGGACCTGTACAGCCTTCCTGACAGGGCCCCCCCAACCCCGTCTACACCCCACCCACTTACCTGGGGTTCAGTGAAACAGCGGCATGACTTTACACTAGAGATTGACCGATTATCGGCAATGCCGATATATCGAGGGCCGATCTGCACTTTCCCCGATATATCGGAATCGGCCCCTGAGGTTACCAATATTGCCGATATTTCGGGAAAGTGCTTGTACCGGAGTGATGCCTGCAGCTAGAGGCATCACCCCGGTACCGGCGTCCATAGCCGAAGGTCGGCTGTCTTGTAATGACAACGAATGCGGCTGAGAAGCCACTCGGCTGTCATTACAAGGGGCGGGAGGGGACCCCCCCTCCCGCCGCCTTCCCGTCCCACTGGGAGACCCGGGCATCCTACCTGCATGGCCACCGAAGAGAAGACCCGATCAAAGCCGCATTCTGCTCTGATCGGGTCTCCATGTAAAAACCCAGAAGTGATGTCATGACATCACTTCCATGTATTCGGTGCCAGATTGAAAAAAATGACAGCATTCAAAGCCGCCAAACTTGGCGTTTTGAATGCTTTTAAGTAGTGATCAACCGATTATCGGCAAAGCCGATATATCGAGGGCCGATATAGACTTTCCCCAATATGGGAATCGGCTTTTGAATTACCAATATTGCCGATATTTCGGGAAAGTGCTTGTAACGGAGTGATGCCTGCAGCTAAAGGCATCACCCCGGTACCGGTGTCCATAGCCGGCGGTCGGCTGTCATGTAATGACAACCAATGCGGCTGAGAAGCCGCTCGGCTGTCATTCCAAGAAACAGGAGGGGACGTCCCCTCCCGCCGCCTTCCGCGGCTTGCCCGGGTCTCCAGTCTCACCGGGAGACCCGGGCATCCTACCTTCACCGCCGCCGTCTAATCGGGTCTCCATTTGCACCGCCGCCATCTGACCGGGTCTCCATTTCTTTGAATTTGGTCCCGCCGAGTACCCCAGAAGTGATGTCATGTCATGACATCACTTCCGTGTACTGGCGGTGCCAAATTCAAAATCTTACAGCATTCAAAACAGCCAAACTTGGCGTTTTGAATGCTTTAAGTGCAGAGGAGGGGTTTGGGGTCTTTTAGACCCCCAGATCCCTTCACCACAAAACATGTAGACATTAAAAAAATAAATAAATAATAATAATAATTTTTAATGTCCGAAAATATCGGCAGATATCGGCCGATACTGATATCCGATGACCAAAATATCGGTATCGGCAGTAAAAAATCGATATCGGTCGATCACTACTTTTAAGTGCAGAGTAGGGGTTTGGGGTCTTTTAGATCTCCAGATCCCGCCACAAGAGTACCTGTCAAGTGTAAAAATAAACATTTTTTTTTTTTTAAATGTACAAAAATATTGCCCAATATCTGCCGATACCGATATTCAGTGGCCAAAATATCGGTATCGGTAACGAAAATCCGATATTGGTGATCACTGCTTTACACCCCCTACACTACAAAAAAAAAGCCCACTTCCTGGGCCCCCCTATTGACCTGATGGGACCATGGGGAATTTATTGGAATTTATTCATTTATGGTCTAGTAAAAATTATTTATTCATTTAGGGAGAAATTACCACAGGCCCCCCTGTTTAGCTGATGAGGTCTGGGCCCAGTACAATTGGACCAGTTGTACTGTCTTATCAGCAGCCCTGAGGACCCCCCCTGTATTGAATTGTATTGTACTGCCTTATCAGCAGCCCTGAGGACCCCCTGTATTGAATTGTACTGCCTTATCAGCAGCCCTGAGGACCCCCCCTGTATTGAATTGTATTGTACTGCCTTATCAGCAGCCCTGAGGACCCCCCTGTATTGAATTGTATTGTACTGCCTTATCAGCAGCCCTGAGGACCCCCCTGTATTGAATTGTACTGCCTTATCAGCAGCCCTAAGGACCCCCCTGTATTGAATTGTACTGCCTTATTAGCAGCCCTGAGGACCCCCCTGGATTGAATTGTATTGTACTGCCTTATCAGCAGCCCTGAAGACCTCCCTGTATTGAATTGAATTGTACTGCCTAATCAGCAGCCCTAAGGACCCCCCTGTATTGAATTGTATTGTACTGCCTTATCAGCAGCCATGAGGACCCCCCTGTATTGGATTGTACTGCCTTATCAGCAGCCCTGGGGACCCCCCTGTATTGAATTGTACTGCCTTATCAGCAGCCCTGAGGACCCCCCTGTATTGAATTGTATTGTACTGCCTAATCAGCAGCCCTAAGGACCCCCCTGTATTGAATTGTATTGTACTGCCTTATCAGCAGCCCTAAGGACCCCCGCTGTATTGAATTGTATTGTACTGCCTTATCAGCAGCCCTAAGGACCCCCCTGTATTGAATTGTAACGTTAGTATAAAATGCTGTGCACACTGCTGGCACTATATAAATCCTGTATAATAATAATAATAATAATGCAGTGTGTTATTGCTGTCGTCATTTTCATGTCTTCCAGATAACACGCAGTGACCTGAAGCGTTTCATCCAGAAGGAGTTTGACCACATGAAGCAGCTGGTACACGAGGAGGAGAAGAAGGCCTTGCACTTCGTGGACCTCCAGGAGGCCGTGGCCTCGGCCCATGTGACTGAAGTCCTCGCTGAGCTCAACGTCCACATGGGCAAACTAATGACGGAAATGGCGGAGATCACACGGCAGCTGAACAGCTTCAACCAACTGGTAATGCAGAAATCGGAGGTAATCTGTGTGTGCTCCGCTCTCTGGGGACTCTCGGCGATGTACTGCCATGTCTCTGTCGTCTTCCTGCATGCTGGGGGACTGACGGCGGTGTGACAGACACAACACTGCCACTTACACAACCCCATAGCCTGACTGTCTGAAATATGCTAAAGAAGGACACAGAACTGAGACCTCCCTACATAAACAAGACATATCTCATATGGGTTCTGAGTTCCTGCAAAGCAGAGACTATAATCCATTCAAGGCCGGCCCTACCATGGGTCCCGGTGGGACCATGGGACCCAGGCGGCACTTAGAGAGGGGCGGCCCCCGGCTGCCTCTTCTCTTCTTCGGCTATTACTCGATAAAAAAAAAAAAAAAAAGTCAGCGGCGGCCGGCCTGACATTCACACTGCGCCGCCGCTCGGGAAAACCCGTAATTGTTCGGCTATTTCCGGGAATAGATGAACATGTACAGGCTTTCCCAAGCGGCGGCGCATGCGCGGTGATGTGTTGGCGTTGGGCGGCGCCATTTTTAAATCCTAAGGCGCCTTTAGGAACATGTAAGTGAGACGGCTCCACAGCCACACTACCTGCCATTATGCGGGGCTGCAGGCATACTACAGAAGATGCAGTGCTGCGGGCATGGTACATGCCCGCAGCACTGCATCTCCTGTAGTATGCCCACAGCCCCGCATCTCCTGTAGTATGCCCGCAGCCCCGCATTCTCTTGTACCATGGCCGCAGACCTGCATTCTCCTGTACCATGCCCGCAGCCCTACATTCTCCTGTACCATGTCCGCAGCCCTACATTCTCCTGTACCATGTCCGCAGCCCTACATTCTCCTGTACCATGCCCGCAGCCCTACATTCTCCTGTACAATGTCCGCAGCACTGCATTCTCCTGTACCATGCCCGCAGCCCTACATTCTCCTGTACCATGTCCGCAGCCCTGCATTCTCCTGTACCATGCCCGCAGCCCCGCATTCTCCTGTACCATGCCCGCAGCCCTACATTCTCCTGTACCATGCCCGCAGCCCTACATTCTCCTGTACAATGTCCGCAGCACTGCATTCTCCTGTACCATGCCCGCAGCCCTACATTCTCCTGTACCATGTCCGCAGCCCTGCATTCTCCTGTACCATGTCCGCAGCCCTGCATTCTCCTGTACCATGTCCGCAGCACTGCATTCTCCTGTACCATGCCCGCAGACCTGCATTCTCCTGTACCATGCCCGCAGCCCTACATTCTCCTGTACCATGTCCGCAGCCCTGCATTCTCCTGTACCATGTCCGCAGCCCTACATTCTCCTGTACCATGTCCGCAGCACTGCATTCTCCTGTACCATGCCCGCAGACCTGCATTCTCCTGTACCATGCCCGCAGCCCTACATTCTCCTGTACCATGTCCGCAGCCCTGCATTCTCCTGTACCATGTCCGCAGCCCCGCATTCTCCTGTACTATGCCCGCAGCCCCGCATTCTCCTGTACCATGCCCGCAGCCCTACATTCTCCTGTACCATGCCTGCAGACCTGCATTCTCCTGTACCATGTCCGCAGCACTGCATTCTCCTGTACCATGCCCGCAGACCTGCATTCTCCTGTACCATGCCCGCAGCCCTACATTCTCCTGTACCATGCCCGCAGCCCTGCATTCTCCTGTACCATGTCCGCAGCCCCGCATTCTCCTGTACCATGCCCGCAGCCCCCGCATTCTCCTGTACCATGCCCGCAGCCCTACATTCTCCGGTACCATGCCCGCAGACCTGCATTCTCCTGTACCATGCCCGCAGACCTACATTCTCCTGTACCATGCCCGCAGACCTGCATTCTCCTGTACCATGTCCGCAGCACTGCATTCTCCTGTACCATGCCCGCAGACCTGCATTCTCCTGTACCATGCCCGCAGCCCTACATTCTCCTGTACCATGTCCGCAGCCCTGCATTCTCCTGTACCATGTCCGCAGCCCTGCATTCTCCTGTACCATGCCTGCAGCCCCGCATTCTCCTGTACCATGCCCGCAGCCCTACATTCTCCTGTACCATGCCCGCAGACCTACATTCTCCTGTACCATGCCCGCAGACCTGCATTCTCCTGTACCATGCCCGCAGACCCGCATTCTCCTCTACCATGCCCGCAGCACTTCAGGGCACTGTGGCACTATAGACAGTAGAAAGCCTGGTGCGCTCATCTGCCCAGTGTCTACCGCTCTGTCCTGCTCTTGCTGTCGCTCCGTACACACTCACACCCCTCTGACTGCTTTCATAGTCCTATAGAATGTGAGGGCCTCTTGGAGGGCGTGAATTTTTTTTTTCTTTTGGGGGGGGGGGGGGGGCAGCATTTCATTTTTGGACCCAGGCAGCACAATGTCTTGGGCCAGCCCCGAATCCATTACTTCCCCTAGTAAAAGCAGCACACGGTTAACACACAAACACTGGCTAGGCACACATTTAACCCTTTGATCACCCTAGATGCTCACCCCTTCCCAGCCAGTGTCATTAGTACAGTGACAGTGCAAATTTTTAGCACTGATCACTGTAGAAGTATCACTGGTTCCAGGCAAAGTGTCAGTTAGGGTTTTCCTTTCGAAAGCTAGAGAGGGAAAAATTAGTCACAATCAGCTTCTAACTTCAGCTTGTTTAATTAAGCTTTAGCTATACAACCTGGAAGCTGATTGTTTTCTCTGCAGAAATGTGAGTTATTTTGCCCTCTCTAGCTTTAGTAAATAAACCCCTTGGGCCCCTTTTGCACTGTCCGTCCGTTGGATGGACTCCGTTTATCTCAGCGGGGGATCGATCCACCGATCCCCCGCTGAGCAGTAGGATGACAGCTGTTCTCCGCGCTGTGTGCAGAGACACAGCTGTCAGTTCCCAATAGATCTCTATGGGGGAATCGGATGGGAACGGACCGTCAGTCCGTTCTCATCTGATCCCATCTGATCCGCTAAACCGAAAATAGGGTTTCCATCCGTCCAGATTTGATGGATCGGATGTCAGCGGACATGTCTCTGCTGACATCCGATGCCCCGTAGGGATGCATAGAGGGACCGTTCAGATCCGCCAAAAAAACGGACAGGCGGATCTGAACGGTCCGCCTGTGTGAAAGGGGCCTAAGTGTCCAATTGTCCACCACAATATCGCAACCCCGCTATAAATCACTGATATCCGCCACTACTAGTATAAAAAAAAAAAAAAAAATGTCCACAAATATTTCCCATAGCTTGTAGATGGTATAACGTTTGTGTAAACCAATCCATAAACGCGTATTGGGATTTTTTTAAACCAAAATATGTAGCAGAATACATATTGCCCTAAATTTATGAAGTAATTCAATTTTTTTTTCAATTTCTTTTATTAGATGTGTTTTAGAGCAGAAAGTAAAAAAAATATTGTTTTTTTTTTTTTTTTTTTTTTGTTTATAGCGCAAAAATTTAAAACCACAGGGGTGATCAAATGCCACCAAAAGAAAGCTCTATTTGTAGGAAAAAAATGACATCAATTTTATTTACAGCATTGCATGACCGCGCAATTGTCAGTTAAAGTAACGCAGTGCGTATCTCAAAAAATGGTTTGGTCATGGGGGGGGGGGGATCTTCCATGTTCTGCTTTCTTTAAAGTGCACCTGTCATCCCCACACAATGGAAGCCGCCATATTACAGGCAGTACTATGAAAAGGGGGGGGGGGATAATATTGGGGGGGGGGGGGGGGTTCTAAAGCTGGATACACACTATACAATTTTCTTTAGATTTTTTTCCTGTAGATTTACCAAAACCATAGAATATGAGGTCACACCTAAACATTTTAAATTTGTATGCAGTCAGGCATGCCTTTGTACTACATAGTTGAAGGTAATATAAATCTAAAGAAAATCGAGCAACAAAAGTTGTATAGTGTGTATCCAGCCTTAACCACTTAAGCCCCGGAAGATTTTACCCCCTTCCTGACCAGGGCCTATTTTGCAATTCGGCACTTTGTGACTTTAACGGACAATTGCGCGGTCGTGCGACGCTGTACCTAAATGAATTTGACGTCCTTTTTTCCCACAAACAGAGCTTTCTTTTGGTGGTATTTGATCACCTGTGCGATTTTTTTTTTTTTTTTTTTTTTTTTTTTTTTTTTGATCATGCGCTATAAACAAAAAAAAGAGCGTCAATTTTGCAAAAATAACAATATTTTTCACATTTTTTTTTTATATGAAATTCCCCCCAAAAAATGTAAAAATCAAAATTTTTTAACATTTTAGGCCAATTTGTTTTATGCTACATATTTTTGGTAAAAAAAAATCGCAAAAAGCGTATTTTGATTGGTTTGGGCAAAAGTTATTGCGTTTTACTAACTAAGGGAAAGATTTTTGTCATTTTTGTTGTTTTTTTTTTTTTTTTTTTTTTTTAACAAATAATGGCGGCGATCTGCGATATTTTTTTTTGCGGGACTGCGACATTGCGGCGGACAGATCGGACCCTTCACTGACATTTCTGACACTTTTGGGGTTACCAGTGACATTACTGCAGTAATCAGTGCTATACATATGCACTGTTACTGTAAAAATGACACTGGAAGTGAAGGGGTTAACTTTTTTTGAGAGGGAGGGGTTGAGTGTGTCCCTAGGGGCGTGCTTCTAACAGTGATTGGATGTGGCTTGAGCTGTAAGAACAGTGATCAATGGTCCTACATAGCAGAACTGTATGATCTCTATTCTTACACAGGGGAGAATGACAGGCGGCTTTGTTTACATTAGCCGCCTGCCTTTCTCCCAGTATAACAGACGATCATTGGGTCCGCCGGGCACACGCGCGGGGGGATCCGTGACCGAGCGGCGGCGCACGCTCGCTCCCTAGAGCCTCACAGGCTAGCGACGTAGACCTACGCCACTTTGCCTGTGAGGGGCTGACCGCCGCCGTAAATATACTGACGGCAGTCGGCAAGTGGTTAAGCTGGATACACACTATACAACGTTTGTTGTTAGATTTAATTTAGATTTACCTTTTCTATGTAGTGCAAGGGCCGGCCTGATTGCATACAAAATGAAAGTGTTTAGATTTGACCTCATATTATATGGTTTTGGTAAATCTAAGGGAAAAAAAACTAAAGACAATTGTATAATGTGTATGGCCCATTACTTTAATTAGCTCATCAAGGATTTTTCTATAAGACTGAGATCAACAAGAGACAACATTTGCATTTGTAAATTGATTTTATTGGTAATATCCGATGTGACCAATAAATAATCAAGCTGCTGTCTCTAAAAATATATAAAATGTGTGTATGTGTGTGTGTGTGTATATATATATATATATATATATATATATATATATATATATATATATATATATATATATATATATATATATATATATATATATATATATATATATATTTATAAAAAACAAATTCTTTTCAGAATGGTTGCCTATGTTGTGTATGTATGACAGGTACACTTTAATTATCATATAGACCAGGGATATGCAAACTGTGGCCCTCCAGCTGTTGCAAAACTACAAGTCCCATCATGCCTCTGCCTCTGGGTGTCATGCTTGTGGCTGTCGGAGTCTTGCTATGCCTCATGGGACTTGTAGTTCTGCAACAGCTGGAGGGCCCACAGTTTCTATATCCCTGATATAGACAGACAGTGATCTTTCTTTTTTTTCTTTCTTTTCTCTTTAGAACCCAGATGAAGACTCGGGGTAAGTCCATACAATCTCTGTTCACTTGCTTTATATAACAGGAGCATTTAAAGGGTTACGCCATCCAAAGTTGATTTTCCACTCTAATTGGAGGGCAAGAGTCATCTAATTAGCCAGCTGACTCACTACTACGCTATAAATAGCCTTCATTGCTTGTGTTATAAATAGACCCGAGTCCCGGTTCATACTGGTGCGATGCGGGAAACTCTGCGACTCAGACCCCGCATCGCACCTGAATCGCACACTGAGATTAGCGAACCGCTGGGGGGTGTCATTGTAAAGTTAACGACACCCACTGATCAGGATCGCAGTGCAAACTGTCAAATCGGACCGAATAGGTGTGGACACCCATGTGACCTAATTACAGTGTTGACAAAAAAAAAAAAAGTCCTGCACCATTTTGGTGCAAATGCGAATGCAGCTATACGGTTTGAATTTGCATCGCACAGACATCGCATGTGATCTGAACCGTAATGCAGTGCGAATCACCTGCAATGTCTGTGATCGCACAAGTGTGAACACAACCTTACAGTGGATGTAAACCCTCACATATACCCAGTGAAGTGAACAGCCTCAGATGATACACAGAGATTAAACAAAGCCCCCTACATAAGTTTTATTTGTATATCTGCTGTCTTCAGCTTTCTACACTGTTAAGAAAGTGAACATCGTGTTAGAATTTTTTCTTCCTGTTCCAGCACTGGGTGCGGAGTCTTGGCATACACTGTGTGAAAGCTGATTGGAGGAAAGGCACACACCCCGCCCCCTCCACATAGGCAGAGGAAGGAAGAAACATGCAGAGCTGTGCTGTGAATAGATCAGCTCTCTGCTAATCTATCTCTATGCACCCACCCTGACACAAATTTCAGGCTGGTTTTATCTCGGTTGTTGGAGAACTTATCATGCTGATAACAGAAAAATGGAGCAGCAGAAAGACACGGACTTAGCGCTTTGGAGAGCGATAAGTAAACACTAGAGATATACTGTATGTGCCCAGGTCAGATTTCATGAATGGGGTTTACATCCACTTTAAGGCTACGTTCACATCTTGGCGTTGCTATTACAGGCGTTTTTATGGGCGTTTTTGCAGGCGTTTTTATGGGCGTTTTTGCAGGCGTTTTTTGTGTAGGCGTTTTTAGATTGACTAGAGACCAATGGAAAACGCCTGTAATCTGCCCAAAAAGAAGCTCATGTACTTTTTTGAGCGTTGGGCGTTTTGCTCACGGCGTCAAAACGCTCAGATGTGAACAGGGGCCATTGAAATGAATAGGATTTGTCTTGTTGGGCATTTTGAGAGCTGATCCTAGAGCAGAAAAACTCCTCAAACGCCCCAAAACGCCTACATGTGAACGTAGGCTAATGTCAGTATAATCTGCTACAAAGACCCAGCTAAATGAGTCAGAGGAAGAATACACTCCCCTCTCTGTACCAGTCTTCATTTTTAGACTGCAGGAGGAGTCAGCAGGGAGGAGATAGTGCTTGGCTTTCTTTTTGGAAAGCCCAGCATGCACTTTAGGCAGAGTATCAAATACAAGACAAATGTGCACTATATTCATACTTGAATGCTGTGATCCGGCACAAAGCAATTGCTGCATTTTATGTGTGCAGGATTTTTCTGTAATAAAAACCTTCCAGTGCTGCTTGTTGTGTTCTTGTGCAGGGTGACCAGGCTTGTATCTGCCCCATAGGTCTGAGCAGCCTATTGCATTAGGGTGTGCACCCCAAAACTCAAACACACACATGCCTGTGTGAAGATCTCTTAGATTGTAAGCTCTAATGAGCAGGGCCCTCTGATTCCTACTGTAATAAAGTGTATTGTTTTTGTACTGTCTACCCTCAAGTTGTAAAGCGCTGCGTTAACTGTCGGCGCTATATAAATCCTATATAATAATAATAATAATAATATAGATAGCAGTAGGGCAATAAACAGTGTCCCTAGAGGAGCAGTGGATGATGTCAGTAGGATGCAGGTTGGTGTCAATAGAGCAGTGGACGGTGTCTGTAGAACGGAGATTGGTGTCAGTCGTTTATTTTTATTTTTCTATTTTTACTCTTTTACAAATGTATTTTTTAAATTATTTTTTACAATTTTTTTTTTTTTAACCACTTGCCAACCGCCCACTGCAGTTTTACTGCAGGAGGCTGGCTCGGCTGGGCAAATCGACGTAGGGGTAGGTCGGTTTGCGGAAATGGTGCCGGGGGACAAGCAGCAGGGAGGCCGATCCATGGGACCGGTGGCCATGATTGCCTCCAGGCACCCGCGATCGCTCCCCGCTGAGAGAGAACTCGGTCAGCTGTTGTAAACACAGCTGACCGTTGTTCTCTCTGAAATGATCACAGAGCGCCTGTGATGCTTCTATATAGGATCACAGGTTTCTATGGTCATTTTACAAGTCCCTACCCCCACAGTTAGAAAACACTCCCCTAGGCTCACAATTAACCCTTTGATATAGTGGGTGGAGCTCCTGGCCCCTCCCACAGCTCTGATCTCTGCACCGGCTATGTACAGCCCAGTGATGATGTCACTGCTGTCACCCCAGCAGCGTGCTTCTGCCCCCACTAGGCAGCAGGGAAGCCGATGCACGAGACCGGAAGCACCTATTGCCGCCGGGCACCTGCAATCTCTCTCCCATGAGAGCGAACACAGGTCAGCTGTTGTAAACACAGCTGACCGTTGCAAAAACCAAAATACAGAGAAAGTATGGGTTTTAGGGCCACTTGGGAGAAGGAAAACCAAGAAATCGATAACTTAAAAATTAAACATTTTATTATATTGGACATATAAAAATATTACAGTGTATAAATGAGGGACCACTGTAAGAGACAAGGAATCCCTCATATATTCACCAATACATTAAAACAACAGCACAGAAATATATCCCTTGTAGGGGAACAATATTGGTGCAAGAAGTCTTTGTTGATATTCGGTTTGAGGGTCCCAATGAGCCAACACATTTCGCATCGGGCTTCGTCAGGGCCAGAGAGACCGAGCAATACCGATATTTCTTGCTGTATGTGGGAGTATTGATAGTAGGCAGGGTAATCGAGTCCATATGATGGCAACTATCTTATGACAACGGCTGGTGGTGTGAACCAGTCTACGTATTATTTCCTCAGCTGGTATAAAGCCCCCGTATTGTAGCAGCAATCCTTTGAGTGTATACCTCTGTAGAGGTTCCCCCCCTTTGCGGCTTCACAAGCCAGAGAAGCACCGTACTGTGGCTCCTTAGCGTATTTCCCTAGGCATAATTCTCCAACCCATACTTGGGGTCCACTTTATTGGGAGGGATTTTTCAAGGACAGACCACACGATGCAGGAGTATACTACAGTATAGTCCAAAAGAGGGTGTAGAGACAGGATATTGGATGGTTTTAATTATATACCGTTCACAGCCATGATGTCATATTCATGACTTTCGGGGTGAACCTTCCGGGGTGGTAGCTCTCGGTATGACCGTTGTTCTTTCTGAAATGATCACAGAGCGCCTGTGATCCTTCTATATAAGAACACAGGTCTCTATGATCATTTCACAAGTCCCTCCCCCCCCACAGTTAGTAAACACTCCCCTAGGCTCACACTTAACCCTTTGATCGCCCCTGGGTTAACCCCATTCCCTGCCAGTGTCATTATTACAGTAACAGTGCATATTTTTAGCACTGATTACTTTAGTAATGTCACTGGTACCCTCAAAAGTGTCTAAAATGTCAGTTAGGGGTCCGATCTGTCCGTCGCAATGTTGCAGTCCCACTAAAAGTTGCAGATCGCCGCCATTACTAGTAAAAAATTAATTTGGAAAATGACATAAATCTTTCCCTTAGTTTGTAGACGCGATAACTTTGGCAAAAACCAATCAAAATATGCTTATTGCGATTTTTTTTTTTTTTTTTTTTTTTGACCAAATATATGTAGCAGAATACAAATTGGCCTAAAAGGATGAAAAAATTAGATTTTTACTTCTTTTTTTTTTTGTTGAATGTTATATAGCAGAATGTGAAAAATGTTTTTTTCAGAATTGTCGCTTTTTTTTTTTTTTGTTTATAGCGCAAAAAATAAAAACTGCACAGGTGATCAAATACCACCAAAAGAAAGTTCTATTAGTGGGAAAAAAAGGACATTGATTTTATTTGGGCACAGCGTTGCACGACCACGCAATTGTCTGTTAAATTAGCGCAGCGCCGAATCGCAAAAAGTGGCCTGGTGATTAAGGGGGCAAATCCTTCGGGTCCAGGTGTGGTTAAAGCGGAGTTCCACCCTGGATTTTTTTTTTTTTTTTAAATACCCCGGGACAGTCAGGGCTAGTACATTCCACAATGGCTAGCCTCTGATCTGTCCCGGGTTGCACTTACCTGTTAGGAGAAATACTTACCTTGAAAACATCTTGTCCAGCGCTGCCATCTCAGATGTGGGCAGCTTGAAGCCAGCGAGATCCCCTTCGGCGTCTTCTTCCGCCTTCTTCGGTCCCACGATGCCCTGCGCCTGCCCCGACGTCACTTCCAGTGCACGCGCGTCATCCCTCTACAGCTTCTGGGCATGCCCAGAAGCTGTTTAGAAGGGGATGACACGCGCGACCCGGAACTGACGTCGGGGCCGGTGCAGGCGCAATGATTCCTGGGAGCGATGACGTTCAGCTCCCAGGAATCATTGCAAGCCAGGAAGTGACGACGGGCCGCGGCCGAGGAAGAAGGAAGTAAGGTAAGTATTTTTTCTTCGCTACGAGGTAAGTAAAAAAAAAAAAAAATATGCGATTATCCATTTCTTTTTCAGGTGACCCGGAGCGAGAAGATGGAGGTAAGTATTAAATTAGGGTGGAACTCCACTTTAAACTCTTTCTAGTACATGCTTTCACCAAACCCGTTCTTTTAAAGTGCACAGGCTAATCACAGGCCTGCTTTAATAGGTTTATATTAAAAAAAGAAGAAAAAAAAAAAAAAACAATGTATACAGTGCAATGACCTGCATCAACCAATCAGAATTCACGGTATATTTCAGTTTTCTGCTTTAAGCCATGCAACTTTATTTTCCCTTCTTTCCTATCTGCACTGTGCTTTGCACATCATCATTATTCCTTGTTTCGCCTTATTAAACTATTCCAAATATAAACTCTATGCAGGCCGTCTAGTCATTATTTTATAAGCCCCTTATTAGGAACACTTGTGTTTGTGTTAGAGCTATTAGCAGGCTGTGTAAGCTGTCAGAGTGACGGAGTCCAGACCCAGCCATGTATAAATACAATATACCCCCTCCAGTACATCCACCTTTAATCAGCGGCCTGTCACTTTCACAAGGTTCAAAGAATGTTCTCTAAAGCGATATGGTTATGTGGCTTGTAATGTGTGCTCTGCAGCATAGGCGAGCGGCAGTGGGTTTGATATGTATGCATCCACTTTATACCAGAATTCTACACCTGCAGAGAAGAAAAAGGGAATGTCTGAGCAAAATAGAAACATACACATGCAGTAGAATTCTGTAATACTAAACACCTTCCCCTCTTCTCATCCCTATAATATAAAGGGGAGGGGGTTGTGTAGTCCACTAGAGAGGGACTCGAGCAGGGATGACAATGCTGCTTGGGATTCCAGTGCAGCGTTGTCAGCTCAATACAGGAAGTTAGGCGCTCGCTGGACTTCTGGCAGGATCAACAGGTGTTTTCCTGTGTTTGCAGGGTTATGAAGGGATGAAACATAGTGGATGTACCTGGATTGCAGAAACATAATGAATTTAATATACATACAGTAGCTATTTATTTTTATATATATATATATATACTGTATAACACACACATACACATATATATATATATATATATATATATGTATATATATATATATATATATATATGTGTATATATATATATATATATATATATATATATATATATATATATATACACACACACACACACACACACACACACACACACACACACACACACACACACACACACACACATATATATATATATACGTGTGTGTGTGTATGTATGAGATATATATATATATATATATATATATATATATATATATATATATATATATATATATATATATACACACACACACATATATACATGTGTGTGTGTATATATATATATATATAGTGTGTGTGTATGTGTGTATATATATCATACATACACACACACACACACACTATATATATATATATATATATATATATATATATATATATATATATATATATATATATACATATATATATATACATACACACATGTATATATGTGTGTGTGTGTATATATATATATATGTGTGTGTGTGTGTGTGTATGTATATGTGTGTGTGTGTGTATATATATATATATATATATATATATATATATATATATATATATATATATGTATAGAGAGAGATATCTATATATATATATATATATATATATATATAGAGATAGATATATATATATATATATATATAATATAGAGAGATATATATATATAGATATCTTTTGAAAGATAAAAAGTGCATTTTATATACAAATATATAGATCAGACCAGAAAGAGGGACTTTGTTCCAAATCGGGGACAGTTGGGAGCATTGGATCTCCTGATCCCAGTTATTCAGCCTTGTCAATGCATCAGACTAATATTGGGATCTGCTGGGCAGGTAGGTGACCCTGATCAGATCCAGAAAGCTTGGATCCTCCAACACACTGACCGCAGTCACACGCTATTGTACAAGCTTTAGAAATTCCATGTGAACGCCCTACAAATCTGGAAAATTCTGATAACTTTGTTTTCTATGTTCTCCTCCTCGGAGCTCAGGGTTTGTAGGGAGTTCACATAAATATCTGCAGAGAGGAAACTCGTACTGACAGCATGTAGGATGGAACATGAACACAGCATAACACATCACATTGTCCTAGAGAAGGCCAGGCAGGGCGAGCGCTCACTCTTCTATCACCAAAGGAAGAGCCCTATGATGACCTAAATACCCCGGGATGCCCCGCCCCAGCTGTAGTCACCCAATCACAAACCTAACCAGCTGTAATCTGGCCTGGCCACATCTTAACCCTTTGTAAGCTCTATTCCCTTCAATGAAACATCCGCTCTCCGTAGATGAATGAGCCGCATTTTTTAACCACTTAAGCCCCGGAAGATTTTACCCCCTTCCTGACCAGGGCCTATTTTGCGATTCGGCACTGCGTGACTTTAACGGACAATTGCGCAGTTGTGTGACGCTGTAACCAAACGAATTTGAGTTCCTTTTTTTCCCACAAACAGAGCTTTCTTTTGGTGGTATTTGATCACCTGTGCAATTTTTTGATCATGCGCTATAAACAAAAAAAGAGCGTCAATTTTTCAAAAATAACAATATTTTTCACATTTTTTTATATGAAATTCCCCCAAAAAAATGTAAAAATCAAAATTTAACATTTTAGGCCAATTTGTTTTATGCTACATATGTTTGGTAAAAAAAATCGCAATAAGCGTATTTTGATTGGTTTGCGCAAAAGTTATTGCGTTTTACTAACTAAGGGAAAGATTTTTGTCATTTTTGTTGTTTTTTTTTAACGAGTAATGGCGGCGATCTGCCATTTTTTTTTTATTTTGGAGGGACTGCGACATTGCGGCGGACAGATCGGACCCTTGACTGACATTTTTGACAGTTTTGGGGGTACCAGTGACATTACTACAGTAATCAGTGCTATACATATGCACTGTTACTGTAAAAATGACTCTGCCAGGGAAGGGGTTAACTTTATTTGAGAGGGAGGGGTTAAGTGTGTCCCTAGGGGCGTGATTCTAACTGTGATTGGATGTGGCTTGAGGTGTAAGAACAGAGATCAACGGTCCTACATAGCAGAACCGTATGATCACTATTCTTACACAAGGAAGAATGACAGGCGGCTTTGTTTACATTAGCCGCCTGCCTTTCTCCCGCTGTAACGGACAATCGCGAGTGACCGGCGGACATCGGGTCCGCCGGGCACACGCGCGGGGGGGGGGTCCGTGAGCGAGCGGGAGCGTGCCTCCATCTGCGCGCGCTCGATCCCTAGACCCTCACAGGCTAGCCACGTAGTCCTACATCGCTTTGCCTGTGAGGGGCTGACCGCCACAGTAAATAGTCGTGTGGCGATCGGCAAGTGGTTATATCCGCTGCTCAGGGCAGGTTTACACGTGCAAAGAAATGTGAGCGCTCATTAACGCACCTAATGCATTTAGTCCCAGTTCACACTGGTGCGATTCGGGAAACCCTGCGATTAAGTGCCGGTTCCCACATCGCACCTGAATCAGACAGTGGTTCACACTGAGATCTGTGAACTGCTGGGGATGTCAATGTAAAGGTAATGAGATCCCCAGTGCGAACTAAGAAATGGTGCAGGAATCAGATCGCATAGGTGTGAAACACCCATGTTATCTGATTCCAGTGCAGACCAAAAAAAAGGGTCCTGCCCAATTTTGATGCGATTTTAGCCATTCACTTTGTATGGCTGAAATTGCATCGCACACAATAATGCGGTGCGAATCACATGCGATGTCTGGCATCACACTAGTGTGAACCGGCCCTAAGATGCATTAACAGCATGTTTCTGGTGCATTTTTTTTATGTGTTGGTTTTTTAGTATATGGGTTTTTGTATTCTCCTCTCAGCTAGTAACACTTTAAAAAAGCATCTCAAATGCACTGTAACGCCATAGGGGTGTCTGTGACAAGTTTGCAGCGCATTTAAATTGACGTCAAAGAAGCATTTGGGGAGCGGCAAAGCCTGGCAAATGACACATTGGGTCAATTTGGACACAACGCACCGCAAAGCGCACTAAACACAAGCATGTGAACAATACTGTGTAGGAAGTCTGTGGGCAGCGGCCTCTCACCACCTTGGATTGAGCTCAGGCGTGTCCGAACCTACCTGTGCGATCATACCTAAAAGTTGTCAAAGCCGACAGCCAATCATGGGCTGCTGAGGCATTTACTGCCCCGCAGCCTAGTGGCAGCCCATCCATTGGGGCGCAGGGGTACCACACCCCCCCCCATCCATGCGTCCGGCCCCCTAATCTGCATGCAGGGCGCCGGACGCATGGATTCCAATGGGGTTTTTTTTTTTTTTGAAGTATGTGATTAGAACCAGAGGCTCTAATAGGCTTCAAAAAAGGGTGGGCTCAGGGCGCCCTTTTCCTTGAACCCACTAGATCTCTCAAAGGGCTGCAGCCCCCCATGCAAATGAAACTCTCACACCCCACTTTTGACTGACCTGTGTCCTGGGCTTCTCCTTCCTTTTCCTCCTTTCTGCAACACACCATCCTCCTGGGACATGTAGTCCCATACAGTTCTCCACTTATTAGGGGACTACATCTAGGGTTGCCACCTTTTCTTCAAGCCAAACCTGAACACTTTAGCGACACACGGCCAATTGTTTGGCCTGAATGGCATTGAACCAAGGACCCCAGTGCTGCAAGGCAAAAGTCCAAACCGTTAAGCCAAAAAGATTTTGGTGTTTGAATATACATCAACTTTAAAGCGTAGCTTCACTTTTAAGAAAAAAACATTCCCCTCTGGGTGATCTCTGTACATTACAAGGATTATAACAAACTTTGTTGCTGATTCCTACCTTTTTGTTATTCTGAAGAAATCATTGTTTGTTCCTCTGTGCCGAGTGGGTCAAATGGGAGTGGTTTCATAATTATCTATCAGCTGTGGCACCTGCGGAGCACTAATGAGGAAATCTGCTGGGCCTGCATCCCTTTAGACGTGTTCCTCTTGGGAGTATCTCACCAAAAATGACATTTTTGTTGCAGGGGATGCCAGAAATCTGACTTGTATCTTAGTGCAGACTTCTGGGAAAATTGGTGAGCCAATCACACAAGCAGGAAATGATGTTTCTGGGGGTGTGGTCAGTATACATTCTGTGTACAGAACAGCTCCAGGCGGCCATATTGCATTGCATTTTCAGAAAATTACAACAGCTGCAGATTGAAAAGGAAAGGTCATTTTTAATAACATTCAATTACAATATGATTTGTGTCACAATTGTATACGCTATATTGTTTTTTTCTTTATTTGCTGATTTTTTTTTTTTTCCCCACGAAAGTGGAGTTACCCTTTAAGCCAATAAGATATTGGTGTTTGGATATGCATCTACTTTAACATGAAATGAAATAACATGTCATTATAAAATAACTCTTGTGGTGTGAAGTGACCTTCTAGATTTCTTGCGGTGCTCTTGATACTTTTAGGCGGAAGATGTTCTTTAATTATTTCTGCCTATTTCAGCCTTCAACATGTTTATTGGGTATAGGAAGCCTTTAATCGAGTTTTGCCGGCTGTGACGGCTCTTTAATTTGACGTCTGCTGACAGGTTTTCCTTATTAGCAGTAAATCCGGCATCCCAAAAAAAGCCGATGTTTACAGAGATGGAGAAATTCCAGGCTCTAAGTGGCTCTTTGCACGTTCAGGCGACAGAAAGGAGAACAAGGAGCGGCTGATCTCTTCTCGTCTCTAACACGGGATCCATGGCTATATTTGTAGTCCAGCAACTGGGCCTTGGCCAAGGAAGAATACACAAAGCCTAACATGGTGATCCGCACACCAAATCTATCATTGCTATATTCAGAAGCAGCACGCCTTAACTCCTTCCTGGCTACACGATCCCAAAAAATACAATTATCACCGTGGCCACATGTAACATTCTCTCCTTGTTGGCAAAAATTTAAATGACCAAACTAAATAATTTAGACACAGAATACCTAAAGCTGGGAGTACACTAGAAGAATTTTGTTTGACATTTTTCATTTTAAGAATATTTGTTCGTTTTCTATTGGGGTAAAATCGACATTCGTTTTCTACCACGGCGATGGAAAAATTCGAAGAAGCGGGATGCAATTTTTTTTTTTTTTTATTGACTATACGAATTTCTAACCCTCTAAGTGGTTTTTGTTTGTCTATTCTGACCAGTAAAAATCAGTAATTTTTGCTAGAATATTACTTAGAACCCCCAAACATTATTATTTTATTTTTATTTTTTTTTAAGCAGAGACCCTAGAGAATAAAATGTCAGTCGTTGCAATTTTATATGTCACTCGGTTTTTGCGCAGCGGTTTTAGATCCCAAAAAATACAATTATCCCCATGGTTACATGTAACATTCTTTCCTTGTTGGCAAAAATGTAAATGACCAAACTAAATAATTTAGACACATAATACCTAAAGCTGGGTGTACACTAGTAGAATTTTGTTTGACATTTTTCATTTTAAGAACATTTGTTCGTTTTCTATTGGGGTAAAATCGACATTCGTTTTCTACCACAGCGATGGAAAAATTCGAAGAAGCGGGATGCAATTTTTTTTTTTTTTTTTATTGACTATACGAATTTCTAACCTTCTAAGTGGTTTTTGTTTGTCTATTCTGACCAGTAAAACTCTGTATTTTTTTGCTAGAATATTACTTAGAAACAGCCAAACATTATTATTATTATTTTTTTTTTTTTTTAAGCAGAGACCCTAGAGAATAAAATGTCATTTGTTGCAATTTTTTATGTCACTCGGTTTTTGCGCAGCGGTTTTAGATCCCAAAAAATACAATTATCACCATGGTTACATGTAACATTCTTTCCTTTTTGGCAGGGCCAGATTAACGTAGGGGCTATTGGAGCTGCAGCTCCAGGCCCCTACCTTTTTATATAGGCCCCGGGTTGGCCATATTCACTGTGACCGCTCTTCTGTCACTTGTAAACACAGAAGTCTGGCTTCTATGCTCGCTTCCCCAGGCAGCTCCCTCAGAACCTCCCCACACAGCGCGAAGGCCGGACAAGGAGGGACAGTTGCCGATGCATGGATGTGTTTATGGGCTTCAGAGACAGCATCCCATATTGAATTAGGCATGCATGGCTGCACCCTTCCTCCTCTGGGTGCATGCCAAGGCACGGCCCTTAAGGCCCTTCAAAATCCTCAGCACTAAGCCCATGATGCTCTTAATCCGGCCCTGCTTTTTGGCAAAAATTTAAATGACCAAACTAAATAATTTAGACACAGAATACCTAAAGCTGGGAGTACACTAGAAGAATTTTGTTTGGTCATTTTTCATTTTAAGAACATTTTGTTTGTTTTCTATTGGGGTAAAATCGACATTCGTTTTCTACCACAGCGATGGGAAAATTCGAAGAAGTGGGATTCTGACTATTCTGTCCTGTAAATTTTTTTTTTTTTTTTTTATTGACTATTCGAATTTCTAACCTTCTAAGTGATTTTTGTTTGTCTATTCTGACCAGTAAAAATCAGTATTTTTTGCTAGAAGATTACTTAGAACCATCCAAACATTATTATTATTATTATTTATTTATTTATTTATTTATTTTTTTTAAGCAGAGACCCTAGAGAATAAAATGTCATTCGTTGCAATTTTTTATGTCACTCGGTTTTTGCGTAGCGGTTTTTCAAATGCAGTTTTTTTTCTGGAAAAAATACACTTTAACCACTTAAGCCCCAGAGGATTTGGCTGCTCAAAGACCAGGCCCTATTTTGCGATTCGGCACTGCATGACTTTAACGGATAATTGTGTGGTCGGGCAACGCTGTACCCAAACGAAATTGATGTCCTTTTTTTTCCCCACAAATAGAGCTTTCTTTTGGTGGTATTTGATCACCTGTACAATTTTTATTTTTTGCGTTATAAACAAAAAAATAGCGACAATTTTGGAAAAAATAACAATATTTTTCACATTTTTTTTTATATGAAATTCTCAAAAAAAAAAAAAATGTTTTAGGCCAATATGTTTTCTGCTACATATTTCTGGTAAATAAAATCGCAATAAGCGTATTTTGATTGGTTTGCGCAAAAGTTAATGCATTTACTAACTACGGGAAAGATTTGTCATTTTTATTGTTTTTTTTTTTTTTTTTTAACTAGTAATGGCCGCGATCTGCAATTTCAGATCGGACCCCTGACTGACATTTTTGACACTTTTGGGGGTACCAGTGACATTACTACAGTAATCAGTGCTATAAATATGCACTGTTACTGTAAAAATGTCACTGGCAGGGAAGGTGTTAACTTTGCTGGTGATCAAGGGGTTAAGTGTGTCCCTAGGGGCGTGATTCTAACTGTGGGGGGCGTGGCTTGTGATGTAATCACAAAGACATACGATCCTACATAGCAGGATCACATAGCCTCTGTGATTACTTTAGTGAGAATGACAGACGGCTGTGTTTACATCAGCCGTCTGTCTTTCTCATTCTCCTGAGGGAGATCGCGAGTGGCTGGCAGCCATGGGAGCAGCCGGTCACAGGCGCTGGCTCCCGTGAGAACGAGCAGGGGGCGGGAGCGCGCCGGCGGCGCGTGCTCGCCCCCTACAGGCTCGTGGGCGAGCGACGTAGGGCTACGTCACTTTGCCTGTAAGCGGCTGAGTGCGGCTGTAAGTAGTCGTTAGGCGGTCGGCAAGTGGTTAATGAATACAAAAATAAAAATACAAACCACAATTTCCTATGCAAAATATAAAAGATGTTATACTGAACATGTCATGCTTTAAAATTGCGTTCGCTGGGAGAAAGAGGTCTATGATGTCACTAATCTGCTCAGTTTTGTTTTGTTTCATACTGTTGACCTTCATGTACTCCTGGTTCTGTAACATGCAGTGTGTTGATTTCTCTCTTACTGTATCGCGGTGCCGCATGTTGGCGGACTTCCCCAATCTAACTTTCAATAAAATGTATATTTGAAAAAAAAAATTGCGTTCACTCGTGGAATGGCGCCAAACTGCGGTATTTAAAAATCTCCATAGGCGGCACTTTAAAAATGTTAACCAGTCTAGAGTTACAGGGGAAGTCTAGTGCTAGAATTATTGCTCTCGCTCAGATGTTCACACCTCGCATATTTGGTGTGGCCACCATTATTGTTCAGCACTGCCTTAACCCTCTTGGGCATGGAGCCTCAAAGATTGCCCATGGAGTCCTCTTCCACTCCTCCATGATGACATCACAGAGCTGGTGGATGTTAGAGACCTTGCGCTCCTCCACTTTCTGTTTGAGGATGCTCCACAGATGCTCAATAGGGTTTAGGTCTGGAGACATGCTTGGCCAGTCCATCACCTTTACCCTCAGCTTCTTTAGCAAGGCAGTGGTCATCTTGGAGGTGTGTTTGGGGTCGTTATCATGTTGGAATACTGCCCTGTAACCCAGTCTTCGAAGGGGAGGGGATCATGCTCTGCTTCAGTATGTCACAGTAAATGTTGGCATTCATGGTTCCCTCAATGAACTGTAGCTCCCCATTGGGAGAAAATGTGCCACGTTGTTGGCGTCATTGAGAGAATTTGTGCCCATTGTTGGCGTCATTGGGAGAAACTGTGCCCCATTGTTGATGTTATTGGAAGAAACTGTGCCCTATTGTTGATGTCATTGGGAGAAACTGTGCCCAATTGTTGGCGCCATTGGGAAGAATTGTGCCCCATTGTTGGCGTCATTGGAAGAAACTGTGCTCCATTGTTGGCGTCATTGGGAAGAATTGTGCCCCATTGTTGGCGTAATTGGGAAGAATTGTGCCCTGTTGTTGATATCTCTGGTAGAAATCGTAGCCCAGCCTTGGTGCCAGTGAGAGGAATTGTGCCCTATCATTGATGTCATTGGGGGAAATTGTGCCCCATTGTTCATGTCATTGGGGGGAATTTTTCCCTTTTATTGGTGTCATTGGGCCCCATTGGTATCACTGGGAAAAATTGTGCCCCATTGTTGATGTTATTGGGAGAAACTGTGCCCCATTGTTGATGTCATTGGGAGAAACTGTGCCCCATTATTGGCGTCATTGGGAAGAATTGTGAGACATTGTTGGCGTCATTGGGAAGAATTGTGCCCCATTGTTGGCGTCATTGGGAAGAATTGTGCCCCGTTGTTGGCGTAATTGGGAAGAATTGTGCCCTGTTGTTGATCTCTAGTAGAAATCGTAGCCCAGCCTTGGTGCCAGTGAGAGGAATTGTGCCCTATCATTGATGTCATTGGGTGAAATTGTGCCCCATTGTTCATGTCATTGGGAGGAATTTTTCCCCTTTATTGGTGTCATTGGGCCCCATTGGTATCACTGGGAGAAATTGTGCCCCATTATTGGGGTCATTTGGGAGGAATTGTGCCCCACCATTGGTGTCAGTGAGTGGAATTATGCCCCATCATTGGTGTCAGTGAGTGGAATTATGCCCCATCATTGATGTCAGTGGGGGGAATTATGCCCCATTGTTGGTATTAGTGGATGAAATAGTGCTCCAAGAGCTGAATAAAAGCAAGTGAAGGGCCGCAGTTTGGAGACCATTGGCCTTCAGATATGCTGCAATATATTCCAGTTTTGTTCTTGGGTTTCAGTAAGCTTTAATGAGTCTTCTTTTGCTGACTAGCAGGCCTGAGTGAAGGGAATTTTGATGTATGATTACAGATCTAGCACAGGCACACGGTGAAGTGGCATCATCTGACATGTCAGAGTCTCATAAGCACTGGATGATTCTGATAACCACAAGTAGAGAGGGAGCCACGGGGATAAGGCAGCCGGCGCTGTCACTAGACATATGTGTGTGCGGAACATGTGACCTGATTCTGCGGCTTGTCAGGATGGAACGCTTTATCTGCGTCTATTGAACTGACCCCTCCGCCCTCTGAGCAGAGAGTAGCCTGTGCCTGTTCTATTTATCCAGGGAAGAGTTCTGGCCAGCCCTGAGCTCCTAGTTAGCAAACGTTCCTTAACAACAAATAGTTCACGCTAATTAATGATTAATTGTGTTAGGAAAGTTTATGTCATTAAAAAAAAAATCTGCAAACCTAAACAAGCAATTTATAAAGGGTTGTACAAACAGAAAAATAAAAGAATGATGCCCTGCAGCACTGGAGTCCTTGGATTCAAATCCCAACCTTCACACTATCTGCATGGAGTCTGCATGTGTTCCTTCTTACCTTCCAAAGACACGCTGGAAGGTTAATTAGCTCATGTCTAAATGAACCCTAGTATGTGTATGAATGTGCCATAGGGACCTTAGATTGTAAGCTCCTCGAGAGCCAGGTCCAGATCTAGGGGTGTGCTGGTGTGGGCTATGCAGATAGTTGTGCCCCCCCTCCCCCAGGTCTCTGAGAGTGCATCTAACTGATCCATGAGACTTGATGGGGACAATTGATGTAAATGGGCACCCTGATGGAGACAGTTGATGTAAGGGGGGACTCTGATAGAGACAGTTGATGTAAGGGGGCACTCTTATGGGGACAGTTAATGTAACGGGGGGACTCTGATGGGGACAGTTGATATGAGGGGGGGACTCTGATATTGACAGTTTATGTAAGGGGGCACTCTGTTGGGGACAGTTCATGTAAGGTGGACAATCTGATAGGGACAGTTGATGTAATGGGGCACTCTGATGAGGACAGTTGATGTAATGGGGCACTCTGGTGAGGACAGTTGATGTGACCTGGCACTCTGATGGGGACAGTTTATGTGAGGGCAGCACTCTGATGGGGACAGTTTATGTGAGGGCGGCACTCTGATGGGGACAGTTCATGTGAGGAGGGCACTCTGATGAGGACAGTTGATGTGAGGGGGCACTCTGATGGGGACAGTTGATGTGAGGGGGCACTCTGATGGAGACAGTTGATGTAATGGGGCACTCTGATTAGGACAGTTGATGTAATGGGGCACTCTGATGTGGACAGTTGATGTAACCTGGCACTCTGATGGGGACAGTTCATGTGAGGGTGGCACTCTGATGAGGACAGTTGATGTAAGGGGGCACTCTGATGGGGGACAGTTGATGTAAGGGGGCACTCTGATGGGGGACAGTTGATGTAAGGGGGCACTCTGATGGGGACAGTTGACGTAGGGAGGCACTTTGAGTGGGGGGGGGGGCGGAAAAGACGTAGGGGTGCACTCTAATGTGAACATTTTATGTAAGGGTCATGCTTATAAGGACAGTTGATGTAATGGGGCACTCTGATGGGGACAGTTGATGTAATGGGGCACTGTGATGAGGACAGTTGATGCAATGGGGCACTCTGATGAGGACAGTTGATGCAATGGGGCACTCTGATGAGGACAGTTGACGTAAGGGGGCACTCTGATGGGGACAGTAGATGTAATGGGGCACTCTGATGGGGACAGTTGACGTAGGGAGGCACTTTGAGTGGGGGGGGGGGGGCGGAAAAGACGTAGGGGTGCACTCTAATGTGAACATTTTATGTAAGGGTCACGCTTATAAGACCTACTGTAAGGGAGAACTCTTTAGGAAAGAATTAAGTCTATGCACCATCACAATGTGGCCCAAGTGGGTGCTAAAAATTAAATATGTGAATGCCATGACCTATTACAATATATGGAGAATAATTGAGTACAAACATGGATTTTAACGCCACTGAATACGATTAAAACCACATACAAGTTTATTACAGAATTTGTTAATTTATAAAAAGGAGGAACTCTGAGGAGAACTCCTAAAATAAGGGGGCACAGGTTCTGTTTAATCATCCTAATACATAGTAGCATTCTCTGTTCACTCCTGCACTGCCTCTGCCCTACCTATCAGACGTTATTCCCAGATTGCGACTTGGTGGTACAGAAGCATGCCAAATGAACAGGGAATACTGGTTCCATGCATCTCTGTCACACTATTGGCACTGTGCCTCCTGACCTTTTTCCTGCTCCCCAGATCAGATGAGCTAGATTTGGTGCTCTGTTTAATAGTCTCCGATGATCTGCGCATGCGCAGTACGTAGCGTCACTCCAGCTGATCTCCTGATCTGCTGACATGATGTCAATACTGCGCATGCGCAGATCATCGGAGGCATTATCTGATGATCTGCAGTAACAGAACACCGACCAGGCTGCAGCACTAAGGTGCAATTAAAAGTTCCACCGCCGACCGATGAGGAGGACGCTCAGCGTTGCTCCCGGACTTGCTGGAGTTGGGTGCCAGCCTTCCTCTCTCCCCCACCTTTCCTTTCGAACCTTCCACTGCTCCCGCCACAGCCTTCTCCTTAGACTCCCTCACAGCGACATGTGACCACCGCCACACTCAGTATACAGTACACTGCGTGGAGCCTGACGATCAGATTCTGCCTCCGCACTTTGCTGATTGTCGGATAATGCCTCTGATGATCTGCGCATGCGCAGTGTTGACACCACGCCAGATGATCGGGAGATCAGCTTGAGTGACGTTATGTACTGTGCATGCGCAGTTTGTCAGAGGCATTATCCGACGATCTGCACTACTCGACAGAACACTGGCGCTGTTGAGAGCAGACACTGATGTGAATGTCCAATATCTAAAGCGCTGCCTACATTTTCAGCGCCATTTAAATAAGTTTTAAAAAAAAAATTCCGAAATGTTGTCTATGTTCATACCAATGTGCTGCGGGAATGCTCACGTTAGTGATGCATGTGGTGTTGCAGTGCCATTCTTAAAGGCAACACACTTTATGGTGTGCCGCCTTTCAAAAAAAAAGGTCATGCACATTTTTTTATGTGTTTTAGTGCATGAAAATATAAATCGGCTAGCAAGTAAATACATTTTTGATGTTCACGTAATATATCATAATGAATCCTTAATATCAATGGATACCCATCATGTATAGACTACGTTCCCTTTAAGGCCATCAGCTTGTTTGACATCATTGTTTTATCTGTTCTCCAGTCTGGCGTCGCCTTGTCAGGGCCAGAGGAGAGATAGATGGGATTAATCATGGTCAGGGCTGGGGATTGTTAGATTAAGGTTTTATATTAAGTGTAGTGATGGATTTAGTGTTTCTGACCTAACGTTTCCACCTCCGTAGGAGCTAAATTGAGATTAAACCGTCCCATCCCATTGTAGGCTGGTGTCGGCCAAACTAGCGGCATCCGCTATCAATTTTTTATAAAGGTAATCAAAGGACCTAGGAGATATTTTATGTAAATAAGACTGTACATCCTACGCTGGAAAGTAATTTATTGCAACGTCAAGTTTAACATCTTGATGACGAGACAAATTCCATTTGTATTTTATGCAACAAAGAACACATTAAAATTAACAAGTATTAAGACTTATGAGGTTCTCGTGTGGGCCGCTGAAGCAATGTTTTATAAGGCTGCGGAGGTGGTGGTTCAGTAGTCCTAGAGGTAGCGGGGGCTGATGTTCAGCACCAAGCCCAAAGAGGTTTTTTTTTTTTTAACAATGTTACAATAAATTGGAATTTATTAGGGAGATTTATTGTATAGAAACAAACTGAATGTGCCCCTACTTGGGATAATTCAAAGGATAACACCAACAACTACACATAACCATTCATTTCCAAAATTATGTCTCAATCTTATTCCACAATATAATTATTCATATATATATATATATATATAGTGATCGACCGATATCGTTTTTTATAAAGCCGGTACCGATATTTTGGCCATGGAATATCGGTATTGGAGGGATCAGGGGGTATATAAAGTGTGTGTGTGTGTGTATGTATATGTATGTATATATATATATATATATATATATATATATATATATATATATATATATATATATATATAAAATATGTAAGGCTGCAGCAAATCAGAGAACTGCTAAACCCATGTCCACATACATATTATTTAAATATTCAAAAAAAAAAAAGAGGTAAATCTCACCGGGTTGTGGGATTAACTCCGTGTGGATTACCAAGATACAAGGACTTTAATGGTGTAGCATAAAGTGAGCAATTCAATATGTATAAAAAAATATATAAAGTTTATTGATACATAAAAACAATCAAAAGTAAGAAACATCACAGTGGCAAAATAATTGGACTTGGGGTCCTAGACATTGATACATATAGTCATATCTTTCAAGCAGTTATACGGTTCGACGCGTTTCGCCAGATATAAGGTGGCTTTTTCAGGAACTGGTATGATCAAATCATGTATCCTCTAATTACAAAAGAAGAGGAAAATATATAAATCAATACATTGAAAACATTTATTGCACATATATTTTATTCAAAAGGCGCCTCAAACCAATACAGGACACCAATAAGTGACAAATTTTACATTGCTCACCTAGTTCATAGGAATCATTAACTTGTTAGGACTCATGATGTCACGCCGACCACAAGGCCATAAATGGAAACCCTTCCAAATGACCCTGAGGAGGGTCAAACACGCCTCAAAAGAGGCTTGGTGGATCGGACCGCATCCATAACTTCCCCAGTGTGTAATAACAGATAACCGGATACTGACAAAGATAAAAATAGTTTAATTTTTAGTTTAATGGGGGTCCTCACGAAAACGAGGAACAAAATGTAAAAATGGAAGGAGCCAAATGGCAGATACCAAGGTCTCTGTAAGAGAAAAGACATAAAAGAAGAAAAAGAAAGATCTTAAGTGCATGTAGGGACCACTTAATATGTATTTGGCTATAGCAAAAGTATATCATAGGGATAGTTTGAAATTGGATGTCAATGGCGGTAGGCCATGATATAAACGACCGCCATAAGTCCAGATAGTCATTTATAATATATGGGCACATATATATATATGTATATATATGTCAAAGACCAGCACAAGTACAGATATTTATTTGCCGTTTCCAACTAACGGTCATTCCCATCTACAGGCAAAGGGGTGTTGTAACAAAAAACAAGACATGGGAAAGAAAAGATACATATGTACTCCCCCAATTAATACCAGGAGAATACATATGTAGATATGATGCACAGTACAGCCAGGAGTCATCAGAGGATCCAAATGGGAAATCAAGAAATGTGTAACTAGACTTTAGGCAGCCATTTGGTAACCATATACACAACCACTTAGGAGATAGAACAAGAAATATAAGGAGACCCCAATTGCACCTATAGAGGATATGTAGAGTTGCCAAGTCCGTCCCATCAGAGGAGAGAAGAAACAGTAAGGTATCAAAAAATAGATAGAGAGACCACTTCCTACCTTCCCTATTAATGCGCTGGATGGATGAGGTCCGATCCACCAAGCCTCTTTTGAGGCCTGTTTGACCCTCCTCAGGGTCATTTGGAAGGGTTTCCAGTTATGGCCTTGTGGTCGGCGTGACATCATGAGTCCTAATAAGTTAATGATTCCTATGAACTAGGTGAGCAATGTAAAATTTGTCACTTATTGTTGTCCTGTATTAGTCTGAGGCACCTTTTGAATAAAATATATGTGCAATAAATGTTTTCAATGTATTGATTTATATATTTTCATCTTCTTTTGTAATTAGAGGATACATGCTTTGATCATATCGGCTCCTGAAGAAGCCACCTTATATCTGGCGAAACGCGTCAAACCGTATGACTGCTTGAAAGATATGACTATATGTATCTATGTCTAGGACCCCAAGTCCAATTATTTTGCCACTGTGATGTTTGTTACTTTTGATTGTTTTTAAGTATCAATAAACTTTATATTTTTTTTATACATATTTTAAAATTATATAATATATATATATATATATATATATATATATATATATATATATTAGGAACGCATTCAGTTTGTAATATATATATAATTAAAAAAAAATATATATTATTATTTAAAAATTGTATGTGTGTGTATATATATATATATACATTATTTTTAAATTTTATATATGTGTGTGTGTGGGGCACATTCAGTTAGTTATATATATATAGATATATAATTAAAAAAAAAAAATATATATATATATATATTATTATTATTTTAAAATTACATAATTTTTTTTTTTTAATCATTTTAAAAAAAATGTGTGTTTACAGATAGATATATTTGTTTCTGGGTGTGGAGTAAGATCTTCAATGTGATTTAAAGCCTAGAGAAAGTTTTTAAGCAGTTTGGAATTCTAGAAGAGGAGATTATTAAGCACTAAGCTCAGTTCACTAAGCTATATTGGTTTTTATTTGCCTTAATGACCATCATTTTCAGTAATGTGATCCAATATAAGTGGAAAATAAGAGTCACATGGCAAACAACGATCGTTATGTCAGAAAACACATGCGTTATAACTTAGTGAATTGAACAGATTGCAGCAGCACACCATTATGTCACCTTCCAGAGGCAATGTGTGTTGGAGTGGTCTCACTCCTATAGTAGCAGCTCAGGTGTCAGGTATACAGAGTAAGGTTGTGTATGATCTATACTGGGAAAGATATCCCAAAGGGTGAGACCAACAGCTAAACCTGAGGTGTGCAGGTAAGTGCTGGGGTACACAGAAAAAAAGAAAAACAAGAGAAAAAGTGAGAAGAGCGAAAGAAAAAGATAGGAGGAAGGAAGCAGGGAAAAGGAGGGGGATGGGAAAAGCAGGGTGGGGAAAGTAAAAGAGAGGGACTGGGAAGGGGAGCTAAAAGGGGTAGGAATGGGGAAAGGTGGGACAGAGAACTGTAGGAAATAGGAAGAAAAATGGGAGGGCTAGTGGGACTTTTAAGGTACCGAATATTTCAAAATAATAAGGACATAATTAAAAACTAAAAAAGTTTATTGACATGACATCTTTAAAACCTAAGACCAACAGTGTGACATCGATATAACATATATATTTGGACATACACAAATACAGAAGAAATGGGCAAATACATAAAACATAAGGCTGTAGATGAATGATAAGGATGAATACGTCCAATGATTGACATCAGACCAGTCCCGACATGTTTCACGGGCAACAAAGCTCCGTTTCTTCAGGGGAATGAGAATATATCAATTTATCAATCTATAATGCCTGTATGATACAACAACAGTAAACATTAGTTTTTGAATCAAATGCATATATGTATAACAATAAATATAAGTTGCATGCCATCATAGAGTATCGAGTCGTATCCGAGACCACCACCAAGACCAGACCCACTCGTGAACCAATTGGATAGAAGTGCCCCCCAAGAGAAACGTCTCACCCGCGGATGTGGAGGGGCATATGAAGCGGGATAAAGAATTAGGCTGCAAAAACCTTTATCATCTAAGAAAAATGGAAGAGAGTGAAGGGAAACTATATATTTGACTAATATATGTACCTCATTTGATGTATATAATAGACCCGTTTGTATAGTCAGGATAAACACGGTTAAAAAACAGGAGGGCTCCGGTATGGCGGCCAAGTTGGAACCAACACGCAGGGCAATGAACTGTTAAGGTAAGAAATGCAAAGAATGTATGCCTGTGATTAGGAGTCTACAGAGTGACTCTCCAATAAGTAGATGGGAAAACAAACGGGGGAGTAAGGGAAGACAAAAAGGCAAAAAAGGGGGGGGAGGGGCTTTACCTGCAAAGTACTAGATGGATAAATGGGCCCCTTCAAGTACGGGTTAGTAACTCGATATCCGAAAGGGAGTCCAAATACTAAATTTGTGTGCTATTAGCGCTGGATCAAGAAAAGCCAGCCATTAAGCAGTTCTTTAAAAGCATTGTCGAGGAAATAAAGAGTTCAGAGATTAGTAAAACGTTCTGTCATCAAATGACAAAAGACAATATGCTGCATAGTTCTTACCCGCGTGGGACCGCCAAATTAGCCAACGCCGACTCCTGACTGAATAAGGTATCGAGTCCCGCTAGATATGGCCCTCAACCCGACGCCACGCTGCGCGTGACGTCACACGCAACGTGGGCGGGTCAGGTCCTCAACTGTGCGCGCCTCGAGGGAGGCGCATGCGCAGTGTCGCTCTTGATGTGCCACAATGGGCAGCTCAGAGCGGCCACAACAGCGCCGAACGAAAGAAGAGTAAGGTTGTGTTTTTCACAGCCCTGTTGGCGATCGCCTTCATTGCACGTACATACATTCCTTTATTACACTTTCTCAGGAAGCAGTGATGGTGATTGATAGTTGGGCCTGAGTAGCGTTGCTTGCTATGAGTGGTGATGGGGTCATGGAGCCCATGTCTCATTATTCCAACAGGTTCAGCTAATTAGTGCGGGGTTACCACTCACTGACAAAGTGACTTTGCTGTTCTAGTCATTTTCCTGGCTCATTATAAATGGGATTATATCAGGGGGGGGCTTTCACTCTGCTTCTTCTAACTAATGAACTCCCATGCAAACAGGCCCTTATAATAGAATGAAATGGCTCTTTTTGGGGTAGGAATTTATTATATCCACTTTTACCAATTAAACAGTAAATTAATGACATTTTGTTTAGTAAACAATTGGCATTTCTTTAACTGCTTCAGCTACAGAAGGTTTACCCCCCTTCATGACCAGGCCAATGTTTTTTGTATGACGGCACTGCGTTACTGCGCGGTTGTGCGACACTGTACCCAAATAAAATGTTTGTTTTGTTTTTCCCCACAAATAGAGCTTTATTTGGGTGGTATTTGATCACCTCTGTGGTTTTTATTTTTTGCGCTATATAAACAAAAAAAAAAAAGACATCATTTTGAAAAAAAAATTAATTTTTACTTTCTGCTTTAAAACATATCCAATAAAAAATTAAAAAAATCAAAATTTTTCATCAATTTAGGCCAATATGTATTCTGCTACATGTTTTTGGTAAAAAAAAAAAATGCCAATAAGTGTATAGCGCTTTACTTTGGTGGTATTTGATCACCTCTGCGTTTTTTTTTTTTTTGCGCTATAAACAAAAAAAAAAAAATCGTACTAATGTGTGCATGGACACAGAGGATAACATTAGTCTTCTTCTACAGGCTAAACACAAACCTCCTGTAGAAGAAGCGATTTTTAGGTCGGTGTGCATGGAGCTTTCCTGTATGTCTGTAGAAGCAGCGATTCTTAGGTCGGTGTGCATGGAGCTTTCCTGTATGTCTGTAGAAGAAGCGATTTTTAGGTCGGTGTGCATGGAGCTTTCCTGTATGTCTGTAGAAGAAGCGATTTTTAGGTCGGTGTGCATGGAGCTTTCCTGTATGTCTGTAGAAGCAGCGATTTTTAGGTCGGTGTGCATGGAGCTTTCCTGTATGTCTGTAGAAGAAGCGATTTTTAGGTCGGTGTGCATGTAGCTTTCCTGTATGTCTGTAGAAGAAGCGATTTTTAGGTCGGTGTGCATGGAGCTTTCCTGTATGTCTGTAGAAGAAGCGATTTTTAGGTCGGTGTGCATGGAGCTTTCCTGTATGTCTGTAAAAGAAGCGATTTTTAGGTCGGTGTGCATGGAACTTTCCTGTATGTCTGTAGAAGAAGCGATTTTTAGGTCGGTGTGCATGGAGCTTTCCTGTATGTCTGTAGAAGAAGCTTTCCTGTATGTCTGTAGAAGAAGCGTTTTTTAGGTCAGTGTGCATGGAGCTTTCCTGTATGTCTGTAGAAGAAGCGATTTTTAGGTCGGTGTGCATGGAGCTTTCCTGTATGTCTGCAGAAGAAGCGATTTTTAGGTCGGTGTGCATCGAGCCTTAGTATATGTCTGGTGCACTGGTGCTGAAAAGTATATTTTATAAAGAGCAGTGACCCTTTTTAGTAATGGAATGTGCTTTAGCTTTTTTTTTCTTCTGAAGTGGAATTCCAGAGAAATTTTGTGCCAAAAAATAAAGAAATGTGCAAACGTGCAAATTGTAGCAAATACACCTTTTTTACAAGCAGGGTTGACTTTCCCTCATATGGGCAGTAAAATATATGGCCGGGGTTTATTGCGTAGAGATAATTCACTTTCCCTGCTTATTTGCATTTCATATATGTGTCTATAGGCCTGGTGGGAATTGAGCTCGGCCATAAAAAAAAAAAAAAAAAAAAAAACGAAATGTTAAATGACTATGTTCATGGAAACATCAACAGCGCCCCCACCAGGACACAAGAGAGAGAGGTGTTAGGCCACACATATCATTGTGATCAAGGGAAGAATGTATTATATAAAAGTCTATTTCTATGGCATAGCATTGACCATCGGCAGAATCCAACATTATACATAAGCTGGTCTCATGAAAGCTTCCAAAATGAAAGCAGTAGTAAAATCTACCACTTTTTCTTTTGTATTGGCTCCTGGCACAGTTTGCGTTAGTTTGCACCGCACTCTAGCACATTATGGCAAACTTACCTTTAAAATGAAGGACCCCCCCCCCCCAGCTCTGAGCTGTCGTTGCTGCTGGTACTTCCATCTTCCCTCCGACCATTTGAATGGCAGGGCTGCAATGATGTCACTACTGCGTGTGAGCACAGGAGTCATCATTGCAGCACGGCGCTCTGGATTGAAAGGACACTCAGTGTTTCCTGAATGCAAAACATCACTGCGCATGCGTGGTGACGTCATCAGCTACTGCCAATGTGAATTTCTTCTAAATGGCGCAGGTTTAGGAGGTATTCACTGTACCTCCATGTAAGATTTACTATAACAGGGGTCTTCAAACTTTCTGAACAAAAGGCCAGTTCCCTCAGACTTCAGACTTTAGGGGGGCCAGACTGTGCCCATTGGGAGTTCAAAATATCCCAGCATTAGTTGGACTAAACAATGTCTCATTACTGGTGTCATTGGAAGGAATTGTGCCCCATCATTGGTGTCATTGGGAGGAATAGTGCTCCATCATTGGTGTCTGTGCGACGAATTGTGCTCCATTATGGGGATTATTGGGAGGAATTGGGCCCCCTCATTGGTGTCATTGGGAGGAATTGTGCTCCATGATTGGTGTCAGTGGGAGGAATTGTGCTCCATTATAAGGGTCATTGGAAGGAATTGGGCCCCCTCATTGGTGTCATTGGGAGGAATTGTGCCCCATCACTGGTGTTATTGGGAGGAATAGCGCTCCATCCATGGTGTCAGTGGGAGAAATTGGGCCCCCATAACTGGTGTCATTGGGAGGAATTGTGCTCCATCTTTGGTGTCAGTGGGAGGAATTGTGCTCCATTATGGGGATTATTGGAAGGAATTGGGCCCCCTCATTGGTGTCATTGGGAGGAATTGTGCTCCATTATGGGAGTCATTGGGAGGAATTGGGCCCCCATCACTGGTGTCATTGGGAGGAATTGTGCCCCATCACTGGTGTCAGTGGGAGGAATAGTGCTCCATGATTGGTGTCAGTGCAAGGAATTGTGCTGCATCATCAGGGTCATTGGGAGGAATTGGGCCCCCTCATTAGTGTCATTGTGAGGAATTGTGCTCCATGATTGGTGTCAATGGGAGAAATTGTGTTCCATCATGGGGTCATTGGAAGGAATTGGGCCCCCATCACTGATGTCATTGGGAGAATTGTGCCCCATCATTGGTATCATTGGGAGGAATAGCACTCCATGATTGGTGTCAGTGCAAGGAATTGTGCTCCATCATGGGGGACATTGGGAGGAATTGGGGCCCCCATCACTGGTGTCATTGGGAGGAATTTTGCTCCATCACTGGTGTCATTGGGAGGAATTTTGCTCCATCACTGGTGTCATTGGGAGGAATTTTGCTCCATCACTGGTGTCATTGGGAGGAATTGGGCCCCATCATTGGTGTCATTGGGACCCATTGTTGGTGTATTTGAGAGGAACTGTGCCCCATTGTTGATGTCATTGGTAGGAATTGGCCCCATCGTTGGTCTCATTGTTAAGAATTATGCCCTTCACTGATAAAAGCAAGAAAAGGGCCACATCCAGCCCCCGGTCGCAGTTTGGAGACCACTGTACTATAAGCTTATCCCTAGGTACAAGTTCTATATAAGAGTTTACTATTGCTTTACATCTGAGCTCCAATATAAAAACACAAATGAATGCAGATCTTTTTTAATTTTTTTTTTAGATTCATGCTTACCTAGGTGGATGAAGTATTGGTCCCCTGCCGACTCTAAGACTTAGAATTAGCGCTGATCACTGGGTTCTCACACCTCAATGAGTAGAGAACTGGTGACTGTCAATCAGCAGCTCTCTGCTTTTCTCTCAAATCTAATAATTGCTAAGCTGCAACATTTTACATTTTTAATTTTAGGTTTAATATTACTTTAAGTGACCCACCTAGCCGTACTGCATGGCAGAGCTGGGTAAATCTGAGGGCTGGATGGACAGAAACCTTCTGGGATTTAAAATGGCTCCTATGTATGTATTTCATCTGTGTGTTTACTGTACCTGGAGTTCAGCTTTAAATCTGAACTTCTAGCATCTGCTGCATTTCTGGTGTGCTGCAGAATTCCAATTTTCCATTGTATTCTTTGCAGTGGAGAAAATGACACCGCGCGGAGGCATTTGTTACCTATACTAGTAGACGTGAATGTTATATCTGGGACCATTTCACACATGGTAATGTTACCTGCGCTCCGGAGAAGTGCCTCGCTTAACAAAATAAAATGTTTTAGGATTTTTTATACTTTCTTGGACTCTAAGAAAGAGTTTAAAGGGAAAGTGGAATTTCAGGGAGCATATTTCAGGTTATTGTTTATAAGGTTTTATTTTATATACTTTTACATATTTTTCTTATTGTACTGAATAAAGAGGTTTTAGATTCGCCACTAGAGGCAGAGTACATTGGCTTTTATTTAACCACTTCTGGACCGGAAAATTTTCCCCCTTAATGACCAGGCCATATTTTGCGATTCGGCACTGCGTTATTTTAACAAACAATTGCACGATCGTGCGACGCCGCACCCAAATAAAATTGATGTACTTTTTTCTCCTCAAATAGAGCTTTCTTTTGATGGTATTTGATTACATGTGCGATTTATATTTTTTGCGCTATAAACAAAAAAAATAGCGACAATTCTGAAAAAAAAAAAAAAACGTTTTTCACTTTCTACTATATAACATTTCCAATAAAAAAAATAAAAAATCAACAATTTTTAACATTTTAGGCCAATTTGTTTTCTGCTACATACTTTTGGTAACAAAAATCGCAATAAGCGTATTTTGATTGGTTTGCGCAAAAGTTATCGCGTCTACTAACTATGGGAAAGATTTATGTCATTTTTCTTGTTTTTTTTTTTTTTTTTCGAGGAATGGCGGCGATCTGCGATTTTTAGCGGGACTGCAACATTGCGGCGGACAGATCGGACACCTTACTGACATTTTTTACACTTTTGGGGGGGACCGGTGACATTACTACAGTAATCAGTGCTAAAAATATGCACTGTTACTGTACTAATGACACTTGAAAGGAAGGGGTTAACACCAGGGGCAATCAAAGGGTTAAATGTGTCCCTAGGGCAGTGATGGCAAACCTTGGCACCCCAGATGTTTTTAAACTACATTTCCCATCATGCTCAACTATACTGCAGAGTGCATGAGCATCATGGGAAATATAGTTCCAAAACATCTGGGGTGCCAAGGTTCGCCATCGCTGCCCTAGGGGGTTCTTTCTAACTGTGTGGGGGATGGTCTTGCTGCATGAACACAGAGACCTGTGTTCCTAAATAAGTGGACTGACAGAACAGTGGTCAGCTGTGTTTACAACGGCAGTACTAAAAATATGCACTGTTACTGTAATGATGACACTAGCAGGGAAGGGGTTAACACAGTAAGTGATCAAGGGGTTAAATGTGTACCTAGGGGAGTGATTCTAACTGTATGGGGGCGGGGCTTTTGAAATGATCACAGAGACCTGTGTTCCTATATAGAAGGATCACAGGCACTCTGTGATCATTTCAGAGAGAAGAACGGTCAGCTGTGTTTACAATGGCAGTACTAAAAATATGCACTGTTACTGTAATGATGACACTGGCCGGGAAGGGGTTAACACTGGGTGATCAAGGGGTTAAATGTGGGTCTAGGGGAGTGTTTTCTAACTGTATGGGGGTGGGGCTTGTGAAATGATCACAGAGACCTGTGATCCTATATAGAAGGATCACAGGCGCTCTGTGATCATTCCAGAGAGAAGAACGGTCAGCTGTATTTACAACAGCTGACCGTACTTCTCTCTCAGTGGGGAGCAATCGCAGGTGTCAGGCGGCAGTTGGAGCCACCTTGCCCCGTGCATCGGCATCCCTGCTGCCGAGTGGGGGTGGGAGCGCCCCCTAGCCGCAGGCGCGCGACATATACCTATGGTGGTTCGCGCAGGAGGGCCAGCCTGCCGCAGTATTTCTGCGGCGGGCGATCCGAAAGCGGCTAAGCACCCACCGACCTGTCACATTAATTATACTGCAGCGGGGCTGCACATGCATGCACAATCGCTTCTATGTACTTGATTATGCCTGCTCCGGGTTAGGAGCACGCAGCGTGCCTCTCCTGTGACCACCGTGTCCCATCGAATTACAGTTACCGATAATCAATAACCCGGTATCATGTGATCGCTATGATTGGTGATCAAAATCATATGATAACAATGTACACAACCTGTAATGAATGGCTTTCCATTCATGAACAGCTTGCTTAAGTGGTGTACACACTATAAGAAAATCGGGTGAACGATCGTCCAATCTTCCTCGTTGTTTCACAGCAAGTCGGAACCAATAAACGAAAATCCGTTCGAAAATTCTCATACGACGAAGGCTTTTTTTAGTTGTTTAATGTTTCTGATCATACGCAGCCTCTCTTTTCTGATTTTTCTTGTACAAAAATCATACGAAAATGGTACACATTAAAAGAAAATCGTCCTTTTTTTCCATACGAGAAAAATTTTGAGTTTGTCCCTTTGAGAATTTTTGTACGAAAATTCATAATCGGCTGTCGAAAGTTGTATACACACAATATACAAAAAATCGTACGAAAATGTTCGCCCAATTTTCTTATAGTGTGTACTAGCCATTAGGCTGACCATACTTTATGCAATCTTCTTGTACAGCTTTCCTTTAGATTTACCAAAACCATGTAATACAAGGTCAAACCTAAAAACTTTCAATTTGTATGCAGTAAGGCAGACTCTTGCACTGCATAGTTGAAGGTAAATCTAAAGGAAACTGAACAAGAAAATTGTATAATGTATGGCCAGCTTTACTGTTGCCATTTGATCATTTGATTGGCCCACAGCAATCACATGGTACCTGACTTCCTTCTTTGATTGGCACACTGCAATCACATGGTACCTGACTTCCTTTACCATGTAATTAGCGGTAGCCAATCCCAGATCACAACCAAAAGCAAGCTGTTTATAATTGGTCAACCCAAACCCAGTGTAAAAATAAAAAAAATCCCTGATCACCGTCCCAGAGTAGTACAGTGTCATGATAAACTGCTCTCATAATCTAAAAAAAAAAAAAAAAGTAATGAAAAAAGTGTCTATAAATAGTGAATAAAAAAATGTAGTATTATTTTTTTTTTTTTTTCATACTGTTGCCAGTCATTATACTTGATCACCGCCACGCCAGTCATATGTGGTCACAGTGGTGACCGTATATAAAAAAGTGAAATACAAATTTTATTTAATTTCTTCACTTTGCAAAAAATTGTAATCAAAAAGTTACAGCTTCACAAAACTCACCATGCCTCATACTAAAAACCTCAGACTGTCTGCTTTCCAAAAAGGGGTAATTTGGGGGGTATTTGTCCTTTCCTGGCATTTTGGGGCCTCAAGAAATGAGATAGGCCGTCGGCACATCTGGATTGATCAAGTTTCAAAAATATATACCATAGTTTGTAGACACTATAACTTTCAGGCAAACCAATTATTATACACTTATTGGGATTTTTTTTTTTTTTTTACCAAAGGCATGTAGCAGAATACATTTTGGCCTAAATTTATGAAGACATTAGATTTTATTGTATATATTTTATAACCGAAATTAGAAAATATTGGCGTTTTTACTCAAAGTTTTCAGCCTTTTAAATTTATAAGGTAAACAATAAAAAACACAGTGGTAATCAAATATGACCAGAAGAAAGCTCTATTTGTGTGAACAAAATTATATAAATTTAATTTGGGTACAGTGTTGCATGACCGCGCAATTGACAGTTAAAGTAGCACAGTGCTGAATAACAAAAAAAAAAATATCCTGGTCATGAAGGGGGTAAAACTTTCCAGAGCTCAAGTGGATAACCTGCTGCCTTAATGCTTAAAGGGAAATATAGTTTATAAGCTTTAAACTGTTTAGGTTTTTTTCAAATGAACTATATATAATTCCTTTTTTTTTTTTTAAAGTAGGTACAACTCTTGATATGCAAATATTCATGCATTGCATTCAAAGAGAATTCCCAGAGCATTATGGGTTATCTAAAGTTTAGTCTCAGCAGTAGCAGCCTGCTTGTAGCTGGCATTGTCTGATTGAAACTTTGGACTCAGACACCCTAAAGGTCCTTTCACATGGGCTTTGCGCCTGGCGGACTCCGTTATGCTCAGCGGGGATCGATCTGCCGATCCCCGCTGAGCAAGCGGATGAGAGCTCTGTCTCCACTTACTTTGCAGAGACAGACCTGTAAGATCCCTGCTCTCCTCTATGGGAGATCGGATGAAAGCGGACAGGCGGTCTTCCATCCGTCTGTTCCAAACTGCACACACAGGTTTTTTTTTTCTTAATGCATAGAATGCATTAAGATAAAAAAACATCTGCCTTTACAACTCCTTTAGGGATATGTGCTGAAACGCGTAAGCCCTGTATTATTATTTTGTACTACACCTGAATGAATAAACGAATTGATTGCGGAAGATTGAGCTGCCGGCTTTCTCTTATCCCACATTCCTTCACATGTCCTTTTGTAACATGTTACCAATGCCTGTTAGCCTTTTGTAACAAGTGAGCAGTCTCTATGAATCGTTTGTAACAAGTGAGCAGTCTCCATGGATGGTTTGTAATAAGTGAGCAGTCTCCATCAGTTTTTTGTAACATTTTGGCAGTGTCTGTTGATCTTTTGTAACTTGCAAGCAGTCTCACAAGCAGCGATCTTTTGTAGGAAGTGAGTAGTCTATATTGATCTACTGTAACTAGTGAGCAGTCTGTTCTGGTCCTTTTCAAACATGTGAGCAGTCTCCATGGATCTTTTGTAAAAAGTGCGAAGTCTCTATCAGTATTTTAAAACATACCATCAGACTTTTGTAACAAGTTACCAGTCTTCGTCAGTCTCGTCAGAAGTCTCTGCAGGTCTCCTCTAACAAGCGAGCAGTCTTTACTAGCCTATTTTAACTTGGAAACAGTTTATGTTTATCTTTTGTAAGAAGCAAACCGACTCCAATGATCTTAAGTAACTCGTGAGCAGCCTCTGTCAATCTTTTGTAACAAGAGAGCATTCTCTGCCAGTGTTTTGTAACATGCTAGCAGTGGCTGTCAGTCTTTTGTAAAAAGTGAGCAGCTTCTGTTGGTCTTTCGTAACAAGTGAGCAGTCTCTTTTAGTTTTTTGTAACAAGCTAGCAGTCTTTGTCAGTCTTCTGTAACAAGCGAACAGCCTTTGTTAGTCTTTTGTAACAAGCGAGCAGTCTCTGTTGGTGTTTTGTAACAAGCGAGCAGTCTCTGTTGGTCTTTTGTAACAAGCGAGCAGTCTCTGCTGGTCTTTTGTAACAAGCATGCAGTCTCTGTTGGTCTTTTGTAACAAGCGAGCAGTCTCTGCTGGTCTTTTGTAACAAGCGAGCAGTCTCTGCTGGTCTTTTGTAATAAGCGAGCAGTCTCTGTTGGTCTTTTGTAACAAGCGAGCAGTCTCCATTTGCCTTTTGCAAAAAGTGAGCAGTCTCCATTGGTCTTTTGGAAAAAGCGAGCAGTCTCTGTTTGTCTATTGCAAGAAGCGAGCAGTCTCTGTTGGTCTATTGCAACAAGCGAGCAGTCTCTGTTGGTCTTTTGTAACAAGCGAGCAGTCTCCGTTGGTCTTTTGCAAGAAACGAGCAGTCTCCGTTGGTCTTTTGCAAGAAACGAGCAGTCTCTGTTGGTCTTTTGCAAGAAATGAGCAGTTTCTGTTGGACTTTTGCAAGAAGCAAGCCGTCTTCGTTGGTCTTTTGCAAGAAGCATGCAGTCTCCATTGGTCTATTGTAACAAGTGGGCAGTCTCTGTTGGTCTTTTGCAAGAAATGAGCAGTCTCTGTTGGTCTTTTGCAAGAAGCAAGCAGTCTTCGTTGGTCTTTTGCAAGAAGCATGCAGTCTCCATTGGTCTATTGTAACAAGCGAGCAGTCTCCGTTGGACTTTTGCAAGAAGCAAGCAGTCTTCGTTGGTCTTTTGCAAGAAGCGAGAAGTCTCCATTGGTCCTTTACAAGGAGCGTGCAGCCTCCATTGGTCCTTTACAAGGAGCGTGCAGCCTCCATTGGTCCTTTACAAGGAGCGTGCAGCCTCCATTGGTCTTTTGCAAGAAGCGAGCAGTCTCCATTGGACTTTTGCAAGAAGCGTGCAGTCTCCGTTGGTCTATTTTAACAAGCGAGCAGTGTCTTTTGGTCTTGCGTAACATGTGAGCCGTCTCCCTGGATGTTTTATAACAAAGTGAGCAGTCTGTCAGTCTTTTATAACAACTGAGCAGTCCCTGTTCATCTTCTGTAACAAGCAAGCAGTTTCTGTTGGTCTTTTGTAACAAGTGAGCAGTCTCTGTTGGTCTTTTGCAAGAAGCGAGCAGTCTCCGTTGGTGTATTGTAACAAGCGAGCAGTCTCTTTTGGTCTTATGTAACATGTGCGCAGTCTCCCTGGATGTTTTGTAACAAAGGGAGCAGCCTGTCAGTCTTTTGTAACAAGTGAGCAGTCTCTGTTGGTCTTTTGAAAGAAGCGAGCAGTCTCTGTTGGTCTATTTATTGTAACAAGCAAGCAGTGTCTTATGTAACATGTGAGCAGTCTCCCTGGATGTTTTGTAACAAAGGAAGCAGCCTGTCAGTCTTTTATAACAAGTGAGCAGTCTCTGTTGGTCTTTTTTAACAAGCGAGCAGTCTCTGACAGTGCTCTTGTAGTGCAAATAGCAGTAATAGTCAATTGCAGGTAGAGTTGGCTATTTTGCTTATGAGAAACTGAAGAACAACCTTTGTGAGTTAAAAAAAAAAAAACCCCTCCAGCTGACTTTCCTCTGCGCATTAAAAATATGCCATAGCCTGGCCACTCACAGTAGGCGACGTCCACCTTTCACCGCAAAGTACTTTGTGCAGCATTTGAAAGTGGTCCCTACCATTTCTTCTGATGATCCCCAGGTACACCAGTCCGACACATACTGTTAAAATAGCTTTGTGTTAACATTTTATCCTTAATAAGATTACAAGGTGCAAACACATGTGTCCGCCCCTCAGGGAGGAATTTCTTACACATCGCTGCGCGTTATAACAAGCACATAATGGTGTAAAAGAGATGAGGGATTTTTTTTTTTTATATGTAGGTATTTCCAAACACAATTTCTTCCAGTCAAGTGTTCTCTCATTAGATAAGAAGAGCCGGAGAAATTAGGCTTTGTTTGCACATACTCCTCCACGCACACAGTGGGCTCCAGTGTTGGGTATCAAGAGGATTAGCTGGATGGAATGACTCATGCATTAAAAATTAAGAAATAAGGAGCTATTCTGCGGATGTATCAAAGAGTGTCTAGGACTTGATACATCGTACGGAGGAGAGAAGACACTGAAGGAGCCTCGGCAGACATGGTATTCATTAAAGTGCCACTTAAATGCCAATGTGATGGAGAGGGTTGTTGGAATAGAAAAACAGCTCACGGCACATCCACCTACAAACTTGTAACCCTCTAAGGAGAAGATCTCCCACGGTGTTCGCAGCAGTTTTATGATTTTATTTTTAGTCTTTGTATCCTGTTAACAAGCAGATGCATACGGCATTACAGGACTTCTAAGACTAATATTAGGGACTACAAGAATGGTCAGGTGTGTATCTATGATCCAACCACCAACAAAGAAGGGATCGATCAGCAGGACAATAAGTAGGACCATTCTGTTGTAATAAAACGATCCTGCCCAGCTCAATGGAGACCACTTATTTCAAGGGGAATAGTAGTGATTAAGGCAACATTTCTAATGTGCCTAATCAATAGGTACTGTAGACATTGGCCACTCATGCTTTCCATTGGGATAAGACCTTGGTTCATTGTGGTTAAACACATCAAGATTAGGCAATAGTCATCGCATTAAAAAAGAATAGCGCACAAATGCAAAAGAAATTACTACCAAATCTGAAGACAATCCATAAATAAAAATGGGGATTTGGTCCCACCATATGGCCATATCGTGCTCAAGCCCACTACTGCGTCAAAGTACCCCATTATCAGTGGGTCCTACACTATCCATGAAAAAGAGATGAATCTAGCCTTTCTAACCCTTGGAGATAATACTCCTTGCTGGGAAAGATGTGCAAATGCACTACAGGGGACTCCTCCTATATCCACTTGATGGTGGACACTGATTGAGTACAGGTGTGTGTGGGGGGGTGGGGAGGGTTGCTCAACCCCGGTGGTTTGGTCAGACCGAATACATAATAAACAGGTAAGAAATAGTCATCTCATGTCTTTGGAAATTTTAGATGGAGGGGGTCCTCTGGGAGAGGATTGTGCAATTGTCATCTCATGTCTATAGGAATCCTAGGTGGAGGGGTCATCTGGGAGAGGATTGTGCAATTGTCATCTCATGTCTATAGGAATCCTAGGTGGAGGGGGTCATCTGGAAGAGGATTGTGCAATTGTCATCTCATGTCTATAGGAATCCTAGGTGGAGGGGGTCATCTGGGAGAGGATTGTGCAATTGTCATCTCAGGTCTATAGGAATCATAGGTGGAGGGGGTCATCTGGAAGAGGATTGTGCAATTGTCATCTCATGTCTATAGGAATCATAGGTGGAGGGGTCATCTGGGAGAGGATTGTGCAATTGTCATCTCATGTCTATAGGAATCATAGGTGGAGGGGTCATCTGGGAGAGGATTGTGCAATTGTCATCTCATGTCTATAGGAATCCTAGGTGGAGGGGTCATCTGGGAGAGGATTGTGCAATTGTCATCTCATGTCTATAGGAATCCTAGGTGGAGGGGTCATCTGGGAGAGGATTGTGCAATTGTCATCTCATGTCTATAGGAATCCTAGGTGGAGGGGGTCATCTGGGAGAGGATTGTGCAATTGTCATCTCATGTCTATAGGAATCCTAGGTGGAGGGGGTCATCTGGGAGAGGATTGTGCAATTGTCATCTCATGTCTATAGGAATCCTAGGTGGAGGGGGTCATCTGGGAGAGGATTGTGCAATTGTCATCTCATGTCTATAGGAATCCTAGGTGGAGGGGGTCATCTGGAAGAGGATTGTGCAATTGTCATCTCATGTCTATAGGAATCATAGGTGGAGGGGGTCATCTGGGAGAGGATTGTGCAATTGTCATCTCATGTCTATAGGAATCCTAGGTGGAGGGGGTCATCTGGGAGAGGATTGTGCAGTTGTCATCTCATGTCTATAGGAATCATAGATGGAGGGGTCATCTGGGAGAGGATTGTTTAATTGTCATCTCATGTCTATAGGAATCCTAGGTGGAGGGGTCATCTGGGAGAGGATTGTGCAATTGTCATGTTATCTCTAAGGGATGTTATAGGTGGAAGTGGTCCTCTGTGGGAAGATTAGGCAAGTGCCATCTCATGTCTAAGGCAGGCTATACATTATGCAATTTTCTTTCCTTCCACTACAGATTGAAGGAAAGAAAATTACTAAATTCGAGAGGGATTTGGGAATTCCTCCCTCAGCACTATTGTGTTCTGCCAGCAGGGAGACTTCCCCACCAGCAGAATACAGTGATCACTGCTGCCAGCTGTAGACGCCGCCAGTGATTTGGTGAAAACATCCGACAGGCTGGTTATACCAAAGTTGATAGATGGATCAACTTCAGTACAATCAGTCTGCCCATAGATGGATTAAAATTGAACCTGACGAATTTCAATCCATCTATGACTGGCTTAAGGAATATTCTAGGTGGAGGGGGTCCGCTGGAGGAAGATTAGGCAATTGTCATTTCATGATTATGGCAACCACAGGTGGAAGGGGTCCTCTGATAGAAGACTATGCAATTGTTATCTCCCGTCTTTGGGAACCAAAGGTGGAGGGGGTCCTTTGGAGGAAGATTAGGCAATTGTCATCTCATATCTATAGCAACCACAGGTGGAGGGGGTCCTCTGGGAGAGGATTATGAAATTATCTCCTGTCTATGGGAATCTAAGGAGGAGTCGTCCTCTCTGGGAATATTAGGCAATTGTCATCACATTTCTATAGCAACCATAGGTGAAAGGGATCCTATGGGAAAATATTAGGCAATTGTCATCTCATATCTAAGGGATATCATAGGTGGAGGAGTCCTCTGGGGGAAGATTAGGCAATTGTCATCACATGTCTTTGACAACCATAGGTGGAGGAAGTCCTTTGGAGAAGATGTCCAAATAAAATAACTAAGGAAATAAAGGGTCAGTAAATGTAAAAGAGGCCATATTAAAAACAGGTTGCAGAGTAGTGGATATGACCAGTACCCGGAGCTTAGGTGCATCTAATAGGAGGATGTAAAAATACAGTCATGCATCTAAGACCTACAAATTGCTTTTTGGTAGAATTACCCTTTAGTGTAAGTGTGCATCAGAATCTGTATTTATTCCAGTATACGGACTGCTGATGCAAGGAATATCTGATTGCCTTAGGGGTGCAGGAAGGATTTTTTTTCCGTTGGAGCAAATTGGCCCATGCTTTGTAAGGGTTTTTTTTCCCTTCCTCTGGATCACAGGTGGGTATAGAGTTCTGTTTATGGAGGTTTTCTATTTATGTATTAACTTTTTTCTATTGGTTGAACTTGATGAAGTCTTTTTTTCAAACAAACTAAAAAGTTGGCAAATAAAAAGAGTTTACATGTCAACAGCCTGTTGGTTGCCTCCAGTTGACCCAAAACTAATGATCCCTCATGGGCAAAAATACTTACTAGACATCCTTAACCACTTTACCACCGGAGGATTTTCCTGCTTTACGCCCAGGCCACTTTTTGCGATTCGGCACTGTGCGACTTTAACTGACAATTGCGCGGTCATGCAACGCCGTAACCAAACGAAATTTACGTACGTTTTTTCCCACAAACAGAGCTTTCTTTTGGTGGTATTTGATCACCTCTGCGCTTTTTATTTTTTGCAATATTAATAAAAAAATGCAAAAATTTTGAAAAAATAACAATATTTTTCTACTTTGACAGTTAAAAAATATCCAATATATTAAATTTTTGTCATATATTTAGGCCAAATTTTATTTATCTACATGTCTTTGACAAAAAAATTCTCAATGAGCGTATTTTTAACCGTTTTAAGACCGGAAGATTTTACCCCATTCCTGACCAGGCCATAATTTGCGATTAGGGACTGCTTTACTTTAATGGACAATTGCGTGGTCTTGCGACGCTGTACCCAAATAAAATTAATGTCCTTTTTTTTCCCCACAAATAGAGCTTTCTTTTGGTGGTATTTGATCACCTGTGTGATTTTTACTTTTTGCGCTATAAAAAAAAAAAAGAGCGACAATTTTGAAAAAATAACAATATTTTTCACATTTTTTATATGAAATTTCCCAAAAAAATGTAAAAATCAATTTTTTTAACATTTTAGGCCAATTTGTTTTCTGCTACATATTTTTTGTAAAAAAAATCCCAATAAGCGTATTTTGATTGGTTTGCGCAAAAGTTATCGCTGCTACCAACTACGGGAAATTTGTCATTTTTATTGTTTTTTTATTTTTTAACTAGTAATGGCGGCGATCTGCGATTTTTTTTTTTTTGCGTGACTGCGACATTGTGGCGGACAGATCGGACCCTTGACTGACATTTTTTACACTTTTGGGGGTTCCAGTGACATTACTACAGTAATCATTGCTATAAATATGCACTGTTACTGTAAAAATGACACTGGCAGGGAAGGGGTTAACTTTTATTGGTGATCACGGGGTTAATGTATGCCTGGTTCTTACTAATTAGTGTGGGGGGAGGGGACTATGTGACACAGGCACAGATGCAGGTTCAGCTATGCTGAATCTTGCAATCTGTCCCTGAATGTCACTTAGGAGATCCGCCCGCTTTGTTTACACAAGCGGGCGGATTTCCACACTCGATCCCCTGACGATTCTCTCCTGGCCTGACTCCCGCTGTGACTGAATACAGCGGGAGCGAGCCTCCGGCGGCGCGCGCGCGCCGCCCACAAGAGGAGGAGTCCAGCGACGTAGGTCTACGTCGCTGGACGATATCGAGCCACTTTGCCGCAGTACGGTCAACATGACTGGTCGGCAAGTGGTTAAAACCTGTCTGAATTATGCAGTCAGAAAGACTTTGTACTAACAGCCCCCATTTCCACTTCATATACCAGTCCAATCCAATAGGAGTAAGACCCACTGCTCTCAGTAATGTAATAGACTTGGTGTCACACATGCCCCTAACCATTTCTGCAATGCAGGTCTGTATTAGTACACATGTGAAAAGGGGTGTGGTGGTTACTCAGCTCTGCTAGTACAGGGCAATGTAGCGTAAGGACAGGATCCTGCAAATCACTGATAGAAAATTTTATTTGAGGACAATTTTTTTGCATAAATCAGTCACTAATTATAACATGAGGCGTAAGGGACTACAAAGAAATAAAAAGGTATGAGTCTTCGATTAGACATTAAGATATTAAGTGAATATTATGGGCAACAAGAGCAGATATTACCTTGGATAAATAGGTCTGTTTGCCGTTATAAGCCTTTTTACTGAAACCTAACACTGGGAATAAAGAGAAAACAGCCTCACGCATCAATACTAATGTTATCCACTTAAACGAAGTAGCGTTAACCCTTCCAAATTGATTGTTTTTCCTATTACTCTTGTGTTACTTCCATTAAGCTCTAAATTACTATTAATTAAAAAGGCAATTCTTTTCTATTTTGTAGCTTCTTTATCTCTGCTCTCTGATTGGGAGAGGAGACGGAAGAAGGCAATGTTCTGTGTCTGTGTGGCAGGGGGGTCATCTGTGCTGATTAGATAGAGCTGCTGCAATGATTGGCTATTGGAATCAATATGTTGGGAATGGCTAAAGTTGCCTACAGATATTGATGATGCAGTCACTTAATGATGGAAAGTCCACCTTTCAAATGTACTTTTTAACGAAAACCGTGATACAAACAGACACTTTCAGATTGGTCATATGTACAGGCTTGCTTCTATGGAGATAGGATAGTCATCCTTGTTTTCCCTGTAAAGAGGCAAGAACTAATAGCAACCCAGGAAACATACGACTTGGCAGTTTGATACTCCCCTTAAGAAGGCCAATGCAGTGGATATCTACTATGGCCAGGAAGGACCTACAGACGTATGAACATTCTCATCATCTAGCCATAAATGGACTGACTCTCCCCATGAGAAGGTTTATGCAGTGGATGTCCACTATGCTCAGGTAGGGCCTACCAACATAAGAACATTCCCACCATCTGGCCATACATGGACTGACTCTCCCCTTGTAACGGCAGATACAGGGGATATGTACTATGGTCAGGTAGGGCCTACAGGCATAGGAACATTCCTACCATCTGGCCATAAATGGACTGACTCTCCCCTAATGAAGGTTGATGCAGGGGATGTCTACTATGGTCAGGTAGGGCCTACCAACATAAGAAAATTCCCACCATCTGGCCATACATGGACTGACTTTCCCCTTGTAACGGCAGATACAGGGGATATGTACTATGGTCAGGTAGGGCCTACAGGCATAGGAACATTTTTACCATCTGGCCATAAATGGACTGACTTTTTCTCCAAAGAAGGTTGATGCAAGGGATGTCTACTATGCTCAGGTAGGGCCTACCAACATAAGAACATTCCCACCATCGGGCCATACACAGACTGACTCTCCTCTTGAGAAGGCCAATGCAGGTGATCTTCCCAATAGTCAGGTAGGGTCTACTGACATAGGAACATTCCCCCCATCTGACCATACATGAACTGACTCTCCCACTGAGAAGGGCAATGCGGGGGTTGTTTCCATTTGTCAGGTAGGGCCTACTGACATTGAATATTCCCAACATTCCTTAGAAAAAGTAATTTACAACTCTGAACTAGCCTTCTACAACTTCCAGTTTAAAGCTGCCCATATATAGTTTACATTTTTGAATCCTCCAATTGTATGAAATTCAAGCTGTGAGGGGGCCCTGTGAATACCTCCTGGCTCAGAAAGCTTTAACTAAAAATCTAAGGAGCTGGATGGAAAATTGTCGGCCGAACAGGCTGACTGCATGCTATCAGATGCAACAGACATAAGCAAATATGGAGAAGTCTTATATATTTTACTTAATCAGCCTGCAGGTGTGTATGACTAGCCTTACATACAGAGAGCTACAGCAAGAAGCCTGCAGTGGGTGTGTATGGGAATAGTTTTCCTGCATCACAAGCTGGGATTCTAAGATCTCCAGATTGAAGTGGGTGGGCTTGTGCTCTACAGAAATACTTCCCTAAGACCTCACTTACATGGGGTGTACTAAAGTGTACGCCCATTTAGGGCAGGGTTTACCCAAACTGGGGTGTAGACCGGTGCAGTCTGTATTCTCAACTTCAGGTGGCTTCTGACTCAAGGAGAGATGCAGGTGTGGGAGGAAGTTGAGAAGAATTTAGTTTCTCTATGATTTCCTTGGTCACAGAGGGGCAACTATCTGATTGGATGCTGATGCCCCATTTGACTCTGGTGGCCATTTTGTGTCTGGCAGAGTCTCTTTAAGACTTTGACTCTCTGGCTTGCCACGCTTTTTGTGGCTAGCGTAGGGAAAGGAACCCCATCTGTCAGGGACAGTACTAGAGATAGTGAAGTGTTCCAAAGGAGTAGGGACAGTGTAGGAACTACTTCTACCTTCCAGGTAGCCTTCCCTTTTGGGTGTGGACCAGCCAAGCTGCATCCCCCTCCCCTGTGGGGGAAGCTGTCAACATCTTCCATTCTGCATTTTGTGGGTTCACTGCTATTTCAGTTGTAAGTGGCTCCAGTCAGGTGTGCACCCGCTGGGGCTGTTACTCTTGCCAAACTATTCTACAATATACTGTTATTGCTGAACTCGAACTCTGCACAACGCTGCACCTAACCTACAGATGTGCACAGGTGCTCTGTGCATCCTTATGCAGGCAGTTCCATTGATGTCAATTGGGATGCAGCGGTTGCTTGGACACAGCCGCTGCTCCCAATTTTACATCCGTGCGGGTGAGCGTCACCGAACTGAAACGGTAAGCATTCTTGGACATGCACCCGCACCTAGTCGCTGTGTCCCAATAGACATCAATGGATCTGCCTGCGTGGGATGCATGGAACATCTGTGCATCAATGGGCGGCCCCACCCCCTTGTGACATTATCAACCCAGCATGCCTGGTCGATCTCACTAGGCTAGGGGCAGGGTCACCCGATGGTATCATCAGGTGGCCCCACCCCTTAGTTATTCAAGAACTGTCAGACAGAGGAGCTGTCAGATGTGGGAAATTTCGTCGGCTGCAGAACTGCTTTTTTTTTGGGGGGGGCTAGTGGTAGTGGCGGCCATTGTGATTGACATTGGATCTACTTCAGAGGACATTTTGTTTTTGGTGAATAAGTAGGGGTACCATACTCATTCGCATGGGGGGGGGGCAGTATCTGCCTTGTTAAAAGGGGATTCCAGATTCCAATAAGTCAACCTACCATACCTCTACAACCACTGGGCCAGGGTTGTTGGGAAAAGGCCCTTCTCCCCATCATCCCCGTGGGCAAACGCGGCCCTTTGCAGGTGTATGCTTTAGTATGACCTGTGAGTGAAGCCTAAAAAATAAAGTACCGAGCTGGTTGACTGTAAGCTCTGCACACATCTGAAAATGTGATTTTCAATTATGACTGGAGTGAAGCTTTAGCTCAGTTACAGTATTCCCTGGATGCCATACAGTTTAATAAATGATTTAGAATTGCTGTTAAGAAAAAAAGGTAAAATAAAGGCCTGAACTAACAATTTCTCTTCAATACACTTATATGCTTCAGTCATCCCCAACAGTCCTCTCGAGCAGCTTCCCTTTGCATTGTTATAATGCTCCCTACAGCTTCTTTCCAATTAAACCTCAAAATCTTCTTGGAGACTCATCTGAAACCCCAGCGATCCTTTCTGCCAGAGACATAAATCTTGCTTGCTGTTTGGAGCTCTCTTCTCCTGATGATCCTGAATCCATCAGCTTTCAGTCTTCCATTCCCAGGGCCCCAGGGGGCCAGTGTCTGCGTACAGTAATGATGTCAGGGGCACATTCCCTGCTCTTTATGAGGAGTATCCATAATTTATAACATTAATGCTGAACGACAGAAGGTTGTCCAGCTGACGTGTGGTAAAATCACCCCGAGGGATTCTACAGTTTTTATTGCAGTGGACCACCCTTCCTTTTAATGCACACCATGTTCACCTGCCTCTGTCATGTCACACTTTGTTGGTTTCAGAGGAAAAAATTGATCCATAGAGATGGAAGACACTGGACAGCCAGAGTTCAAATCCACGCCTTTATGGCTTATTCAGAAAATCTTCAAAAAAAGGTCAATGTAGCAAAGTGTGGTATCCAATCAGAACTGAGTTCAGATTGGTAAATCACATTTTGATTGGATTGCCTTTATAAGAATAAGCCTAAAGCAGTCCATAGATTATGATAATAAAGTTGAGCTATACTGTAACCTTAAGAACAATATTAGATGAGTAATGTCCATATAGAAAATAAGTGCTTATATAAACAGTACCGTATATACTCTAGTAAAAGCCGACCCGAGGCAGAGGCACCTAATATTACCACAAAAAAACTGGTAAAACGTATTGACTCGAGTATAAGCCTAGGGTGGGAAATGGTGCAGGAGATGCAGGAATGAGGGCATGGTGCAGAAGATGTAGGGCTGCGGGCATGCTGCAGAAGATGCAGGGCTGAGGGCATGGTGCAGTAGATGCAGGGCTGTGGGCATGGTGCAGGAGATGCAGGGCTGAGGGCATGGTGCAGGAGATGCAGAGCTGAGGGCATGGTGCAGAAGATGTAGCGCTGAGGGCATGGTGCAGAAGATGCAGGGCTGAGGGCATGGTGCAGGAGATGCAGCGCTGAGGGCATGGTGCAGGAGATGCAGCGCTGAGGGCATGGTGCAGGAGATGCAGAGCTGCAGACATGGTGCAGGAGATGCAGGGCTGAGGGCATGGTGCAGAAGATGCAGGGCCAAGGGCATGATGCAGGAGATGCAGGGCTGAGGGCATGGCGCAGGAGATGCAGGGCTGTGGGCATGGTGCAGGAGATGCAGGGCTGTGGACATGGTGCAGGAGATGCAGGGCTGAAGGCATGGAGAGCTTTTATTTACCCATCCCCAAGGTGCCTTACATTTAAAAATGGCACCGCCTGGTGCCACACATCATTGCGCATGCGCCGTCTGCTCGAGAATGGCCAAATGCATACGGGCTTTCCCGAGCGGCGGTGGCACATGCGCAATGTACATGTCGGGCTGGCTGCCACTGACATTTGGTTAGCCCCAGGGAGAACAGGTAAGTGACTCGAGTATAAGCAGAGCGGGGCTTTTCAGCATAAAATATGTGCTGGAAAAGTCGGCTTATACTTGAGTATATACAGTCATTTATCAAAAAAATGTATATAAAAAATTGTGCTGTATTGATGTAAGCATATTTTATATTTTCCATATATAAAAAAAACACCAGTGCTGAGATCCACAGATAGCCTTGTGATTTGAATCCTTATCATTCAGTGGGAATCCTTGCGCCACCAATGTGCAAAATCCACCACCAGACAGGTAGTCTGCTTACCAGATACTAAGACCATACAGGTCCTTATACGCCTTGGGTATCGCTCAACCAGGGCTTTGAAATCATCATACGAATGGATGGACCAATGGGCCTCCTGGGGGATCCTCATCACTCAGATGACTCGGTAATGGCACTCCCTGTGATATAGAGAGCTTTTCTGCCAATTCGGTCCGATAATTGCCCAAATAGCACAACTCCAATCAAGACTCCTCCGAAGGACATCGAGCTGGCTGTGCTGACCTCATATGTGGCCTGATCCTATTTACGTTGAACCCCCAGACTAATGATTAAGTACACAAATGAAAAAACCTAAAAGGGAACGGTTTCAACTGCCAAAGAATTTGCATTTTTTGCTCTTCTATTCCTCAGATTTTCAACCCTATCTGGGATTTTCTTTGTGCAGTTAAGTAACACTTCCAAATCTTTTCTCTTCTCCAGCCTGTTATTGGACAGCGAAAGGAGAAGTAGAAGACTAATTAGCTCATCACTCTTATCCGCATATTCCTTGTCAGCACTAACAAAGGGCGCAGCTAAGTGTAGCAAACAGATGCTTTAATAAAAAAATAAACACAAACAAAAGGCCATATTGCGCATATCAGATCGCTAATGCTTTTCCATAGCACTGGGGGCCAGGGGCAGCAGGTGGACGCTACCAAAGAGCTTCACTGCTCTGTAGTAGCTCCGGTTTACAAGATGAGGCCAAGAGAGAGCCTGATGACATCACGCTGTGGGAGTGTCAATGAGCATAGCCACGTGTTTTGGGGGGCGCCCCCCTTTCTCAATGATGATTTTTGTTTTATAGTTTCCATTGATTTCCATATTTTTTTTTTTGGGCTCTTAGTTCTATTGGTAATTTCTAGTTGTTATTGGTAGACATGTGCAAGATGAAAACATTTGTTTAGATTTGGTAATCTAGTTATTTAGTTTCGTTAAATTTGGTTGATTTGTTCAATCTGTATTTGGGATTCGTATTTGGAATTCGCTCTATGTATTTTTCAAAATTTTCTTTGAATTTACCAATTTTTTTTTTCTCGATTCGAAAACTTCGAATTAGTCAAAGCGGAAATTTTCGATTTTTTTTTTTTTTTTTTTTTTTTTTTCCAATTCAAATGTGGCAGCCGAGTAACCAAACATCTGATTTGTTATTTATACACATTGATCTTGTTTGTATTCATATTATGATTATTCAAAATATGTGAAGTACATAGTTACATAGTTAGTGAGGTTGAAAAAAAGACATCAGTCCATCCAGTTCAACCTATGATGTGTGTGTTTGCTGTTAACCGTACATTGTATACCCTGTATGTTGTACATTGTATACCCCTGTATGTTGTGGTCTTTAAGGTGCCCATCTAATAGTTTTTTGAAACTATCAATGCTCCCTGCTGATACGACTGTTTGCGGATGGGAATTCCACATCCTTACTGCTCTGACAGTGAAGAACCCCTTACGTAGTTAAGGTTAAACCGCCTTTCCTCTAGTTTTAGTGAGTGGCCACGTGTCTTATTGTATTTCCTTACTCTGAATAGTTTGTTCCTTATGCTAGGGTTGCCAGTACAATATTTGTACATTGATATCATATCCCCCCTCAATCGTCTCTTCTCCAGAGAGAATAAGTTCAGTGCTTGTAGTCTTTCCTCATAGCTGATGTCCTCCATTCCCCTAATTATTTTTGTTGCCCTTCTCTGGACTCTCTCCAGTTCCAGCACATCTTTCCTGAGGACCGGTGCCAAGAACTGGACAGCATACTCCAGATGTGGCCGGACCAGAGTCTTGTAAATTGGGAGAATAATCTCTTTATTTCTGGAGTGAATCCCCTTTTTTATACATCCCAGCATTTTGTTGGCTTTGCTTGCAGCAGCTTGGCATTGCATGCCACTGCCAAGCCTGTTGTCTACCAGTACCCCCAGGTCCTTTTCCATCCTAGACTCAACCAGAGGTTCCCCCCCTAGTGAGTAGCTTGCTTTCTGGTTTCTGGCACCCAGGTGCATTACTTTACATTTTTCAACATTAAACCTCATCTGCCATGTAGTTGCCCACCCAATAATTTTGTTCAGGTCCGCTTGTAAGGTTTCCACATCCTGCATAGAAGATATTGGCATGCCTAGTTTAGTATCATCTGCAAATACTGAGATTGTGCTAGATATCCCCTCCTCTAGATCATTTATGAATAAATTAAACGGGATTCTAATTAATAAAATTAGTATCTTACTTTCAACATTTTACTATGTACAATACTGTGCAGAAGTTTTAGCCAGCTGAAAAAAAATGTCAAGTACAAATGCTTTTAAATATTTATATATTACTGGTTTCTTTTATTCAATTTTACACGTACAAAGTGAACAAAAAGAAAAATCATCAAATGATTACAATGACTCTTTTAAATCATCTTTGCCTTAACAATAAAAAACGCTTTATTTCCAAATGGTACACTAATACCACACACAGTTCTTGATTTCAACAATATGTTTACAGTTTGAATTTGAATAGAATTCGATGTACAATTCTAGTCAAATTTGAATAAAAATTTTGGAAATTCGGATGAAATTTGTTTCGTTATTCGGAGAATTCTGTAAAATTCCATTTTATGCTGTAATTCAGGGATTCAGATATATCTGAATACAGAGAAATGCGTCCAAATACTTATTCCGAATGAAACGACCCGCACGTGTCTAGTTATTGGCTGTTGTGCGCAGAACAAAACAGGGGGTTCAGCTGCGCCAATGGGTACTTAGTAATAAATAAGTTGTATAAATAAGTGCACCATATATAATTTTATGAAGGTTGGTAAATAAATATAATAAATAGTATAAATAATGTAAAGTGCAGCTGCAATAAACTTCTGCCCGTCTAATAGATGGGTAAAGTGTATACAAAGAAAGAAGGAGTAATCTCCCACGTTTAGTGCGCTTGCAATAATCTATAAGTATATGTGTATGTAATACCACCTCAAAGATTGTACCGACAACTAACTAAATGCAATAGTACCAAGATATTACAACCAACCAATAAAGGTATAGATACAATAAAAATTGGAATAACAAATATATAAATAGTGTCCACAATTAGTTGATCTATATGGGGTATGAACCATACATATAGAAATAAAGGTATGTCCAAAATTCCCAAATGTTAATGATCCAAGCAGGAAGCAAAAGGGGAGACGGTGATAAGGGGGGTCACCACAGTGCTCAAGGGGGTTGTGCGCAGAGTTTATGTACCTATCTTTGTACGTATTGTTTATATAATTTCTTTGTCAGTGCTGCATCACAACTGAATGGCTTTATGTGCTGCTTCTCTCTCTCCTCTTAGTCTGAGCTCTTCTACGGGGGCTGCAAGAAGCTAATATCAAATCAAATTTGGGTACTTTTGCTGCTTCTGTTTACCAGAATACATTTAATCCCTTCCTGCCTCCCAGCCCTTTAACCACTTAAGCCCCGGAAGATTTTACCCCCTTCCTGACCAGGGGGTATTTTGCGATTCGGCACTGCGTGACTTTAACGGACAATTGCGCGGTCGTGCGAAGCTGTACCTAAACGAATTTGACGTCCTTTTTTTCCCACAAACAGAGCTTTCTTTTGGTGGTATTTGATCACCTGTGCGATTTTTTTGATCACGCGCTATAAACAAAAAAAGAGCGTCAATTTTGCAAAAATAACAATATTTTTCACATTTTTTTATGTGAAATTCCCCCAAAAAAAAAAGTAAAAATCAAAATTTTTTAAAATTTTCGGCCAATTTGTTTTATGCTACATATGTTTGGTAAAAAAAATCGCAAAAAGCGTATTTTGATTGGTTTGCGCAAAAGTTATCGCGTTTACTAACAAAGGGAAAGATTTTTGTCATTTTTGTTGTTTTTTTTTTTTAACGCGTAATGGCGGCGATCTGCGATTTTTTTTTTTTGCGGTACTGCGACATTGGGGCGGACAGATCGGACCCTTGACTGACATTTGTGACACTTTTGGGGTTACCAGTGACATTTCTACAGTAATCAGTGCTATACATATGCACTGTTACTGTAAAAATACACTGGTTGTGAAGGGGTTAACTTTATTTGGGAGGGAGGGGCTGTGTGTATCCCTAGGGGCGTGCTTTCTACTGTGATTGGCTGTGGCTTGAGCTGTAAGGACACTGATCAACGGATCTACATACTAGATCCGTTTTATCAGTATCTTTACAGCGAGGAGAATGACAGGCAGCTTGTTTACACAAGCTGCCTGACATTCTCCCTCTCCCCCGCCGATCGCCGAGTGACCGGCGGACATCGGGTCCGCTGGTCACAAGCGCGGGGGGGTCCGTGACCACGCGGGAGCGGGAGCGCGCCTCCGGGGGCGCGCGCTCGCTCCCTAGACCCTCACAAGCTAGTGACGTAGCCCTACGTCACTTTGCCTGTGAGGGGCTGACTGCCGACGTAGATCGGCGTTAGGCAGTCGGCAAGTGGTTAAGGGTTCTAAAAGCTGGGAGGCGGGCATTCCGGTCATGTGACAGCTGGGATTGGCTGTCACAGCGGTCACATGATCGAAAAGCTCCTGATCGCTAGACATGTGCATGCCGCAAAAATTGGTTTTATTTATAGATTCGTTTATCTAGTTATTTTGTTTCATTAAATTCGGTTGATTCATTCAATTTGTATTCAGAATTCTTTTTATGTCTTTTTGGAAATTTTCTTTGAATTTTTTTTTTTTAATCTTGTCTTTTTTTATTGAACAATTTTTATACAAACATCTCACAAACATATCCTCGTGTACATAATAATACCCCACAATATATATTAATTATAAAAAGAATTTTAAAAAAAGAAACAAATTTTCTTTGAATTTACCGATTTTTTTTTTTTTTGATTCGAAACATTGTAATCGATACATTTTGAATCGGTCTAATTGAAAACTTTTTTTTTTTTTTTTTTCAAATGCAGCAAAGTGAACTAACAAAAGAAAAATCTTTATCTAAAGATTACAATGACTCTTCTTTTGCTTCAAAAAAAAAAAAAAAAGAGCATTATTTCGAAATGGTACTCTAATAGCACACAGTCTTTGATTTCAGAAATATGTTGACAGTTCGAATTCGACTGGAATTAGATGTAAAATTTGGATTTGAATTTCAATTTGAATTTCTGAAATTCAGACGAATTTCGTTTCGGTATTCGGAGCATTTGGTAAACTTTGTTTATACTGCAATTCAGGTATTCGGATATATCCGATCTTTCGAATAACTAATAATTAGTCAGGATATTTATTCGGAACTCAATGAACCACATATGTCTACTGATGGCTAGTATGCATCGGGAGCTTTCCAGTACCCGCTGACTACCAAGCTGGGAGCGGGCTCCCAGTATGGTAAGGGGTTTACGCAGGGCCGCATATATGCGGTCGCTCAGCATTTAAGCAGAGATCCAGCCTTTTCTGTATTTATTAAGTCAGCATTTACAGGAAGGCGGCCCAAGCGGAAGTGGGAGAGGGTACCTTTCAAAACTCGGTACCCGCTCCCACCCCAAAAAAGTGACATGCCAAATGTGGCATGTCAGGGAGGCAAGAGTCCCAAAAGCGGAAATTCCACTTTTGGCTGGAACTCCGCTTTCACATTTGTGCGACCTAAAAGTTGCACGCTTTTGCCGCAAATTTACCACAATTTTTTTTACGCAACTTTGCATGGACTTGAAACAATGCCTATGTCTATGGACCTCAAAACGCATCAAAGTCGGACCAGAGTAGTGCAGGGACTACTTTAAAGTCATTGCAACTTGAAGTCGCACAGATATGAATGGTACTCATTGGAAATCATGGAGTACGACTTGTCATGCGACTTTGCAGCCCCAAATCGCAGGACAAGTCACACAAGTGACTTAAGGCCCACAGGCCAAGAGGCCACATATATATATGTGTGGTTGGCATGAAGAGGTAAATAATGTATGAATGAATACAGAGCTGCATTTATTTGTGTATTTTATATCTGCCTAGAGTTCAGCTTTAAGTGTAGCCACATCTATTCTGGGAAGCTTAACGGATGTTGTGCATCCAGTCTGTGTTATCAGCATCTCGGAGAGTTGTTATGTGCGCTGCAAAGGCTGGCGCAACATGCATCAAGCCGACAGCCTTGTGATTTTGATGTATCGCTCCAGAGCTGTCTCCTCGTAAACAATGTGTCCTCTTACTGCGCAAGGAGACAGTAACATTTAGGAAGACAAATGGAAGGTGCTGCGTCGACTCTGCGCTAGTGAGGGACCTTGTCTATTATATTTCTAGCCCCGGACGAGAGATGTTAAATGATGCTCCATATATCCACGAAGGAGTGAATGTGTTATATGTGAGCGAGAGCAAAGCAGTAATACAGTACAGTGCACTGATATAAATATACTCTCCCAACACTCTTACAAAGTAGACCACATGGAGGTTTCATTTTCTCTGCAGGCGGTGTGTATATAGAGCATCCTAACTGAAATTGCACTATGGGTCTTTAATTTTTGCACAATTCACAAAGCTTTTCTCTTCTTCACTCATTTTTCTTGATGCGCCATACAGATCTCTAAAGCAGCATTTCTCAACCGGTGTGCCGCGGCACCCTGGTGTGCCGCTTAGAGTCCCCAGGTGTACCGCGCCAAAACGACCCCAACTTAGGCAGCTATGGCAGATATCTGATTAAAAAACTACTGTTGGCCACTTGGTTAAGCCTTGTTGTTAGCGGTGCCTAAAGCTCACTTCCCACTATCACAGGCACTCAGGAAGCTCTGCGGGTCTCCCGACCGCGTCCTGCCAACCGATGACTTCATTGGTTGCTAAGGGTGGGTCAGGAGTACGCAGGGCTTTCTGGGATGTGCAAGCCATGGGTCCTGGGAGATAATGGCTGGCGTGCTTTTCCCCGAGGGGAAGTGAAGCAGAGCGTGAGGAGAGGAGGAAGAACAGGAAGGAGGCTCTTCAGTGGCTGCATAAGAGCTCCCCTGAGCTCCGTGAGGTACTGCAATTGTACATGTAATTTATCTGCATGTAATTGGAATAGGTTTAAATGCAAGCATAGTAATTGCTTTTTTTTTTAATGTAATATAAATATAAATAAGATATGTGGGTTATTATTGTTGGCAATGGTAACTATACTTCTTTAACCACTTTAAGACCGGAAGATTTGACCCCCTTCCTGACCGGGGGGGGGGGGGGGTTCTGTGACACAGACAGAGATCGCAGGTATGCTGAATCCTGTGATCTCTTCTTCTCTGTCACTAAGAAGATCTGCTTGCTTTGTTTACATAAGCAGTCTGGTCTTCTCACACTTTCCCCGACGATCGGGGAAGAGAGGCGGCAACTGACTCGCCCGAGAAACAATCCAATAGTGCAGCCAGCTAGTCCATGAGGTGACAAAAGAGTAGATCCTCTTTAAATGTCTCTATGGCCTTGGAGGACCAGAGCGACGTCATGATGTCACTTCCGGTCCAGGCTGCATTTTTGGTTGGTGTGCCTCAAAATTCTGCCAGATTTTAAAGGGTTGAATAAAGGTTGAAACACACTGTTTTAAAGGCTTAATCCACTTCAGTGTATAACATTTTTGTTTTTTCTATCCTGTGAGAGGTGGTGTTTTACAACCTATTATAACATTATCAAAGTAGTCTATATCTGTCTATATCCAGGAAAACCTTGAAACCCTTCTCTGGATTTTTTTTCCTGTCTATGCTCCACTGGGGAGATTCACTCAATTTGGCCTGGTGACAATTTTCATGAACAGAGAAAGTGATGGGAAATCCAAAATTTTACAATGATCACCAGAAAAGATGGTGAGATCTTTTATTGGGGACACCTGTCTAAAGCAGTGGTTGGCTACCTTTCAAGCCTCACGGACCACTGAACTCGTAATTTTGAATCTTCTAGACCACTGACATGAATTTTACTTGCCTTAAACATACAATGCTCCGGCTCTCTGCCCCCTCCTCCTGGATCACACTGCTGCCTTATACACACAATGCTCTGGCTCTCTGCCCCCTCCTCCTGGATCACACTGCTGCCTTATACACACAATGCTCTGGCTCTCTGCCCCCCCCTCTTCATGGATCACACTGCTGCCATATACACACAATGCTCTGGCTCTCTGCCCCCTCCTCCTGGATCACACTGCTGCCTTATACACACAATGCTCTGGCTCTCTGCCCCCTCCTCCTGGATCACACTGCTGCCTTATACACACAATGCTCTGGCTCTCTGCCCCCCCCTCTTCATGGATCACACTGCTGCCATATACACACAATGCTCTGGCTCTCTGCCCCCTCCTCCTGGATCACACTGCTGCCTTATACACACAATTCTCTGGCTTTCTGCCCCCCTCCCTCTGGATTACACTGCTGCCTTATACACACAATGCTCTGGTTCTCTGCCCCTCCTCCCCCTGGATCACACTGCTGCCTTATACACACAATGCTCTGGCTCTCTGCCCCCCTCCCTCTGGATCACACTGCTGCCTTATACACGCAATGCTCCAGCTCTCTGCCCTTCTCCCCCTGGATCATGTTTCTGCATTTTACACACAATGCTCTGGCTCTCTGCCCCCCTCATACTGGATCACACTGCTGCCTTTTACTTGCAATGCTCTGGCTCTTAGCCCCCTCCCCCTGGATTACATTGCTGCCTTTTACACACAATGCTCTGTCTTTCTGCCCCTATCACCCTACCCCAGGATCACACTACAGCCTTATACACACAATGCTCAGGCTCTCTGCCCCCATCCCCCTGGATCACACTGCTGCCTTATACACACAGTTCTCTGGCTCTCTGGCACATCAAGGACTAACTATCCACCATCACCTGTAGTCTCATCCATCATGCCATCCACTCTCATGTATGGCCAGTGCTTTTTTTCAGCAGGAATGCGAGGGAACGCAGTTCCAGCACCTCCAGCACTTAATGCATGTAATACCAAGGGGTGCTGTGGTGTGCTGGAGGGTTTATTGTTGTTGGTGGGGGAGGGGGGGAATCTTTTTTGTAGGGGGGTCTATTGTTGCTGGGGGAGGTCTATTGGAGTTTTGTGCGCAGTACTGGAGGCCATATCTCCAGAAGGATATAGATACTCTAGAGAGAGTTCAGAGAAGAGCTACTAAACTAGTACATGGATTGCAGGAAAAAACTTACCAGGAAAGGTTAAAGGACCTTAACATGTATAGCTTGGAAGAAAGAAGAGACAGAGGGGATATGATAGAAACTTTTAAATACATAAAGGGAATCAACTCGGTAAAGGAGGAGAGCATATTTAAAAGAAGAAAAACTACCACAAGAGGACACAGTTTTAAATTAGAGGGGCAAAGGTTTAAAAGTAATATGAGGAAGTATTACTTTACTGAGAGAGTAGTGGATGCATGGAATAACCTTCCTGCAGAAGTGGTAGCTGCAAATACAGTGAAGGAGTTTAAGCATGCATGGGATAGGCATAAGGCTATCCTTCATATAAGATAGGGCCAGGGACTATTCATAGGATTCAGATATATTGGGCAGACTAGATGGGCCAAATGGTTCTTATCTGCCGACACATTCTATGTTTCTATTGTTGCTGGTAGGAGATCTATTGTTGCTGGGGGGTTAATTGTTGCTGGGAGGGGCCTACTGTTTAATGAGGGGTCTTTTGTTGGTGGCTGCTGCGGGATCTATTGTTACTGACAGGGTTCTAGTGTTACTGGGTGTCTTTTGTTTTTGGGAGGATCTTTTGTTGGGGGGTCTATTGTTGCTGGCTGCAGGGGATATATTTTACTGTATTTCTTGTTGTCATTACCAAATTCCATACAAACTACTTAGCATCTCAAAATGATACTTGGTTCTGAATTATCTTAATGGGGCTGTACTGAGAGGTGGGTAGGGGGTGGAACCGAGGCATTATGCTTGGAGGTGGTGAGGGGGCGGAGACAAGGTGTGACTGATAAGGGAGGAGTATCTGCACCTATTCTGTGAGAAAAAAATTACCTTGGGTATGGTCATATATAGGGATCAGAGCAGACTTGTATAAAGTACTCGAAAGTTCTACTTGAGTAAAAGTACAAGTGCTCGATCAAAAAGTGACTTGAGTAGAAGTGGAAGTGCTCGCAGAAAAAGTTACTTAAGTAGAAGTACTAAAGTATTCAACATTTTTTTTACTTAAGTATTGCAAGTAGTTTTTTAAAAAAATTGCTACTTAAGTACTAAAAGTAAAAAGTACCAGTAGTTTTGAAAAAAAAATTCTACTCAAGTACTGAAAGTAGAAGTACAAGTACTGTGTTATGTAGTTATTAAAGAAAGAAGTCAAAAGTTTGAACATCATATTGTTTTTTATTATTTCAAATGATTAACCTGTGTTTGTTAGTAGTTTCTTGATGCACTTTAAGTGCTGTAGCACCATTTATTTGTTTGTTTCATATTTTCTTTTTATTGGAAAGATTTGGTATAGCAGCTTTTATTATACACTGCCTTTATTTTCGTATGCGCTGATTTACAAATGACATTATACACATTTTTTTGAGCTTTATGCAACCTGCCATCTACTGTTCTGGCAGTGGTAATTTTTTTAAAAGTAACGAGTAACTATGCAGCACAAAAAAAAAATACTTGAGTAGAAGTATCGAAATCATCGAAAAAATGTAGTGAAGTAAAAGTAGAAGTAGGAGAAAAAAATTCTACTCTAGGAAAGTACAGATACCACATTTCGGTACTTAAGTACAGTACTTAAGTAGTTCTACTTCGTTACTATACATCTCTGGATCAGAGAGAAGCGCTGATAGTGTAAAGCAGGGATCCTCAAACTACGGCCCTCCAGCTGTTGCGGAACTACACTTCCCATGAGGCATTGTAAAACTCTGACATTCACAGACAGGACTAGGCATGATGGGAATTGTAGTTCCTGAACAACTGGAGGGCCATAGTTTGAAGACCCCTGGTGTGAAGACATAAGAGTTTATTTTCCCCTTCACAAATCCATTACACTTACTGTACATTAAAAGAGTGTCAGCCCGCCATTAAGTAATAACCTCTTAGTAATCTTGCACTGTCGGTTCTGGCTGTCTCCCAAACTGCTGTACGGGATGACGTCGCTCCAGGAAGCTCCACTTAGGTGTTTCGGTATATTTTCGTCATCTGAGGCAGATGTTTTTTCCATTTACTTTTTTCAAAACCAGTGGGTGAAAAAGTGCTGGCCAAACAGTGACTGCATCTGGTCAGATTCTGGACAGCAGTGGTGATTTGTCCATCTGCACTGTGTAGTGTGGATAGGAGAAATGTATTGGCTCTCCGCTTTTCGGAGAAGTCTATATGTGTAAGGATAGCTTTAGATAGAATTTATTTTACCTTGCTGCTGTTGAGATTGAAACGGAACCCCTCCCGATGGAGACATAGACAGCAAAAAAAAAAAATTGTTTTAAATATTGCCCATGTTATTTAAAACTGGAAAAGTGCGTTGACTTTAGTTATTATTTGAAGAAGTGTTAATCTTTAAAGCTGAATGGCATCTAGTCAGGTGCTACAACACTGTGTGCCGTTGGCAAGGCCCAGTTTTCCAACCTGCGTGAGGCGACAAATGTGCCTTCCCCAGCTGTTGGATAGGTGGATGACATCAGAAGCCACATTCACCAATTTGATATTGAAAAGACAAGAACTCACTGCTCAAGGTGGTGTGATTGCCTGATGACTCACACCGGTGCATGCCCTGGCTCGCCTCCGTGAAAACTTGATAAAGGAAAAGGAATTGGCAGCACTCCAGGTTGAGTCAAAAATCCAGATTTATTGACTGGACATTCAAATATGACAATCATGACAAGGTAGACGCGTTTCACACACTGACTGTGTGCTTAATCATTACGATCAGGTAATGATTAAGCGCACAGTCAGTGTGTGAAACGCGTCTACCTTGTCACGATTGTCATATTTGGATGTCCAGTCAATAAATCTGGATTTTGACTCAACCTGGAGTGCTGCCAATTCCTTTTCCTTCACCAATTTGATAGACTGTAATCCTTCCGAAGTCTAGTTTGAGTCTTTATTCTTTTTTCCAATCTGGTATTTCTCTTGTTCCCTACAAAACCCAAAACCTTTCAGTTCTTTTTATACTAAGGGATTTTGCTTGTTTGCCTTTTTTGTGATGCTGTGTCCACCTTTTTGGTTTTTTTATGGATCTTGTTTTCAGAAGTAGAAAATAGTGCTCTTCCTGTAGCCACCACAAGCAAAGTGGTGTCCTCCTTATGTTTGTGCTTTACTTATACTCCATTAGGGAAAAGATCTGTACAGGGGTAGCACTAAGAAACTCCAGAATCCATGATAACATGCATGCTGATTTTCAGACCAGCAATGAGCTTGTGGAAAGTGGAACAGTTGTGGTTGCAGTGGAATACAAATATTTTCACGGGTCATCAATGGCGCTTAAACCTGACCTTGTTTGAAATGTAAAAATGGTGCGAGGTAATTAGGTGTCTTAAAAATCCTCATTATTGTTGAACTTCATGCCCTTGTCAACATCACTTACAGTTAGCTCCCTTCTACCGCCACCAGAGATGATGTGAGAGGACCGGAGGACTGCTAGGATCTCTGGCATACTGAGATTCTAAATGAGAACCAATTAACTAGGTAGATGATCATGTCTTAAGGTACCTATAGATATAAGAAAAAGATGATCTCCTGTATGAATGTCCTAAGCAGAACTGTTGGCCAACTATTCAAGAGGTTCAAACCTTAAAAATTCACAAATTTTGGCTATTTTCCATCTTGTGGATAGAGCCTTTCTCCTCTGTTTCTCTCATACAGTTTGTTATACATATTGGACAACCTCTTTAGAGTTGCTTTGGTGTAGATTCCACCAAGTCTTGTGAGCTCTTCCTCTGGTGATTCCATGCTTCAGGTCAAGGACAGACGGTTAATCTGGAAAATTGGGCATTTGCTATGTAACGTAGCCAAGAAATTGCTGATTGTGTGAGCTTTTGCGGGCTGTTCAACCCCTGTTAGTCCTCTACATGAAAAGGAAGAATTAAAGTGGAGTTCCGGCCTATTTTGTAACTTTAGTGAATCCTGAAGTGCTCGCTATGCTGATCAACAATTGGGCATTTTCAATTTTTTTCGGGGGTCCCTTACCTTATTTTCAGGGCATTTTTGATTGTACTTCCTCCTCCTCCCCCCTCTGTGGCCGCGGCCACCGACATCACTTCCGCCTTTGCATTGCATCCTGGGAGCTGTTTGTCATCACTCCCAGGATGCTGGAATCAGGAAGAACTCACAGAACACTGTAAAGGGCAAGGGATTAGTATTATAGGGGTATTTTTAGTTATAAAAGGTATTTGAGGCCGGAACTCCGCTTTAATAGTAGCACAAACACGACTATGATGAGCCAGCTAGGGTGCCAGCATAAACATTATTTGTGCATTGAAAGTTCAAAATTGATGGGTATATGCAGACTGGGCCGGGGGGATTGCCCCCTAAAAATGCCACACGGCTGCTGCCACAGACCTATCTAAATGCTTACTGGTAAAGAGGACTTAAGATTTTCCATCGAAACAGCCCCCCCCAGCATTGATGGTGAACATGTGGTGAACATGTCTGCCGCAGCCACCGCCCTAATAAAATCCAGCCTGCCCTGCATGTGATGGAGTACTTTGATGTCTGACGTCATTGCGCACACCACAATCACGTGAGGGACGTTCCCCAGAGGAGACGCTCCGCCTCCCCATACTCATCAATTAGAACTATGGGCAGCAGTATGAGATGGGGAAATTCCCCCGTAATGGACCGCAAACTGATGACACACAAAACTACTGTAAAAAAAATATTGGGCTTCAATTTGCTGTCCCTCTCTCAAAGTTCTGACTGGGTCCAACGGATCCAGCGGGACTCATGGTAGGACTGGCCCTGACGCCTAATTTGAATCCATGATCAACCCTGGTTCAGAGGAGCTTGCAATCTATAGAGGCAATCAGGTCGGTGGTTTGCCCTGTGCACCACCTTGCCTTGCACCACCCCAGACTGATAAAAAAAACCTGCGCTTTCCTGAGCACCTTGTGATTCTGCTCAGGTCCATGCCCCGACGGCAATTTTTCATTCATTCTTTTTCCCCTGCGGGAAGAAAGCCTAACAAAATGCTGGAAGGGTAACAGTTCTTAATAACACTTCTCATCGTCACACACAAATGAGGACTGACTGGTAATTGTCAGAGATGGAGCGCTGTGCCTCCCTGAGCTCTCTTATATTGTGATGGATGGTCCTTCTCCGCTGTAATAACTCTGACTTTTTACCATTGATTTCCCCTTCTGTGTTTTTAATCTCTTACTGCAATAATTCCTCTTCTTCACTCATATTATTTTTATTACTGTCACCATGCCCTACTCCGGGCTGGAAAAAGCCATTCTTACTGGGAACGGCATACATAATATATAAAGGGGAAATGCAACACGCAGAAATGCGCAAGATCATGGCTTACAGCACACACTGACCTTGATCACATTTCCTTTGTGTGACACCTTCCCTATCTGTTGATCATTTTCTCAGTATGTAACCCTTTCATGATGGCTTGAGGGCCATGCCAAATTGTCCACCATCATCATGGAATGGCTAAATGTCAAACACTGACTTATGTGCCTATCTACATTATTTTTTAAATATTTTTGAAGAGTGCACAGTGGCTAGCTCTTCTGCTTTGCAGGGCTGGGGTCAAAATCTTGACGAGGGCACTATCTGCATAGAGTTTGCATGTTTTCCTTGTAGTTGTGTCTCCTCTGGGTACTTCAGTTTACTCCCACACTATACATACAGCTTCACCGACTCAACTGAGCGCACCCAAGATGGCTGCCTCACCCAAGCACTTTGAGTCCCCAAAGATAAAATGTGCTAGAAATACAAATTAAATATAAAAAATCTCTTGTTAGTGTAGCTCTTACCCCCACAAGGTCCACTAATGCCTTGTTTCCACTGAGCAGAACGGTTCGGGTCGGTACAGTTTGGAAGGGTTAGAATGGTCTGGCCTATTCAGGTGAGCGTTTCCACTGCAAGTCGGACCGTCCGCCAGGGGCCATGTGGGGTTTACACCAAATGCCTTTTTACATGAGCATTGAGGTTTTCCTGTCCGCCAATCAGTGGAATGTATCGTGGGATGCCAGTAGCTCTGCCCTAAGCGTAACGTACCATTTCCTATGGCCCTACATCTGAAGGAGGACCAGGAATGGTGCGGTTTGGTTCGGTTGTATGGGCCACTTTCATAATGGAAACACTCAAAATAGCGTACCTTCCCAAACTCAACCGAACCGATCCACTCAGTGGAAACGAGGCATAAGTGTGTCCAGGGTTCTTTTCCCAATATGTGCAACAGCAACCAAGCACTCAACAACATCCACCCCTCTGACTGAATGAATAGTCCAGGGCAGTGGTCTCTAAACTGCAGCCCTTTGCTTGCTTTTATTTGGCCCTTGTGGCATTATTCCTCCCACTGACACCAACGATGGTGAACTATTCCTCTCACTGACATTACCCATGGGGCACTAATATTCCTATTAATACCAATGATGGGGCACTTTTCCTTCCACTGACACCAACAATGGAGCATTATTCCTCCCACTGACCTTAACCATGGGGCACTAGTCTTCCCATTGACACCAATGATGGGGCACTATTCCTCCCACTGACACCAACGAAAGAGCACTATTCCTCCCACTGACATTAACCATGGGGCACTATTATACCCATTGATACCAATGGTGGGGCACTATTCCTTCTACCGATACCAAAGATGGGGCATTATTACTCCCACTGGCTACAGTCCAACCTTCCTAAGGTTTGAAGGACAGTAAACTGACCCTTTGTTTATAAAGCTTGAAGACCCCTGGTCTAGGGTTGCCTTTTAAAAGTTTATTACAGGATAACTTGGATACCACACAGGGAGCAGTGGGATCTGAGCCAGAGTGATAGGACATTCTTCTGTATGCAGCTACTTCTCAGAACAACCCCTTCAGTAATAGCTCTGGAAATGAACAGCACTGGGACACCATAAGCATTGCAATGACCTAGGCCAGGCAAACCTTAGAATCAAGCTCCAGGGGGTTAACAGCAGCAACAATCACCCAAATCCAGCACTCACAAATCCTTGGAAATTTGGATGCCTCCCCCCAGTGTCAGGCAGACATTCGCTTAGTGGACTCTCCAGACCAGATCCTAGGTGAAATCCCTCTCCTTTTAGCTTCAGAGTTTCTCAGCAAATAGGCCTCTCAGCTTTAGTAACACTGGCACCTCGATGAGCTCCTGCTAAATATCAGCTAGGCTGCCTGAGAGGGCAGCAGCCCTCCAAGCTGGGAACTCCTCCTAGACAAGAACAGGGCAGCTCCAGGCTTCAGACTATTTATTCTCACTCCCAGCCATCATCTGGGCACCCTCCCCCCAGGGATTAGCTGAGACAACCTAAACCAGAGCAATCACACACTGCTCCACTGATTACAGAGGAGCAAAAATAACTAAATTTACCTACCCAACCTAGCATATCTACTTTCTTTATTGCTGTCCCTTCTTCTGGACAGGCTGTCATATGTGTATACGCATCCATTTAATTTTCTATGTCCTGCATTTCAGATTTTTGGGTGGCTACACTACATTGCAAGGACCCTGGAGCACCACTATAGCCACCCCTACATGCGCACTCCCAATTGGGGCCACACCTGATGTGCAAAAGCTCTAAACACCAACACACACAAGCCCTAAATCTCAGCCCCCCCATTGCTCGGCTTCCCAATTCCTCTGCTTTAACCACTGGAGGACCGCCCCATGCACATATACTGCAGCAGGGCAGCCCACTTTCGTAAACCGGTGTACCTGTACGTCGGCTCATGCTCTAGATCTGGGGCACGTGCACGCCGCAATGTCCGCCGGCACCTGCCAATCGTTTGAAGGAGAGGCAGAACGGCGGTCTGCCTATGTAAACAATACATATTAAAAAAGAGTAGCGCACACATGCAAAAGAAATTACTACCAAATTTGAAGACAATCCATAAATAAAAATGGGGATTTGGTCCCACCATATGGCCATATAGTGCTCAAGCCCACCACTACGTCAAAGTACCCCATTATCAGTGGGTCCTACACTATCCATAAAAAAGAGATGAATCCAGCCTTTCTAACCCTTGGAGACAACACTCCTTGCTGGGAAAGATGTGCAAATGCACTGCGGGGGACTCCTCCTATATCTACCTGACAGTGGACACTGATAGCGCACAGGTGTGTGTGGGGGCGGGGTGGGGTGCTCAACCTCGATAGTCTGGTCAGACCGAATACATAATAAACAAGCACTATATGGCCATATGGTGGGACCATATCCCCATTTTTATTTATGGATTGTCTTCAAATTTGGTAGTAATTTCTTTTGCATGTGTGCGCTACTCTTTTTTAATATGTATGTCTCTTGGTTCACAGCTGCACCAGCTTTAGAAATACATGGGTATGCTCCCCCCAAATTTTTTGCTTGTTTATTATGTATTCGGTCTGACCAGACTATCGAGGTTGAGCACCCCACCCCCACACAATTTTTTGTATGACACCATTAAAGTCCCATACATTGCCCCTCCCCTTCTTTTTTTGGAGGCTTCCATGTCGCGAGTGCAGTAGCCCACTGACCATTGGGTGCATGGGCGTTTCCCATTTCAGTTGGGTTACACTTTTTGCAATTGGTTCATGGTGACTCCTTTTAGCATATTTGTCAATATAAAATATATATATATATATATATATATATATATATATATATATATATATATATTTTTTTTTTTTTTTTAAACTGTCAGTCTTTTTTTGTTTATAGTGCAAAAAATAAAAACCGCAGACGTAATAAAATACCACCAAAAGAAAGCTCTATTTGTGGGAAAAAAAGGACCTACATTTTATTTGGGTACAGCGTTGCACGTCCGCGTAATTGTCAGTTAAAGAAACTCCGTGCCGAATCGCAAAAAACTGGCCTGGTCGTTAAGGGCCTTCCGGGGCTGAAGTGGTTAACATGCTGCAAATGAGGAATCGGCAAACAGGTCCTGTTTTTTTAGAATGCTTTACATTTGTGCCTGAGTGTTAGAGACCCATACTAAATAATGTGAGAGTTAAAAAGAAGCGAGAAGTCTTGTTTTGCAAGGGTCGGTATTTATTAACGCCTCCGTACATTGCTTTCAAATACCAAAAGAGACGTCTGGTGTATGCCAAGCATGAGTAAGCATAATAGCGAAGTGACAGATTATTCTGACATTAGAAGTGGTGGTTAGGTCAGTGGGTCTTGCCTTTGCAAAAATAAAAACCTTTGACAATAATATCGCTTTATCCTCCTGGAAATTGATGTTATTTTATGAAATTATATTGGGCTTATGTTGTGGCCAGTTTACAGGCAAATGGTGCTTAATAGAGTCCTTTATAGACAACCTATCATTATCTTGATTGCTGCCACTAATGTGCAATAACTTGTACCATAAGAGGCGACAGAGTGTTCTGATATTTGCTATGAAAATTTGCCTCCTGCCAGCGCCGTGTATATATGTATGTATGTATATACATATATGTTGTGCTAGCTTTGGCACCATGCCCTGTTGTACAAGTTCTCCCTCTTATGTCATGTGATTTATTTTGGTGCAAAAGTGCTGCCGGAGTAAAAAATGAGGCATGATTTAGGTTAAAGTGTATCTTAACCCAAATGCGAAGATGTAATATATTGCACCTTACCAATCCTTAAATAAGGTGCTTGCATTAGTTTTCCTAAATGCCCAATACATTTTAAGGGTACACCCCTTCTTCAAGGTTTAAATATTGTATATACTTGGAATAATTAATGTAGCACCCTCCTAGGTAGGTGCTAGGTAAAATATATGCATGGCTCTGTTCTGCTTATCAGGAGAGCCTGATCTGTAGGTTAGTCTGTCACATGCTTCCAGGTGTGACTTATTGAGTCTGGGGAGTCTCCCCACTGTATCCAATGAGGGATCTTGTTGGACAGTGGATGAAACCTAGCCAATAGCACACCAGGGTTTATGACTGTCCCAGTGGGTGGGCATTGCTGCAATCATACTTGCCAACTGTCCCTTTTTTCCTGGGACAGTCCCTGCAAATAGGAGCCTGTCGCAGGTAATTTATATTGTCCCTGGAAGTGCCTGTTAATCAGGCTGCCCATAAATGTTACGCAGAAGTAGTGCAGCTGAATTGGAGATGTATTCCAACTCTGCTACTGTGGGTAATTTCTTGTAATTCTCTCTATATTGAGTAGACTCTAAAATCTGATAAGTAGGCGAGATTACTTATACAGAGTGGGTGGAGCTTCAGGGAAGTGGGTGTGGTAATTGATAGCTGTGCTGCAAAGTGTCCCTGGAAATTTATATTAAATGTTGGCAACTATGGCTGCAATGCATCCTGGGATTGGGAATAAATCCAAAGGGGGCATGTGATAGGGCGTCTTTTGGCGGGAGCAAAGTCCCAGGAGGAGGTGGACGGCTGTCTCTCCTCCTGCAGAGTGAGGAAGGTGGACCAGGCGGTCGGCCTAGGGACCAGGAGTGGAGCTGGGCTGCAGAGCATCCAGTGTGCTGACCAGTGGAGCTGTTGGGCAGGGGACTTTGGGAAAAACAGTATCGTGAGTACCAAGGGATCTGCCCAGGGGTCTGCCTAAGAGAGGGGACTACTCCAGAGAAGTCAGGGGATCAAAGAGCCAGCTTACTCAGAGTAAAGGGGGTGCCGTGTAATGAACCCTGAAGATTACGAACAAAGGGGGTGCCAGGAAGGGCCCTGAAGTTGTTCAGCAGTACAGTTCAGTTGCTTCAGAGTACAGATTGCTTCAGAGAATTTCTTCAGTTCTGTGTCACAGCTAGTGACAGACTGAAACCAGCGGCCTAGCCATGACTAGCTCATTTTTAGTGTTACCCAGCGTTACTCAGCATTAACCAGCATTTACTCAAGTTGTCCCAGCCTATTGTGCATAGTTCAGTTCCGTTGGAGTATCCCACTCATCCCTTCTCCTATCCAAGTTCCCAATAAAACATAAAAACCAAAGACAAAGCAATAATCACAAATCTGGCGCTCCTGGGGTGCCTGTAGGGTGGAGGGATAGAAGTAAGCCTGTGAGGCTCCCCAGTGTTTTTTCTGCTGCTAGCCAACAAGCGTAGGAAGGGTGCTGATATGGACAAAAGTACATGAGGAAGGCAGCGCATGAACCACACCGGGATGCAATGGATAAGGAAGTCAGGTGAACATCCAGTATAGGAAGGGTTAACAGTTTATTGGTATTGATAACCGAAAAACAAAGTACATAAAATGCTTACATCTCCCTGGGCTGGAGTAGACAAGGGCACCTGGCAGCAAGCAACACGAGTGCGAGGAGGTCAGTCTCCCAGGACTGCTGAGCAGTGTGTGCACAAAGCCGGAAACCAGCCGGCGCGAGGATGAAAGGACTCCGCTGTAGTTCGGAGCGGTGACATCAGCCGGACAAGCGCCACTTGCGGGGAAATACCAGGAACCAGGGTGGACCATAAGCTATATGGTTGCCATGACTACATGTTTCGCGCTGTGCGCTTTATCAAGTCACTTGATGACTTGATAAAGCGCACAGCGCGAAACATGAGCAGAGTCCTTTCCTCCTCGCGCCGGCTGGTTTCCGGCTTTGTGCACACACTGCTCAGCGGTCCTGGGAGACTGACCTCCTCGCACTCGTGTTGCTTGCTGCCAATTGCCCTTGTCCACTCCAGCCCAGGGGGATGTAAGCATTTTATGCACTTTGTTTTTCGGTTATCAATACCAATAAACTGTTAACCCTTCCTATACTGGATGTTCACCTGACTTCCTTATCCATTGCATCCCGGTGTGGTTCATGTGCTGCCTTCCTCATGTACTTTTGTCCATAAAAACCAAAGAAACTGGACTGATTCTTGTCTGAGGTAAAAACACTTGGAAAATGCCAGATTGTTCTACTGATGCTAATGGTAACCCTGGGGGACCCGTAACCAGCAGCTCCCTTGGGAGTAGTGCTATTTAATATGGCATAACCAACAATTTTAATTATTTAGAAGAGGATACAAATAAAGTGTCCAGGAGCTTAATAGCGGCATAAGTACCCCCAAAATGCGTTGGCTATTTTACATTGCCTCGATTAAATGCTGTTGTTAAAATATTTCGGACTCTCTGTCCTTAGGTTTGGACTTTTTACAGTAATGACAACTTGATTTATGGCTCTACCTCTTCCACATCCTATCAAAATGTAAAAAATATATATACTGAACAAAATTATAAACGCAACACTTATTTTTGCCCCCATTTTTTATGAGCTGAACTCAAAGATCTAAGAAAACCGGGATTAATTCATGAAGAGAACACCTCTCCAAAGTGCCAGACGCCAATGAATGTGAGCATTTACCCACTCAAGTCGGTTACGATGAGGAACTGCAGTCAGGTCGAGACCCCCGATGAGGACGACGAGCATGCAGATGAGCTTCCCTGAGACGGTTTCTGATAGTTTGTGCAGAAATTCTTTGGTTTTGCAAACCGATTGTTGCAGCAGCTGTCCGGGTGGCTGGTCTCAGACCATCTTGGAGGTGGAGATGCTGGATGTGGAGGTCCTGGGCTGGTGTGGTTACACGTGGTCTGCGGTTGTGAGGCCGGTTGGATGTACTGCCAAATTCTCTGAAAACCCTTTGGAGACGGCTTATGGTAGAGAAATGAACATTCAATTCATGGCAACAGCTCTGGTGGACATTCCTGCAGTCAGCATGCCAATTTCACGCTCCCTCAAAACTTACGACATCTGTGGCATTGTACTGTGTGATAAAACTGCACATTTTAGAGCGGCCTTTTATTGTGGCCAGCCTAAGGCACACCTGTCCAATAATCATGCTGTCCAATCAGCATCTTGATATGCCACACCTGTGAGGTGGATGGATTTTCTCGGCAAAGGAGAAGCGCTCACTAACACAGATTTAGACAGATTTGTGAAAAATATTTGTGAGAAATAGGCCTTTTTGTGTACATAGAAAAAGTCTTGGATCTTTGAGGTCCGCTCATGGAAAATGTGCTGTCAATTTCGGCAAAGCTTTTTATATATATCATACATTTACATCAGTCCCTGTCCTCAAATAGCTTACAATCTAAGGTCCCTAACTCACATTTGTACATGGCTGAATACTTTTATATGTATCCTCTTTGAAATAATAAAAAAATGAATGGTTATGTGACTTTAATAGTTTCCAAGTATACACAATATTTGAAGAAGGGGGCTTTGTGCCTCTAAAAAATGTTGGCTGTTTTACATGGTCTAGTCCAGTGTTTCTCAACCTTTTTTCAGTCAAGGCACCCTTTAAAAATTATGGACAGTCTTAAAGGCACCCTTTAAAAACTATGGACAGTCTTGAGGCACCCTATAAAAATTATGGACAGTCTTGAGACGCCCTTTAAAAATTATTGACAGTCTTGAGGCACCCTATAAAAGTTATGGACAGTCTTGAGGCACCCTATAAAAGTTATGGACAGTCTTGAGGCACCCTATAAAAGTTATGGACAGTCTTGAGGCACCCTTTAAAAATGATGGACAGTCTTGAGGCACCCTTTAAAAATTATGGAGAGCCTAGAGGCACCCTTTAAAAATTGACAGTCTTGAGGTACCCTTTAAAAATGATGGACAGTCTTGAGGCACCCTTTAAAAATTATGGAGAGCCTCGAGGCACCCTTTAAAAATTATGGACAGTCTTGAGGCACCCTACTCTAAAATGTAAAAACTATTAGATTACTTTTGTATAACACAGGAAAATCCACACAAGTAGGACACCCAGTGTTTATACTTCCATAGCAAATACACTTGTAAAAACTGGTTCTGACTAGTATTCCAATGTTTCTCTTCTCCCTGAATTGTTCTCCATCACTCATCTAAGGTGCCATCAAGACGTTTGTAATGGTGTACAATGAAAACCTGTGGCTTTGTGTAACTAAAAGGCAGCTTTATCCACAAGCCGCCTTGTATACAATTTTGGAGTTCAATTTTTAGACATTTTGCCAAGGCACCCCTGAAGAAACCTCAAGGCACCCCAGGGTGCCTGGGCACCCTGGTTGAAAAAGGCTGATCTAGTCGATGAACATGTAGCACCCTCTTAGGCTGATGGGTAAATTACATTTTGGTTTCTATAATCAAGGGAGCAGAGATTGTTTGGCCTGGTCTTCACGGCCTGGGAGAGTTTGATTTCTTCCCCTGCCTCTAGAAGAAGCTTCTAGAGCTTAGAAAGGAAATATTCAAATAACCAGCCTGAATATTGCTTAGGGCATAGCCAATCCCTGGGGAGGTGTGCCCAGTGGGTGTCTGGCAAGCTGATAGTCTGGAGCTCTAGAGGTATTGCCTCTGAGGGAGATTATGGACTGTGTTGCTGTTTTTTGAAGTCTCAGTGGTGCAGAGCTGTGACCTGGAAGTGGTCTGGAACTGACTGCAGGACTTCTCCAAAGGGGATCTAGTCTAGTGAAGGACTGTTTCACTCACTAGACTATGTCCAAAGGAAGCTGGAAAGTATGCAACTACAGTGTTCTGGAGATTACACTGGGTACCAGCAGTTGTGCATGGGCGCTGTTTGCTAATCATTTTGGAGTAACCCATGCTTCAATCTCTCTCCTGTTTCAAGTTCTACAAGCAATAAATTGCAAACAGACAACACCTAGACTGTTTATTGGAGCCAGAGTCAATGGACTACTGTTTGGGTGACCTCTGTATTGTTTGGGAAAGAACCAGTTAATATCTGCAGCCCCTGCAGGGGTAGCACTACAAACACAATTGTTAAGATTTTGGATTCTCAGTTCTTTGGGTTGCCGCTCCCATTGAACTTTTTGCATGTGGATTCCAAGCTTTGAGCTGTCTAGTTTATGGGGTACTCAGTTTGTAAGAGCAACCTGAAAATATTGTGCCCCATATGAACTCCATTCACCTTCTTCATCTATACCTCATTTATGAGTCTAATCTCCTCAGTAACATTCGTTCAAAGTCATTTTTGCTGGGGAGAATCCTCTCTTTGTATGTCCCGGTGGACAGTTGCGTCCAGTGGGGATATTTGTGGCACTTTTCCACTGCAAGTACCGGCTCGGCTCTACTCGGCCCTGCTTGGCCCGATTTGCTTTTCCACTGCTGGTACCGCATGGTACGGTGTTGGAACGGTTCGGTACGGTACGGTATGGTTTGCTTTTCCACTAAAGTAGTACTAAAGTTAAGTGGGTGGGATAACAATGGGGTGGGTGGGATTCTCTGACCAATCAGTGGCTAGTAGTGACTGCATGCAAAGGATTGTGGGATATGGTACCGGGTATGGTACCTCTTGGAACCACAATCGAGGTGGTACTGTTTTTGAGAGCCGTACCGTTCGGTTCCATGCAGTGGAAAAGCGCCGCCATACCGTACCGTACCAAACCGTTCCTACACTATACCATGCGGTACCAGCAGTGGAAAAGCACAAAAGCGAGCCGAACCGTTCAGTTCCATGCAGTGGAAAAGCGCCATTATTCTGCTGATGGCTGTCTAAGAGGGGAATTTGGCTTTCCTAGTAGATTGTGACGATAATTCTCCACAAAATGGGAGAGTGGGTAAATTAAATGGGCACAGGGCACCAAATCACTCTGCACTCCCTTTCTCACGCAAATTACACCAGGGTTTTTCCCACTGTAACTCATTCTTGCCCAAAAACCTTTGCCTTTCAGACGCCTAAGCCACATTTGCATTGGGACTCATTACATGACCCTCCTCATCAGGTTAACACCTGTTCAGGGAGCTTTGCTCCTGCATTTTCTATGGTTTCCATTCGCTTTATCCAAAACTAAAGGCAATGTTTTGGCTACACATACACTTAATTATCCCCTGCACCACCTTATATTTTTCTGAACTATAGGAAGTCTTCTAACTCCTCAACACCCAAAAGGTGGCCAGAACACGGGAATAGAGAAAAAAACAACAGGTAGAAAAGTCAGACCCACTGACCCAGTTGGCTCTCACATACAATGTGTCCCGCATTGTATATCACAAAGTTGGTATTGGCATATGGATATTGCCTAAGTTTATTTGGGCGAAAGACATCAAAAGCCAGGTACGCACAGTCAGATTGGACGGTAATCTCTGTTTAATATGGTAGAGATAGTGACAGCTGGTTCTGTTAAATGGCCACAGTGATTATTCAACATCGTATCACGCCTTGTGATTCCACTTTTACCACTGTATAAATGTTTCCCTCTGTTTCGGAGCTGATTAATGTCAGTGAAATGGGCCCTTATCCTCCGTGGAGTGATGCCTCTTCCACTCTGGGCACATTAGACCATGTTGTGGGTGATTTATGGGGATCTTTATGCAGAGCGGCTTCTGCTCAGCATGCGTGTGTCACTATGGATGCCGTCCAGCCTTCCGCTTTAATGTGTGCTCAGATCTAACAGCCTGGGGCTCAAGTCATCGCTTCCAGCTACACTTGGCGTGCTGCTAAATGAACGCTATGAGCGTCAGAAGGCCGGGATCCCGCTGGCTGCCAGCTAGACACCAGTACCAGGCTGGGATGGACTGACTGTCATTATACTCAGAGGAGGCCGATCTGCATCACCATCAAATACTTACAGCCAGGGCACCAACTGTCCACAATGCATAGACAGTTAGACTGTTCCTACCCATTTTTTGTTAATTGGTTGATCTCTTAGATTGTAAACTCGAACGAGCAGGGCCTCCGATTCCTGATTTATTGAATTTTATTGTACTTTTACTGTCTGCCCTCATGTTGTAAAGCACTGCGCAAACTGTTGGCACTATATAAACCCTGTATAATAATAACTACACCAGCTCTCGTTCTTGTATATCACTTGTGGATCTGGATCAGAGAAATGTTTCCTTTTCCACTAAGGGCCAGTTTATTTGTTGATAACTTTGTGAATACTTAAAGAGGAGTTCCTACCCCCAGGAAAAATTAAAAGTCAGCAGCTACAAATACTGTAGCTGCTGACTTTTAAATATTAGAACTTAACTGTCCAGAGTTCCCACCATGTCGGCACCCGGAGACGATTTTCCTATCGGCTTTCGGGTGCTGACGCCGCCATTCAGGGTAAGGCAGCTGGTTCCCTACTCCGGCAGCGGAGGAAGAAGGAGGGGGGCCGAACTTCGGCGGGCGGCGCTGCGGCGCTGTCTCCCGGAAGTGGGGAAGGGTACCTGTCAAAAACAGGTACCTGTTCTCCCCTCCCCCCTAAAAGGTGCCAAATGTGGCACCAGAGGGGGGGGGAGGAAGCAGATGAGTGGAAGTTCCATTCTTGGGTGGAACTCCGCTTTAAGACAACAAAGTAATACATACATACATTGTTTTTTGAAGGGAATAAAATGGGCTTTTATGGCAATATTGTCATGCAAAAAATAACTTTTACATGTACTCTGTACACAAAAAGACAAAAAATTAGCTATCTTCAGACCATCATGTGACTCCCGGCCGGTCTCCTACTCCGCTTCCAGGGCTACCGCAGTAGCGGCCGAGATCTCCCTCTGACGTCAGCCGGGGAGGTCATGTGGCCACTCAGCCTCTCCTTGCTGTAGCCCTTGATCGGAGTAGGAGACAGGCTCGGGAGTCACATGACCGGCCTGAAGATAGCTGTAAAATGGTATTTACAAGCTTTGTTTTAGAAAAACATTTAGTCTGTGTGTTATGCCTTATTATAATAGAGGGGCTGGCAGTGACAATTTGTAATTTGTAATCTTTTATTTTTTTTATGATGGCGGGGTGGAGGAACTTGACTGCCTGCACCTTAGATGAGACTGCGAGCCAGGCCTTCTGGTCCAACATCAGTGCCTGACCTCACAAATGCAGACTAAGACTGGGATGCCATTAAAGCTCATGTGTGTGTAAAGGCAGGCGTCCCAATACTTTGGGTAATATAGTGTGTGTGTGTATATGTATGTATAATATATATATATATATATATATATATATATATATATATATATATATATATATATATATATATATATATATATATATATATATAATATATATATGTGTGTGTGTGTGTATGTGTGTATATATATATATATATATATATATATATATGTATATATATCATGTAATATAATAATTTTGACAACCAGCAGTTAATAACGGCTGCTTTATGAGAGGGACTGGACATGAGATGTGCCCTAGAAGTTTTTTTGGGATGTTTTGGTAAAGAAAATCAAACCATTGTGCTACCTTCTAGTTTATAAGTCAAACCAGTAGGTCTTAAATTGAATCTGTGCTTTGCCCATGCAGCTTTTGTACATATCTTTCATCACTGAGCAAAGAAGAATGCCCAGTACTTTTAGGTATATGGTATCATGTGACTTACTCCCCGTCCTCTCACTTCAGGCTCCGTTCACGTTAGCGTATGGATCGCGGGCAGAACCGCCGCGATCCGGTGATTATTGCAAATCGCGGGACGCCTGTGCGTTGCCTGTCGATTTGCAATAGCCCCCCAAACGCTGAGCGATGTTGCCGCGATTTCCGCCTGCCGAATCGCGGTAACATCGCGCAAAAAAAAATCGCGGGACGCATTACGCCCAAAAAAGTACAAGAGCTTCTTTGGAGCGTATTGCGTCCCGCGTATTTTTTTTTGCGTGATGTTACCGCGATTCGGCAGGCGGAAATCGCGGCAACATCGCTCAGCGTTTGGGGGGCTATTGCAAATCAACGGGCAACGCACAGGCGTCCCGCGATTTGCAATAATCTCCGGATCGCGGGCGGAATCGCGGCGATTCTGCCCACGATCCAAACGCTGACATGTGAATGCAGCCTTACAGTGCTAGTGCTTGTGATTGGCTGGTCAGCCACCAGTGCCATCACAGGAAATGTACCCGCACTGCAAGGGTTGATTGCTCATTTAGTCTAAGGGAGAGGAGAAGTGGTTTTACTTATCTGAACTTCTGACAGATGGCACTCCCTCATGGTCCAGCGGTGGGCTGTCCCTCATCATCATTCTGTCCAATGTAGGGCTATGAACCCTGGATTTTTCTTGATGGGGGTAAGCCTAGTACACACGGGCTGAATGTCGGGCAGTGTAATGGGAGTCACTTTGGTTGGGGGGCCTGTGGAACACAGCTTACCTTAGAGAGGTTGGGAAACCCCCCTCTCAGCCCCCTAGGCCCCTCTTATGTGTAAGTCACCCTGTGTCTATTAGGGACACAGGGTGACCAAGAACCCCAGTCTGGCCTGCCCAAACCAGACTTCCACAGACTGATCAGCTATGAGCGCTCCATGCGCCCTGCCGGGACAAAGTTACAAACTACGTGGAACTTTGTCAAGGAAGCTGCCATGATAGATTTACTCTTTGGGACTTGTTACCCAACTAACCCAGCCACAGACCGATTGGAGGTCTGGTACCTGGTAAGTCTACCTTTGGGGGGAAGATATGTGACGGTACTTACCGTCACTGGGAGTGAAAGACAGATATTTAATGGATGATTTGGAGTGGCGGTTAGAGGAAATTGAGGATTACAGTGTTCTGGCTACCGCCGTCGTCCTGTCGGAACACAATAGCACCGCAGGGGAGATCGCTGTACTAACATCAGATAGTTAGTACAGCGGCTCCTCCTGAGCTGTCAGGTTTCTTTTTTGTTCAGCTCGCTGGGTTGAATAAAAAAAAAAAAAAATAAATAGTGTGTACGAGGCTTTAGACTGCTGGGGTGTATGGGTAAAGACACTGCAGGACCAATCTAGCAGCAAGGAGTGTTGGGTAAGTAAATATTCTTTAACTGCTTGCCGACTGCTGCAAGTACATATACTGCGGCGGTCATCCCGGCCAGGCAAAGTGGCGTATCGGTACGTCACTAGCCTGTGAGCCAATAGCAGGCGAGCGCGCGCCCCCAAAGGCGTGCTCCCGTCCCGGCTCATTCCCCAACGAGTCCGCACATGTGTGACCAGCGGACCCGATGTCCACCGGTCACTCGTGATCGTCCGCTGTGAAGGGAGAAAGGCAGGCGGCTAATGTAAACAAAGCTGCCTGTCATTCTCCCCTGTGTAAAAATGGACATCATACGGTTCTACTATGTAGGACCGTTGATCCCTGTTCTTACACCAGTAGCCATGTCCAATCACAGTTAGAATCCCGCCCCTAGGGACATACTTAACCCCTCCTTCCCCAATAAAGTTAACCCCTTCCCTGCCAGTGTCATTTTTACAGTAACAGTGCATATGTATAGCACTGATTACTGTAGTAATGTTACTGGTACCCCCAAAAGTGTCAAAAATGTCAGTCAAGGGTCCGATCTGTGTGCCGCAATGTCGCAGTACCACAACAAAAATTGCAGATCGCCGCCATTACTCGTTAAAAAAAAAAAAAAAAACAACAACAAAAATGACAATCTTTCCCTTAGTTAGTAAACGCAATAACTTTTGCGCAAACCAATCAAAATACGCTTATTGTGATTTTTTTTTTACCAAGCATATGTAGCAGAAAACAAATTGCCCAAAAATGTTAAAAAATCTTGATTTTTACATTTTTTTTGGGGGCATTTCATATAAAAAAAATGTGAAAAATATTGTTATTTTTGCAAAATTGACGCTCTTTTTTTTGTTTATAGCGCATGATCAAAAAATTGCACAGGTGATCAAATACCACCAAAAGAAAGCTCTGTTTGTGGGAAAAAAAGGATGTCAAATTAGTTTAGGTACAGCGCCGCACGACCGCGCAATTGTCAGTTAGTCACGCAGTGCCGAATCGCAAAATAGGCCCTGGTCAGGAAGGGGGTAAAATCTTCCGGGGGGCTTAAGTGGTTAACAAGCTCCCTAGACCTAAACCAGCAATTTTACCCTTGCAGTGTGGGTACAGCCCCAGCGCAAGAGATCATTTTCAAGCTTCCCAGATTGGGCTTTAAAATTACTGACAGGTCCACTTTAAGAAAGAGATAAAACATGTGATAATGAACTCCTGTGTGACAAAGTTCCAAAAAGCACTTCTATGTATAAATAAAATAAATTCCAGGATTTTAAAATGCTGATTTTTTTTTTTTTTTTTTTATATTGTATCCTATTAATACTGTGAAAAAAAAGTAAAAAATAAAAGAGATTAAGCCTCTGCATTTTTCAAGATAAAAAGGCAATAACCTGAAGAGGATTAGACCACAGTGGTGTTGGCGCCAGACAGTCAAAAAGCGGTTATCTGTACCATACACAGTTTTCCAGACCTGTCTCTTGATCTGCAGATCTCACACCAAGAGACTCTTGTAGCGAATGAAAGGACGCTCCGATTTTATTTGCCTATTAACAATTCCCTGTAATTTCCTCCCCTTCATCCCAGCATGAGCAAAACATATTCAGCGAGGCGCATCTGCTCCCAATGATAAGATGGCGAGCGGCGTGAGGGCTGGGAGCTAGCACGGGGCTCGGCAAAAATGATGGCAGAGTCAATGAGCTTTATCTGAAATATCCAAATGGAAAAGCGGAGCTCTCCTGCGGTACTGCAGAAGGGTCTTTTTATCTTACCGCTGAAGGGGTGTGGAAGACAAAATAAGAAAAACAGGTTTAATCTTCTAGAAGTAAAACAGACTACCATATCTGTGATTCATGTTCCTACAGGATATCTGGCAATGTTTGGAAATCTCCATCTCAGAAAAATACTATCGGAAGGTAAATCTTAACTCCCGGTAGGCTCAAAAATTTCCTGCCAAAACTTTTTTTTTTTTTTTTTAGTGAAGAAAAATTACAGAACTACAGATGAAGATTTGTGGGTGTTTGTCAGATGATTAAAAAAAATATGAGCAAACAGTGTGGCCAGGTAGTGGGCAAAGTGAATAGAGGGGTCACCATCAGGAGGAAGGAGGCCCTGGTTTCCTATATAGATCTTTAGTTATCAATAGAGGGACCACCAGCAGGAGAAAAGAGGTCCTGATTTTACAATATAGATCTTTAGTTATCATTAGAGGGGGTCACCGGAAGGAGGTCCTGATTCCTCTATATAGATCTTAAAGCGGAGTTCCGGGCACAAAAATGTGCCCATCCGCTAGTTCTCCTTCACCTGAAAAGGAATTGGATAGTTAGGTTTTTTTTTTTTTTTTACTCACCTTGTAATTGAAGATTGAAAATACTCACCTCAGTGTACTTCCTCCCTCAGCGTTGCGGCTCCGCCGTCACTTCCTGTCTTGCAATGATTCCTGGGAACTGAACGTCATCGCTCCCAGGAATCAATGCGATGGCACCGGCCCCGCTCGCCACTTCCGCCGGGGCGACGCCGCATTGCCCTGCTAAACAGCTTCTGGGCATGCCCAGAAGCTGTGGAAAAATGCGGCGCCGCACCGGAAGTGACGAGAGGGTCCGGTGCAGGCGCATTCTGGGAGAAGAGGACGCGGAAGAAGACGCAGAAGAGGACCGCGCCGGATTCAGCTGCCCACAAGAGAGATGGCAACGCTGTGGAAGAAATTTTATAAGTGAGTATTTCATCTTGCAGGTACGTGCGAACCGGGACAGATCAGAGGCTATCCATTGTGGAATGTACTAGCCCTGACTGTCCCGGGGGTATGTTCACTGAAAAATGTTTTCTGTGCCCCGAACTCCGCTTTAAGGTTCTAACTAGAGAGATCACGAAAAGGAGGAATGAGGTCCTAATTTCTCTATATAGATCTTTATATCACTAGAGGGATCACCAGCAGGAGGAAGGAAGTCCTAAATCCTCTATAAAGATCTTTAGTTATCACTAGAGGGATCAACAGCAGGAGAAAGAAGGCCCTGATTCCTCTATATAGATCTTCATATCACTAGAGAATCACCAGCAGGAGGAAGGAGGTCCTGATTGCTCTGTATAGATCTTTATATCACTAAAGGGATCACCATCAGGAGGAAGGAGGTTCTGATATAGATCTTTAGTTATAACTAGAGAGATCACCAGCAGGAGGAAGGAGGTCATGGTTCCTCTATATAGATCTTTAGTTATTAACCACTTAAGCCCCGGAAGATTTTACCCCCTTCCTGACCAGGGCCTATTTTGCGATTCGGCACTGCGTGACTTTAACGGACAATTGCGCGGTCGTGCGACGCTGTACCTAAACGAATTTGACGTCCTTTTTTTCCCACAAACAGAGCTTTCTTTTGGTGGTATTTGATCACCTGTGCGATTTTTTGATCATGCGCTATAAAAAAAAAGAGCGTCAATTTTGCAAAAATAACAATATTTTTCTAATTTTTTTATATGAAATTCCCCAAAAAAAATTTAAAAATCAAAATTTTTTAACAGTTTTGGCCAATTTGTTTTATGCTACATATGTTTGTTAAAAAAAAAATGCAAAAAGCGTATTTTGATTGGTTTGCGCAAAAGTTATGGCGTTTACTAACAAAGGGAAAGATTTTTGTCATTTTTTTGGGGTTTTTTTTTTAACGCGTAATGGCGGCGATCTGAGATTTTTTTTTTTTTTTTTTTTTGCGGTACTGCGACATTGCGGCGGACAGATCAGACCCTTGACTGACATTTTTGACACTTTTGGGGTTACCAGTGACATTTCTACAGTAATCAGTGCTATACATATGCACTGTTACTGTAAAATTACACTGGCAGTGAAGGGGTTAACTTTTTTGAGAGGGAGGGGTTATGTGTGTCCCTAGGGGTGTGATTCTAACTGTGATTGGCTGTGGCTTGAGGTGTATGAACAGAGATCAACGGTCCTACATAGTAGAACCGTATGATCACCATTCATACACAGGGGAGAATGACAGGCGGCTTGTTTACATTAGCCGCCTGCCTTTCTCCCTCTGCACCGACGATCGCCGAGTGACCGGCGGACGTCGGGTCCGCCGGTCACACACGCGGGGGGGGGTGTCCGTGACCACTCGGGAGCGGGAACGCACCTCCGGGGGCGCGCACTCGCTCCCTAGACCCTCACAGGCTAGCGACGTAGTACTACGTCGCTCTGCCTGTGAGGGGCTGACCGCCGCAGTAAATAGTCGTGCGGCGGTCGGCAAGTGGTTATATGGGGGACCACCAGCAGGAGGAAGGTCATGATTCCCTCTATATAGACCTTTATATCACTAGAGAGATCATCAGCAGGAGGAAGGAAGTCATGATTCCTCTATATAGATCTTTAGTTATTAATAGAGGGACCACCAGCAGGAGGAAGGAGGTCCTGATTTCCTATACACTGTAGATATTTAGTGATCTTTAAAGGAATCATCAGCAGGAGAAAAGAGGAAGGAGGCCCTGATTCTTCTATATAGATCTTTAGTTATCTCTAGAGGAGTCACCAGTAGGAGGAAGGAAGTCCTGATTCCCTCAATACTGTAGATCTTTAGTGATCATTAAAGGAATCATCAGCAGGGGAAAGGAGGCTCTGATTCCCTATAACTATCTTTAGTGATCATTAAAGGAATCACCAGCAGGAAGAAGGAGGTCCCGATTCCTCTATATAGATCTTTATATCACTAGAGGGATCACCAGCAGGAAGAAGGAGATCCCGATTCCTCTATATAGATCTTTAGTTGTCTGTGTCTCATTGGGGAGATTACATTTCACTTCCTGCTTTAGAGACACAGCAGGAAGTAAAGCCAGAATCTCTTCAAAGTGAGGGGAAATTTTTTCTTAAGATGGGTATACAAGTGAGGGGAACAGGTTCCTGTATCCACACATATGATGCGAAGGCAGGAATCCCCGCTGTCAGAATACACAGATAATCACTGCAGCCAATTGATCGTAGCAGGTTTTCCATCGTTCGACAAAAGCAGATCGAACGATTGGCTCCTGCCAAACTGGGAGGGCTACACACAGATTGGAATTCGTTCCATCCTTGCTGAACCGGCTAAATCCCTGTATACCCAGTCTTAAACACCAGAACAGGTGTCTCTATTGATAGATTTCCCTTTACTACCATGTCAAGGAAATGCATTTTCAGCCTCAATTGATTTTAGATTCTGCTGGAAAAGACAAATGCAAGATTCAACATCGAGATCCTGTCACCAGACTATTCCTACCAACAAGGCCTTTTTTTTTGGAAATAAAGTAAAAATGCAAAAAAAAATAAGTATTAACTTACTTTAAACAAACTGCTTATTCACGCTGTATGTGAAAGAGAGCCGGTGTGAATAATGAGCCTACATTTTTTTATACTTATTTAACGTTTTTATTATTCACATCTTTATAATTTTGTTTCTTTTTTTTTTTTTTTTTTTTACTTTTCCCACAATGCTTTTTTTTTGGGGGGGGGGGGGCATGGATGGTGTCAGTAGAGCAGTGGACAGGGTCAGTAGTTTTTTTATTTTTATTATTTTATTTATTTATTTTACAATTCGTTTTTTACAATTTAATTTTTTAATAGTTTTTTTTTTTTTTTTCACAGTGCTTTTGGGGGCAGTGGAGGGCAGTAAATGGTGTCAGTAGGGCAGTGGACAGGGTCAGTAGTTTTTTTATTTTTATTATTTTATTTATTTATTTTACAATTCGTTTTTTACAATTTAATTTTTTAATAGTTTTTTTTTTTTTCACAGTGCTTTTGGGGGCAGTGGAGGGCAGTAAATGGTGTCAGTAGGGCAGTGGACAGGGTCAGTAGTTTTTTTATTTTTATTATTTTATTGATTTTACAATTAGTTTTTTTACAATTTCATTTTTTCATTCTTTTTTTTTTTTCACAATGCTTTTGGGGGGCAGTGGAGGTGTCAGTAGGGCAGTGGATGGTATCATTATTATTTTTATTATTATTATTATTATTATTTTTCTTTTTTACAATTTAATTTTTGTATTTTTACTATTTAATTTCTAAAATATTTTTTTAAAAGGGGGGGGGGGGAATGGGGGATTGGCAGCGGGGTTGTCATCAAGTAGGGCAGTGGATGATAGTAGGACAGTGGCATTGCCCAAATGGTCAGTCAGCCCCCTACTGGGCCTATATGAAGGAGGGGGCCTGGAGCTGCAGCTCCAATAGCCCCTATGTTAATCCAGCCCTGCTCCCACCCCCTCTCTTTTTTCTATTCCTACCAGCAACCATTTTCTCATAAGTTTATATGAACTTTTAATGTAATTTCTGCATTTTATTGATTTGTAAAATCCTCCCTGTAAACATCTAAAAGCCCTGGAACTGCTGGTGGGTGCTGCCAACTTGAATATGATTTCAGCAGGCACAGCAGGTTCAGAGCTGTCATTCAAATTACAATTTATAATATTTCCCTTCACTCCTCCTATGGCAGCACCTGGAAAGTCTTCTAAAATGGCGGATGGTTAAGTCTGACATGTCTGTTTCTGATAGACACACAGCTTGTAGAACTACATAAGCCAGAGGAGCGAGCTGCGGTCACATAGCCCCCCGCTCTCTCCCTCGCTATGTATCTGTGCTTCGTGTGCAGATATACAAGTGTCAGAACCGCAACTGTCATATCAAACTGCTGAACTGACAGGAAGTAGGTGAGATATGTGTCTTGCTTAGACAAAAGGAAAAGTTTAATTTCTGTACTTTTGTATATGCTCTTGTGACGTAATTGTTATATAAGTGTAGCACTGCCCCCTTGAGGACTGCCAGATTTCACACTTACGGGTCCCCCTGAGTTACCATCAGCAACCTTGATATGCACAGTCTCTCACTTTTCCTATTTGGCTCATCTAATAATCAGTCCAGGGGTATGTAATTGTTTTTGGGTTTTATTATAAATTAGGGTTCGGAGAAGGGAATAGTGGGATACTCAGAATTAACGATGCATAGTATTGGAGGACTTCTCCAATATTGATCCACCTTGCCACTGAGGTGAATTTAGATTTAAGTCTCTAGATGACTTGATGAACTCAGGTTTTCTTCAGGACACTCTGCTCAGTATCCTCGTTCTTGACTGCCAACACCCGTCCACTGACTATGCTACTCTTGGCATGGCCCCCCTCAGGTCAGGCCACTCAACACAAGCCCCTGTACTCACTATATGGTTTTTCTAGGGTCTCCAGTGTCTCCCCCTCAGCCAGCTCTCCTGGACCTCTGGGTTCAGCTCCATTCCTCTGGCCCTCAGGACGACCTCCTGAGGCCATGTGCCACTGCTAAAGAGGAGGAGCCAACCTCCCTCCGGGACTCTGCTTTCCAGCTGAAGACCCCGCAGCACATGTGCTCCTGGCTTTTACACAGTATCCCAGAATGCAACGAAGCAACCTGTCCCTACCAATCACCAGGACTGTACCAAAGCCTATGCATCCATTTGTCAGGTTTCCTCCCACTGCCCAACATGCCTCCCTATTGGACCAGCGTAAAACACTCTCTAGACATAATGAATCGCATACTGAGCACAATGAGCAGACCTATCAGAGGAACAGCAGGCAAATCTATATTGCTTTCTGCCTACCAGAGAGCAGGATCTGTGAATGAGGTCTGCTCAGTGTGCTCAGTATGTGATTCATTGGGTCTAGAGTGTTTCACACTGGTCCAATAGGGAGGCATGTTGGACAGTGGGAGGAAACCTGACAAATGGATGCATAGGCCTTGATACAGTCCTGGTGATTGGCAGAGACTGGCTGTCTCAGTGCATTCTGTGATACTGTGTTAAAGCCAGGAGCACATGTGCTGCGGGGTCTTTTGTGGAGATCAGAGTCCCAGAGGGAGGATGGCGGCTGCCTTCTTCTCTGTAGCAGCGGCACTTGGCATCAGGAGGTCATCCTGAGGGTCAGAGGAGAGGAGCTGAACCCAGAGGTCCTGGAAAGCTGACTGAGGGGGGGACACTGGAGATCCTAGAAAAACAGTATCGTGAGTACAGGGGATCATGTCAAGGGGCCTGACCTGAGGGGAACCACCCTGAAGTAGGATAGTCAGTGGACGGGTGTCAGTGGTCATGAAAGAAGATACTAGGAGAGTGTCCTAAAGATAACATTAGTTCATCAAGTCATCTGGAAAGAGACGTAACCCTAAATCCACCTTAGTGGGAAGGGTTGATCAACAGCTTGGCTGTATCAACAGATAGATGTCCTCCAGATCTTGTGTATAGTTAATCTTAAATATCCCACTATTCCCTTCTCCCATCCCTAATTTATAAAATAAAACAAAAAACAACTACATACCCCTGGACTAATTATTGACTGAGCCAAGAAGTAAAGTGATGGACTGTGAATTCTACAAGGTGTTGGAAACATTCCCCAGAGATTTTGGTCCATAGTGACATGATGGCATCACACAGTTGCTGCAGATTTGTCGTCTGCACATCCATGATGTAAAACTCCCGTTCCACCACATCCCCCAAAGGTGTTCTATTGGAAAAGATGTGGTGAGTGTGGAGGCCTTTGGAGTACAGTGACCTGATCTGGTCAGTGGGGAGGCCATTGGAGTACAGTGACCGGATCTGGTGAGTGTGGAGGCCATTGGAGTACAGTGACCTGATCTGGTGAGTGTGGAGGCCATTGGAGTACAGTGACCGGATCTGGTGAGTGTGGAGTCCATTGGAGTACAGTGACCTGATCTGGTGAGTGTGGAGTCCATTGGAGTACAGTGACCTGATCTGGTGAGTGTGAGGTCATTGGAGTACAGTGACCTGATCTGGTGAGTGTGGAGGCCATTGGAGGACAGTGACCTCATTGTCATGGTGAAGAAACCAGTGGTGAGATGATTGGAGCTTTGTGACATGGTGCATTATCCTGCTGGAAGGAGCCATCAGAAGATGGGGACACTGTAGTCATAAAGGGATGGACATGGTCAGCAACAGAACTCAGGTAGGCCGTGGTGGTTAAGCATAGCTCAATTGGTACTAAGGGGCCCAAAGTGTGCCAAAAAAATATCCCCCCCCCCCCCCACCATTACACTGCCACCATCAACCTGAACCGTTGAGCCTGTGCGAATTGTAGCCTCAGTTTTCTGTTCTTAGCTGACAGGAGTGGCCCCCGGTCTGGTCTTCTGTTGCTGTAGCCCATCTGCTTCAAGCTTCGATGTGGTGTTCATTCAGAGATGGTATTCTGAATACCTTGGTTGTAACGATTGGTATTTAAAGCTGAGTTCTGGCCGAAAAAAAAAAAAAAAAAAAAAAACCCTTTAATACAAATCAATCGCCCTTTACAGTACTTCTATTCTCATATTTATAAGTTGTACAGTATTAGATTGTAGTAAAATTCTTACTTTTAAAAACGCTGTCTGAGTACGGCCTTCTTGATTGTGGGCATCTGAAGTCTCTGTGGAATCCCTGTCCTTCTTCCTGATTGCGGTGCATTCTGGCAATCTCGCGCATGCGCTGTAAATATGCGATCGCCATAGTCGGCCGCCCCACGTCACTGCCCATTGCCTTCTGGGATTGATGGCAAACATCTCCCAGGACGCAATGCAAAGCCAGAAGTGACGTCGGCAGCCGCGGCCGCATAAGGGGGAGAAGGAGGAAGTAGAAGCAAAAATCCTCATAAAATAAGGTAAGGAACCCCCGAAAAAAATTTAAAGTGCCCAATTCTTCATTAGCATAGCAATCACTGCTGGATTCAGCAAAGTGAAAAATTAGGGTGGAACTCTGCTTTAAGTTACTGTTGCCTTTCTATCATCTCAAATCAGTCTGCCCATTCTCCTCTGACCTCTGACATCAACAAGTAATTTTCCTCCACACAATGGCCGCTCACTGGACATTTTCTCTTTTTCTGACCATTCTCTGTAAACCCGAGAGATGGCTGTGTGTAAATATCCCAGTAGATCAGAAGTTTTTGAAATACTCAGACCAGCCCGTCTGGCACCAACAGCCATGCCATGTTTGAAGTCACCTAAATCTCCTTTCTTCCCCATTCTTCCCCACCCATTCCCCACCCATTCTTCCCCATTCTTCGGCACAGTGGTGTAGTGGTTAGCACTTTCACCTAGCAGCAAGAGGGTCGCTGGTTTGAGTCCCAACCACGACACTACCTGCCTGGAGTTTGCATGTTCTCCCTGTGCCTGCGTGGGTTTCCTCCGGGTACTCCGGTTTCCTCCCACACTCCAAAGACATGCTGGTAGGTTAATTGGATCCTGTATAAAAATTGGCCCTACTGTGTATGTATGTGAGTTAGGGACCTTAGATTGTAAGCTCCTTGAGGACAGGGACTGATGTGAATGTGCAATGTATATGTAAAGCGCTGCGTAAATTGACAGCGCTATATAAGTACCTGAAATAAATAAATAAATTCCGATGCTCGGTTTGAACTTCAGCAAGTCGTCTTTACTACATTCAGATGCCTAAATGCATTGAGTTGCTGCCATGTGATTGGCTGATTAGCAATTTGTGTTGCCAAGCAATTGAACAGGTGTACCTAATAAAGCGGCCTGAGAGTGTATAAAAACTATCGAACCTTCCCATGGCAACCAATCAGGTTTTTCCTTTTATCATCTAGGAAAGTGAAAAAAAAAATAAGGATATGAAAGGACACTATGGGGAAGTTATCCAGTTTTTATAAATAGGTGTTTGAAGCAAAGCCAAATGTCCCGGATCCCATTTTAATAATTGGATCCGTTTTTAGAAGTGTAGTAACTCTCATAGTAATAATAGCGGTTTTGTGAGCAGCAGAGAGAGAGGCAATTTTTCATAATTAATTAGAATTTTATCCTGAAGCTTCATCTCCCGGAGTGCATTTATCACTGACTGGCTGTCAGAGATGCAGATTCTGGCAGGGAACAAATTAGCCCCAGATGAACCGATGACAGCTGTGCCCACATGGGGCGACCTCCGGGGTCAGCCGAGGTGAGAATTAATAGCTGGGCAGACTTGTCCTTGAGTAGCACAGGGGGGGCAACCTCAAAACACGAGAATAGGAGTGCCAAGCCAAAGGTAGAGAGTCCAAGATACTTTAATAATAATAATAATAATATTAATAATTAAAAGAAAATCAGCCTATGTGTTTCTGGTAGCCCCTTCATCAGAGCTACAAGAAGAATATGGCATTAAAAAATATACAGAGAAATGTGAATATAGGTGATATTAACCACTTTACCACCGGAGGATTTTGCTGTCTTACGTCCAGGCCACATTTTGCGATTCGGCACTGTGCGACTTTAACTGACAATTGCGCGGTCGTGCGACGCTGTACCCAAACAAAATTTACGTCCTTTTTTTCCCACAAACAGAGCTTTCTTTTGGTGGTATTTGATCACCTGTGCCATTTTTACTTTTTGCGCTATAAACAAAAAAAAGCGTACATTTTAAAAAAAATAACAATATTTTTCACATTTTTTTATATGAAATCCCCCCCCCCCCCCAAAAAAAATTTAAAAATCTAAATTTTTTAACATTTTTGGCCATTTTGTTTTCTGCTACCTATGTTTGGTAAAAAAAAAAACACAATAAGCATATTTTGATTGGTTTGCGCAAAAGTTATTGCGTTTACTAACTATGGGAAAGATTTTTGTCATTTTTGGTGTTTTTTTTTTTTAACGCGTAATGGCGGCGATCTGCAATTTTTTTTGCGGGACTGCGACATTGCGGCAGACAGATCGAACCCTTGACTGACATTTTTGACACTTTTGGGGGTACCAGTGACATTACTGCAGTAATCAGTGCTATAAATATGCACTGTTACTGTAAAAATGACACTGGCAAGGAAGGGGTTAATTTTATTGGAGAGGGAGGGGTTAATGTATGCCTGGTGCTTACTGACGTGTGTGGGGGGAGGTGACTGTGTGACACAAGGACATATCGAAGGTTCAGCTATGCTGAACCCTGCAATCTGACCCTGTCTGTCACTTAGGCGATCCGCCCGCTTTGTTTACACAAGCGGGCGGATCTCCACACTCGATTCCCCGACGATCAGGGAAGAGCAGCGGCGTAGGTCTACGTTGCTGGACGGGAACGAGCCACTTTGCCGCAGTACAGTCAACGTGACCAGTCGGCAAGTGGTTAATTAGTGATCGACCGATATTGGTTTATTTAATGCCAATAGCGATAGTTTGGTCATCAAATATCGATATCGGCTGATATTTTTGGACATGTAAAAAATTTTTTTTATTTTTTCCCAGGTACTCCTTGTGGAGGGATATGGGGGTCTAAAAGACCCCAAACTCCTCCTCCTCGGCACTGAAAAGCATTCAAAACGCCAAGTTTGGCTGTTTTGAATGCTGTCAGTTTTTTTAATTTGGCGCCAATACCCAGAAGTGATTTCATGACATCACTTCCGGGTTTTTACATGGAGACCCGATCAGAGCCGAATGCGGCTTTAATCGGGTCTTCTCTTCGGCGGCCGTGCAGGTAGGATGCCCGGGTCTCCCGGTGGGACGGGAGACCCAGGCGAGTCGCAGAAGGTGGCGGGAGTGGGGGACGTTCCCTCCCACTCCTTGTAATGACTGCTGAGCGGCTTCTCAGCCGCATCGGTTGTCATTACAAGACAGCCGACCGTCGGCTATGGACGCCAAACCCCAATCGTTACAACCAAGGTATTCAGAATACCATCTCTGAATGAACACCACATCAAAGCTTGAAGCAGATGGGCTACAGCAACAGAAGACCTCCCGCTCCTTGTAATGACAGCCGAGCGGCTTCTCAGCCACATCGGTTCTCATTACAAGGCAGCCGACTGTCGGCTATGGATGCCGATACCGGGGTGATGCCTCTAGCTGCAGGAATCTCTCCGGTACAGCACTTTCCTGGAATATCGGCAAAATATCGGTAACCTCAGGGGCCGATTCTGATATCAGGGAAAGTGCATATCAGCCCCCGATATATTAGTGGTGCCGATAATCGGTCGATCTCTAATATTAATGCCTCATGCACACTGAACATTATAAAAACGCCAGTAGCTTTGTAGTGAGTTTTTCAGGGTTTTTTAGCTTTTTTGCATTGGCGTTTTTCAGTGTTTTTTGGCGTTTTTAGCAAAAAAATCACCTCTCTGCTATTTTAGTAACTCAGACTTTCCCACAATGCAATGCTTGCCAGAATTGCATTGCATGAGTTTTCACACCAATGCGATAAGATTTAGGTGCGGGTAAAAAAAAGGGTCCTACAACATTTTGGTGCAAATTTGGACCCTTTTTTCCCCTGCATCAAAATTGCATCGCATGGGTGTTCACGATTCTGTTAAGCTCACTACATTTTGCAATCTGTTTTGGGGTGTCGTTCAGAGAACATTAAGCCCCCGTTCACATCGGACAGATTTGACGTGAAATCGCATGCCAAATCAGAGCCTATTGCCCGCAACGTCACTGTCCGAATTGGTGCAACCCTGACTTTGTGGTGCCGCACCGATTCCCAAAAGTAGGTTCTGCACTACTTTTGGCAACTTCAGGGCGATTTCAATATACATCTGCACATGAACCCGTACAGATGTCTGTCGTTTTTGGCTAACAATCACCTCTCTGCTATTTTAGTAACTCCAACTTTCCAGCAATGCGATGCTTGCCAGAATTGCATCGCATGGGTGTTCACACCCATGTGATAAGATTTAGGTGTGGGGGAAAAAAAGGGTCCTACAACATTTTGGTGCAAATTTGGACCCTTTTTTCTCCGCGTCAAAATCGCATCGCATGAGTGTGAACACCCATGCGATGCGATTCTGTTAAGCTCACTGCATTTTGCAATCTGTTTTGGGGTATCGTTCATGGAACATTAAGCCCACCGTTCACATCGGACAGATTTGACATGTGAAATCGCATGCCAAATCAGAGCCTATTGCCGGCAACATCACTGTGCGAATTGGGGCAACCCTGACTTGGTGGCGCCACACCGATTTCCCAAAAGTAGTTTCTGCACTACTTTTGGCGACTTCAGGGCGATTTCAATAGACATCTGTGCATGAACCTGTACAGATGTCTGTCAAATCGCCCCCGAAGTTGCACTGACATGCGAGTTTGAAATTGTGCGCGTTCAGCTGAATGGTTCCAAACCCGCCCTCAGTGTGAACCGGTGCTGTTGCCGGCAATAGGCTCAGATTCGACATGCGATTTGACATGACAAATCTCATGCCAAATTGTCACAACGTCAACCTGAATGATACCCCGAAACAGATTGCAAAATTGCAGTGCGCTTGCCAGAATCGCATTGCATGGGTGTTCACACCCATGCAATGCAATTAGGTGAGGAGGAAAAAAAGGATCCTACAACATTTTGGTGCAAATGTGATGCAATATGAGCCTTACAAAATATATGGCTCAAATTGCATCACACAGACATCGCAAGTGATGTGCACAGGAATGCGGTGCGTTCCTGCTGCAAATCACATGCGGTGTTCAGCATGGACCAGTGTGAACCCAGGCTGTGCTCCATCAACGACACCTCGAAACAGAACCCAGGCTTAAAAAAAGTAATGGAATAAAGATATGTCAAAAAAGGCGAGTTATCAGCGTCTTTTGGCGTTTATTGACGTTAGAGCGTTTTTACAGCTGAAAAATGGCACTCAAAACATACTAGTTTTCGTTTTTTTTTTTTTTTTTTGCAGCCAGAAAACGCCCCTGCCAAAAACTGCTGATAACAGCTTGTGTGTGTGCATGGAGACATAGGAGAACATGCTGGGGAAACATAGGAGAACATGCTGGGGAGACATAGGAGAACATGCCGGGGAGACATAGGAGAACATGCCGGGGAGACATAGGAGAACATGCTGGGGAAACATAGGAGAACATGCTGGGGAGACATAGGAGAACATGCTGGGGGAGACATAGGAGAACATGCTGGGGAAACATAGGAGAACATGCTGGGGAGACATAGGAGAACATGCCGGGGAGACATAGGAGAACATGCCGGGGAGACATAGGAGAACATGCCGGGGAGACATAGGAGAACATGCCGGGGAGACATAGGAGAACATGCCGGGGAGACATAGGAGAACATGCCGGGGAGACATAGAACATGCTGGGGAGACATAGGAGAACATGCCGGGGAGAAATAGGAGAACATGCCGGGGAGACATAGGAGAACATGCTGGGGGAGACATAGGAGAGCATGCTGGGGGAGACATAGGAGAGCATGCTGGGGGAGACATAGGGGAACATGCCGGGGAGACATAGGAGAACATGCCGGGGAGACATAGGAGAACATGCTGGGGGAGACATAGGAGAACATGCCGGGGAGACATAGGAGAACATGCCGGGGAGACATAGGAGAACATGCCGGGGAGACATAGGAGAACATGCCGGGGAGACATAGGAGAACATGCTGGGGGAGACATAGGAGAACATGCTGGGGGAGACATAGGAGAACATGCCGGGGAGACATAGGAGAACATGCCGGGGAGACATAGGAGAACATGCCGGGGAGACATAGGAGAACATGCCGGGGAGACATAGGAGAACATGCCGGGGAGACATAGGAGAACATGCTGGGGGAGACATAGGAGAACATGCTGGGGGAGACATAGGAGAACATGCCGGGGAGACATAGGAGAACATGCCGGGGAGACATAGGAGAACATGCCGGGGAGACATAGGAGAACATGCCGGGGAGACATAGGAGAACATGCCGGGGAGACATAGGAGAACATGCCGGGGAGACATAGGAGAACATGCCGGGGAGACATAGGAGAACATGCCGGGGAGACATAGGAGAACATGCTGGGGAGACATAGGAGAACATGCTGGGGGAGACATAGGAGAACATGCCGGGGAGACATAGGAGAACATGCCGGGGAGACATAGGAGAACATGCCGGGGAGACATAGGAGAACATGCTGGGGGAGACATAGGAGAACATGCTGGGGAGACATAGGAGAACATGCCGGGGAGACATAGGAGAACATGCCGGGGAGACATAGGAGAACATGCTGGGGGAGACATAGGAGAACATGCTGGGGAGACATAGGAGAACATGCCGGGGAGACATAGGAGAACATGCCGGGGAGACATAGGAGAACATGCCGGGGAGACATAGGAGAACATGCTGGGGAGTTTATTGGCTGCAGAAAAAAACACCTGGCGCCAAAAACAGCTGCTGTAAAAACGTCCCGTGTGCATGAGGCCTTATACTCCATTCACACTAATACGACTTGTCCGGCGACTTGGTCAGCCTGACAAGTCGTGCACCGTCGCGGTCCATTGTGTGGTACAGGAACGGTTCTAATAGGAGAGACACAAGTCGCTCCGACTTAGAAAAAGGGTCCTGTACTACTTCGGGGCGACCTCGGAGCGACTTGCATAGACATTCATTATATGAAGTCCGTGCAAGTCGTGCCGAAGTCGCGCTGCACATGACTTCACAGGTCGCTCCCGAAGTCGTGCCGCTGCAGTGTAAATGCGGTGTAAAAAGCAAGATGACCATTGGCATTAATAATAATTAAGCTTAAAAATAATAAAGATGTAATAAAAACGGTAATGAGAAAAAAACTGTTTATGATAAAAACCTTGAAGCACAACCGGCTTTCATCACATCATTTTGTGTTTGGGTTTTATCACATCCTTTTTATTGTCATTACCCTTTAGGCTCCTTTCACACTTCTACAACTTAGGATCCGACTTGTGAGACCCAAAGTTACAGGACACGTGAAATGCCATGCATCTCCATGAGAGACGTTCCAATTGATACTACTAAAGTCGCTGTGACTTCAGGAAAGGTTCCTGCACTACTTTGATCTGACTTTGACACAACTTCAATGCCAGAGAGTGTAAAAGTTTTATCAAAGTCACTTCAAAGTCGTGTCAAATACAGATACGATTGCGATTTTCAGTGCAACTTAGGAGCCGGCTAATGTGAAAGGAGCCTGTGTAATTAAATTGTTGCTACACATAATTTCTTAAAAAATATCATCTATATCCATTAACCTGTTCCCAACCGCCGCTTATTTACTGCAGCAAGCTGGCCCTCCTGCGCAAACCGACGTAGACCTATGTCGGTCACGCGCTTGCAGCTAGGGAGCAAGCACGCGCTGCCAGCGGCGCGCTTCCGCCCCCCACCCCCACTCGGCAGCGGGGACTCCGATGCACAGTGCAGGTGGCTCAGATTGCTGCCAGGCACCTGCGATCGCTCCCCGCTGAGAGAGGAGGACAGGCAGATGTTGTAAACACAGCTGACCGTTCTTCTCCCGGAAATGATCACAGAGCTCCTGTGATCCTTCTATATAGGAACACAGGTCTCTATGATAATTTCACAAGCCACGCCCCCCCACAGTTAGAAACACTCCCCTAGGCTCGCATTTAACCCCTTGATCACCCACAGTGTTAACCCCTTCCCTGCCAATGTCATTATTACAGTAACCGAGCATATTTTTAGCACTAATTACTGTAGTAATGTCACTGGTCCCCCCAAAAGTGTCAAAAATGGCAGTTAGGGGTCCGATCTGTCCGCCGCAATGTCGCAGTCCCGCAAAAAAAAATTGCAGATCGCCGCCATTACTAGTAAAAAAAAAAAATAAACAATAAAAAATGACAAATCTTTCCCGTAGTTAGTAAACGCAATAACTTTTGCGCAAACCAATCAAAAATTTTTACCAAAAATATGTAGCAGAAAACAAATTGGCCTAAAATGTTAAAACATTTTGATTTATAAATTTTTGAAGACAGCGCTCAAAATTTGTGCTCAAAAACAGTGACTAATAGTCAAAGATCTATGCATATATAAATAACAGTGCAAATATTGATGAATACCACATTCAAATAAAGTGACAGTGCACAGTGCAATAACGCAATTTATAATTTTTTTTTGGGGGAATGTTATATATCAGAATGTAAAAAATATTGTTTTTTTTTCTCAAAACTGTCGCTCTTTTTTTCAAAAATTTAAAATCGCAGAGGTGATCAAATACCACCAAAAGAAAGCTCTATTTGTGGAGAAAAAAAGGACATAAATTTGGGTACAGCGTCGCACGACCGCGCAATTGTCCGTTAAAGTAACGCAGTGCCGAATCGCAAAATATAGCCTGGTCAGGAATGGGGTAAAATCTTCCGGTCTTAAAGTGGTTAAAAATACGCTCATTGAGAATTTTTTTTGTCAAAGACATGTAGCTAAATACATTTTGGCCTAAATATATGACAAAAATTGAATATATTGGATATTTTTTAACTGTCAAAGTAGAAAATGTCACTTTTTTTGCAAAATATTCGCTCTTTTTTTATTAATATCGCACAAAATATAAAGCGCAGAGGTGATCAAATAGCACCAAAAGAAAGCTCTGTTTGTGGGTTAATAAAGGATGTACATTTTGTTTCGGTGCGGCGTTGCATGACCGCGCAATTGTCAGTTAAAGTCGCGCAGTGCCAAGTTGAAAAAAGTGGCCTGGACGTTAAGCAGGAAAATCCTCCGGGCCTAAAGTGGTTAATTAATATCACCTATATCCATCATTCTATCTATATTTTTGAATGCATTATTGTTTCTATTCTTCCTGATTAAAGAGGAGTGGGTGACCCTAGAAACGCATTGGCTGTTTATTTATTTTTTGTTTTTTTCCTGCTAAATAATGATTAAATCTTTTTTTGGATGCTCTGCCTTTTAGCTTGGTGCTCCCTATTGTATTTTTGTGCTTTTAGTTGGGTTATATAGAGAATGATGATTATAAGTGATCTTAAAGCAGACCTTAAGCCACCTGAGGGAGATCCCGCCTCTCCACCCCTCCCTTCCTCTGCAGGAATAGGGCATTGCATCTTTTTTTTTTTTTTTCTTTTGTTTACTTCTTTTTTTATTTTATGTATTTAAAGTCCGCCCCACCTCCCCATGCAGGTCACTCGCCTTAGGCGACGTGCTACCCACTGTGCCTCCCGTAAAATGTATGCCACATATCCCGGGGAGGCATATGACTGCTGCACAAACTTCTTATCATGGGGAGAAGCCACGCAGGTCTATAAAGGCTAACGCGTTTCAAGGGGTGTCCCCTCTTTAGAAGAGGGAACACCCCCTAAAATGCGTTAGCCTCTATAGACCTTTGTGGCTTCTCCCTGTGATAAGAAGTTTGTGCAGCAGTCATGACGTTTCAGTTTCTGGATTGTACCGATAAGCATGTAATCACATTGTATTGGTGTGGAAAACACTCGCGCCAAGGGATTGGTAATATATAAGTGTGATCCAGGACCACCCGGACACGGGACGGCTGGGACCCCACTGGATACCTAATATACAAGCCTTATTGACCCACTTGTCGTAAGACATTGGGGGTCAACATCGTCTGGTGAGTTTGAATTGCCTACCTTATCACACAGGATCACGGAGGGTGACACCACCATTGCACTGATTATTTTTCTGAACCCTGTCACTGAAGCTAGAATTTTTTGGACTATTTGGACACTAATAATATTATTTTTACCCACTTTTTGCACTAGTAAAACTATATGGTTTCTTATTCATTTATAATTAATTAATTTTTGTATACCATTTTACTGGATATTGACACCTATATAGCTGATGCATTTATTCTTTTGGTATATGATTGCACAGTCACGATAAGCACAGTTTCAGCACTTCATAAGGGTGGTTGCAAATAGAGCACACACTGATTATATAATAAGTAATCAAAAGCTATCACGGCTATCGGAGCTATTATATTGTATTATTCTTTTATATTCAGTATTATACACGGTTTGGATTTATATACCACATAGCACAATACTATTATTATTATTATTGTTTAAGGATATGTGGGTAATATCTTAGTATTACATTTATTTAATCACATTGGTTTGTAAATACGATAATTGTTCCATTTTATTAATAAATGTTTTTAAAGGTAATGTGCTAGGCTGTATATATATTAAATATGAAACTGCTGCACCTACCCGATACCTCTACAATTCTATTTGTGCTAAGTAGCACTAAGTGCACTTCAACCTGTGTTAAGCACTAATTATATAATAACCAACTTATAAATGCAGTGCTACTCCAGTAATCATCAAACATTTAAAGAAAGTGTCCAAAAAATAAATTATAAAAAAAGATCTCGGTGTCCAAATAAATTTGTTTAATTCTTCTGATCTTCCACCTCTGGTGATTCAACACAAATATATGCGCTGTGAATCCCACCACTGTTCATCTTTTTGTAGTGAACCTGCACAATGTCAGGTCAAAAAACACCTTTCCCTCTCAGGGCTTGTTGTAAATCCTTCTTCAATTTTATCCTCCAATCTCCACTTTACATACTATACATTACATCCACTTTTTTAAGGGCCATGCATCTTAGTAAATCGCAGTTCTTTCCTGCATTGGACTCCTAAAACAAAAGGGATCCCCATAGTGCAGCAATCTTCTTAAAAATCCATTTTCTTAAAACTATAATGCACTTACATCAGTTAAAAACAATACATCGAATGTAAGAAACGGCACGGCCACGGCTCCCATGTCACTTCCGGTTTTGGCTCCACCCAGCACGTGTCGTCACGGTCACACGACTTCTTCAGGCTAGTGTGCCTTTTCTTTTCTTTTTTTTGTATTGCTCAGGAAGGCAGCAAGGTAAGGATGGAAGAGAAACAGGAATAGAGAGAGTCATCTGATATCTGGGCATCACCACCACTTGACTGCAGGAGATTGATCTTTATTATCGATTTATATTCTTGATCGTTTTGAGTTTCTTTCTTGGTACCCAATCGAGGGATCTGTGTTTTTGTATACGCAAGCCAGCTGGAGCCAGTGAGCTCACTGAATTAGTGTTTTTTTCCTAACAAAATACTACAACAACAAAAAAAGTCCTGGTGTCACTTAAATATTTTGATTCTTAAAGAGGTTGTAAACCGATAATTTTTTTTTTTCTTTTCTTTACATCCTGAAAGATAAAGACATAATGAGCTAGTATGCATCGCATACTAGCTCATTATCAAATACTTACCTTAGAATGAGCCCTCGCCGCGCCGCTCTCTTACCTCTATGATGGGCGACATGTACAGTCGCCCGTCTTCCGGGATCGCGGCATCCGGCCATCTGATTGGCCGGAGCCGCGGTGACGTCACTCACGCGCACGCGCGCGGGAGCCGACGGTCACGGCACAGGGCTCTGAAGGAACGGCACGATCTGCCGTTCCTTCAGAGCACATGCGCCAGTGACGTCACTGGCTGCATCAAATGTAAATATCTCCTAAACGGTACATGTTTAGGAGATATTTACAGTACCTATAGGTAAGCCTTAACATAGGCTTACCTATAGGTACAACTTCCTGAGGAGGGTTTACTTCCTCTTTAAAGTGGTTTTAAAGCCTCCTATACACGCAGTGAAGTGACTGGCCTCAAGTGTTACACAGAGATTAAACAAATCCTCTTCAGTCACTCGGCTCCGCCCGATACGTGTCGTCACGATCACGTGACTTCCTCAGGCTGGTGCGCCTTTTCTTGTTTTTTTTTCGTATTGCTCAGGAAGGCAGCAAGGTAAGGGCCCTTACCTATTGGATGGAGGACAAACAGGAATAGAGAGAGTCATCTGATATCTGGGCATCACCACCACTTGACTGCAGGAGATTGATCTTTATTATCGATTTATATTCTTGAGCTTTGAGTTTCTTTCTTGGTACCAAGTCGAGGGATCCGTGTTTTATATACCCAGGCCAGCTGGAGCCAGTGAGCTCACTGAATACAACAGAAAACGTCCTGGTGTCACTTGGATAATTTGTTTCTTAAAGTGGTTTGAAGCCCTCATATACACGCAGTGAAGTGACTGGCCTCAAGTGTTACACAGAGATCAAACAAATCCTCTTACATACGTTGTACCTGTTTATCTACAGCAATCTTTCCCCTATATCTATTCAAAATGCAACATTTACATAGGATCTTTCAGCTCTGAAAGGCAGGGGATGAGCGCTTATGTTACATCACTGATGTTACATCATTGAGGAGAGCTCAGAGAGCTGATTGGAGGGACACTCCCCCCCTCCCCGCAGCACACAGGAACAGAGCTGAGGCTGTCAATCACTGACTGTGCCCTCCCCTGTCTCCATTTTTCTCTTGGTGTCAGGAAGACTTGTCAAAAGTGATTTATTTTGATAGCAGAGGGACAAGGTAGCAAACAGATGAGACAACTACGTATTATAGAGGGATAAGCTTTGTTCAAAGTTTTAATGTCTGAGGATTAGGTTTATAACCAACCACTGTAAGACTTTACAAAGTTGTATAATTTCTCGTTCTACAGCTGATGTAGAACTACAAATCCCATCTGGCAAAGCTTCAAATACACTATCCTCAGACATAGGAAATGTGCAATTTTTAGCTAAACTAGTGATCGACTGATATCGGATTTTCATTGCCAATACCGATATTTTGGAAATTGAATATCGGTATTGGCCGATATTTTTGTACTTTTAAAAAATGTTTTATTTTTACACTTGAGAATCCAAATTCCTCCTCTGCAGTTAAAAGCATTCAAAACGCCAAGTTTGGCTGTTTTGAATGCTGCAATTTTTTTTTAATCTGGCGCCAAATATACGGAAGTGATGTAATGACATCACTTCCGGGTTTTTACATGGAGACCCTATCAGAGCCGAATGCGGCTTTGATCGTGTCTTCTCTTCGGCGGCCATGCAGGTAGGATGTCCGGGTCTCCCGATAGGATGGGAGATCCGGGAGAGCCGTGGGAGGGGGGGGGGCGTCCCCTCCCGCTCCTTGTAATGACAGCTGAGCGGCTTCTCAGCCGCATTGGTTGTTGTTACAAGACAGCTGACCGTCGGCTATGGACGCCGGTACCGGGGGGGATGCCTCTAGCTGCAGGCATCACTCCGGTACAGCACTTTCCCAAAATAGCGGCAATATCGGTAACCTCCAGGGCCGATTCCGATATATCAGGGAAAGCGCAGATCGGCCCTCGATAATCGGTCGATCCCTAAGCTAAACGTTAAAATAAAATTAAAAAAAAATAAATAAATTTATAGCAAAGCAACAGTTCATTACTGCCATGGAAATATTTGGTGTAAGGAGAATATTTTCATAATATTCTGTTGTACGGACAACCTCCTTACATACATGTCATCAGATGCGATCACACTTTGCACAGGGGCATATAGCTGCAAATCTCGTTTATATCATTTCTCATGCCTGAAATCAATTTTTTATATCATTTGGCAAGCACCGACATAGGCACATATAGCTGTGCTTGGAATCATTGGTTTATGTAATTGCCACTCCTGACACATGGATATTATATTCCATGAAACATTTCCTGTGTTGGATTTTAGAACATTACATGTGCTTGTATTCCTTCTTTTTTCATTATCTGATACACACATTTCCTATTCTCCTCTAGCTGGAAAGCTTCTAAAAATTTTCTGTGCCTGAAATCACAGTTTTTCTATTATCTGGCACACACATTGCATTGGTACGTAGCTGTGGTGCTTATAGGATGCCCTGTACTTGGAATAATTGTTTTGACACCATCCGGCAAACTCTTGTGTGCATTTTATGAACAAGCTATTTTTTTTATCTTTTTCTTCTTCATGGTGGTGTGATCTGCTATGATAGGAAACAAGGCTTTTTGCCTTATCTATGCCTTGGGCACGATTACACAGTGCAGCCCAAGGCATCTGGTGTGAAAAGGCCTTTAAAGTGTATGGAAACCCTAAATCAATGTTTAAAATGTTTTCCAGCATGCCTCACTCTATACAGTTTTCCTAAGTAAATCGATTTTTGTGTAAAATGTCTTATTTTGGGATCCTGCCAGTAACAGCAATTCCTGTTGCAGGCTGACAACTTAAAGCCACTGTCTCAGAATTAGCAGCAGGGTGTCAGGCTGCTGTGTGCCCTCTTTTAGTTGGCTGTTTGGCTGCCCATTGCATAGCTCCCAGCTGTCTCTGATTTGGAGGGACTGTCCCTGATTTGGAGGGACTGTCCCTGATTTGGAGGGACTGTCCCGGATTTGGAGGGACTGTCCCGGATTTGGAGGGACTGTCCCGGATTTGGAAAAATGTCGCTCTGACCCTCTTTCCTCCTCATTTTTCCCTCATTTTGGTCTGATCTATATAGTTATATATAAAATGTACTATTTATCTTTTAAAAAGTGTTACCCAGTGCTAAACCTTTCATCCAATTTCTAAATTGCTGCATTTGTAAAGGTCAAAAGGCAGTAAAAAGAATAATAGTTCTCTTGTTTTTTTGGAAAATTCTTCTTTAACTACTTGCCGACTGCTTACCGCATATATACTGCGGCAGTGTGGCTCTCCCAAGCAAACCGACACAGGTATACGTCGGTCGCCTGGTGGCAGCTAGGGGGCGATCATCAGCGGGGAAGCCGATGCAGCAGGCAGGTGGCTCCGATTGCTGCCTGACACCCGCAATCGCTCCCCACTGATAGAGAAGGGCGGTCGGCTGTTGTGAACACAGCCTACTGTCCTTCTCCCTGGGATGATCATAGAGCCCTTGTGATCCTGCTATATAGGATCACACGTCTCTATGGTCATTTCATAAGCCACGCCCCCCCCCCCCCCCCCCACAGTTAGAATCACTCCCCTAGGCTCACATTTAATTCCTTAATCACCCTCAGGGTTAACCCCCTTCCCTGCCAATGGTATTATTACGGTAACAGTGCATATTTTTAGCACTGATTACTGTAGTAATGTCACCGATACTCCCAAAAGTGTCAAAAATGTCAGTTAGGGGTCCAATCTGTCCGCTGCAATGTCGCAGTCCCGCAAAAAAATTGCAAATCGCCGCCATTGCTAGTAAAAAAAAAATAATAAAAATGACCTAATCTTTCCCGTAGTTAAATTTTGCGCAAACCAATCGAAATACACTTATTGTTTTCTTTTTTTTTTTTTTTTACCAAAAATATTTAACAGAAAACAAATTGGCCTTAAATGTTAAATTTTGATTTTTATATTTTTTTTTTGGGGGAATGTCATATAGCAGAATGTGAAAAATATTGTTTTTTTTTTTTTTCTCAAAATTGTCGCTCTTTTTTTGTTTATAGTGCAAAAAACAATCGCAGAGGTGATCAAATACCACCAAAAGAAAGTTCTATTTGTGGGAAAAAAAGGACATAAATTTTGCTTGGGTACAGCGTCGCACGGCGGCGCTATTGTCCGTTAAAGTAACGCAGTGCCGAATCTCAAAATAGGGCCTGGTCATCAAATCCTTCCGGTCTTAAAGTGGTTAAAGGGGTGTAAAAGGGGGGTATGTCCTATGCCCACGTAGTTTTGCTAATAGGTGTCCCTCGTTCCCATCTCAAAAAGTTGGGAGGTATGCCATCAGTCTGTCAGCCTAAATGGGTTCCCTTTTTGGTTTCAGTTGGTTGAATTGTGAGAAAGGTGCAGCATGGTGCTGCGGGCAGTGTCCAAGTCAAGCAATAAGGTTATATTGAAGAAAGCATCAGCACAACTATATGAGGCCTGGTGGATAGGCACACCCATCCAGAGGCCACTTATGAACTGGGACAGGGGTCTGAAGACTTGAAGATTCCGACGGCATCTGCAACGAGGAGCAGAATGCAGCCTGGCCTGTCCACACTCAAAAGGGAAGGCTTCCAAGAGTGAGGTAAATGTAGGCCCTGCATTGTCCCCACTCCTCTGGACCTTTCTCCACCTCCTAAGTACTGTCCCTGCCAGATGGGGAACATGTCCCTACACTAGCCACCCACATACAGCACGCCAAACCCCAGAGCCAGAGTCCTAAATAGACTCTTCCTGACCCAAGCTGGCTGCTGGAGTCACATGGGGCACCAGCATCCAATCACACAGCCAGGCCAAGACATTGTAAACTGAGCAGGATATTTTTTTTTTTCTTTTGTAAAACCAAATTACAAATAATGAGTACCGGTTTTACAGTGTCTTATATATATATATATATATACAACAACCATTACCCTCTCTGGTTACTATCATTCTTTTCTATCAATGCCTCTTTATGACCATTCTCCTCCACATCCCTCCATACTTTCTCTCCTTTACTCTTCTGTCATCTATCAAAGCCCAATGCTATTTCCTCCATACACCGCTCCCAGACTGTGTATACATCGCAGCTCAATAGTGGGGTGGGAGATGTTTGTCGTTCCAGGCTCCTCCTCATCTTCTCTTATAGGGCACATCAGAATAAAGGAGAAGCCTAGGATTCGCTTCTCTGGCTCTGTTTGACTAGCATGACCGGTGGTAAGGGATGATCCAGGGGCTGGGTATTGAAGCAGGGGCAGGCGCCCCTCTCTCAACATTACACCAGCTGTGCCAGGGTCACGTCCCCTCTCTACCCACCCCTTGACCCAGTGGCCAGGGATCACCGGCAAATGCCTGATAGCCAGTCCAGGCCTGCAGACAGCTGTCTCTATTGGGGCTTTTCCACTGCATGGAACTGAATGGTTCGGCTCGCTTTTGTGCTTTTCCACTGCATGGTACCGCATGGTACGGTGTAGGAACGGTACGGTACGGCGGCGCTTTTCCACTACATGGAACCTAACGGTACGGCTCTCTAAAACAGTACCACCTCAATTGTGGTTCCAAGAGGTACCATACCAGTACCATATCCCACAATCCTTTGCATGCAGTCACTACTAGCCACTGATTGGTCAGAGAATCGTTGTTATCCCACCCACTTACTTTAGTACTACTTTAGTGGAAAAGCAAACCATACCCAACCTTACGGAACTGTTCAAACACCGTACCATGCGGTACCATGCAGTGGAAAACCAAACCGGGCCAAGCAGGGCCGAACCGGTACTTGCAGTGGAAAAGTGCCATATGTGACCGCAGAAAGGCATAGAGCAACCAAGTTCCTTCCCCTTCTGCATTGCCACTTCGGTTGAGCGCCACCTGCAGTGGGGAGTACAGACTGCAGCTCCCTACAGAATGGAGCCTCGTTGTGTCAGTGGAAGAAATAATGCCCTATCATGCCTGGTCAGCGAAAGGCAAGGTAACGCACTAACGTGCCTTGTAATGCACTGCATTGCCAAAGCATTGGCAAAGACAGTGCATGTAAATTTTTTGGGATGTTCTGGTGCGTTGCCAGCTGATTAATTTGAATAGGTAGCCTTAACACAATTCACCACAGTGGACAAGTGTGCACCCAGCCTAGGACTTAAGGTTAAGATTGGTGGTTGAGGCTTTTAAAGCACCTCATCAAAAGCTTGTGACCAAAACCACCATTGCACAAGCATCCATGTAGCCCATAGACCCAACCAGATTCCTGCCCTTTCTTGCGATTGGTTTAAAGTTAGCGCAGTCACAGTTGCCATGAGAAATGTCTGCTCTTTCCTTTGTGACTGCCTTTTATTAATAAAGCATATTGTATCTCATCTCTCAGAGGTATCACAGGCTTCATTAGACGCTCGTTAAGCCGGCGTAGACCGAGCACTTCGCCTCAGTTTAGAGAAATGCAGAAGATTATAGCCAAGCTCAGACAAGCGCTCTCCTCCGTGCTCGCACAAGATTAATTAGTTTGTCAAGAAAACAAGCAGAAGGGGCTCGGCAGATGTTAAGCGGGATATCTCCTTGGCCCTCAGGTATTGAAATATGGAGACGAGGCGGGCATAGCGCATTCATTGCGGAGATTGTCTACAATTGGAATGAGATTAACCTGTCAGAACGTGAGCGGGGACTTGGCGGATTGGAAATATTTCTCCTAGAGTGACTCCTGTGGACGGAGCGCAGAGCCAGTCGGAAGTGTTACATTATAATGGCGTGCTTAGCAGCGGAGAGCCGCTGACAGTCTTCGAAAGTCGTTTTCAGGGCCGCCGCTCTGCTGGGACAGCGTGCGCATGTTTCCGTAAACTTCTAATCAACACAAAACACCTGTGCATTCAGGCTCTATTGGATGTAGCCGTTCCTAGGCAGTGACTTAGTGAGACAGCCTCGCTTCGCTGCCCAAGGACTCAGGGGATTCCATCAGCTCTAATAACTTTTATGTAGTGAATCTATTTAAAGTGAACTTAAAGTGGTTGTAAAATAACTATGTCTACTCAGTAGAATCCCCTCTTTTATATCCTGCTATATTTCACAGTGCCTTTGTTTTATAAAAATGAAGCAGCGCAATACTTTATTTTATGGCGCCGCTGTGCAATCAGCTGATGTCCCGTCGCTCTCCTTCCCCGGTCTGAAGACTCTAGAGCAGTGATAGCGAACCTATGGCACGTGTGCCACAGCTGCCACTCAGGGCCCTCTCTGTGGGCACGCCAAATATACTGGGAAGCTTCCGCCGCTGATGCCTAGGCTCTCTAATCCTCCCTCCCCCTGCATGGCAGCAGCGCTGTGACAAGGGGGGGAAGCGAGCATGGACTGTCGGTGTATTTCCGTACTCGCCCCCTTCTGTCAAGCAGCGCTGGACAGGGACAGAGCGGCGCTTGCAGAGATCGCCGCCTGCTCTGATTCCTCCTGCCTCCCCGTTGGCTGCAGCCAAGCACCAATGAGGAAGTTGACAAGTGTACCATGGGACATTTAGTCCCGGAAGACTATGGGGAGAGAGAAAGACTGGAGCAGCACACTGTGAGCCAGGGGGCAGAGAGGCTGTGAGGATACCCCCTGCAGTGCCAGTTGCGGGCCTTGCCGTGGGCAACCGAGAGAGTGAGTGGACATCTGTTCGGAGGAAGTGTTGCTGTGTGGGATTGGTGAGAGGCCCTTGCAGTTATTATCTGTGGCTGTTATTAATTCCAGTGTTGGCACTTTAAAAAAAATAAGTTGGTTTTGCGTTGCAGATTGGGCACTCGGGCTCAAAAAGGTTCGCCATCACTGCTCTAGAGGGAGGCGCTAAGTTCCCTCTGACGTCAGCTGGAAGGAGAGTGGTAAGCAGTCACGTGACCATGTCGCTCTTTAATAAGGTATTGCGCTGCTTCATTTTTATAAAATGAAGGCAACGAGCAATAAAGCAGGATATAAAAGAGGGGAGTCTACTTAGTACACATAGTTATTTTACACAGAATAGCAGCAGGAGGGGAAGGGCAGGGGGGAGATCTCTTACACACAGGAGATGGCAGGGAGGGAGGAGGAGAGGGAAAGACTGCGGGCTGATGGAGGCAAGTAAAGTGACCACGGTATCAGGATTCAGCAACCATTATAACTGTTGCCAGCACAGACAGGGGGACACAGGAACTGGCAGGATCAACCAGGTATATAACAGAATAGAGAGGGACAAATGACACAGCACAAGCACTGTGCTGTATAACATGCTTTAAAAAAACAGGATCATATTTTTTCTTTTTTGTAGGGTTATAACCACTTTAAGCTTCGACCATGCAGGACCAAGAAGCAGTTCATGTTAAAGGGCCCTGTCCTAGCACTAGTTCACTTTAAACCTGGCCCCCATAGAAGCATATCTTTATTTGTCCTAATCACTCAGTTCATTGTATAGAGAGACAGCCCTGTACAAATATGGAGCCCATCCTGGTTTGAGCTTACACATGACTAAGCACTCTCCCCACCCCCAAGGAACAGAGACCAATCTCTAGAAAATGCAAACAAACAGGGCGCACCAGCTTAGTGCATTATCCCACATAAAGTTATTGAAAATAAAAATAATAAAAACTACTCACAAGCATGAGCTAAAAGTTTGCTTAAACCAGCCTCTCTTTTGTAGCTTGAAAGCCCTGGGATCCACAGTCTCCAGACCGTGGGAGGACCACCCGAGGGTTCCTGCTGGCTGACTCTTTTCGAAAAATTGTCCTTCTTTCTCAGGGCCTCAGGAGGCTCTGTGTTTTTATTATTTTTATCTTCAATAAATGTATGTGGTATTCTGCACTAGCATGGTGTGCCCTATTCCTTTCCATTTTATAGGGATTTTAAGGACACACCAGTCCTAGAGGGCAGCAAGGCCTGAAGCAATACCCCTGGTGAAGTGGACTACCACTCCCACCTGAGCCAGACTATCATACTTATGAGTAAGAGCGCGTTTCGCTGTTTTGTATCTGAACAGAGATCGATGCCTGAGTGGCCAATCGCCAAGCACCGGAGCTACCATGTGGGAGGGAGAGGGAAAAAATCACATGCGTCTTCAAACCCACAAGTAGCATTGTTCTCTTTCAGTCCCAGCCACAGAAAGTGGTGAGAAGTAAGGAATATGAGTATAGATCTGGTGGGATGGACATTAAAGTGAACCTGTTGCTTTTGCCCATTCAGGGTGATGGCAGAAGTGTCAGAGAAGCACTGAAGATGTGAATGTTAGTGGGTCAGGGTGTTTTCGTGAACGTGGTCATGTTGCCTTGATTGAACAAAGATGCAATAGGGTTGATTTACTAAAACTGGAGAGTGCAAAATCTGGTGCAGCTGTGCATGGTAGCCATGGTGTTCATAAAGCTGTGACAAAAAAACTGGAAGCTGATTGGTTTCTATGCAGAGCTGTAACAGGTTTTGCACCCTCCAGTTTACTAAATCAACCCCAATGTCTCTTTAACCACATAACGACCGCTCACATTGCTGCTACTGCGGCAATGCGGCTCCTTATTGTCCAGCGACGTAGACCTACGTCACTGGACTCCTTCCCTTGTGGGCACCGCAGGCGCCGCCGGAGGCTCGCTCCCGCTGTGTTCAGTCACAGCGGGAGTCGGGCCAGGGGAGGAGCAGCAGCGATTGCCGCTGCTCTTCCCCGATCGCCGGGGAATCGAGTGTGGAGATCCGCCTGCTTGTGTAAACAGAGCAGGCGGATCTCCTAAGTGACAGACAGGGTCAGATTGCAGGGTTCAGCATAGCTGAACCTGCGATCTGTCCCTGTGTCACTCAGTCACCTCCCCCCACACATGTCAGTAAGCACCAGGCATACATTAACCCCTCCCTCTCCAATAAAATTAACCTCTTCCCTGCCAGTGTCATTTTTACAGTAACAGTGCATATTTATAGCACTGATTACTGTAGTAATGTCACTAGTACCCCCAAAAGTGTTAAAAATGTCAGTCAAGGGTCCGATCTGTCCGCCGCAATGTCGCAGTCTCGCAAAAAAAATCGTAGATCGCTGCCATTACTCGTTAAAAAAAAAAAAACACCAAAAATGACAGAAATCTTTCCCTTAGTTAGTAAACGCAATAACTTTTGCGCAAACCAATCAAAATACGCTTATTGCGATTTTTTTTTTTTTTACCAAAAATATGTAGCAGAAAACAAATTGGCCAAAAATGATAAAAAATTTTGATTTTTAAATTTTTTTGGGGGGGAATTTCATATAAAAAAATGTGAAAAATATTATTTTTTCAAAATCTTCGCTCTTTTTTTGTTTATAGCGCAAAAAGTAAAAATCGCACAGGTGATCAAATACCACCAAAAGAAAGCTCTGTTTGTGGGAAAAAAAGGACGTAAATTTCGTTTGGGTATGGTGTTGCATGACCACGCAATTGTCAGTTAAATTCGCACAGTGCCGAATCGCAAAAAGTGGCCTGGACGTAAGACAGCAAAATCCTCCGGTGGTAAAGTGGTTAAAAGCATAGTCCACCTTCTGGACCATATTTAGGGTGTAACATGAAACATGGCTACATACTTCATCCCCAAAACCCTAACTACCCCCTTTTTCCTTTTACTTGAGTTGAATCTGCCTAGGAAATTCTGTTTTTCTGGAGCCACATGAAGCCATGTCATCAAAGTCTGACATGCTTCAGTGGCAAAGAAGTCCTACCGGTCACTGTGCCAGAGGGAATCACAGAGCATGCCAGCAGTAGAGCGATAATGTCACCGCAATCGTAATCCAACCAGACTTCCTCCAGCCCCATAACAGAAGGTCTGTACTTTGTATGGAACCAGGGCGGGGGGTAAAAGCTGCAAGGGCATGTGCATTGCATGTGTGGCCCTTTGAATGCAGAGGCAAGGCTCTGCAGGCTTCAATACAAAAAAAGTACCACATAAGGTCAGTGTTGCGGCATTTACTACTTTTTTGCAAAAAGTCACACTAAAGTCCAAGTTAACCTTTTTGCTAACGTTTTCCTAAATGTAACACATTTGCAGAATATTCTTATATTCTGTTATATTAAAGGTCGATCTGTTGTGCGGCAACATGACATTTCACAGAGCAGACCGAAATAATTCAGACAGGGCATTGATTCCTTAAAGTCCTACTCTGAGAAACTTGAATATTTTTCCTATGCAAGTGGGACTGCTTGTTTTGGTTTGGAGGATAGAAAAGTGGATTTACATACCCAATCCTCCACACTGCTAGACTGGTCCCATCTTCTCCCCCATGCTCCTCCAGTCTAAGGTCCTGATGGCATCAAGACCAATTCAGAGTCTATAGCTCAGCAATGGATGTGATGACGCCAAGAACAGTCCACCTCCAGAGCATGGGGGAGAACGGTCTGTCAGGGGAGCCTGCTTTTCTAAGTTGTAATCCTATTGGTGATGCAAGAAACAGAGAGTGAGGATGTTGCACAGCAGAGGCTTCAAGAAGCAAACTTGCCCACCCCAAACTAATGAGCCTATCCATACACCCTAAGGCAGTGATGGCGAACCTTGGCACCCCAGATGTTTTGGAACTACATTTCCCATGATGCTCAACTACACTGCAGATTGCATGAGCATCATGGGAAATGTAGTTCCAAAGCATCTGGGTGCCAAGGTTTGCCATCACTGCCCTAAGGAATGTCCACCTTTTAGCACACGCTGACACTGATGCCAGAGGTCACTGGGGTCTCTCACACAATGGTCTGTACTCACAAATGTCTTTGGATATTTGGATGCCTCCTTTCAATATCAACCAGATATGTCTCCTGTGGTCTCTTCAGACCAGATCCCCAGACAAATCCCTCGATCAGCTCCAGCAAAAGTCAATATATTAGACCTTGCAACTACCCCAGCTGGGACCTTGATGAACAAGTGTAGAAGTGCAGCTGGACTGCCCAGAATGGCATGGTTGAGATCTTCTCCTCCCAGACAAGAACCCCTCTGCTCCAGGCCATAAGCTAATAATGCTTCCTCCCAACAACCTAGTGGACACCCTCCCCTACGGGAATTGGCTGGGACCACATACATTTTTAGACTGTAGATTTGACTGTCAAAGCCCACTACTTTCCAGAACCCTCCAGAAAGCCAGGGGAGGCAGTCAAACCCACAGCCTCTGAAACTCAGTGCAGACCAGAGCCATCAAAAGCAGCTCCACTGATTTACAAAGTAACTAAGGAGCTAAATGTACTTATCCTAGCTAGTCCCTTACTAGGAGGGTGCTACACAAACATTACAGTGGGGATCAAAAGTTTGGGCACCCCAGGTAAAAATTTGTATTAATGTGCAAAAAGAAGCCAAGGAAAGATGGAACAATCTCCAAAAGGCATCAAATTACAGATTAGACATTCTTATAATATGTCAACAAAAGTTAGATTTTATTTCCGTCATTTACACTTTCAAAATAACAGAAAACAAAAAAATGGCGTCTGCAAAAGTTTGGGCACCCTGCAGAGTTAATATCTTGTACTGCCCCCTTTGGCAAGTATCACAGCTTGTAAAAATCTTTTTGTAGCCAGCAAAGAGTCTTTCAATTCTTGTTTGAGGTATCTTTGCCCATTCTTCCTTACAAAAGTCTTCCAGTTCTTTGAGATTTCTGGGCTGTCTGTCACGCACTGCTCTTTTAAGGTCTATCCATAGATTTTAAATTATGTTGAGGTCAGGAGATTGTGAAGGCCATGGCATAACCTTCAGTTTACGCCTCTTGATGTAATCCCCCGTGGATTTCAAGGTGTGTTTAGGATCATTATCCATTTGTAGAAGCCATCCTCTCTTTAACTTCAGCTTTTTCACAGATGGCATCAAGTTACCATCCAAAATTTGCTGAAATTTTATTTAATCCATTTTTCCTTTCTTCTCGTGAGATGTTCCCTGTGCCACTGGCTGCAATACAACCCCAAAGCATGATTGATCCACCCCCATGCTTCACAGTTGGACAGAGGTTATTTTCATTAAATTCTGTGCCCCTTCTTCTCCAAACGTACCTTTCCTCATTCCGGCCAAAAAGTTCAATTTTAACCTCATCGGTCCACAGAACTTGTTTCCAAAATGCATCAGACTTGTCTATATTTTCATTTGCAAAGTTAAAACGCTGATTTTTGTGGTGAGGACGTAGAAGAGGTTTTCTTCTGATGACTCTTCCATTAAGACCATATTTGTACAAGTATCTCTTTATAGTGGAATAGTGTACCACAACTCTAGTGTCTGCCAGATCTTTCTGGAGGGATCGTGCAGTCAAACGTGGGTTTTGAATTGTTTTTCTCACAATCCTGCGAGCTGTTCTGTCTGATATTTTTCTTGGTCTTCCAGATCCACTGTTCCTGATGACTGCCATTTCTTAATTACATTCCGAACAGAGGATATTGACATCTGAAAACGCTTTGCTATCTTCTTATAACCTTCTCCAGCTTTGTGAGCGTCAACTATTTTCAGTTTCAGTTTTATAGACAACTGCTTAGAAGGTCCCATGGTGCTGATTGTTGGGGCAAGGTCAGATGAGTCTGGGCATTTAAAACCTTTGAGATTGACATCACCTGGTCTTCCCAGATGATGATTGAGAACAATCCATGACACTGGCAGGTCTCAGCCTTGCAAAGGGGGCAGTGCATGCTATAAATTCTGCAGGGTGCCCAAACTTTTGCAGACGCCATTTTTTTGTTTTCTGTAATTTTGAAAGTGTCAATGATGGGAAAAAAATCCAACTTTTGTTGACATATAAGAATGTCAAATCTGTAATTTGATGCCTTTTGGAGATTTTTCCATCTTTCCTTGGCTTCTTTATGCACATTAATACAAATTTTTTACCTGGGATGCCCAAACTTTCGATCCCCACTTTACATATGTACAGCTTACGGGGTACTTACAGAAATAAACAATATGCCTGTGTGAATGAGTTCTGCTACTTCGGGACAAGGGGGTTGATTTTCTATAGGCAAATAGGCTGTTCACTTTGCAAGGGATTTCACAAAACACTGTGAACTAATGGCCATCATCCCAATTATATCAGACAGAACACATAAAAAAGAACGTGGGACTTTCAAGGCCATAAAGGAGGGATGATCACAAATAATTAAAACAATATCAAATTTTATAGGTTAATTTAGCTAAAAAAGTATGTATACCCACAAATATAATACACACAAAAAATATTCCCATAGGAATGTTCTAGACCCAAAACACCAAAATGGCAAAAGCAATGTCCCTGCTAACAATGTCTGTAGGTCCTCAGAGAGCCGACGCGTTTCACCAAGGAATTCTTCAGGGCAAGAGAGACCTTCTAGACATTTTTCCCATATAGAAGTGCACCAGGCGTATCACCTCCGAGGCAGGTGCCGGGACTATATAGATAAGAGCAACCGCAAGGATTAAACGTAGAAAGTATAGAACTTACCTCGTCTGTCCATTCAAGGGAGAACAGGGGTGTCCAATTATTTAAGAATGTATACCGCTGATGTCAATGGGAAGTAATTTCCATTAAATGAGTCCAATATTTAGGGGTAACACACAATTCAAATATATGGGTACGTGTGTATTGCCAACCCACTCACTAAGTTATATGTTCACCGACTCATCCAGGGTTCCCAATTGCTCATTAGGATGGACCAGGATATAATGATCCCAAAATACCGTGGTACTCAATACCCCCTTATCCTTTGTCCATATGCGGTCGCTCTCATGCATCACTTTGCAAGGGATGTTGCACCTGTGAAGGGATTTTCCCCAGACCTTAACCACTTAAGCCCCGGAAGATTTTACCGCCTTCCTGACCAGGGCCTATTTTGCGATTCGGCTCTGCGTGACTTTAATGGACAATTGCACGGTCGTGCGACGCTGTACCTAAACAAATTTGATGTCCTTTTTTTCCCCACAAACAGAGCTTTCTTTTGGTGGTATTTGATCACCTGTGCGATTTTTACTTTTTGCGCTATAAACAAAAAAACAGCGTCAATTTTGCAAAAATAACAATATTTTTCAAATTTTTTTATATGAAATTCACCCAAAAAAAAGTAAAAATCAAAACATTTTGGGCCAATTTTTTATCGCAAAAAGCGTATTTTGATTGGTTTGCGCAAAAGTTATTGCGTTTACTAACAAAGGGAAAGATTTTTGTTGTTTTTTAACGCGTAATGGCGGCGATCTGCAATTTTTTTTGTGGTACTGCGACATCGTGGCGGACAGATCGGACCCTTGACTGATATTTTTAACACTTTTGGGGTTACCAGTGACATTTCTACAGTAATCAGTGCTATACATATGTACTGTTACTGTAAAATTACACTGGCAGTGAAGGGGTTAACTTTTTTTTGAGAGGGAGGGGCTGTGTGTGTCCCTAGGGGCGTGATTCTAACTGTGATTGGCTGTGGCTTGAGGTGTAGGAACAGTGATCAACGGTCCTACATAGCAGAACCGTATGATCACCATTCCTACACAGGGGAGAATGACAGGCGGCTTTGTTTACATCAGCCGCCTGCCTTTCTCCCTTTCCACCGACGATCGCTAGTGACCGGTGGTCGATCGGTCCGCCGGTCACACGCGCGGGGGGGGTCCGTGACCACGCAGGAGCGGGAGCGCGCCTCCGGCTGCGCGCGTTCGCTCCCTAGACCCTCACAGGCTAGCGATGTAGCCCTACGTCGCTCTGCCTGTGAGGGGCTGACCGCCGACGTAAATAGTCGTGCGGCAGTCGGCAAGTGGTTAATAAATGTGGGGAAATTTTAGTTTTCAAAGTAAACCCAATCACATACAAACAAAAACCCAGCATTTTTGCTTGCATATGATTGGATGCACTAAGCTCTGGGGAAATTATTCTGGCAAATGCATTTTTTCTTGCATAGTAAACAGCCCATTTGCCTTTAGTAATCAACTCCAATGTGAGAGGTCTGGCAGTTGATGGGGGCAATAGCTTTCAGAAATCAGTTGACCTCTGCCTCTTAAGGTGAAGAGTCAGATTTAATACGGGTGCAAACATAAAATTTTCATAAGTAGCACTGTAGCTTTATAATCATTTTTTAACAAATATTGAGAGGTTTGTATAGGCCAGTTGGATCGGTTTCTTTTTTTAAATGGTGGAAACGTTCCGGCCCTTGTCTCCATGTACGGTCCCTTATCTCCTCTTTGTCAGTTCTGTGAACAGTAAGCATATGTTCTTGGAAGGGTGACAGGACAGTGACAGTTCAATGTTCGCCGCGCACATTACAAGGTTCACAAGGGTTTCATTTATCACCTGGGAAAACGATAACGGAATGTGGATCCTAATTGGAAGTGCCTGAGAAATTAAAGATTTTCCTGAGCTGATAACAATAATAAAAAGAATTCATTTCTCCGCCGGTAGAATGAATGAAAGAAAAGGGCACGTGAAAGTCGCACGATGCCGCAGTCTGCCTCATACTGGGGTTATGACTCTCCCTTACACCATCCAAAATGACAAAAAGGGTTTGCCTTTAGTTACACCTTTTCTGCAACTTTTTGTTAACAAATTAAAATTTGTACTATTTGCTAGAAAATTACGAAGAACAACCAAATATTCTATTTTTTTATTTATTTATTTTTTGCAGAGACCCTAGAGAATAAAATGGCAATGGTTGCAATATTTTATGTCGCACTGTATTTGCGCAGCGGTCTTTCAAACGCAATTTTATGGGAAAAATAAATTTAATGAATAAAAAAAAAAACACTAAAGTTAGCCCAATTTTTTTGTATAATGTGAAAGATGATGTTATGCCAAGTAAATAGACACCTAAAATGTCATGTTTTAAAATTGCGCACGTTCGTGGAATGGCGTCAGACTATGGTACTTAAAAATCTCAATAGACGACACTTTAAACATGTTCACGTGTTTAGAGTTACAGAGGAGGTCTAGTAGTAGAATTATTGCTCTCGCTCTGATGATCGTGGCGATACTTCACATATGTGGTTTAAACACCGTTTACATACGCGGGCGTGACGTATGTTTGCTTTTGCTTCTGCGCGCAAGCACAGAGGAATAGGGAGCTTTAAATTTATTTTTTTCTTATTTATTTTATTTTTTATTTTACACTGACTCTTTTATTTATTTTTTTTTATCACTTTTATTCCTATTACTCCAAATGTAAACATCCCTTGAAAATTAAAATACGCATGACAGGTCCTCTTTTTTGAGAGACCTGGGCTCAGAAAGACCCCAGATCTCTCATTTACCTTTAAAGGCAAAAGGAAAAAAAAAATTCTTTAAGCCTGAAAACCGGAAGTGACGTCGGAGGTCGCTCTGGTCCTCCAAGGGCATAGAGCTGAGTGGGGGCCATCTTGCCCTCACTTGACTTCCTGCCTAGCCATATCACTTTTATTCCTATTACACCAAATGTAAACATCCCTTGAAAATTAAAATAAGCATGACAGGTCCTCTTTTTTGAGAGATCTGGGGTCAAAAAGACCCCAGATCTCTCATTTACCTTTAAAAGCAAAAGGAATAAAAAATCTTTACACCTGAGAACCGGAAGTGACGCCGGAGGTTGCTCTGGTCCTCCAAGGGCATAGGGCTGAGTGGGGACCATCTTGCCCTCACTTGACTTCCTGCCTAGCCATCAGACAGATCGGATCACTTCCTGGTTTAGAGATGGCTCCGGTAAACCTAGAAACGACCAGAAAACGGCCGCGGGGGGCATCTCTCCCGTTGCCTCTAAAAGTGATCCTGTGGGATCACATTAATCCAATGCCAAATAGCAGAAAAGAATGTTACTGCCATTATGTCAAAGTAATGACCTACTGTATATATACTGTGATTGGTCGGCAAGTGGGTAATGAATGGATTTCCATGTGTTTGGTCAGTTTAAAGCAGAGTTCCACCCAAAAGTGGAACTTGTACTTTAAGGACTCCTTACCCACCTGACATGCCGCATTTGGCATTTTTTTTTGGGGGGGGCGGGTACCTAGACTTTACAGGTACCCACTCCCACTTCCGCTCTGGCCGCCTAGGTGGCTCAAGAAAAAGTTCCTCCTCTCCTCCTCCCTCCCTGCAATCTTCTGGGACACGCCACAGGTCCCAGAAAATTGCCCGGCCGATCAGGACGTGCAGCGCGGCTCGCACATGTGCAGTGCGTACCCGGCTGTGAAGCCGCAAGCTGGGAAAGAGCCGAGGAAGAGAACCGAGGGTTCGGGGGGCCGCATCGTATTCCAGTGTTTCTTTTCTCCCTAGGTTTTTCTCCATCACTCAGCTAATGTGACCCCAATGCTGATGGAGGGGGTCAGGGGAGAGTCAAACAAGGATGCTTTGCAGGTTACTAACATCCTCCTTATCAACTGATGATGCCATTGGTTCTTAGGGCGCCGGCAGCTAGAAGGTTGTAATGGTGCACAATGAAAACCTGTGGCTTTGTGTAACTAAAAAGGCAGCCCTCATCCACATGCTGGCTTGTATACAATTTTTGCCCCAGCACCCTGGTTGAAAAAGGCTGCTTACTACGGTATAGGCAAGGCAATTTTCTGGCGATGACTTTTGCAACCAGCTTTTTCTTTAAAGTGATTTAAAAAATCAGCAGCTGTGATTATCATAACGTATATCTGAACCCTCACCTTTGTAAAACAACCAATTCAGTTTAAAATCCATATTAAGTGATCACATACTCTCTTAGCTGCATAAGGAGTTTAGAGGGATAGGGGAGGAGAAACAGCAGCACACCGATCTTCCCAGTGAATGGCTGTGCCTGGGGGGTGTGTCAGCATAAGTCTAATTTTTGGAGGAGAGCAGGCTCTTGGAGGAGTTCCTAGCACAGGCAGAAAACTGACCACGCTGTGTTCTCATGCATACAGTAGCGTGGTCAGTTTTAATAGGAAAGAAAAGAGACTGGCGGGAACACCAGGAAATTCACACCAAAGAAACAATACAAAGAGAACACAATACATTTCATACAGGTATACGGTACAGCAGGCACATATTTGGAACGTGGTAACATTATTTTTAATGTCTTCGATGGGAGCTAACTTTAGTGGCTGGTCCATTATCAGTTTTGCGATCAAAAAAGTGCATAACACTAAACCGAAAAGCACAATTCCCCAACCCCTTTTTAATCCAGGTTGCATATACAGTCAAAAAATACGATTCTTTTTACTTTTGTTTTAGATTGCGAAATGTTGCTGCAAAGGTTGCCAGCACATAGAGAGTGGGAGCCGGGTTCTCTTAGTCTCCAGTGGTCTGACATGTCTTCAAAACAGTGCTCTTGCTTCCTGAGCAGTGCTCTTGATTTGATCAGTGTTATAGTGGCAGGGGGTCGTGTCTGCTTTTAAATAATAAATGACAAGGGTTCAAATGGGTGTTTGATATTTATTCATAATCTGAAGTCACTTGGTAGAATATTGATTTAAAAAAACTCCATTACCCCCAACTTATGGCGAGAATTAAATTTAAGCTTTGCATACAGGAGGTACATACGCAAAAATGATTTTAGACTAAGAACACCTATCTCATTGTGTCTGCTTAATAAAGAAATCCCTTCAAAATAAATACAATTTTAAAGGGATGACGCTGAATTATTCCGTCTTTCACATCTATTTGGTATTCTGCTGGTGAGATTTGCACACCTGGTGTGGCCAGTTTGAGAAGCTCGTGTCTCCTCTTGCTGAATTTTATATTTATTTCCCTGAATTGGCAAAGCGGTCAAATCTTTTAACACCCGAGTCCCAACCAATACCTTTTTTTAAATTTTGGAAATAGTGCAGTGGTCTCCAAACTGTGGCCTGGGGGCTGAATGTGGCCCTTTGCTTGCCTTTATCTGGCCCTTGGGGCACCATTCTTCCCACCGACTCCAACAATGGGGCTCTATTCCTCCCACTGACTCCCAATGATGGGATTCCATTCTTCCCTTCGACTCCAATGGTGGGGCACCTCTCTCCCTCCAACTCCAACAATGGGGATCCATTCCTCCCACCAACTCCAACAGTGTGGCTCCATTCTTCCCACTGACTCCCAATGATGGGATTCCATTCTTCCCTCCGACTCCAACGGTGGGGCACGTCTCTCCCTCCAACTCCAACAATGGGGCTCCATTCCTCCCACCGACTCCGATGGGGCTCCATTCCTCCCACCAACTCCAACAGTGGGGCTCCATTCTTCCCACTGACTCCCAATGATGGGACTCCATTCTGCCCTCCGACTCCAATGGTGGGGCACCTCTCTCCCTCCAACTCCAACAATGGGGATCCATTCCTCCCATCGACTCCAACAATGGGGCTCCATTCTTCCAACGAATCTGATGGGGCTCCATTCCTCCCCCCAACTCCAACAGTGGGGCTCCATTCCTCCCCCCAACTCCAACAGTGGGGCTCCATTCCTCCCACTGACTCCAACGGTGGGGCACCTTTCTCCCACAAACTGCAGTGATGGGGCACCATTCCTAGAGTTTGAAGGATTAAAAACTGACCCTTTTTTAGAAAGTTTGGAGACCCCTGATATAGTGGAAAAAGGCTACAATCTCTTTTAGATCTATAATTGCTGTTTGTGTCCCTGTTCTAGAATTTTTCCCTTGCTTCCTGTGTGACAGGATGCTACAGAACATATAGCGGTAGGAGACACAGACAACACAATGAAAGCTAATACTGTGGATGTTCAAACTTTCCAAACTCTATCCAAAACGAAGTTTTGACTGGAGTTGACCTTTAAGATTTTAATTTTATTTCTTGGTGACAATGCTTCTTGAAAAACAACCATAGACACGGCTATATTACATTTTTGAGTCGTGCTCTTTTCCTTGAATAGTCATAAATTGAGACCAACAATTGAAAGAGCCACTATGGGCGCCAGCATCTCCGGCACCGAGACTTCCATGAATCTATAGTCAGATTAATTGCCGCTGACTTACTGTGAATACAAAAGTGCCTCTGTGCATGCATTCTGCCCTCAGATGAGATGCTAGTTGAGGAAGTGATGATGTCACAGGCTCAAGGACACCGCCAAGGTCATTTGATTAGAGGAGAAGGATATCGGGGAATCACTTAATGGCAGATTGCAGTGGGGGCTGGTCGATGAGCTCACCCGGCTCTGCTCAGTATCCAGGGGAGTCGCATCTCCCAGCCAGAGCGAGACAGAACAGCTTTAATTAAGTGGAGTAAACTGCTTTGTGTGTGGGATGCTGTTTCACAGGATGCTGGCTTGGGGCCAGTTATAAAGAAAAGACACAAAAACTGGCTTTCCAGCTTTGTATTCATGGAATCAGAGAATGCCTACAGCAGATACAGACCAAAGTGAGTTCTGTTATCTTTTAAATTTTACGCTTATGTTAATTATGTCTTAGTAAAGCTTTGCGAAAGGTTCACTTAAATAAAATCCAACGTGTGTTCCATTATTTTACACTTTGATTTTGTCTTCAAGTGTATGTCAAGGCAAAAAAAAAAATTAGTAATGACCCCTACTAGTGACCTGCTCTGTAGCTGCACCCAGACACTTTCCAACCCACTGATAGCAATAATCAGAGGGACTTCAAGGTCCCCAATTTTCCTTTACAAAATGTATTGGCTCAATTGCCTAGGGCAGCCTTTCTCAACCCTTTTAACACAGAGGAACCCTTGAAATACCTTTCCAATCTCAGGGAACCCCTGCTAAAAATTACTGTAGCTACAACTCTTAAAGAGGTTGTAAACCCCGCTAAATTTTTATTTATTTTTTTACACCCTGAAAGAGAAACACATAATGAGCTAGTATGCATCGCATACTAGCTCATTATGAAATACTTACCTTAGAACGAGCCCCCGTCGTGCCGTCCTCTCACCTCTATGACGAGCGACATGTCCAGTCGCCCGTCTTCCGGGATCGCGGCATCCGGCCATCTGATTGGCCAGAGCCGCGGTGACGTCACTCCCGCGCACGCGCGCGGGAGCCGACAGTCACAGCACGGGTCTCTGAAGAAATGGCACCATCGGCCGTTCCTTCAGAGCGCGGGAGCCGACAGTCACAGCACGGGTCTCTGAAGAAACGGCACCATCGGCCATTCCTTCAGAGCGCGGGAGCCGACAGTCACAGCACGGGTCTCTGAAGAAACGGCACCATCGGCCGTTCCTTCAGAGCGCATGCGCCAGTGACGTCACTGGCGGCATGTAAGGTAAATATCTCCTAAACCGTACATGTTTAGGAGATATTTACAGTACCTATAGGTAAGCCTTATCATAGGATCACCTATAGGTAAAAGTGTCAGAGGAGGGATTACTTCCTCTTTAATACATTAGTGTGATGGTCAATGTGAATAATGCTTTTTACAATTCTATTCATTGGGAAGAATTTCCCCTTTTATAGCTTAAAGCAGGGATCCTCAATCTACAGCCCTTCAGCTGTTGCAAAACTACATGACGTAGGCTCCATGTACACGGGACGTTGTTAAAAGTCCCTTTGAATGCTGGAATTTTTAGGACGTTTAAAACGTCCGTTAGGTCGCGTTTGCACCCGCGATTAGCGGGCGTTTGCGAAATCATTCCCCTTTAAAATGGAAAAACGCAAACGCAAAACATGGGTCATCACGTTTGGCCGCGTTCGGACGCGTTTTTGCGTTTGAAATGCCGGGAAACACGCGTTCGAACGCAAATAATTGCGTTCCAAAAAACGTCCCTGAACTCAACTGCCTGCAAATGACTCTAAACGACCCTGTGTACATGGACAGATAAGATAACATGCAGTTGGGTTCAGGGGCTTCTGAAAAAAACGCCCAACTGCTCCTAAACGGCCATTTCCAACGTCCCGTGTACATGGAGCCTAAGGCACTTCAGATGTGCTCTTGAACACCAAAACCTGTCCCCAATCCAACCCCCCTTTTGCTACCCCAACTATCTCTATAAAATGGTAAACACAATTGTTGGAGTAAAATATTGGCCGTAATGGCCGTTTATTTAAACCAAACAAATTATAACAAACATTCTTTAAATCTGGAAAACAAATAATAATACAGTAACAAGAAAACTGAGGTTGCCGATCTTTGGAGGCACCAATAATCAATCATCCACTTTTGTATTCTGCTTAACTATTTTCTTGGTCCCCAGCGGCACCCTCCGGCTTGGGGACGACCTCGATATTCAGCAGATACCACCATTTTAACCTACCAGTTAAAACCCCCATTAACTGGCATTCCACAGGTGACTCCATACCTTCGATGGGTCCCTAAACTGATAAACATAGCATGTTATTTTACCCGCCTCCAAAGACCCCAACCGCCAGGCACAGGACATGGTGATGTCAAAAAACTACACGATAAAGGGAGGGTGGGCGGGAATGTTCTTCTCCATTCTGCCACGCTTGAAATGGCGGCCAGCTAAATGTGGTCCCTACCTGACCTCCCAGTAGCCCCACCCCCTGAAATGAGACCCCCTTCTAATTGGGGATGGGCCTTACACACCGACCATTAACCCTACCTATGCCAGATCCCCCTGACTGCCCAGTCATGCAGCCCTGCGCTTTATTTATTTATTTTTTTTGCTACGGGCTGTCCTTGACTAAGGCACTTCAGATGTGCTCTTGAACACCAAAACCTGTCCCCAATCCAACCCCCCTTTTGCTACCCCAACTATCTCTATAAAATGGCAAACACAATTGTTGGAGTAAAATATTGGCCGTAATGGCCGTTTATTAAAACCAAACAAATTATAACAAACATTCTTTAAATCAAGAAAACAAATAATAATACAGTAACAAGAAAACTGAGGTTGCCGATCTTTGGAGGCACCAATAATCAATCATCCACATTGTAAAACTCTGACATTCACAAACATGACTAGGCATGAAGGGAATTGTAGTTCCTGAACAACTGGAGGGCCATCGTTTGAAGACCCCTGGCTTAAAGGATCAGTGGTGTCAGTGGGAACTTATCTGAGAGGCAGAAATTTCTCATTGCTCAGAAAACCATTGGCATAACACCACCCATAACCTCAATCTCATTTAGGTGGCCCGTACCTCGAAGTGTCCCTTCCTCTTGCTCTCCACGGATGCGGAAAAGGCCTTTGACAGGGTGGACTGGCATTTTATGCAAGCCACCCTGTCCTTCATCAGCTTAGGCCCACAAGTGACCAGTTGAATCCTGTCTCTCTACTCTACCCTATCTCCTTCCGTGCGAGTGAATGAACTGCGCTCTAAATAGGATGAGACAGAGTTGCCCGCGCTCTCCACCCATTTTTATTTTAACGCTGGAGCCCTTACTTTGCACTGTTCTGAGTGACCTGAATATATCTGGCCTTTAGAAGTCGTCGGGCCACCATAAAATTGAAAAGACTACCTCTGGAGGAACCCTAGTGTTCCATGGGACACTGGTTAAAAAAACTCTGGTCTAAGGAGCAGTGCTAACCACTTTAGCCCCGGAGGATTTGGCTGCTCAATAACCAGGCCCTATTTTGCGATTCAGCTCTGTGTGACTTTAACGGATAATTGTGCGGTCGTGCAATGCTGTACCCAAATGAAATTGACGTCCTTTTTTTTTCTCACAAACAGAGCTTTCTTTTGGTGGTATTTGATCACCTGTGCGATTTTTATTTTTAGCGCTATAAACAAAAAAGAGCGTCAATTTTGAAAAAATAACAATATTTTTCACACTTTTTGTATGAAATTCTCAAAAAAAAAAATGTAAAAATCAAAATTTTTTAACATTTTAAGCCAATTTGTTCTCTGCTACATATTTTTGGTAAAAAAAAAAACCCAATAAGCGTATTTTGATTGGTTAGCGCAAAAGTTATTGCGTTTACTAACTACGGGAAAGATTATGTCATTTTTATTGTTTTTTTTTTTTCTAACTAGTAATGGCAGCGATCTGCCATTTTTTTTCCGCGGGACAGATTTTTATTGCGGCGGACAGATCGGACCCCTAACTGACATTTTTGACACTTTTGGGGGTACCAGTGACATTACTACAGTAATCACTGCTATAAATATGTACTGTTACTGTAAAAATGACACTGGCAGGGAAGGGGTTAAATTTACTGGTGATCAAGGGTTTAAGTGTGTCCCTAGGGGAGTGATTCTAACTGTCAGGGGGCATGGCTTGTGAGATCATCACATAGACATGCAATCTTATATAGCAGGATCACATAGCCTCTGTGATAATCTAAGGGAGAATGACAGATGGCTGTGTTTACATCAGCCGTCTGTCTTTCTCACTCTGCTGCGAGAGATCGCGAGTGGCTGGCGGCCATTGGACCCGCCGGTCACACGCGCTGGCTCCCCAAGGAACGAGCGGGAGCGGGAGTGCACCGCCGGCGGCGCGCGCTCGCCCCCCACAGGTGCCTGAGAGAGCAACGTAGCGGTACATCGCCTTGCCCAGCAGCGGCAGAGTGCCGCAGTACATGTAGGGTGGGTGGGGCGCAAGTGGTTAATTTTGTTGACTAAAATATTTCCACCGACTAAATGAACACTATTTTAGTCGACTAAAATAGGACTAAAACTAAAGCAAGTCAGATGACTAAAATAGGACTAAAACTAAAATGACATTTTAGTCGAAAGACTATGACTAAACCTAAATTGAAAATTTGACATTAAAATTAACACTACTCTGCTGGCCATTTCTAAATAGGCAGCGCAATTCTATCCAGAGCCTGTAATAATAGCACATTCAAGTTTAAACATGTATTGTACAACCGCATAAGTAAAGGGCATCTACTAAGCTGCTGGAAGAGAAAACATTAAGAAAAAGGCTATTTTATATTTTTTCTCAATAATTAATGTTGGTAATATATTCAGGTAATATGTGCGACGACATTACAGCCAAAAGAGTTTACAGCTTTTTGTATTTAAAGTTGCGCTGTTTGTCAAAAGCAATATTTTTATTTGTTTATGAAACTTGGTTTTATTTATAGACGTTATATATCACAATGACTAAATCTGTGCCTGTAGTGCGTGTTCAAACCTTAATATCATAAATTAGAACCTATTATTATTATTAGATTTTTACTCCAGGAGTATATAATTTACATAGTTACATAGTTACATAGTTACATAGTAGGTGAGGTTGAATAAAGACAATAGTCCATCCAGTTCAACCTGTGTAGGTGTGTGTTGACGTAATAATTTCCCATACCCATGAATGTTATGTTCCTTGAGATGTACATCCAAGAGATTTTTAAAAGTAGTCATACTCCCCGCAGTAACTACCATTTGCGGTAGAGAATTCCAGTCTTGTAGCCCTTACTGTAAAGGACCCCCTGCGAAGCCTGAGGTTAAAACGCTTTTCCTCTAATCGCATTATATGGCCACGTGTCCTCATGCAATCCTTGCGACTGAATCATTTTTTCTCTATGTTGAGATCACCGTTGAGGTATTTGAAAATCGCTATCATGTCCCCTCTCAGGCGTCTCCTCTCCAGGGTGAATAAATCAGAGCCAATATTAGAAGCACTGGATGGTCCCGCCCTCTTTCCCCTGAGGGGAGGAGGGAGGGAGGGGGATCGAACTGATGCAATTAAAGCTGTCTCATATATATTTGTGATCTGCATGTGGTAAGACCAGCTCTGAGGAAGGGGGCCTGACCCCCGAAACGCGTTAGCGGTCCTGACTGAAGGACGTGTCCCAGTTCACACATGGTGGATTCTTGTAACATGTTTTTATCTCTACGTCTGTGAGTATGCATTTGGCATTTTTTATTAAACAATTTGCAAATTGACCACGGGTAATGCACTAGGTGTTTGCGCCTCCTCTTTCTTTCTTTTCTATGCACCCGTATTGGAGTTCCCTGCCTGAGGAGAGCAGCACGCCAGTCTTCCCATTCGGAGTGAGCGCTGGGCTGAATTTTTGTACTTGAATAAATCAAGCGCCTGAGGTTAAAACGCTTCTCCTCTAATCGCATTGTATGGCCACGTGTCCTCATGCAATCCTTGCGACTGAATCGTTTTTTCTCTATGTTGAGACCACCGTTGAGGTATTTGTAAATCGCTATCATGTACCCTCTCAGGCGTCTCCTCTCCAGGGTGAATAAATCAAGCGCCTGTAAACGCTCTTCATAATTAAAATCCTCCAATCTCCTAATTAGTTTAGTTGCCCTTCTCTGGACTCTCTCCAGCTCCAACACATCCCTTCTGAGGAACTGGACAGAATACTCCAGATGCGGTCGGACCAGTGTTTTATAAAGCGGAAGGATTATAGTTTTATCTCTGGATTACATCCCCTTCCTTATGCATTCTAATATTCTGCCGGCTTTGGCAGCTGCAGCTTGACATTGCATGCTATTGCTTAGTCTATCTTCTACTAAGACCCACAGATCTTTGTTTGGAAATTCTAGAGAAATGTTTAAATAATGCATTACAATTAACCTAAACCTATTAAATTCGTAGTTGACTAAAATGTATGAGATTTCAGTCATCTAAAATGTACTGGAGATTTTAGTCGACTAAAATATGACTAATACTAAAACAATTCAGATGATTAAAATACGACTAAAACTAAAATGGCATTTAGGTCAAAAGGCTATAACTGAAAATAAATCGGAATTTGCTGGCAAAATTAACACTGCTAGGGAGAAGGGGTTGGGGGGTACAGGATACCCAAAAATAGAAGCAAAAATGTTCCCCCTTCGTAGTATCTTCTATTATCTTTTGACCTTGGCCACAGATCCGATGTAGAACTTTGAATGTCTCAGCTAAAGTGAACTCTGTAGGCTTAGATAGACTACCTTTAGGTATCTTTGGGTTTTGCCACATACCAGGTTAGGGCTCTTTAGACCTCTGTCACGGGCCGGTTGTGTAACTTTAACTCCAGACAACTATGGACCTTTAAAGCCCATCTCCCGAGTCAACTTCTTGTTTTGTCAAGGGGTGAGGAGAAAGCTTATACTCACCCAATCCTCCGTTCCACCAAAAAACGGCGCTCCTATATGGTTCATCAGCGGACTGTTTTGGGTCTGTGGAGCCTGCTCTGGGCTTTATGATGTCAGAAACAGTCCACAACTCAGGATCACTGGAGTGCAGGATTGCTGGACCAGTGTTGTGCTGGGGGATTAGGTAAGTAACTCTCCTTTCCCCTCTCTCCTAAACAAAAACTAGCAGTTAACCCATGAAGGCGAGCATAGCCCCACTGCTTATAAAAACTTTTTTTTTTGCTCTAAGATGGCCTTTAAGTCCAGAGAACTATTTAAACAAAACTCTTCTTCAGCTTCCTCCATTGTTTGTTTGAGAGCCTGGGAGTCAAATACTGGACCTATCTGGAGCTCCATTCTCAGAGACAGTAGGCCTTGGAGACAATGACCTCTGCCTTCTTCCTCTCCAGGCAAAACCTGCAAGACATAGAATATTCTAGAAGGTTTCTCCAAATATTTATCCTCTTTCCCAGCCCACATCACTGCCATTTACAGTATAACCCAATAAATTGTATCTCCTCACTCTGGAGAACACCCCCAGAAGTAGACAAAATAAATATCCTTGGGCTTAGGAGAAACCTAATGATCCCAGATAGCAAGAACCTTCTGTCCAGTTCTGGTCGCCAGTCCTCTGGAGGGATGTGTTGGAGCTGGAGAGAGTCCAGAGAAGGGCAACTAAACTGATTAGGGGATTGGAGGACCTTAATTATGAAAAGCGTCTGCAATCGCTTGATTTATTCTCCCTGGAGAAGAGACGCCTGAGAGGGGACATGATAGCAATTTATAAATACCACAATAGTGATCTCAGCATAGAAAAGCAGCTATTCAGTCGAAGGGATTGCATGAGGACTCTAGGGCATACAATGCGATTAGAGGAGAAGCGTTTTAACCTCAGGCAATGTGGGGGGTTCTTTACTGTTAGGGCTACGAGATTGTGGAATTCTCTACCACAAGAGGTGGTTTCTGCGGGAAGTATGGTGGCTTTCCAAAGACTCTTAGACGTACATCTCAAGGATCAGGACATTCAGGGCTATGTGAGATGATTACGGCCACACACACCTATACAGGTTGAACTGGATGGACTATTGTCTTTATTCAACCTCACCTACTATGTAACTATGTAACCAAGCTCAGGCCGACTACAGCCTAGCTGCAGACACTAAATTTACACTAGGGGCACTCCAGCTTAAGGAAAGGTCTCTGCAAAAAACATTTTCAATACATCGCTGCAATACATGCACATTTCCCCATGTTCTATACCTGCAGGTACAGAAAGATACATGTAAATCTGCCTGAAATGGACTGAGCTCCCAAAACCTGTGGTTGGCTGACATCACATTTTTTTGTGGAATGGGTTGTTTCAGTCCTGTCCAATGTCTTTTATGAAACGACTCAACCACTCCCATTCTCAGATCTTTACAACATGAAGGCTAATTGTTCCTAGTCCAAGATATGAACCGGGAGGGCTAAGTAGGCTTTTTGAGATAACTTACAGGTTATATGAATGTACATGTCTATAAGCAATGGCCAGGGAGACATATGTTTAATATGTTTGACACTGGGATTTATCATGGTGTTTTAGGTATCCTGGTCTGGCTGAAACTGTGCATTGGCAGTTAACACCTTACATTCTTGTTCTCCCTAAGTGCTGGTTCACACTGAAGCGGCACGACTTCGGGGGCGACCTGTGAAGTCACGTGCACCGCGACTTCGGCACGACTTGCACGGACTTCATAAAATGAATGTCTATGCAAGTCGCTCCAGGTCGCCCCGAAGTAGTACAGGACCCTTTTTTCTAAGTCGGAGCAACTTGTGTCGCTCCTATTAGAACGGTTCCTGTACCAGTCAATGGACCGCCCGCGACGGTGCGTGACTTGTCAGGCTGACCAAGTCGCCTGACAAGTCGTACTAGTGTGAATGGAGACTAAAGCCCCGTACACACGTACCGATCGTCGGCCGAACGATCGGCCGTCTTTTGTCCAGGGCTGTCGGTGTCTGTTGAAAAGTGCAAAAGACTGCACAAGAATTTTGTCCGCCGACTACAGCCGACTGCAGAAGTGATGTCATGTAATGGTTAACTTTCCCTGTGTTTTTCCTTTTCTGAGCATGCCCAGTCTTGCAAATCAGCGGTCTGTCGGCCGAATTCTGTACTGACTGGCGAACAATCGGCCGCTCTGGTGTCGGCATACAAAAATTTTAATGCTTGCATGACAGATTCTTTTCGGCCGAATGTGCGCTGTCGGCTGTCGGAGGCATCATACTAACAAGCCTACAATCGGCAGATCGGTCGTCGGCCGAAGCTTTTCGGCCGACGATCGGTACGTGTGTACGGGCCTTTAGAAGTATGGTCTTGTTTCAAAAACATATTGGCCCAGTTGATAGAATCTCGGTGAACAGTTCTTTTACATTTTTAGACTGGCCATAGATGTGACAATTTTCTTTCCTTTCAACACGAGTGGAAGGAAAAACAAATGGCTGACTGTGTTGATGGAGGAATGCCTCTGGCTGCACTATTGTATTCTGCCAGTGGGGGGCACAAGGAGAATTACCGACCAGCAGAATAGGGTGGTTACTGGTAGCGGCTATAGCCATATGTAGAAAAATCTGACATGCTGGTTTTACCTAAGCTGATCAATCCAAGTCTACAGACTACTGTCAGCCTGCCCAGACATGGATCGAAATTCGGCTAGTCCCTGCTGGACTGGCCAAATTTGGATCCATGTATGGCCAGCTTTAAACAGTCCAGTACTTGTTAGATCAGCACTTCAGGCTATTGAATTGCACCATTTCTGGCCAACCTGACCATAGATGGATTGAAACACGGCTGGTTCAGCAGGAATGGTGTCAGGGGAACTTATCTGAGAGGCAGAAATTGCTCATTGCTCGAGGAACCCCTAGCAACCTCTGGAGTAACCCTGTGGTTCCACTGAACCCTGGTTGAGAACCACTGGATTAGATGGCTCTGAAGTCTTTGACCTTTCTCTACATAGACAACTACTCTCTGGAGCTTTGAGCTGTCATAAGTGAGAGCAGAGGCGTAACTACAACCTTCAGGGCCCCGATGCAAGAAACCATGAAGGGCCCCCCGGACCCCTGGCCGAGGCTCTTCCCTTCAAGCCAGGGGCTCTTCCCACTGTTCCTGGGGCCCTTTTACTCTCGTTGCGGGGCCCTTTATTACAGTCCTGCAGCGGGACTCTTTCACAAGTTCTGCAGTAGGTCCCTTCCTGCCATCTTGGGGCCTCCCCACGGTGGTGGAATGCCAGGGTGCCCAGTTGCAAGTGTGACCTTTGCGATCCTGGAAGTTCACCCACTGGTGTCAGTAGCTTTTATTTTTTGGTATTTTAATTGTATTATTTTTTATCTTTTTTTTTTTTTTTTTTTTTTTTTTTACATTTTCACTGACTATGACTCTGTCCATTTAGAAAAGGAAGGAGCTGGTAAATTACATATTTACTGACCCCTTCCTGGTTCTCTATTGTGACACATCCCCTGCAGCAGCCGGCAGGAAAGGGGAGGGAGCACAGTGGGGGGGGGGGGGACCAGGGGAGCACACAGGGGCCCAGAGACAGCAGAACACAAGTGAACTGGATAGGAGGAGTGGCGGGGGCAGCATACAGAGGAACCAATCTCCTCCATTTTCCTCCTGCAGCTACAGGAGGAAAAAGGAGGACAGTGATTTCTCTACATGCTGCCCCCGCCGCCCCTCCTATCCAGATGTACAGGGGAGCCACATGGGCCCCCTGGAGCATGGGGCCCGGTTGCAATTGCAACCCCTGCCACCCCTGTAGTTACGCCCCTGAGTGAGAGGTTTGAGGGGTCATTGGTTTCCTAGTTATAAAGGTTTCCTGGCCCCCTGGGGACCCCAGGGTCACAGACCCTCCCTACCACCTTTCTGATCAGTAATAACCCCCCTAAAGAACCTTCAGACTTTAACTTTCACAATTATTTAAGAAGATGCTGAAAACCATACCCTCATGTCTTTCCATCTCATAATTTTGGCTATATATATTACTTTGCCAGAGGATTCTTTAGCCCCAAGTGCACTATTTTACATTCACATTACCCAACTACAGTTTCTGCTTCAAGCTGTTTTGCATGTCATCAGGTATCAAGGGGCCTGCTGATGTTGGAATAAACATGAACTCCAGGCATGACCTAGATGTCTGTGTGCTGGATAAAATAATACATTAATGGGGGGAGCAATCCTATGAGAGATGTAATCCTAATGCTACCTGTTATATCATGTTGTTATGTGCACGTTGCTATTGATTTTCCCAAGAGCAGCTGGATAATGGAATTGTGTTCTTTCTACAGGGACGACGAGTCTGGACCCCAGACAGCCGCAGAGGGAGCCTCCAAATCACGGTTTCAGAGCCCTCCCCCAGGCAATGGTCCATGGTGAAGCAAAACGGCAATCCTACAGAACCTATAGGTGCAGTATGGGGATATTGTATATAAGCTGGGTGTACATTTGCTATTTTTATTATTATACAGATTTTTGATAGTGCCAACAGTTTGCATAGTGCTTTATGTCCGGGCAAACTGTACAGTTAGAATACAATTCAATACAGGAGGAACCAGAGGGCCCTGCTCCTTAGAGCTTACAATCTAAAACTCCTCCTCTCCACTGTCAATACACACATACTTTACATGTAAGACCCCGTTCACATTAGGTCGCTCTGACTTAGGGAAAGACCTGTGAAATCGCGTGCAGCGCGACTTCGGTGCGACTTGCACGGACTTAAAGCGGAGTTCCACCCTGTGATTTTTTTTTTTTTTAAAAATACCCCCGGGACAGTCAGGGCTAGTGCATTCCACAATGGCTAGCCTCTGATCTGTCCCGGGTTGCACTTACCTGTTAGGACAAATACTTACCTTGAAAACGTCTTGTCCAGCGCTGCCATCTCAGATGTGGGCAGCTTGAAGCCAGCGAGATCCTCTTCGGAGTCCTCTTCCGCCTTCTTCGGTCCCTCGATGCCCTGCGCCGGCCCCGACGTCACTTCCGGTGCGCGCGCGTCATCCCTCCACAGCTTCTGGGCATGCCCAGAAGCTGTTTAGAAGGGGATGACGCGCGCGACCCGGAACTGACGTCGGGGCCGGTGCAGGCGCAATGATTCCTGGGAGCGATGACGTTCAGCTCCCAGGAATCATTGCAGAGCCAGGAAGTGACGACGGGCCGAGGAAGGAGGAAGAAGGAAGTAAGGTAAGTATATTTTCTTCGCTACGAGGTAAGTAAAAAAAAAAAAAAAAAATATGTGATTATCCATTTCTTTTTCAGGTGACCCGGAGCGAGAAGATGGAGGCAAGTATTAAAATAGGGTGGAACTCCACTTTAACATAATGGAAGTCAATGCAAGTCGCCTCCAGGTTGCTCCCAAGTAGTACAGGACCCTTTTCCTAAGTCGGAGCGACTTGTGTCGCTCCAGAACGGCTCCTGTACTACACAGTGGGAGCGACGGTGCACGACTTGTCAGGCTGACCAAGTCGCCTGACAAGTCGTACCATGTGAATGGACACTTAAGGACCAAATGACAGTTCTGTTTAAAGGAAAAAAAATTTTTTCTAAATAAGTTTTTAACCAGTTCTGGACCGGAAGGATTTGCCCCCTTAATGACCAGGCCATTTTTTGCGATTCTGCACTGCATCACTTTAACGGAAAATTGTGCAGTCGTGCGACACTGTACTGAAATAAAATTGATGTCCTTTTTTCCCACAAATAGAGCTTTCTTTTGGTGGTATTTGATCACCTCTGAAATTTTTATTTCTCTATCGCTCATTGACAGACGTAATCTTCTTGATTCTCAAGAGCTGGGTTATGTTGTCTCCGCAGGAGTAGGACTAGGCAGAATGACAAAACGTTCTGGCTCCACCCTAGGGGCAGTCCCTGAGGGTATATCTTCCCTCTCTCTGCTACAGGGAATCAGTTTTTTTCTGTCTAGTCAGGAGTAAGGACCTAAGTTCCTTGCTGGGATCTTTTGGTCCTGGCAAGACTTTTTTTCTTTAAGAAAAAGACATTTTTTTTTAGGTAGTTTTCTCCAGTGTTTTTTTCCTGTGAGATCTTCAAGCAAAAATGCCGGACTGGGCGACACTTGTGGTCACCCCAGCCGGCCTACGAGCGCGTGCAGACCATGGCATTGCGCTTGGTCGGCCGCGACATATTCAAGTAAGTATGCGGGGCCGGGCGACGGGCTGGATGTTGAAATCCAGTGGTCACCCCGGTTTCTGCCTAAAAGCGCGTGCAGACCAGTGCGCTGAGTCGGCCGCGACGGAGTCCCAGTAAAGGGACTGACTTTGCGAGTTAAAAGTCTCGCTTGGACGCCAGGTACCAGAGAGTCGAGGCGTCCACAAACCCCCACCCCGGTGGAGAGGGTATTGTGAAGAGAGGGTGCCTGTCGGTTCGGTATGGTGAGTAAACGTTCCCTTTTTTCCTCATTATGAGGCAGTATATATTATGGGCCCCTCCATATATGGTCAGTATATATCTGATACTTACAAGTCCCCCTTGTAATACAGCATGTGTTTGTGGGAAGTGGACTTGGTTCAAGGTTGGTGAGCCTTGGGGGTCCCTCTCTCTCTCTCTGGGATCGAGAAGCAGGTACTCTGAGGGGCGCTATTGCGCTAGGGGGAGACACACAAAAAAAAAAAAAAAAAAAAGGGAAAAGTTTTTTTGTTTTGCTGGCAAAGGTGTCCTGTATTAACATGGACCCTGCCACTCATGTATCTCCTCCGGATCCCCTCGAGGGGTCTGCGGGATCCTCCAGCACCCCATTGACAATTGAATCTTTGTCAGCTATTATGGAAACTTTTGTGTCCCGGGTGGAAGTGGCTTGTCAGGGACAGGGCGCAACAAAGCGACCCCCGCCTAACCCCTTATTATCTGAAACTTCGGATTCAGACTCTGAGCCTATTTCTGCAGTTGCAGGTACTTCATCTGGTATTGGTGTCTCGGGTCCTGTCTCTTCAGACAGTGAGGAGGATGTTTCGGCATCCGCCATAGCCCGAGAGGAAGCGTTGGTAAACGCACTCATTGTATCTGTTCAAGAGACCTTAAGGTTACAGGGTATTCCATCAGAAATAGCTGAAACTGAGATCCCTTTTGGGACTAAAAAACGCATCAAAGTGGCGAAGGTTTTTCCATTGCCCAAATGTTTTGGCAATCCAATCGAAGAAGAATGGCGTCTGCCAAAACGCACCTTTAATATTTCTAAACGCATTGACAGGCGCTATCCGTTTGAGGAAACCCTGATTAAGAAATGGACAGAACCACCTGTGGTGGATTCACCTATTGCTAGATTGAATAAAGCCACGGTTATTCCTTTAGAAGACGCTCCGTCTTTTAAAGATCCAGTGGATCGCAAGATAGAAGCTATGTCTCGCACCATGTTTTCCTTGATTGGATCAGCTTTCAGACCAATAATTGCTATTGGTCTGGTTTCGCAGGCTGTAACTGAATGGACCAAGTGGTTACGCCGGGACTTAGAAGAAGTCCCTCAGGCGGTATCAGATTTGTTGGAACAAATGATACAGGGGTTACAGTTTGTATGTGATGCGGCGTTAGACGCCACTCCATTAATGGCGCGAGCATCAGTCTCAGCAGTGGTTCTCAGGCGTACACTGTGGCTAAAAGGTTGGTTAGCCGACCAAGGTTCCAAAAAAGCATTGGCTAATATCCCCTTTTCAGGAGAGCGTCTATTTGGAGCCAACTTAGATGAGATCATTAAGGATCTCACCGGTGGAAAAAGCACCTTTTTACCGCAAAATTTTATAGGTAGAGGAACTCGTCAAAGACGAGGGCCTTCTTTTTCTGCTCACAAGAGGTTTTTTCGTCCAGCGGGTGAAAAAACTAAGTCCTCCAAAGCTCCTACAGGAGGCGTCAGGGGTCGTTGGTCGGGCAAGCAAAAGCCCGCCCCCTCCAGACCTGAAGATAAACCATCCAAAGCCTGAAGGTGCGCCCCCACCCATAACTGGGGTGGGGGGACGTCTTCGCCGGTTCCCGGATCCATGGCTTTCCAGAATCCCGGACAAATGGGTTTGCGAAGTCATAAGGTCAGGGTACAAGATCGAGTTTCGATCTCTCCCACCGGCGCGATTCTTCCCTTCCAATATCCGACTATCCGCAGATCGTTTAGAAGATCTGCGGAGAGCAGTCACAGATTTACTACAACAAGGAGTGGTAGTCCACGTTCCTTGGACAGAACGGTTTCAAGGGTTTTATTCAAACCTGTTTACAATACCCAGGAAAGAGGGCAAAGTGCGTCCAATTCTGGACTTAAGAGCACTCAATTCTTTCGTCAACATAAGAAGATTCAGAATGGAGTCCATTCGCACGGTAGCAGCCTTCCTGCATCCAGGGGATGTCCTAGCGTCCATAGACATCAAGGACGCCTATCTTCACATTCCCATTTTCGCAGGACATCAGCGTTTTCTACTCTTTTCCGTAGAGGAGAACCACTATCAGTTTGTGGCGTTACCTTTTGGTCTCGCCACGGCTCCGCGGGTCTTCACAAAGGTGTTGGCCCCAATGTTGGCACTTCTGCGCCAAAGAGGCATATCGATTCTAGGTTACCTAGACGATCTTCTGCTTCATGCAGAGTCTCCTCAGACCTTGCTACAAAACATAGAAATTACTATGATTTCTTTACAGGAATTCGGGTGGCTGGTGAACCAGCAAAAGTCATTCCTGGTTCCCACCCAGAGGCTCGAATATCTGGGTCTAATTCTAGACACAGTCAGGACAAGAGTTTTTCTTCCGGTAGGGAAACTCCGAAAGATTCAATCAGCAGTCCAGTTGTTACTGTCCAACAGCTGGTCTTCCCTTCGGACTTGCATGAGGGTTCTGGGGTTGATGGTGGCTTCATTCGAAGCAGTCCCATTTGCCCAGTCCCATACCCGAATTCTTCAGCAAGAGATTCTTCTCAGATGGAATCGGAATCCGGAATCCCTGGACAATCAGATACGATTGAGCAAACAGACCAGAGAGTCTCTGGTTTGGTGGCTTCGGTCTCCAATGCTCAGCCAGGGAAAGTCATTTCTGCCAATATATTGGACGATAGTGACTACGGATGCCAGTCTATCCGGATGGGGAGGAATTCTTGGTCAGTTATCTGTCCAGGGACTTTGGTCCCAGGAAGAATCCAGGTTACCGATAAATGTATTGGAACTGAGAGCGATCAGACTTTGTCTGATTCACTGGACCGAGCAGCTCCAGGGCAGCCCGGTTCGGATCCAGTCGGACAATGCCACGGCCGTGGCTTATGTCAATCATCAGGGGGGCACCAAGAGTGTCCGAGCGGCTAAAGAAGTGGCTTGCATTCTTCGCTGGGCGGAACGATTTGTTCCAGCAATCTCTGCGGTGTTTATTCCGGGGGTGGAGAATTGGCAGGCAGATTATCTCAGCCGTCAGACCCTGGATCAGGGGGAATGGTCCCTCCATCCAGACGTTTTCCACCAGTTGTGCCTACGGTGGGGCACCCCGGATGTGGATCTGTTGGCATCACGATTCAACAGGAAAGTTCAGAGATTCGTGGCTCGCTCCCGCGATCCTCTAGCAGAAACCGCAGACGCACTGATCGCCCCGTGGGGGCAATACCAGCTAATATATGCCTTCCCTCCTCTCGCGTTACTGCCAAGACTTCTTCGCAGGGTAGAGGAGGAAGGAATCCCAGTAATCCTGGTAGCTCCGGACTGGCCTCGTCGAGCTTGGTACGCCGACATGGTCAGACTGGTGGCGGACGTCCCATGGAGACTTCCTCTCAGGGAGGATCTACTGTCTCAGGGACCGATCTTCCATCCTGCTTTACGATCGCTGGCTTTAACGGCCTGGCTATTGAGACCCAGGTGCTGAAGGACAAAGGTTTGTCAGCTTCAGTTATTCCTACTCTAGTTGAAGCAAGGAAAGCGACTTCCAGAAAGATTTATCATCGCACATGGAAGTCCTACATTGCATGGTGTGAACCTTTGGGGTTCCGTCCTCGGTCTTATTCGATTAGTCGAATATTGGCTTTTCTGCAACAAGGGGTTGAGCAGAAACTGGCCTTGAGTACTATCAAGGGTCAGGTCTCAGCATTAGCCATCTTCTTTCAGAAGCCTTTGGCTACTCATTCCTTGGTGCGGAATTTCATCCAGGGGGTGCGACATCTGGCTCCGCCAGTGCACGCACCGTTACCCCCCTGGGATCTTAATTTAGTGTTGTCGGTTCTTCAGAAACCTCCCTTTGAAGATATTAGGGAGATTCCTCTACCCACGTTGTCCCAGAAGGTGGCCTTCTTGGTGGCTATTACTTCTGCACGCAGGGTGTCAGAACTGGCCGCATTATCTTGTCGTTCACCATATCTGGTGGTGCATAGAGATAAGGTGGTTCTTCGTCCGAATCCATCCTTCCTACCAAAAGTGGTTTCAGAATTTCATCTGAATGAAGAAATTGTATTACCTTCCCTGTGTCCTAAGCCCAGTCATCCTCGGGAATTTGCTTTGCACTCCTTGGATGTGGTCCGGGCGATCAGGGTATACTTGAAAACGACAGACTCGTTTCGCAAGACGGATTCACCTTTTGTGATCCCAGATGGACCCAAAAAGGGGTTGCCTGCATCTGCCGCGACCATTTCCAGATGGATCAGACAGACGGTAGTGCAGGCTTATTCTATTAAGGGTCGGGAGCCCCCGTTCCCTGTTAAGGCGCACTCCACTCGGGCACTTAGTGCGTCATGGGCCTTTAGCCATCAGGCGTCAGTGGTCCAGGTGTGCAAGGCGGCTACCTGGTCGTCGGTGCATACCTTCTCTAAACATTATAAAGTTGATGTAATGGCATCGTCTGATGCCTCATTTGGCCGCAAGGTTTTGCAGGCCGCAATTTGAGGAGACCAGTGGTCTACCTCGAGGGTTTTTTTTTTCCGTTGGAAAATTTTTTTCTTTAGCCTCATTCTTTGTTTATAATGAGCCTTTAAAACTTCTAGTTTGGCACCGGTTGGGCCTTCTAGATTGGATTTGATTTTGTCAATCCCACCCCTCATTTGTGGCACTGCTTCTGGATGTCCCAGCTCTTGAGAATCAAGAAGACTACGTCTGTCAATGAGCGATAGAGAAAAATGGATTTTTGTAAGAACTTACCGTAAAATCCTTTTCTCTTAAGCTCATTGACAGACGTAGTACCCGCCCCTCTATCATTGAGTTGGGTTGGGTTAAATTCTCTGTACTGCTTTAAACAGAACTGATTCCCTGTAGCAGAGAGAGGGAAGATATACCCTCAGGGACTGCCCCTAGGGTGGAGCCAGAACGTTTTGTCATTCTGCCTAGTCCTACTCCTGCGGAGACAACATAACCCAGCTCTTGAGAATCAAGAAGACTACGTCTGTCAATGAGCTTAAGAGAAAAGGATTTTACGGTAAGTTCTTACAAAAATCCATTTTTTTTGCGCTATAAACAAAAAAAGATTTACAGTTCTGAAAAAAAAAAAATATATATATATATTTTTCACATTCTGCTATATAACATTCCCCAAAAAAAATAAAAAAAATCTAATTTTTTCATCCTTTTAGGCCAATTTGTATTCTGCTACATATTTTTGGTAAAAAAAAAAAAAAAAAACTAGGGGACAGATTTAGGTCTTTTTTTTTTTTTACTAGTAATGATGGCGATATGTGATTTTTAGCGGGACTGCGACAAATCGGACCCCTAACTGACCTTTTTGACACTTTTGGGGGGACTAGTGACATTATTACATTATGCACTGTTACTGTAAAAATGACATTGGCAGGGAATGGGGTTAACCTAGGGGTGATCAAAGTATTAAATTTGAGCCTAGGGGAGTGTTTACTAACTGTGGGGGGAGGGGCTTGTGAAATTACCATAGAGACCTGTGATCCTATATAGAAGGATCACAGGCGCTCTGTGATCATTTCAGAGAGAACAACGGTCTGCTGTGTTTACAACAGCTGACCATTCTTCTCCGTCAGCGGGGAGCGATCGCAGGTGCCCGACAGCAATCGCGGCCGCCGGCCCCCCGTGCATTGGCATCCCCGCAGCCTATTTGGGGTGGGAGCGCGCCGCCGGCGGCGCGTGCTTGCCCCCCAGCACCACGCACGTGACGGACGTAGAACTGCATCATTTCGCGCAGCCGAGCCAGTCTGTCAAGTGGTTAAAGGGGAACACTAGTTTAGTTTTTTTTTTTTTTTTTTCTGCAGTTCTTGCATTCTTTCCTGTGCTGTCGCCTGCAGACACTTCACTCAGTCCTCTATAGCCGAAACGCGTCGGTTAAATACTCTGTACCTTGTCACAATAAAGTACTTTTGTTCAAGAGCACGCCGAGTCGCCAACCCTTCTGTCGTGAGTTCATATATATGGGAGTTGAACGCCCTGGCTTGCGCACCAGACTCCAGTCTATGGAGTTATCGTTAGCAGTGGAGCTGGGGTAATCCTTGCCATTTTCCTCTTTCTGTCACTGACAGGAAGTCTGTCATTATTCCCCCTATTTTCCCTGAGCCCAGACTGTCATGGATGCACCGCCTGTGGGAGCAACATTACACTGGCCTTGGCTCACAGTATTGTTGCACAAAAAAGCTCTCACAGGTTACTATGTAGTCTGTGTTTGTTTAGCAGTAAGAACCACCCACAAATGGTCAGGAAGAAGCAAAGGGGATTGGAAAAAAAGTATGTATATATAAAAATTGTCATGCAGTAAAGGGGTCTGTAGGAGGGTGAGGTGGTGCAATGGTCCATTTGGAGTTGGGTTTTAGGTTGATGTTTAATACAAGAATTATTTACAATATACACATATAACACTTGTTGTGCAAATAAAGTCCTAAAACATGATAAGGGATTCCCAGAGCACCATAGTTATCTAAAGGTGAGCTGCCTGCCTTGAGGCTCTCCTGATCATAATCAATGCTCTGGCTAATTCGCTTGCACATGTAAATGTCAGCTTGAGCTACTGGGCTCTGTAAGGGCTTTTTCACAGCAAAAGACAACATTGTAAAATTACGCTAAAACTCGAAAATGAAATATGCATTATGTACAGCCCAATTGTAATGAGCTATAATGCAGTCAGGCTGCATATATAGGGATTAATCTGTAAAACAGACCCCCATATAAGACTCTGCTGGGACTGACCAGACTAAAACTGTCAGAGGAGATAATGGTCAGTAACTTGTTACAGCAATGTGCAACGAGTGCAGAGGCTCTCTCCCTCCTCATTCGCTCAGAGACAGCAGGGGGAGTCTTTGGCTCCCGCTTCTGTTAATCACAGCCAGTGAGGGGGGAGTGGGGGGGGGGCAGGGCTGAGATGCATTCTGTGTGTCAATAGATACACAGAGCAGGGTGCAAATATACTCAAGTGCTCCCATAGCAAGCAGTTTGCTATGGTGGCACTCGGCAGGGGGGGAGGAGCCAAGAGCGCCTGTGGGGGGACCTGAGAAAAGGAGGATCAGGGCTTCTCTGAGTAAAACCATTACACAGAGCAGGTAAGTATAACATAATTGTTATTTTATTTAAAAATAAAAATTACAATCACTTTAAGCTGCCCATACACAATCCAATCAGCCTGACATCAATAGTATGTAAATTACTTGAAGGGATGATAAGGGACTATATTCAAGAATCTGCTAAAGTCAACAGTATCATCAGCAGTAATCAGCATGGGTTTACAAAAATATGTTCTTGTCAGACCAATCTGTTAACATTCTACGAGGAGGTGAGCTGTGAGCTAGATAGGGGGAGACCTGTGGATGTGGTGTATCTGCATTTTGCGAAGGCATTCGGTACAGTCCCCCACAAACGATTAATTTACAAAATAAGATCTGCAGGCATCGACCACAAGGTTTGCTCTTGGATAGAAAACTGGTTAAAAGGGCGTGTCCAAAGGGTGGTAATTTATAACGCGTACTCAGACTGGTCTGGAGTGGTAAGTGGGGTCCCACAAGGCTCAGTCCTGGGACCAGTTTTGTTCAGTTTATTCATAAATAGCATTGAGGATGGAATCAGTAGTTCAATCTCAGTTTTTGCAGATGACACAAAATTAAGTAGGGCAATAACTTCACATCGTGATGCAGAAATCTTACAGAATGACCAGAACAAAATAACAGAGTGTAGCAGAATAGGTTTAATGTGGAGCAGTGTAAGGTTTTGCACTTGGGGACTAAAAACATAAACTCAAAATACGCTTTGGGGGGGAACCTCTGGTGGAATCAACAATGGAAAAAGATCTGGGATTCTTAGTTGAAGATGGACTAAGCAATATCATGCAATGTCATGCTGCTGCTGCCAAAGCCAGGAGAATATTGGCATGCATAAAGAAGGGGATATATTCCAGAGATAAAACTATAATCCTACCTCTTTATAAAACTCTGGTCCGGCCACACCTTGAGTGAGAAAAGGATGTGCTGGAGCTGGAAAGAGTCCAAAGAAGGGCAACTAAGCTAATTAGGGGATGGGAGGACCTAAATTATGAGGAGCGATTACAAGCGCTCAATTTATTCTCCCTAGAAAAGAGACGCCTGAAAGGGGCCATGATAGCAATTTACAAATACCTCAACGGTGATCTCAGCATAGAAAAAAACTATTCAGTCGCAAGGAGTGCAAGAGGACACACGGACATTTAATGCGATTAGAGGAGAAGCGATTTAACCTCAGGCTATGCAAAGGGTTTTTTACAGTAAGGGCAATAAGATTGTGGAACTTGCTTCCACAAATGGTAGTAACTTCGGGGAGTATGGCTTCTTTTAAAAGACTCTTGGACGTCCATCTCCAAGATCAAAACATTCAGGGGTATGAGAAATTATTACGGCCACACACACCTACACAGGTTGAACTGGATGGACTGTTGTCTTTAGTCAACCTCAACTACTATGTAACTATGATTTGTTTTGGTTCAGCTAAAGAACATGGATGGAGGAAGCTCTCCTACAGGCCATTGTATTCTGACAGCTGATTGGCTGTATTAACTGTTCAGCCAACAATTTTACACCCAGCTTCTTCAACTTTTTTTTTATTTTAAACTTGGTTTTATTGAAAATATTGAGTTAAAATAAAAGGGCATTCACATATCATGTATTCTAACATGGAGATACCAATGTGAACAGAAGCGGCATCAGCTTTTACAAAATTCAGGGAATAAACAAATCAGGAAAAAAGACAACTGTGCTTGAGAGAGATGTGTTGGCAAGGATCAATATACAGTCCTCAGATGATCAAAACTTCCAACTTGGCTGCCCCCCCCCCCCCCCCCCCCCCAAATACAGGCCTGGGAAAACCAGAGGAATAACTGCAAGAACAAGAAGCAGAGGGCGCACCAGCCTAGCGCATTACCTTTGGGATAACTTTAGTAATATAAAAAAGTGCAAATGTATACTTACAAACGGCAACATCAATAGGTACATCAAAGAATACTCCAAACAGTCTAGTCCAGGGATTCCCAAACTACGACCCTGTAGCTGTTGCAGAACTACACATCCCATGAGGCATTGTAAAACTCTGACATTCACATACATGACTAGGCATGATGGGAATTGTAGTTCCTGAACAACTGCAGGGCCTAGTCCGCTGGACAAGTCCCAAACATGGCAAGATGTTCCAAAAGGCTGATGCATTTTGAGGGGCATCCCCCTGGCTCTGCCCCTTGAAACGCGTCAACCTTTTAGAACATCTTCTCATGTTTGGGACTTGTCCAGTGGACCAGACTGTTTGGAGGATTTTTTGATTGGCCTATTTGATGTGGCTGTTTGTGAGTATAAGGGTCCATTCGCACTAGCGCGACTTGTCAGGCGACCAAGTCGCCTAACAAGTTGCGGTCGGTCGCTCGCCATTGATTAGCACAGGACCCGTTTTAATAGGAGCGACACAAGTCGCTCCAACTTAGAAAAAGGGTCCTGTAGTACTTTGGGGCGACCTGGACTTATGTGAAGTCCGTGCAAGTCGCGCCGAAGTCGCGGTGCACGCTGTGCACCGCGACTTCACAGGTCGCCCCTGGAAGTCGGATCGTGCCAGTCTGAATGGGCTCTACATCTGCACTTGTTTATATTACTAAAGTTATCCCAAAGGTAATGCGCTAGGCTGCTGTGCCCTCTGTTTCTTGTTCCAACATAAATCAGGAAGCATGCCATACTCAAGTGAATGTATGCATGGATTATACCAGCATAATAGAAGAAAAGAACAAAACTGCAGGAAACAAGAGCAAACGGCTTATTGAAACGTGAACTAGGAGAACAGTACTTATATGTTCACCCAAAAACTGAACAATAATAAACAAACAAAGAAAATAGCGGGTATCTGAATAGCTTTGTTTCTTTTTATTCAAAGTTTGTTGAGCCAGTCGGTGTCGGAAAGGCCACTTATGGTTAACATTTCGGCCAATTCACCGGAATCAGTCAAAAGCCTAACAGTCGATGGCCAGCTTCAGCCTGATCTTTAGCCAAGAGTTCAATTGCATGCAACTGCTAATTATAGCGTAGAAAGAAGTGGATTGCTCTCGCCGGTGCTTGAGTCGCAAGAGGAGGGAGATTCCCTTGGATAGCTGGATGCTTCACCGGTTGGGTTTAGAAATTGCATGCTGCGATCTATAAATGAGAAAATCGCAACATGCAGAAACACCGTTGAGGCTTTACCGTCAAGGCAGAAACAGACACACACTGCTATAAATAGCTGGGTAATGGCTGTAAGTAAAGCTATATGCATTTCTTTCACACCAGCTAATTTGCATAGTTCTGTGCCGCATCACTGTTTGAGCCACATGGGATTGGCACAGCTCAATGGTGTATTATAATTGACAAACTGTTACCATACACATGTGGTTCACCATTTCATGCCAGGCAGTTTTAAAACCCATAATCCGCTTTCAAAATGTTTTTTGTCTACGGATAAATGTATTTTGTTTGATTTGCTGTGACCTCTCCGACTACCTCAAAGAGATAACTCCATCACACACCAGACCGGCGTACACCCCCGTCTAGGGTGCTGGAGCAACTGCTGGATGCCAGCACATCTTCTGAAATACAAACCGCAGTCATTGATGTGCATCCAGCATTTCATACTGTGCACTTTGCTGTATGACGTGCTGAACGAGCGTCAATAAAAGAGGTTTTTATTGCAGAAGATTAAAGTGGTTGAAAATCCCTACATATACCCAGTATTTGTGTGTATGTAAGTATATACAGTATGTATGTATGTGTGTGTAATATATATATATATATATATATATATATATATATATACATATATACTTTTGTTTTTGCCCCCATTTTTCATGAGCTGAACTCAAAGATCTGAGACTTTTTCTATGTACACAAAAGGCCGATTTCTCTCAAATATTGTTCACAAATCTGTCTAAATCTGTGTTAGTGAGCGCTTCTCCTTTGCCGAGATAATCCATCCACCTCACAGGTGTGGCATATCAAGATGCTGATTGGACAGCATGATTATTGGACAGGTGTGTCTTAGGCTGGCCGCAATAAAAGGCCACTCTAAAATGGGCAGTTTTATCACACAGCACAATGCCACAGATGTCACAAGTTTTGAGGGAGCGTGCAATTGGCATGCTGACTGCAGGAATGTCCACCAGAGCTGTTGCCTGTGAATTGAATGTTAATTTCTCTACCATAAGCCGTCTCCAAAGGCGTTTCAGAGAATTTGGCAGTACATCCAACCGGCCTCACAACCGCAGACCACGTGTAACCACACCAGCCCAGGACCTCCACATCCAACATCTTCACCTCCAAGATCATCTAAGAGCAGCCGCCCAGAAAGCTGCTGCAACAATCGCTTTGCAAAACCAAAGAATTTCTGCACAAACTGTCAGAAACCGTCTCAGGGAAGCTCATCTGCATGCTTGTCGTCCTCATTGGGGGTCTCCACCTGACTGCATTTAATCGTCGTAACCGACTTAAGTGGGCAAATGCTCACATTCAATGGCGTCTGGCACTTTGGAGAGGTGTTCTCTTCACAGATGAATCCTGGTTTTCATAGATCTTTAAGTTCAGCTCATGAAAAATGGGGGCAAAGACAATTGTTGCATTTGTAATTTCGTTCAGTGTGTGTATGTGTGTGTGTGTGTATATATATATATATATATATATATATATATATATATATATATATATATATATATATATATATATATATATATAAATATATATGCAGTCTTCCCTTCTCTACATCTGTTTAAAGTGCTGAATTTATAAAGCTTGTCTGAGATGTCAGAAAGCAGAGGGTGGAGAGCTATAATTATACACTGCAGAAGACAGAAAGGAGGGATCTGAGAGCTGAACGGAGGGAAGGGACACACCCCCCTTAACACAGGAACAGAGATGAGGCTGTCAATCAGCTGGGGGTTCCTCACCTGTCACCTTTTTTCTCTTGGTGTCAGGAAAACTTATCAGAAGAAATTCATCCTGATAGCAGAGGAAGGAGGCAGCAGACAGAAGTGACCCTTAGTGCTCTTAATTGAGAGCAACCTTTTTTATCAACAGCTGTTTAAGGTACAGCATTTCTTAGCTACTGGAGGTAGGAGGCAGGGATCTCATGTCACACCCTGCACAGCATAGAGTAGGGAGCTGAGTGTAATCTGACACCTGAGAGAGGGGAAAGGACACAACCCCCCTCTACACATTCACATAGGGAGACATGCACAGCTAAGGCTGTCAGTCATCTACTGTGTGCTGGCGGAGGGGGGGGGGGGTGGCCATCCCTGTGATCCCTTGGTGTTAGCATATGCTGTCAGCAGTGACTCATGCAGATAGCATAGGAAGGAGACAACAGACAGAAATCACACTAGGTGTTTTGGATAAAGATAAGTACATACTATAGATGGATATGCCTTGATCATTTCATCACTTTAGGGTGTGCTGGCAACATATTCTCACCTCTCTGACTATGGCTGGTATAAGGCTTAAAGTTGTCTTGTTCAGCCTGATTCCCCTAAGTCAGGGGTGGGGAACCTTTTTTCTGCCAAGGGCCATTTGAGTATTTATAAAATCATTCGGGGGCCGTACAAAATTATCAACTTAAAAATGTGCCTGTTGTTATATTTGGTCAAAAATTTTATTAACTCACCCCTAATGTGATGGCTGCAACTGCTTCTCTTTGGTGAGGTGTGTGATGTTAGCTGGTATTGATGTTGCTACTCGCAACTGGTTTTCCAGGTTTGTGTCGGTCAGTCTGGAGCGCAGTCGACTTTGTGGTGGTAAGTTTTGAAATGAACTGCTGGCGGGTAATGCTGGTGGGTATAGCTGGCTGGTACTGCTGGTGGGTACAGCTGTGGGTACTGCTGGCTCAGGGTGGTACTGCTGGCTTATACTGTGCTGTGGGTACTGCTGGCTGGTACTGCTGGCTCAGACTGGTACTGCTGTGGGTATTGCTGATTCAGGCTGGTACTGTGCTGTAGGTACTGCCTTGGGTACTGCTGGCTCAGGCTGGTACTGCTGGCTGGTACTGCTGGCTCAGGCTGGTACTGCTGGCTGGTACTGTGCTGTAGGTACTGCTGACTCTGGCTGGTACTGCTGTGGGTACTGCTGGCTCTGGCTTATACTACTGTGAGTACTGCTGGCTCTGGCTGGTACTGCTGGCTCTGGCTGGTACTGCTGGTTCTGGCTGGTACTGCTGTGTGTGCTGCTGGCAGGAAATGCTGGCTAGCAGCTGCGCCGTGCTGGAGGAAGTGGCGATGTTTCCTGTATTGGTCATAGGCGGAGTGCATTTGATATCACTCCGCCTGTGACTCACTCAGACTGTCAGAACGAAGCCGGAACTATACAGGAAGCATTGTAATGAAGAGAATATGACCAGCGCTACGGACTTAAATATATGTTGGGAGGATGATAACAGATTAGAGGTGTAAGCTGCCCCAATCAAACCTTAGGTGTAAGGTGAAAAGTGCTAAAAAAATGTGAAGATTGGTGATGGCGCTACCTATAAGATAAATGAAACCATATATAGTGCCCCTAGTGACGTGAAAGGGGGTATATTGGTTGGGTGACCCACAAATAGTGCAATGTCATAAATAAAAATAAATGAAATATAAATGAAAATGTGGGAACAAATATTTATTCAAATAAACCAATGAATACAGGAAATAAAGTGAACTGATAACGTGACAGAAAACCCACAACCACAAGTATGTGAATGGATATGAATAAACTGTTAAATGTGCCACATACATGTGTATAAATATTGGTGAAAAAAATGTGGATGGGTGAAATTCCACGAGTGGCCACTGGGTGGCGTAAAATGTTCGTACAACCTGTATGCTGGTATATGGGGAGATTCCTCTTCGTAATGGGCGAGCAGTCAAAGGTCAGCGGCGGATGCCTTAAGTGCTCACATGGAAAGAAGAATGCCCCATGGTGAATAAATGAATCATACAGTCATACAATAGCGGCGTAGTAAACTCACTCGTTCAGAAGATCAGAGTCAGAAGAATCGTGCGCGCCGGGATGCTTCCGCGTTCCACGGCCGACAACCGGAAGTGACGTTTGACGTCGGAGACTCCGCCCTACGCGTTTCGTCACAATGACATCAACTGGAGCGGCCTTTTTTTTTTTTGTTTTTAATACAGGAAGCATTGGCTCCGTTCGGACAGATCAGCTGAGAGACACAGACTCAGCTACATGGGGGGCCGGACCAAATGACTTTGAGGGCCGCATACGGCCCCCGGGACGTAGGTTCCCCACCCCTGCCCTACGTGGATCAAGGGAATCTCCTGCTGCCAGTTATTGTATTCTGACAGCCAGCACCCGTGGCTGTCAGGAGACCAGAACAGTGGCTGCAGCTGATTGGCTGCAATGAGTGTTTAGCCAACCGCTTTATGCCCAGCTCCTTCAAGTTTCAGATTAATGGATGTCGGGAGGAGTCGTGCCAAATGGGACACCCGCTGAAATTTCGCTGTGTGTATGGCCAATCTTTAGCTATGCTGCATGGTGACCCCGGGTTGTGGCCCTCAAGTGGTGACAACTAGGGATGATCGAACTTTTCAAAAGTTCGGTTCGACCAGAACTTCCAGAAAGTTCGGCTTGGATTTCAGAACCCTATTGAAATCAATGGGACCCGAACTTCAGTAATCAAAAAAACCCATTTTGAAGCACTAAAGCCCAATAAATGCCCCTAAAAAGTGCCCAGGGTTCTGGGTCATGCCCCAGAGACTATTAATCACACAAAAAAAGTTCTTAAAAATTGTCATTTTTGATAGAGAGCCAATTATTGAAAAAATTATTGAAAAAAAAAATTAGATTTTTTGATTTTGATTTAGTGTCTGGGGGGGTCTAAAAAGTGTACCTTTGAAGTTTCAGCTCTGTAGCATGTCCAGAACCAGAAAAAAAAAGATTGTTTCTATTAGGTCACTTATAGAACAAGGATATGGCTCCGCTATTTTCACACCTTGCCGGTTTTGTAGCAAGCGTTTTTTTGGGCAAAAAATGCCCAAAAAAACGCCTGCGCCAAAAAAAAAAGCCCAGGTGTGTTATTGCAGGCGTTTTTTTTTGGGCATTTTTTTTGGGCCTTTGGAGTCAGGCATGACATCTGAACTTGTGTATAGGGGTATATATACACACACACATGTATGTATATATACACCTACACATATATAGGTGTGAAAATAGCAGAACACTATGCTTGCGATAATGAAATAATTAAAGGCATATGGCTCCGCTCCTATCACACCTATATATGTGTATGTGTGTGTGTGTATATATATATATATATATATATATATATATATATATATAAATGCCCAAAAAAACGCCTGCGCCAAAAAAAACGCCCAGGTGTGTTATTGCAGGCATTTTTTTGGGGTCTTTGCAGGCAAAACATCTGAACTTCTGTATAGGGGTATATATACACACACACTTTTATATGTATTATACACATACACACATATAGGTGTGATAGGAGCGGAGCCATATGCCTGTTAATTATTTCATTAGCGCAAGCATAGTGTTCTGCTCTTTTCACACCTATATATGTGTAGGTGTATATATACATACATGTGTGTGTATATATACCCCTATACACAAGTTCAGATGTCATGCCTGACTCCAAACATGTCCTCAAAAAAGCCCAATAAACGCCTGCAGCAAAAAGCAGGCTAACAGGAGAGAAGCCATATCGCTGTTCTGTAAGTGACCTAAGAGAAACGATCTTTTCTCTGTAGCGGTCACCCTGACATGGAAGGGTTTGGTCACCCTGCCATAGCAGTCAGTTAACCCTACACTACACTACGGTCACCCTGGCACTTAACACTTTCCCTACAGAAACTAGATTTTTGAAGCTAACTATAGTGGAAAATAGCACCCTATCTACACTAGATATCCCTTTCCTCACACTAATAATTGCTAAATGACACTTTTGAAGCAGAAGTAACAGAACTGCTTCCACTCTCTTCCATGTCCCTGTATTAAAATGCTAGGAATTTGGTGGGGCTGTCTTATATACTGGGGGGCGTATTCACTAATGATTGGCCTCTGGACCCCCTAGTCACTCCAATCACATTCCTAGCATTCTCCTGCCCCCTCAATTGGCTTTTTTACTAATGGTTCTGTTCCAATCAAGGGCTTTTAAAGCCCATTTCCTGTCCCATTGCATTTTGGTCGGTTCTGGTTGCTGAATTCCGAACTTTTTCAGCAAAAAGTTCTAAATTCGGCCGAACCTCGAACAGTCAATGTTCGGGTCGAACCGATGGTCGACCCGAACCATTCGATCATCCCTAGTGACAACTAGTGTGCAAGAAGAAGACTCAAAAATGGTGGTCAAATGACAGCAACAATGGAGTCCATAATGAAGCTGTTTTAAAGTTAGGCAGCTCTCAAGCAGAGTTGTAGGGTGGTCAAAGATCAGAGCAGGCCAAGTTGAGCCCAATGGGTCAAGCCAGAGGGCAGGCAGTTGATCAACAGAAGTACAAAATTCAGCCTAGCACTCACTCCGAAGGGGAAGACTGGCGTGCTGCTCTCCTCAGGCAGGGAACTCCAACATTGGTACATAGAAAAAGAGAGAAAGGAGGCGCAAACACCTAGTGCATTACCCGTGGTCACTGTTTGCAAAATTTTTAATAAAATGCCAAATGCATACTCACAGACATAAAGATGATAAAATCATGTTACAAGCATCCACCATGTGTGAACTGGAACAAGTCCTTCAGTCAGGACCCCTAACGCGTTTCGGGGGTCAGGCCCCCTTCTTCAGAGCTGGTCTGAAGAAGGGGGCCTGACCCCCGAAACGCGTTAGTGGTCCTGACTGAAGGACTTGTTCCAGTTCACACATGGTGGATGCTTGTAACATGATTTTATCATCTTTATGTCTGTGAGTATGCATTTGGCATTTTATTAAAAATTTTGCAAACAGTGACCACGGGTAATGCACCAGGTAGTTGATCAACAGAACTCAGGAGACATTCAGTGTCAATATTCATTATTTATTATGTTTACCTATTTTTTTAAACTATTTCTGTTTATAATATGTTAATTCCGCCGCTAAGTCCCCATTCACACCCAGTGCATTGAGTTACATTGATCACAGTTAACTGACATAGAAAATACTACCCAGTACCCAGGTTACACCAAAGCATTGTGTTGGTGAACGCTGTCAAAAAAATGTAGACAGTCTAAGATTTGCGGCTACTGTCCTTTTCACTCTCTGAAAAGAAGCCCCAGTGTGAATGATCTTTGATTAAGATAATTGAACTATTGAGACCAGCCATAACCAGTTCACTTTCAAGGGTTGGGGAAAGAGAAGTGGATCCGTTCACCTGGTGGCTCAGGCAATATTCCCACCATTTGCCACAAATCTGCAAAGGCAAATGTCTTTTGAGGTGGACCCATTCGGTTATCTCTAGGGGGGTTTATTCATACTAGCGACTGTGCTGATTATATGGATGCTGGGTGGGTGTTTAGTGGATTGCGCTAAAAAAATGTCTGCATGCATGCTGCAGCGCGGTGGTGATCGGGATCAAGCTTTTTTAAGATGCCTAAATAAAATACAATGGTAAAAGCACCCATGTGCACATAGTTCCTCTACACACTTCTGCCGTACACATTATCATTGCATAATTACGCTCTGTACAACCACGCCCACCACGTTCATTGTTATCAGTCGCTTTTGAAATTTTGAGCTTGTAATCAGCACAGCGCTTCCCACGCACCAATGGGCAATGCCATTTATATCCCACTAAGCGAGAAGAATGTTTTTAGCAATGTTTTATTCAATATTAACTATGTTGTAGACTGTTTGTGGCGGCATTATGGCGTTTTCTGGTGGGTCCTCTGTTATTTTCTCGTCTGTTGCCTCAGCCTTGCACATTGATGGGCTTTTTAATGGAGTGTTTGTGCAGATTATTGATTTTTTTGTTGCTCCCTGTGGGGATTGTTTGAAACAATAACTTTTACTTCTTGTTTCACATTGTGTTACAGATTCTTCTGTTGTAATTATTACGCTTTAGAAAATCTTTGATCATCTCGTTTCCCTCTCATTCCATCTCCCTTCTGGTGCCCTCTCTCTCTCTCTCTTCCCTCTCTCTTCTACCTCTCTTCTCTCTCATTCCCTTCTCTCTCTCTCTCTCCCTTCTCTCCCTCCCCCCCTCTCTCTCTCTCTCTCTCTCTCCCTCTCTCTCTCTCTCTCCCTCTCCTCTCTCTCTCTCTCTCTCTCTCTCTCTCTCTCTCTCTCTCTCTCCCTCCCCCCTCTCTCTTTTTCTCTCTCTTTCTATCTCTCTCTCTCTCTCTTTCCCTTCTCTTTCTCTCCCTTCTCTCCCACCCTCTCTTTCTCCCCTCTCTCTCTCCTTCCTCTCCCCTACACTCCCCTTCTCCGTATCCCCACCTTTCTCTCTCTCTCTCTTCCTCTCCCCCCCCTCTCTCTCTCACTCTCTCTCTCTCTCTCTCTCTCTCTCTCTCTCACTCTCTCTTCTCTCTCTTTCTCTCTTTCTCCCTCTCTTTCTCCCTTTTCTCTCTTTTTCTGTCTCTCTCTCTCTCTCTCTCTCTCTCTCTCTCTCTCTCTCTCTCTCCCTTCTCTCCCTTTCTCATCCCTCTTTCTTCCTTCTCTCTTTCTTTCTCTTTCCCCTCTCTCTCTCCCTCTCTCTCTCCCCCTCTCTCCATCTCTCCCTCTTTCTTTCACTTTCTCTCTTGCTTTTTCTTTCTCTCTCTTTCTCTTCCTCTTTCTCTCTCTCTCTCCCTTTCTCTCTTCTTCTTTCTCTTTTCTCTCTTAAACTTTCTCTCTCTTTCTCCTTTTTTCTCTCTCTTTCTTGCTTTCTCCCTCTCTCCCACTCTCTTTCCCTCTCTCCCACTCTTTCTGTCTCTCTCTCACTCCCGATTTTCCTCTGATACAGTTCAGTAATACTTACAGGTCTTGCCCCCCCCCCCCTCTCTGCCTGGGACTGGACAGTGAAAGGAGAAGCAGCAGACTGATGAGCTCATCTTTCTGTCACTCTGCTCTCTTCTCATATCTACATGCTATTGTAGAGCAACACAACTGATTGTCTTCTTGTGCTGTTTCTTTGTTGCCTGATCTGAGCTCTGCTGTATAAAGACAGAAAGGGGCTGACACCAAGTCAAATTTAGGTAATTACTCTGCTTGCATTAAAAAAAAGTGTTATTCATGTTAAGTTTTCAAAAAATTAAAATTCAAACACCACATTACTGCTAAAAAGTGCAGATGTGACTGTATTCCAGCAAAAGTCAGAGGGATAGTCCCAAAGAGTATCCAATGTGTTTCGACCTTTCATCAGGACTTGAGACTGAAAACAATGTAAATGGGCTTGAAGTGAACTGGACCCTTTAGGGCTCTTTCACACGGGCGATCCGATCAGATCCGCCTGTCAGTTTTTTAGGCGGATCTGATCGGATCCTCCATGCAGCTCTATGGGGCAGCGGATGTCAGCAGAGACACCTCCGCTGACACCCGCTGCCATCCGTATCCGATCCTGTCCGTGAAATCTGGACGGATGGAAACCCTATTTATCTATCCGTTCAGGGATCGGATCGAATGAGAGCGGACAGGCGGTCCGCTGTCATCCGATTCCCCCATAGAGAGCAGTGGGAGCTGTGACACCTCCCTCTCCGCATTGCAAGCGGAGACGGAGCTGTCATCCACCGGCTGAGCAGCACGGATCCGCCTACGGAGGCGGACCGTGTGAAAGAGCTAATGGTATTTCTTCCAGTGTGATTAAAAGGAAAGGTCTTGTCAGCACCAGGTTTGGTAGGACACAGACACAAGGAGCTGGATTCCAATTAGCAGTTGGTCAATCTAAATGCAATAGGGCGCAGTGGCTCTGGTAGGGCGCAGTGGCTCTGGTAGGGCGCAGTGGCTCTGGTAGGGCGCAGTGGCTCTGGTAGGCTGCTGTCAACAAAAATTGGGAGTCCCATGGAAAAGTCTAAAAAGAGAGCCACAGGAAAAGTCTAAAGAGTGCAAATTATTTTAACATAGATATTGGTTCATAACAAGACCACCTAGAACTGTCAATGCATTCCGGGGGCTTAAGGATCTCCATCCTCCTCAAGGCTTATATGTGAAAAGTGATAAAGAGGACTCTGGGATGGCAGAAATAACGGGATTATTAGTTTGCTGTAGAAATTTTGTACATATATTAAGGATTAGTGGGTCAGCAGAAACATATATATATTTTTTTTTTTATAGCTAAATATTAATCCTGATAATTTTGTCATCCTTTAGTCTTCTTTATTACTTTTCACCCTTGAGTCCGATGAAATGCATTGATTATTTTTGTTGTCTTGTTATGAACCTTCAGTAGTATTATAACTGGACTTTTAGACTTTTCATGCAGCACTCTTGCTAGACTTTGTACACATTACGGGTTCATTTACTAAGACTGGAGAGTGCAAAATCTGGTGCAGCTCTGCATAGAAACCAATCAGCTTCCAGGTTTTTTTGTCAAAGCTTAACCACTTGCCGACTACCGCACGACTATATACTGCGGCAGTCAGCCTCTCCTGGGCAAAGTGACGTATGGGTACGTCACTCGCCCACGAGCCTCTAGGGGGCGAGTGCGCGCCGCCACCAGCGCACTTCTGCCCCCTCTTTCGCTCGTTCACGGACATCCCCGCGCGTGTGACCGGCGGCTCCGATGTCCGCCGGCCACTCGCAATCTCCCGCAGGAGAGGGAGAAAGACAGACTGCTGATGTAAACACAGCCGTCTGTCATTCTCCCTGAGATCATCACTGAGGCTATGCGATCCTGCTATGTAGGATCGCATGTCTCTGTGATGATCTAACAAGCCACGCCTCCTGATAGTTAGAATCACGTCCCTAGGGACACACTTAACCCCTTGATCACCAGTAAAGTTAACCCCTTCCCTGCCAGTGTCATTTTTACAGTAACAGTGCATATGTATAGCACTGATTACTGTAGTAATGTCACTGGTACCCCCAAAAGTGTCAAAAATGTCAGTCAAGGGTCCGATCTGTCCGCCGCAATGTTGCAGTCCCGCAAAAAAAAAATTGCAGATCGCCGCCATTACTAGTTAAAAAAAAAAAAACAATAAAAATGACATAAATCTTTCCCGTAGTTAGTAAACGCAATAACTTTTGCGCAAACCAATCAAAATATGCTTATTGTGATTTTTTTACCAAAAATATGTAGCAGAAAACAAACTGGCCTAAAATGTTAAAAAATTTAGATTTTTTTCCATTTTTTTTTTTTTTTTGAGAATTTTATATAACAAAATGTGAAAAATATTGTTATTTTTTCAAAATTGTCGCTATTTTTTTGTTTATAGCGCAAAAAGTAAAAATCGCACAGGTGATCAAATGCCACCAAAAGCAAGCTCTGTTTGTGGCAAAAAAAGGACGTAAATTTCATTTGGGTACAGCGTCGCACGACTGCGCAATTGTCCGTTACAGTCACGCCGAATCGCAAAATAGGGCCTGGTCTTTGAGCAGCCAAATCCTCCAGGGCTTAAGTGGGTAATTAAACAAGCTGAAGTAAGAAGCAGTTTGGTTACCATGCACAGCTGCACCAGATTTTGCACTCTAGTCTCCAGTTTTAGTAAATCAACCCCAAAGACAGTCTTTCGGCAAGCAATGCCTCCCATATTCGGCTAAGTCACAGGGGGTGACAGTTTCTCTTTAAATAGTTTTGTCTTTGGAAGTGTCCTGATGTAATATGCTGCTTTCAGGACAGCAGAGGGTACGGCTTCTTCTCCAAGGTGATCTTACTGGAAGTTCCAGCTGCGCTAAAAGCTCGGCTATATCATATTATTACCGTCTCAAAGTGTCATTGTGATGTCCTGTGCTGTGAGTGGCTTCACATTCTCCTTTAATATGCTGTGCCCTGCTTCCTAGGCAGGAGAACAATCATAGTCTCAGTTCCCTCCACCTGCCACTGTTTAACCATTGGTTACAGACATCGGCAAAAAGACAAAAGATCCTTTATACATGAAAGCTGTCTGTGTGTAAGTCCAAAAAAAAAAGAAAAATAGCCAGCAGCATCCTTCCCCTCCTCATTCCAGTGCTACCAGCTCAGAGTTACAGCAAGCTGGTCTAGAGGTAGCAATAGGGTTGATAATCCCTTCAGCACTATGAGGACCAAACGTAAATTCCCAAACCACCAAAAATAATCTGCTAAATGGAAAGCTGTGTCTATGAATTAGGGGGTTTGTATGTTTGATACACTTTTAACTACTATTCACTTTAAATAGGTCCCTAAAATATATCCAAAGCACAAACTCTTTGGTTTCCATTTTTGGTACCATAGATAGAGATTGGTTAAGGGCCATGTAACAAAGGACATCTTGACACTGGCCCCAAATCACCAGCATCAAGATAACTAGGCAAATTTTTGCCAGTCTCTATGCTTATTGATCCCTTTGGTCTTTATGGAATTGATCCCATGGGCCTCTATGGAACTGATCCCATGGATCTCTATGGAACTGACCCCATGGGTCTCTATGGAACTAATCCCATGAGTCTATGGAACTGATCCCTTTGGTCTCTGTGGAACTAATCCCTTTAGTCTCTATGGAATTGATCCCTTTGGTCTCTATGGAATTGATCCCTTTGGTCTCTATGGAATTGATCCCTTTGGTCTCTATGGAATTGATCCCTTTGGTCTCTATGGAATTGATCCCTTTGGTCTCTATGGAAGTGATCCCATGGGTCTCTATGGCAGTGATCTCATGGGTCTCTATGGAATTGTTCCCATGGGTCTCTATGGAATTGTTCCCATGGGTCTCTATGGAATTGTTCCAATGGGTCTCCATGGAATTGATCCCATGGGTCTCTATAGAACTGATCCCTTTGGTCTCTATGGAATTTATCTCTTTGGTCTCTATGGATTTGATCCCATGGGTCTCTATGGATTTGATCCCATGGGTCTCTATGAAATTGATCCCATGGGTCTCTATGAAAGTGATCCCATTGTTCTCTGTGGAATTGATCCCATTGTTCTCTGTGGAATTGATCCCTTAGGTCTCCCTTGATTTCCATTAAATACCGCCAAAAGAAAGGTCTATTTGTGTGAAATAAATGATAGAAGTTTCATATGTTTACAGTGTTGCATGACCGCACAATTGTCATTCAAATTGTGACAGCGCTGAAAACTGAACACAGCTTGTTAGAATCGGTTGCACTATTTTGCTAAAACATTACTTCGTCAGAAATCCAGCCAAAAAGTGATAAACAAAAAATGCCCAATCTGAAGACCTGGACCTATATATTAAACTGTTGTGAATCAGACAAACTGGGGCAAAAAAAAGAAAAAGTACTACATGTACTCGTCTTCATCTGTTTGCATTTAACATTTAAATGTAAGGGAGCTGTTTCTCCTCCCTTGTTTGCATCTTCCTGACCGATTTCAAATCACAAGACAGAGCTGCTTAATAATCAACTTTATAAATAGTATTAGTTATCCTCCTTTTTTTATGTACGGACTTGGCAGGTATTCGCTGTGCCCATCTGTCGCCACAAGGGAGCTGTGGGCACATGGAGTGTTGTGTTAGTCCAAGCGTTAGTCTAAGCGTAAAATGTGCACAGGCATAATCACATGGTTAATGGATCATATAAAAGTCTGTGCAGATCTAAGTGTGTGGAATAAGCAAGAAGCACACTTTAACCACTTCTGGACCGGAAGATTTTGCCCCCTTAATGACCAGGCCGTTTTTTGCGATTCTGCACTGCGTTACTTTAACAGACAATGGCGCGGTCGTGGGACGCTGTGCCTAAAAAAAATTGATGTGCTTTTTTTTCCCACAAATGGAGCTTTCTTTTGGTGGTATTTGATCTCCTGTGCGATTTTTTTTTTTTTTTTTTTTTTTTTTTGCGCTATAAACAAAAAAGAGCGACACATGAAAAAAAAGAAACAACAATATTTTTCACATTTTGCTATATAACATTCTCAAAAAAAAAATTTAAAAATCAAAATTTTTTAACATTTTAGGCCAATTTGTTTTCTGCTACATATTTTTAGTAAAAAAAAATCGCAATAAGCGTATTTTGATTGGTTTGCGCAAAATTTATCACGTCTACTAACTACGGGAAAGATTTATGTAATTTTTATTGTTTTTTTTTTTTTTTTTATATGAGTAATGGAGGCGATCTGCGATTTATAGCAGGACTGCGACATTGCGGCGGACAGATCGGACCCCCTAACTGACATTTTTGACACTTTTGGGGGGACCAGTGACATTACTACAGTAATCAGTGCTAAAAATATGCACTGTTACTGTAATAATGACACTGGCAGGGAAGGGGTTAACATTGCGGGTGATCAAGGGAAATGTGAGCCTAGGGGAGTCATTCTAACTGGGGGGGGGGGGGGGGCGTGGCTTGTGAAATGATCATAGAGACCTGTGATCCTATATAGAAGGATCACAGGCGCTCTGTGGTCATTGCAGGGAGAAGAACGGTCAGCTGTGTTCACAACAGCTGACCATTCTTCTCTCTCAGCGGGGAACGATCGCGGGTGTCAGGCGGCAATCTGAGCTGTCTGCCATGTGCATCGGAGTCCCCACTGCTGAGTAGGGGCAGGAGCGCACCGGCACGTGCTCGCCCCCTAGCTGCAGGCGAGCGACCGACGTAAGTCTATGTCGGTTTGTGCAGTAAAAAGGCGGCGGATGGTGGACAACAGGTTAAAAAGCAACATATTTTGCAGTCCTTAATAAAATATAAATTTTGTGCGAAGTGAGAAGATAACACTTAGGCTCCATTCACATCTGAGCGTATCGTTTCCAGGCGTTTTTTTTTTTCTGGTGTTTTTTGCATGTTTGGAGGCAGGCATTGACCTATAACAAAATGCATCTGCCAAAAAAGCAGCTCATGTACTTTTTTGAGCTTCATGCGTTTTGCTTCAGGTAACATAACGCTCAGATGTGAACAGGGGCCATTGAAATGAATGGGATTTTGCATGTTGGGCATTTCGAGACTTCAGAGATAAGCGTTTTACAAGCTGAAAAACGCTCAGGGCCTTAAAGTATATGTAAACCCTCACCTTGTAAAACAACCCATTCAGTTTGGAATAGAAATGGAAGACAAAACATTTGTGTATACATATATAAAACATTGTAAACACTCTTGTGTTCCCCTTCATATCCTCTGTTCTCAGCTGCTTAAGGAGCTCAGAGAGCTGGGGGAGGAGAAACAGCAGCACACACTGGTTCTTGTATGGCCGGCTTTATTGGCTCATACTGCCTGTCGCCCTTTTTCCCATTTTGCTGCAATGGTAATTGTAGAAAGGTAATATAAAAAGACTCAGGAACTCACATTAAAGTGGTTGTAAACCCCCCCCCCCCCAATCACTCCAGCTCGCACCACCATAAACCCCACCCCTGTGCCAGTTTACTTACCTTGCTCTGTGCGACTGGCCGGCGGCGGTGGCGGCTTCCCCCTCAGTCTCCATGTTCCCTCTCGCCGGCTGTCTCCTCCCTCCTTCTTGGCCAATAGGATGCCTTCTCCTTTCGGCCGATCGGGAAACAGGTCTCGAGACCCGTTTTCTGATTGGCTGGGAGGAGAATCAGTGTGATAATAGCGAATATTCATTCGCTATTGTCACACAACTGAGTGGGCTCAGGGCGCAGCGCTCTGCACCCTGAGCCCACCGTTTTTTTAAGCCTATTAGAGCCCCTTGGCTCTAATCACATGCTGCTAAAAAAAAAAAATCCCCCATTGGAATCCATGCGTCCGGCGCCCTGCATGTAGATTAGGAGGCCGGATACATGAATGGGGGGGGCCCTAATGGACGGGCCGCCACTGGCTATCTGTAAGGGGGGTAATTCTTCCCAATGATGACAAGAGTAAGGAGCATTCGTCCCACAGACTGTCACACTAATCAGGGCCGTCTTTAACGCAGGGCAAAAGGGGCAGCTGCCCAGGGCCTGGTCATTGTTGTGGGGCCCAAAGCAACTGCCCTTTGAGCCCTAATTGCCCGCAAACAGTTGATACTTGGATTCAGGAGGGCCCGAGAAAATGTTTGCCCGGGGTCCAATCAATATTAAAGATGGCCCTGACACTAATGGGTCATGAGTTGTAGATTTTTAACTTTTAGCAGGGGTTCCCCGAGACCAGAAATGTATTTCAAGGGCTCCCCTGTGTTGAAAAGGTTGCGAATCGGCTGTTCTAGAAGCAGGAAATGTAATCAATCACTGTAGTAGGCTCTGCTATCTCTATATCTCCATTTCTTCTACTTTACTACTTAAAGCGTATTTACAGACAGACTTCGGACGGAGTGGGGAAGGGATAGACCCCTGGTAGGATTATCTTGCTGTCTGTGTCCCTGCTGGGGAGATTCATGCTTACTACGAGTATTTCTCCTAGTTGCTATAGCTACAGGAACAAAAAAAGTCCAAAATGTTATAGTTGTCAGGAATAGAGAAATAGAGACATTTTGTGAATGGGGGCATGTTTAGTGAAAACTAATTCAAGTGATACTAACCACTTTCCCATCGCCAGCAATACATATACTGCAGGAGGTCAGCCCTGTCCCACGAGATGACGTAACTGTACGTCGCTTCACGGGACCGCGGGTGGGGGCGCGCTAGCGCCCATTGGCCACAGGGGAAGCTGATTTGCGGATCCGGTGGGCACCCGCGATCGCTCCCCGTGGAGACAGAATGGCAGTCTGCTGTTGTAAAGACGGCAGACCGCTGTTCTGTCAGCAATGAACACAGGGATTCTGTCAGCAATGAACACAGGGATCCTGTCTTCCTCCTATTTAGGAACACAGGTCCCTGCGTTCATTCCATAAGTCCATCCCCCACACAGTTAGAAAGCACCCCCTAGGGACACATTTAACCCTTTGATTACCCCTGGTGTTAACCCCTTCCATGCCACTATCATTATTACAGTAACAGTGCATATTTTTTATGATTACTGAAGTAATGTCACTGGTCCCCCCAAAAGTGTCAATAATGTCAGTTAGTGGTCTGATCTGTCCACCGCAATGTCGCAGTCCCACAAAAAAAAAATCGCAGATTGCCGCCATTACTAGTAAAAAAAAAAAGAAACAATAAAAATTACATAAATCTTTCCCATAGCTATAAATTGCTGATTGCCGCCTTTACTAGTATAAAAAAAAAAAAATCCAGTGTATATCCTATAGTTAGTAGACGCGATAACTTTTGTGCAAACCAATCAAAATACGCTTATTGGGATTTATTGTTTACCAAAAATATGTAGCAGAATTCATATTGGCCTAAACTGATGAAAAAATTTGATTTTTTTATTTATTTATTTATTGGAAACGTTATAAAGCAGGAAGTAAAAAATATTGTTTTTTTTTCAGAATTGTCGCTCTTTTTTTGTTTATCGCGCAAAAAATAAAAATCGCATAGGTGATCAAATACCACCGAAAGAAAGCTCTATTTGTGGGGAAAAAAGGACATCAATTTAATTTGGGTACAGCGTTGCATAACCGTGCAATTGTCAGTTAAAGTAACGCAGTGCCGAATCGCAAAATAGGGCCTGGTCATTAAGGGGGAAAATCTTCCGGTCTTAAAGTGGTTAAGATAAAAAATCTTCTGACTTTACAACTCCTTTAAAGGCTTTTGGCTTATGTTGGAAAACTCATCTGAATTAAATGTTAGTCTTTTAATCTAGCAAAGAATACAACTTCAAGATTTTCTATTCTAACCATTGATTGTCTCATTTTTTGTGTTTTCAGGAAAGAATAAAGTCTATTACGGAAGACCTTCAACCACTTCTCTCCAAACTTCAAACCTTCATGTATACTGTGATACAGATTACACAATGCAACCTCTTTATAGAGACCTTTACAGATGTCGTATCATCTCACCCTCAACATCCAGTCCAGTGGGCTTTCGGAGAAAAAAAATCCAAGTCCACAGAAGCTAAGGGCTGTCTTATCCTTCCAGCACCTGGACATTTATGAACTGCTTTTCCTTATAATGAATTGCTATGAGCACTTATGTATATTAAGGGGAAATGAGGGCACGGGATTGTAAAGAATGTATTAGATAGATAGTAATAGTTCTATTCAACTGGACTTGTTCTGTAATGTTGAAGACATTTTGGGGTTGATTTACTAAGTGCTGGTTCACACTAATCCGACTTGTCAGGCGACTTGGTCGCCTGACAAGTAGCTTCCAATGCTGTGCAATGGAACCGTTCTAATCAGAGCGACTCAAGTAGCTCTGACTTAGAAAAAGGTTCCTGTACTATTTTTTTGGCAAAGTCGGAGCGACTTGCATTGACTTCTATTATGAGAAGTCGTTGCAAGCCGCGCTGAAGTTGCGCTGCACGGACGACTTCATTAGTCGCCCGAAGTCGGGGCGACTTTGAGTCGGATTAGCGTGAACCGACTCTAAAACTGGAGAATGCAAAATTTGGTGCAGCTCTGCATACAAACCAATCGGCTTCCAGTTTTTTTTTGTCAAATCTTAATTGAACAAGCTGAAGTTAGAAGCTGATTGGCTTCAAAGCACAGCTGCACCAGATTTTGTACTCTGCAGGTAAATCAACCCCACTGTAGCTTCTCCATGCCACTTCAGTTTCAGTGAGTGTTAAGCCTCGTACACACGCATCGATTATTGGCCGGGAATTTTCGGCCAACGTCCGATCGGCCGAATTTCGGCTTGTTAGTATGATGCTTTCGACAACCGACTCCGACTTTTCGGCCGAAAAAAATCTGGTGTGCAGACTATAAAATTTTTGTTGGCCGTCAACACAACGGCCGATTTTCCGTCAGTCAGTACAGATTTCGGCAGACAAAAATCTGATGAGCAAGACTGGGCATGCTCAGAGAAGAAAAAACACACGGAAAGTAAACCAGCACATGACATCACTTCTGAAGTAGATTTTTGTTGGCCGAGAAAATTTGTGTGCAGTTTAGGCACATTCCAACCAACAAAACACCACTCTGGACAAAAGTCGGACGATCGGTCGGCCGATAATCTTTGCGTGTGTACGAGGCATAAGGCTATACAATAACCAATTTTTTTTCCTTCAACCATGGGTTGAAGAAAAGAAACTTGCTAGATTCCCCCATCAACACATTCTGTGTTGATAAGGGAATCCCTCCCGGGGGGCTATTGTATCCTGAAAGCGGGAGACTATTGCCCCCAGCAGTGATCACATAAAAAATTAAACAGGCTGGCTCTACTAACGTTGATTGATGAACAACCTCATGGATTGAAATGCAGCCGGTTCCTACTGAATTGTCTGAATTTTGATCAGTTTATGGCAAGCTTTAGGAAGATGACCCAGCATTCAGATCTACACAGGCACGACCCATCCTATAATCCAATCACCATGGAATGTATATATGTTGATTGTCCAAGAAGAGGATGGGAGGTGTAGAAATTGTGGAACCAGCCTGTTCTAAACCCATTCCCATCACAAAGTCTACAAGGGTGTTAATCCTTCACTCCATATGGCTGAAGGTGTAGAGATGTTAAAATAAGGTGTTGAAGGCCCCCGCCCCTGTTCAGGGACTGTTGTTCCAGTTTTATATAGATGGACTTTTTTGCACGTCCTGTAAACCTTAAAGAAATATTGCTAGAGATGAAGTAGAAAGCACCACATCCCTTTGTTTAAAGTAGCTACAATGGAGGGGGGCAAAGTGGGACTTTAACGGTGCAAAATGATGGAGAAAAATCTGAATTCTCAAAAATTGTACATTTTATTACACATAGGAGGTGAGGACAAGACAGTACATCAATATAAAATGATAAAATCAAGAAAATGCACTCGAAAATATCAACTCTACATGTTTCGCCATCTTCATAATAGCTTCTTCAGGAGTTTTCATAGACATTTCTCGAGAGTGAACATTTCTTAAGATGACCTGAACCCTTTCTTATGCCGAAGGTGGAGGCAATAAAGGTGACGCCACCCAAGCGAGCACAGAGGGGGAGGGGAACCGAGACATCCAACCTCTTAAAGTTGACCCATAGAGAGGGTGACAGCCAAGCCAAAATTGGCAAAATTGGGCACATGGATTATCATGCAGTATTCAAAAGTTCACCGCCATTGTAATTGGACAAATTTTCCAATAGTACGCTCAAAATGAAAGAGACGCAAATGGTCTCGGAGCTCGGAGTGACACTAGACCACCGGGGAACGACATATGAGCTCCGAGACCATTTGCGTCTCTTTCATTTTGAGCGTACTATTGGAAAATTTGTCCAATTACAATGGCGGTGAACTTTTGAATACTGCATGATAATCCATGTGCCCAATTTTGACAATTTTGGCTTGGCTGTCACCCTCTCTATGGGTCAACTTTAAGAGGTTGGATGTCTCGGTTCCCCTCCCCCTCTGTGCTCGCTTGGGTGGCGTCACCTTTATTGCCTCCACCTTCGGCATAAGAAAGGGTTCAGGTCATCTTAAGAAATGTTCACTCTCGAGAAATGTCTATGAAAACTCCTGAAGAAGCTATTATGAAGATGGCGAAACATGTAGAGTTGATATTTTCGAGTGCATTTTCTTGATTTTATCATTTTATATTGATGTACTGTCTTGTCCTCACCTCCTATGTGTAATAAAATGTACAATTTTTGAGAATTCAGATTTTTCTCCATCATTTTGCACCGTTAAAGTCCCACTTTGCCCCCCTCCATTGTAGTCCTGTAAACCTGTCTCCCCCCAAGTGATTCAACAACTATTCACCTATGAAGACCTCTTGACACCAATGATGGGATTATGGAACTAGAACATGGTGGTTCTGCAACTTCCACCCTGTCCTTGGACAATCAGCTTCTAAATATTCAATGGTGATTGGATTAGGGTGTCAGTGCTACATGTCTAGATATAAATGACGTCAATTTTTCTGTGTAGATTTTTCTGACACTCATTAGAACTAAAGACGCGTCTTGGAGAAGCTTCAAGAAGGTCTTCAACATTGCAGAACAAGTCCAGTTCAATGTGAATAACTGTTACTAACTATATCATGACCTGGATAAATGATAACCTTCACAATGCACATAATGTCCTCTCTGCTGTAAATCATAGGTATACTAGTATGCCGTGCGGAGTTCACTGACCAAATAACAGCACAAGCCTTGCAGGCAGGGCCGAGACAAGCGGTGGGCAGGAAGGAGGGGCAGCTGCAAGGGGACAGAGAATGGATACAGGGCAGTAAACCCATTCTAAGGCATGGATTAACAATGGGGAAGGGGCACAGTTCTGTATCCTTGTCCTGGCCACTAGACGTACCTATCCCGGGACTGCTTGCAGGTTAATGATATTTTTAATGGTGGCTTAACTTTAGGCATATCTTTGTAATTACAGCAGTTTCTATACTGACAGAAAGATGCACACTGGCATAAGTTGATGGGCACATACTGGGACAGAGAGACATAGAACAGAGAGACAAGTAACCCAAATGTGGGTGGGGTTTCGTTAAAGTGGACGGGCTCAAGGGGGATTATTGTAGCCATATATATGGCCTAATTTGACTTTTTAACAGCCATCAGACCATGTTCAACTATATAAGCAGCATATTGGGAATTTGCTGTTTATACAGATATAATACCATATGGTATATTGTATATAAGATCATTTCTATGCTGACCCAAACACAGTCTATATAAAGACACAAAAATATTCAATGACTTTCTCTGCTTTACGTTTATAGGCTATATTTGTGAGATTCTTGTACTCTAGGCAACATATATTAGAATATTGCAAACCATTTGACCACGCCTCCAAGCATTTAGAGGACAAATCCACCCAAGTCTCATCCACTATAATACCAAAAGTATTGGGACGTCTGCCTTTACACGAACATGATCTTTAATGGGATCCCAGTCTTAGTCTGTAAGGTTCAATATGGAGTTGGCCCACCTTTTGTAGCAATAATAGCTTCAACTCTTCTGGGAAGGCTGTCCACAAGGTTTAGGAGTGTGTCTATGGGAATGTTTGACCGTTCTTCCAGAAGCAAATTTGTGAGGTCAGGCACTGATGTTGGGCAAGAAGGCCTGGCTTCTTGCCCAACATCGCTCTCGCCTCGCTCTAATTCATCCCAAAGGTGTTCTATTGGGTTGAGGTCATTACTCTGTGCAGGGCAGTCCAGTTCCTCCAGCTTAAATTTGCTCATCCATGTCTTTATGGACCTCACTTGGTGCACTGGTGCGCAGTCATGTCGGAACCGGAAGGGGCCATCTCCAAACCGTTGCCACAGAGTTGTCCAAAATGTCTTGGTATGCTGACGCCTTAAGAATTACCTTCACTGGAACTAAGGGACCATGCCCAATCCCTGAAAAGCAACCCCACACCATAATCCCCCCCTCCACTAAATGATTTGGACCAGTGCACAAAGCAAGGTCCATAACGACATGGATAAGCGAGATTGAGGTGGAGGAACTTGACTGGCCTGCACAGAGTCCTGACCTCAACCCGATAGAACACCTTTGGGATGAATTAGAGCGGAGACTGAGAGACCAAGCCTTCTCGTTCAACATCAGTGCCTGACCTCACAAGGGGGCTTCTGGAAGAATGGCGGAACATTCCCTTAGACAAGCTTCTGGACAGCCTTCCCAGAAGAGTTGAAGCTGTTATAGCTGCAAAGGGTGGGCCAACTCAATATTGAACCCTACGGACTAAGACTGGGATGCCATTAAAGTTCATGTGGGTGTAAAGGCAGGCGTCCCAATACTTTTGGTAATATAGTGTATTTTAGCTACACGTGGATTCTAGTAGCTGGAATCTCTAGCCGACTTCTTGCATCTCTCACTGACACCATGACCAAGGTCTCCAAGTTGATGTTTCTAGCTTTGCTTTTACCGGCTTTGAGGCCCTAACGCCTCTGGCTCAATACATGATCATTTAGAATTAATACAGTTGTGCATTGAGAAGTTAAACCTTTATTAAAATATATCTAAACCCTTATTTGGGGGCATTAAGTTTGCTGGAGCACTGTGTATCATAACCAGTTGCCATGTTTTTTTTTTTTTTTCTGATTTTTTTTTCATCCACTTCCTGACTATATGCATGCATTCTAGCAGCAGCTGCTAGAACAACCGAACATGTCTGCCCATTGAACATTGGTATGGATTTATATAGTCTCCATTGAAAGCGCTTGCAACAGGGTGACTGCGCTGGAGACACGGACCAAATGTCACCCTATAGCAGAAAGTGCCAGAAAAAGGAATGGCGGGATCACCGGGTATTATTTGAATGAGAGTTGTAGTGCTAAATTGAAAAAGGCTTTTGATTGGACATGGATCTGTTAGATTAGATGATGTTTTAGTGATTGGGTGTACATCTACTTTAAGGGCTGCTAATGTGTGAGCCGAGCACGGGATTGGATTCAGGAACCGTTTACACTTTTGTGGTGCGTTAACGTTCATTGCGTTAAAGGCATGGACCAGGGTACATGTTGCACCTGTATTGAGGGTGTAATATGGAGCAAATAGGACCCCCCTCTCAGTGGTGGCTGGTGCTCCATTGGTCGGGGGGCGGCAGAAGGACCTAACCACGGAAACCACCACCCCCCCCACCCCCCGTCGCTCCAGCCAGCACCAATGCACCAATCCCACATCCCCCCCACCCCGGTCGCCGGCTCACCCATCCTGTGCTGCCCCCGAACTGACAATTGGAGGCAACGGCAGCTTCCCCCACAGTCTCTTCTGTGTCCCCCCCTCCACCGTCGGTCAGACTTCCCCTGCGTTTCCTTAGCATCACGGCGGCCGTCTCCCTCCTCTTTCGCCAATTGGATGGGACCAAGTCTCAGGACCCTCTTCCTGATTGGCCAGGAGGAGAATCAGTGTGACAGTAATGAATATTCATTCGCTATTTTCACACAACTGGATGGGCTCAGGGTGCAGTGCTCTGCGTCCCGAGCCTACCCTTTATTAAAGACTAATGGAGCCTCTGGCACCAATCACGTGCTTAAAAAAAAACCCCTCATTGAAATTCATGCATCCGGTGCCCTGCATGTAGATTAGGGGGCCAGATGGATGAATGGGTGGGTCCCATAATGGACGGGCCACCACTGCCCCCCTCTACACCCAAAAAAGCTGTCACTTTTGAAATTTGCGTGGCTTTGTAGGGCCCCACCTGCACAGCTGCGTCATTCACAGAGATCTGTGTATGAATAAACTACAAGTCCCATCTTCCACCATGGCAGACAGACTTGTAGTTCTCAAAGGAAGGTAGATGGTACAGGGGCTACATAGAGAAGTCAGAAGACTCTCTGCTGATCAAGTAATGTAATGTCCAAATAGGTAGGGGGGTACATAGAGAAATCAGAAGTCTCTCTTGATTAAGTAAAATAAGCTCCAACCACAGTAGGTAGGGAGCACAGGGGCTACATTGAGTAGTCAGAAGACAATCTATTGATCGAGTATAGTAAGCTCCAAATAGGGTGGCACAGGGGCTACAGTACATAGAGTAATCAGAAGACTCTCTGTTAAACAAAAAACTAAGCTCCAAATATGTAAGGAGGCACAGGGGCTACAGTACATAGAATAATCAGAAGACTCTCTGTTAAACACTCCTGATACTCAAACTTGTGATATGACTGATTTACACCTTTGTTTGTGAGTAGCCATTTTTATTTTTTATCAATAAAGCCATCATTGAGGATAATGCGCTAGGTCGGTGCCCCTTCTTTGTTTTTGTTTGTGTGTTGGGGTGCCTTGCCATTCATTGTTAGTTGCACCCCAGGGCACATATATAACGCACTATAGTGCACCACAACCCACAGTTATGATTGCTCTGTGCACTGTGGTGCATTGCGTCTTAAAAATAGAGCAGGACCTATTTATTTGTGCATTGAGTTGCACTGACAGGCCTTTCAGTGAATGTACCTCCATGCCCTAAAACCACAATGAATTGTGCTGCAAATGGGCCCTTAAAGAGAAGTAAATGGTAGTAATGGTTACTGCCCTTTGAAAAGCAATGCATGGCGGATCGCTTTTCTGAGGGTGGTATTGCAGCGGTTGGCAAGAGGAGCTACTGCCATCTCCTGATGCCTGGTTTTGTTTTTTTAATTTCTGAACAGCAATTTTACATCTCTGGACTGTGCCGCTACCCCAAGCCAAGCATTTGGCTCGTGGTTGTGGTGCGGCCCCCATTGATCTTAATGAACGAGTTTGAGGGGCGGTGCTGCCTGTCAAACTCCGCAGCCTGGGTTAAAATTGCTGCAGCTGTGGCTTGTGTACAGTCCAGTCAGGTTGTAATGTTAGAATTCCAGTGGGTGGTCAGATGGGCAGTAAAAATGTGGCTCATCTGCCTGTTTTCACCACTTCCCGGCCACCAATTTTCAAGAGCTAAAGGTGAAAAACCATGAATGTGTGACCCCTCGCAACCAGTCAGGTTCTTATGTGCCTGTAGTAGTAGTAGGAAAATGACAGAATCCGCTTGTGGCTTGTTACATCTATTGTAAATGACTCATGACTTAAAATGTGTCTGACGTAAAAAGCGTCTGTGTTGCCTAAAGCAACCAAATCGAGTTTTCTTTTAATTTTCTAACCCCTGTAGTAAAAAAAAAAAAAAAAAAATGGCAGCTTGACTCTGATTTAATTCTAAATTTGCAGATTGCAGGCTTATCATAAGGGATGTATTTTATGAAATAAGCTTATTTGTGTATTTTAAGAAAAAAAATGTCAGCGAATGGGAATTACTTTGCTATAAAATATTCATCATACATAATAAAATATTGTATTTGTCTTTACTGAGTGATACGGCTTACATGGTATGTGAGTATACTGTATAAGGGTATAAACTGATGCACACAGAATCTGGTGCAGCTGTACATGGTAGCCAATCAGCTTCTAACTTTAGCTTGTTCAATTAGGCTTTATAAAATAAGCCCCCGTTCACATCAGCAAGATTTGACAGGTCGCACTACTTTTGGCGACTTTGGGGGCAGCTTCAATAGCAGTGACTGCCTGTCCAGTGGGGGCGCAGGGACGCCGCCCCCCCTATCAATGCGTCCGGCCCCCTAATCTACATGCAGGGCGCCGGCGCATGGATTCCAATGGTTTTTTTTTTAAGCACGGGATTAGAGCCAGGGGCTCTAATAGGCCTCAAAAAAGGGTGGGCTCGGGGCACAGAGCACTGCGCCCCGAGCCCACCCAGTTGTGTGACAATAGCGAATGAATATTCGCCATTGTCACACAGATTCTCCTCCTGACCAATCAGTAAGTGGGTCCTGAGACTCGTTTCCCGATTAGCCGATTTGGGGGCAGCTTCAATAGCAGTGGCGGCCCATCCATTGGGGTCGCAGGGGCACCGCCACCCTATCCATGCGTCCGGTCCCCTAATCTACATGCATGGTGCCGGATGCATGAATTCCAATGGGTTTTTTTTTTTTTGAAGCACGGGATTAGAGCCAGAGGCTCTAATAGGCTTCAAAAAAGGATGGGCTTGGGGCACAGAGCACTGCGCCCTGAGCCCATCCAGTTGTATGGCAATAGCGAATAAATATTCGCCATTGTCACACGGATTCTCCTCCTGGCCAATCAGGAAGTAGGTCCTGAGACTCGTTTCCCGATTAGCCAAAAGGAGAAGCCATGCCATTGGCCATGGAGGAGGAGGGAGGAGACTGAGGGGGAAGAAGCTGCAGGGACAAGCTTGTAGACCTGCACAAGGCTGGAATGGGCTACAAGACCATCAGCAAGAAGCTTGGTGGAAAAGGGACAACTGTTGGAGAGAATGGAAGAAATACAAAATAACCATCAATCTCCCTCGGACGGGAGCTCCATGCAAGATTTCGCCTGATGGGGTTAGGATGATCTTGAGAAAAGTGAGGGATCAGCCCAGAACTACACGGGAGGAGCTTGTGAATGATCTCAAGGCATTTGGGACCACAATCACCAAACAAACCACTGGTAACCATTGGAGAAATCCTACAGGGTCCGCAAGGTCCCCCTCCACAAAAAGGCACATGTACAGGCCTTTCTGAAGTTTGCCAATGAACATCTAAATGATTCTGAGAAGGATTGGGAGAAAGTGCTGTGGTCAGATGAGGTCAAAATTTAGTTATTTGGCCTTAACTTGACTCGCTGTGTTTGGAGGAAGAAAAATGTTGGCTATGACCCCAAGAACACCATCTCTACAGTCAAGCACAAAGGTGAAAACATGCTGCTTTGGGGCTGTTTCTTTGCTAAAGGTACAAGCCAACTTTTCCACATTGAGGGGCCAATGGACGGGACCATGTATTGTTAAATCTTGGATGAGACCTTTCTTCCTCAGCCAGAACACTGAAGATGGGTCATGGATGGGTCTTCCTGCATGACAATGACACAAAACATACTGCTGACGCAATAAAGGAGTGGCTCAAGAAGAAGCACATTAACGTCATAGAGTGGCCTAGCCAGTCTACAGACCATAATGTTAGAGAAATTAAGAATGTCTTTATAATCATTTATGTATAAGGCTGACTGTGACTCCATTTTGTTCTGCTTGAATACAATCTAACTGGCTTTAAATGCCCTATACTATATATGGTAATGGCTAGATTTCAGAGTTTGTAAGATGAAGCTCCTTCCCCTTTAAGGAAATGGCAATAAAAAGAGACATTCCTCATTGTCCTGGGAGAAGGGTTAAGTCAGGATGTTTAACTGTATGTAAATGGGCCAGCTAGCTTAAGAAGGCAGACAAGTCTCAGATAAGAAGCCAACTAGGCTACTGTAGCTACTGTGTATGGTGCCCTATACCACGGGTCACAGGCGGCTAGAACCGGTGGGTGAATATCTGACAATCTCCTGTACTTGTCTCCTCGTATACGAGAAATAAATCTTTCCTTGTATCAGCTTGTGGTCTAAAGGTGATTTCCCTAACTCTCAATCATACAACAAATTTATGGAGGGAGCTGAAACTTCGAGTTGCAAAGCGACAGCCGGGAAAATCCCTTCTGAGATGTATGCAAACCTGGTCATCAACTACAAGAAACGTGTTACCTCTGTGCTTGCCAGCAAAGGTTTCGCCACCAAGTACTAAGTCATGTTTTGCTTAGGCATCAAATACTTATTTTACTCACTGAACTGAAACTCAATTTATAACATTTGTATCATGTGTTTTCTCTGGATTTTTGGTTAATATTCTGTCTTTATCATTTAAAATACAAATACAAAAATGATAGACACCTAATTTCTTTGTAAGTGGGCAAATGTACATGCAGGGGATCAAATATTTTTTTCCCCACTTGTATGTAAGTGCACACACATAGAATATATACACTATACAAGTATATACTTTATATATAGGCAACATTTTCTGAACACACCTCAAAATTTTTTAATTGAGGGTTTCCATTGATTGGTGCCATTGATGCTACAGCATACAAAGACACCCAATTGTGCACCTCCAACCTTGTGGCAACAGCTTGGTAAAGACCCTTTGTACAAAGGCTGCTCCGTATAGACATTGGGGTCAATTTACTAAAACTGGAGAGTGCAAAATTCGGTGCTGTTCTGCATGGAAACCAATCAGCTTCCAGCTTTTTTGTAAAACGTTTATATGAACAAGCTGAAGTTAGAAGCCGACTGGCAACCAAGCACAGCTGCACCAGATTTTTGCACTCCAGCTTTAGTAAATCAACCCCATGAATTGATGAGTTTGGGGTGATGGAACTCATATGTCCTGCACAGAACCTTGACTTCAGCCCTACTAATCACCTTTGAGATGAATTAAAATGCTGGTTGCAAGACGTGTTTTCTAATCGAATATCACAAATGCTGTTTTGGATAAATGTACACAAATTCCCACAAACACTCCAAAATCGAATGGAAAGCCTTCCCAAAAGAGAGGCGTTTGTTACAGTCACAAAGGAAAAGGGGGGGGGGGGGGATATCAACTCCATATTTTGATTTTGGAATGGGATGTCAAACAAGCTCATATACAGTATCTCACAAAAGTAAGTACACCCCTTACATTTTTGTAAATATTTTATTATATCTTTTCATGTGACAACACTAAAGAAATGACACTTTGCTACAATGTAAAGTAGTGAGTGTACAGCTTGTATAACAGTGTAAATTTGCTGTCCCCTCAAAATGACTCAACAGGCAGCTATTAATGTCTAAACCACTGGCAACAAAAGTGAGTACACCCCTAGGTAAAACATTTCCAAATTGGGCCCAAAGTGTCAATATTTTGTGTGGCCACCATTATTTTCCAGCACTGCCTTAACCCTCTTGTGGGCATGGGAGTTCACCAGAGCTTCACAGGTTGCCACTGGAGTCCTCTTCCACTCCTCCATGACGACATCACAGAGCTGGATGTTAGAGACCTTGTGCTCCTCCACCTTCCATTTGAGGATGCCCCACAGATGCTCAATAGTGTTTAGGTCTGGAGAAATGCTTGGCCAGTCCATCACCTTTACCCTCAGCTTCTTTAGCAAGGCAGTGGTCGTCTTGGAGGTGCGTTTGGGGTCGTTATCATGTTGGAATACTGCCCTGTGGCCCAGTCTCTGAAGGGAGGGGATCATGCTCTGCTTCAGAATGTCACAGTACATGTTGGCATTCATGGTTCCCTCAATGAACTGTAGTTCCCCAATGCCGGCAGCACTCATGCAGCCCCAGACCATGATTGACTGTAGGCAAGACACACTTGTCTTTGCACTCCTCTCCTGGTTGCCGCCACACATGCTTGACACCATCTGAACCAAATAAATTTATCTTGGTCTCATCTGACCACAGGACATGGTTCAAATAATCCATGTCCTTAGTCTTTCTTGTGCATCATCTTTAGAAGAGGCTTCCTTCTGGGACGACAGCCATGCAGACCAATTTGATGCAGTGTGCGGTGTATAGTCTGAGCACTGACAGGCTGACCCCCCTCCCCTTCAACCTCTGCAGAAATCCTGGCAGTACTCATATGTCTATTTCCCAAAGACAACCTCTGGATATGACGCTGAGCACATGCACCGAACTTCTTTCCATGTCAAGGCCTGTTCTGAGTGGAACCTGTCCTGTTAAGCCACTGTATGGTCTTGGCCACCGTACTGGAGTGCAGTTTGCAGGGTCTTGGCAATCTTCTTATAGCCTAGGCCATCTTTATGTAGAACAACAATTATTTTTTCAGATCCTCAGAGAGGTGTTTGCCATGAGGTGCCATGTTGAACTTCCAGTGACCAGTATGAAAGAGCGATAACACCAAATTTAACACACCTGATCCCCATTCACACCTGAGACCTTGTAACACTAATGAGTCACATGACACCGGGGAGGGAAAATGGCCAATTGAGCCCAATTTTTACATTTTCACTTAGGGGTGTACTCACTTTTGTTGCTAGCGGTTTAGACATTAATGGCTGTGTGTTGAGTTATTTTGAGGGGACAGAAAATTTACACTGTTATAAAAGCTGTACACTCACTACTTTACTTTGTAGCAAAGTGTAATTTCTTCAGTGTTGTCACATGAAAAGATATAATAAAATATTTACAAAAATGTAAGGGGTGTACTCACTTTTGTTAGATACTGTAGGTGAGTTGTACAGGTTAGTGTGGTATTCTGTGTTTGAGCTGATACCTGATAAATGGCTTTTGCTCAAAACAAAGGGACCTCCAAATTTCCCAGTAGGAGACTGGAGTAGTGAGATGTTGGTGCCACAAAACACAAGACATGTCAAATTTAAAACAAATACAGCTTTATTAGTACAATAAAAAAAAACATAGAAAAGAAACATATATCCTAAATTGACATTCCCTAAATATCACAATGGTATAAATGCAGAGCCTGGTGGATCAACACGTTTCACATAGATAATGTGCTTTATCAGTGCCTTTACTTCTGTTTTGGTTTTGTGGATCAACGCGTTTCATATAGATAATGTGCTTTATCAGGATCCATGTGCCTTTTACTTCTGTTTTGGTTTTGTTTGTTTATTATGTGTGTATTGGGTGTTTATTTCTCCCTGACTTGGGCAGGCTGGGATTCGCCACTTTGTCTCGCGGAACCTCTTATGGGAAGTTTGGCGTTCCCTTTTTTTGTTTCAAATATATTTGGGGGCTAGTGCCCATTCTTTTTTATACCCAGTCCTTCAACCCAATTATACAGCTAGTGACTTTTACTCCATCGTTCAATAAATAAATAATGGATGGACAATTTCTATTTTAGGTTTGGGTTACACTGGGGTAACTTCTCAGGTGACTTTGTCATCTGACAATTTATGCTCCATTCAGTGCATTGGAACCATTCTAATCGGAGCGACTCAAGTTGCTCCAACTTAGAAAAAGGTTCCTGCACTACTTGTGGGCGACTTCAGGAGCAGCTTGCATCGACTTCTGCTATAGACGTTGTTAGCAAGCTGCGCTAAAGTCGTGCTATACGGGCGGCTTCAGAGTCGGGCGACTTTGAAGCCGACCCAGTGTGAACCGGGCCTTACAGAGGACCTCTTTCCTCAACCTTTGTTGTTATTTGTAAACATTAATTGCTCTTCCATGTGTATATACATTCACCGGCCACTTTATTAGGTACACCTGTTCAATTGCTTGGTAACACAAATTGCTATTTAGCCAATCACAAGGCAGCAAATCAATGCATTTAGGCATCTAGATGTGGTGAAGACGACTTACTGAAGTTCAAACCAAGCATCAGAATGGGGAAGAAAGGAGATTTAAGTGACTTTGAATGTGGAATGGTTGTTGGTGGCAGACGGGCTGGTCTGAGTATTTCAAAAACTTCTGATCTACTGGGATTTTCACACACAACCATTTCTCAGGTTTACAGAGAATGGTCCGAAAAAGAGAAAATATCCAGTGAGTGGCAGCTGTGTGGAGGAAAATGCCTGGTTGAGGTCAGAGGAGAATGGGCAGACTGGTTCGAGATAACAGAAAGGCAACAGTAAATCAAATAACCACTCGTTACAACCAAGAAATAAAATATTTAAATCTTAAACCACACAACAATGTAGCAAGTTGTGACCATAGTCTTCTATTGGGTTTGAAAACAAATGTAGAACTTAAAAAATGTATTTCTAACCACTTTAAGACCGGGCCTATTTTTGACACTTGGTGTTTACAAGCTAAAATCAGTTTTTTTTTGCTAGAAAACTACTTAGAACCCCCAAACATTATATATATATATATATATATATATATATATATATATATATATATTTTTAGCAGAGACCCTAGAGAATTAAGTGGAGATCGTTGCAATATATTTTATCACGCCGTGTTTGAAAGGACCTCTTTATTGTGAGATTTGGGGTCAAAAAGACCTCAGAACTTACAACTACACTAAAAAAGAAAAAAAAAAATTGCTGAAAAAAAAATCGGCCCTTTAAACCGGTTGCTAGGCGACGAGGTTTGATGTCACTCTGGTCCTCCAAGACCATAGAGTTTAGTGGGGGCCCTCTTGCCCTCACTTGACTTCCTGACTGTGAGGATTCGGGAGCGGATCGTTTTCCCCACTGCCGGGGGTCCGGTAAGCTGGGAAAACGACTGGGACGAGGGAGGGGGGCGCACCCATTCCGCGGTGTTGTAAGGTTGATCCCAAGGTGAATCCGCTGGGACCACCCTTATCTTAAAGAGGACTGCCCACCATTTAAAAAAATACTGGGGTTATGGCAGCTATCTGCTGCCATAACCCCGGTATTTAGTGTCAAAGGACCGACGTATAATGACAGCGGGTGGTCAGTAAGTGGTTAAGGTTAATTTGAAAAAAAAAAAAAAAAGTCCAACAAACCAAACTTCAACTTAAAGGGGTTGATTTCCTACAGGCAACTAGACTGTGCACTTTGCAAAGTGCAGTTGGCACTCTGCAAGTGCAAGTGCTCCAGAGGTTAGTAAATGCTATAAAGCTTCGCTTTGCAAAGAATAACCAATCACAGGCAAGAAAAATAAAACAAAAAAAAAATGAATTTTTACTTGCAGATGATTGGATGATGAAAGTCAGCAGAGCTTCTGCTCATTTACTAAGCTCCAGAGCAACTACTCTTGCAGAGTGCACAGTCTATTTGCCTTTAGTAAATCAACCCCAAAGTGTTTGTAAACCCTTATACTGTTTATACTTATTGAAATGACTAGCCTTAAGTGATACAAATAGATTTAAAAAATCCTCCTACATAAGTTGTACCGGTTAATCTGTCGTGTTCTCTTCACTACATCCTTTCAAAGTGATGAATTATAAACCTGGTCTGAGCATTCAGGAAAAGGGGGGTGAAGACCTGCAATTTTACTCTGCAGAGCTCCCTGAGAAAATTGGAGGAAATAGACACACCCCATTCACACAGGAACAGAGCTGAGACGGTCAATCTTCTAGAAGTCCTTCCCCTGTCACCATTTTTCTCTTTGGTGTCAGGGAAACTTGTCAGAAGTAATTCACGCTGATAGCAGAGGAACAAAGCAGTAAACAAAAAGTGACACTTAGTGCTCTTAATTGAGGCAAGTACACACTATAAAGGGATATGCTTTGTTCATATTTCTGATGTGTACAACCATTTTGCCACAAAACCACCACCACCTTAGTCCTAAGGACTCAAGCATCTGCACCATGCTAGATAACCATCTGAAATACTGTCTGTCTACAAAGGTAAGTGAAAATACCTCCAACAAAGTCAAACCTGCAACAAAAGGGGAGATAGTTAGAGGAGATGACAGCTTGATTGAAGATCCAAACTCCTGAAGACAGCCCCAGTGCAGTCCTAAGCACTTGAGCACCAAACATCTGCACCAGATACCTGACCGAAATACTGCGGGCAGCAATACCCCAAACAAAGTTAAAGCCACGACAATGGTAGGGAGGAGAAAAGACAGCTGGCCTGAATATCAAAAGCAGTGAAAACCACCAGCTCAGTCCTCAGGACTTTAGCACTAAGCATCTTTACCAGGGATATGCAAACTGTGGCCCTCCAGATGTTGCAGAACTACAAGTCCCATGAGGCATAGCAGCCACTCTGACTCTGACAGCCAAAAGCATGACACCCAGAGGCAGAGGCATGATGGGACTTGTAGTTTTGCAACAGCTGGAGGGCCACAGTTTGCATATTCCTGATCTGTACCATACCACCAGATAACCACTTGAAATACTGTCCAACCACAAAGATGGCCAGCAATACCTCAATAAAGTTAACCACTTGCCGACCGCCGCAAGTAAATATACTGCGGCGGTCAGCCCCTCACAGGCAAAGTGACATATATAAACGTCACTAGCCTGGGAGGGTCTGGGGAGCGAGCGCGCGCCGCCGGCGGCACGCTCCCGCTCCCGCGCGGTCACGCACCCCCCCCGCGCGTGTGACCGGCGGACCCGATGTCCGCCGGTCACTCTGCGATCGTCGGGGGAGAGGGAGAAAGGCAGGCAGCTTGTGTAAACAAGCTGCCTGTCAGTTCTCCCTGTGTAGAGACACTGATCATACGGTTCTACTATGTAGGACCGTTGATCAGTGTCCTTACACCTCAAGCCACAGCCAATCACAGTTAGAATCACGCCCCTAGGGACACACACAGCCCCTCCCTCTCAAATAAAGTTAACCCCTTCACTGCCAGTGTAATTTTACAGTAACAGTGCATATGTATAGCACTGATTACTGTAGAAATGTCACTGGTAACCCCAAAAGTGTCAAAAATGTCAGTCAAGGGTCCGATCTGTCCGCCGCAATGTCGCAGTACCGCAAAAAAATCACAGATCGCCGCCATTACGCGTTAAAAAAAAAAACAACAAAAATGACAAAAATCTTTCCCTTTGTTAGTAAACGCGATAACTTTTGCGCAAACCAATCAAAATACGCTTTTTGCGATTTTTTTTACCAAACATAGGTAGCATAAAACAAATTGGCCGAAAATGTTAAAAAATTTTGATTTTTACTTTTTTTTTTGGGAATTTCATATAAAAAAATGTGAAAAATATTGTTATTTTTGCAAAATTGACGCTCTTTTTTGTTTATAGCGCGTGATCAAAAAATCGCACAGGTGATCAAATACCACCAAAAGAAAGCTCTGTTTGTGGGAAAAAAAGGACGTCAAATTCGTTTAGGTACAGCGTCGCACGACCGCGCAATTGTCCGTTAAATTCACGCAGTGCCGAATCGCAAAATAGGCCCTGGTCAGGAAGGGGGTAAAATCTTCCGGGGCTTAAGTGGTTAAGGACTTGAGCATCAAGAATCTGTACTATACTACAAATAAGCAACTGAAATACTGTCCACCCACAAAGGTGGGAACCGATACACCAGCTGTGAGAAAGGGAAGTAGCGAGAGAAGATGATAGCTTAAATTAAATTCCAAAGTGAAAAAGAGCACTGGATCAGTCTTCAGGACCCAACCACCAAGCATCTATACCTACACAATACCACTCCATAACCAACTGATATACTGTCCACTCCCAAAAGAAGGGAAGAATAACTCTAAAAAAGTGAAATTGTTGACAAAGAGAGGGAGGGAGAAGAGAGTACAGCTTGATTGAAGACCACCAATCCAGTCTTCAGGACTTTAGCACCAAACATCCTTACCATATCACCAACTGAAAATCCCATAAAAGTGTGTGACAATACCCCCAAATAAGGCAAAGCCCTAGCAAAGAGATGGAGAGGAGATGACAACTTGCTTGCGAGCCAAACTGCTGAAGGCCACGAGCTCAGTCTTAAGGATTTGAGCACCAAGAATCTGTACCATAATAGAAGATAAGCACCTGAAATACTGTCCACCCACAAAGGTGGGCACCAATACACCAAACAAAGTTAAAGTTCTGACAAAGGGAGTTTGAGAGGTGAGATGACAGCTTGACTGAAGTTCCAGACTGTTGAAGACCACTGGGTCACTTTTCTGGGCTCAGCCACTATGCATCTGTACCTGAACAATACCACTACATAACCGACTGATATACTGTCCTCCCACAAAGTTGGGGAACAGTAACCCCAACAAAGTTAAATTATCAACAAAGAGAGGGGGAAGAAAGTACAACTTGACTAAAGATTCAAACTGCTGAAGGCCACCAGCTTAATCTTCAGGACTTGAGCACCAAGAATTTGTACCATATCACCAGCTAACCAACTAAAATCTGTACACCCACAAAAGTGTGTGAGAATACTCCCAACAAAGTCAAAGCCCTGACAGAGAGATAGAGGGGAGATGACAACTTGAGCACAAGCCAAACGGCTGAAAACCACCAGTTTAGTCTTAAAGCGGAGTTCCGGGCAGAAAATCATTCCTTTACATTTTATGGCATCCGCTTCCTTATCCTTCCATGAGCAAGAATTGGATATTCCCGGCGTTTTTTTTTTTTACTTACATTTACAGAGGATAATATACTCACCTTGACATCCACTTCCTCCTTCCTCGGCCGCGCGGCCCGCGCCGTCACTTCCTGTCCCACAATGCGTCCTGGGAGCTCTTACTTGTCGCTCCCAGGATGCAATGGGCAATGACGTAGGCGGCCGGCCGCTCCTCTCATCGCGTTATTTCCAAACAGGAAATGACGCGATGTTAGGCGGAGCTGCCGTCCCTATGGAAACCCAGTACTATGTCGATCTTATAGTACTGGGCATGCGCGCGATTTCGCGCTGGATTCACCGGCCTCCTCCCACCAGAAGCAGGAAGCAGGGCAGACATTTCCCCACTAAGGACTCGTGTAACCCGGACAAAGATGGCGGCGCTCTGCAAAAATTATATAAAGAAAGATTTTAGGATTGCCTAACTGTTATTTAACGGTATAAACCAGGATTAGCTGATATATAAAGGTCGGTGGGTCACTGTTTGGGAGGTATTAAAAAAAAAAAACAATTCTGTGGCCGGAACTCCGCTTTAAAGAAGGCCTTCAGTCTGTTCTTAAAGTTAGCCTATTTTCGCTTCCTCTTATAACAAAATTGGATGTAATAGAACTTTTTTATCTCCATATTGAGCATCAAACATCTGTACCATACTACCAAATGAAATGCTGTCCACCCACAAGGGTGAGTGACAAAGCCATCACAAATGGAGGAAGGGGAGATGACAACTTGATCGCAAATTCAAATTGGTAACAAGACCCAGATAATAGACATATATAAATGTAAGCCAGCGATCCAATTGGCTGTTTATTTTCTTGTTGAAATGTTATCTTCCAATCCTAACGATAGCTGTGTCAATTCTAGAAACTCTCATCAAAAGGGTCATACCCTGTTAAAAAAAAAAAAAAGGCATAGATCCCAGACAAGACCTTGACCTCTAATAATAACCTCTAATTAAAGAACCTCACACATATAATAAAGGGAATGAGGGTGGCTGTGGAGGCGACAATGCCATGGGGACACGTCATTCGCTCCATGTCCCTAATGAGAACAAAGAAGTGTTATTTCCCCTGTTAACTCCACTCTATTTTTATAACCAGGTTTCTCGATTTATGCTGATATATGTAATTAGAACGCTGCATTTTTTATTTACACGTGGTGTTTCCGAGGCTATTAGTGGCTTCTCACTCCTAAACGTCTGTGTTACCTTCTCGGGATGAAGACATTAATGCATTTATGAATAATTCTCACACGTGCCGAGTGTGCTCTCCCAGTGCCTTAGTAATATCGCACCTTTAATCAATGCGTTCGCTCAGTGATGCGGCCAGATGGTGTACGTCAAGCAATAATATCATGACGGATTGGGGCCTCCCTGTACACATCCTCCATAATCAAACGAATGGGTGTAAAATCTCAGGAGCCAGAACTGCTTACCGAACAATTAGCCGCAACGTTTTCATTTTGAGGACGCATCTCGTCTCATGGAAAAAAGATTGTTTTCCAATTTTTCTATAATATTAGAGTGTATATAAAACCCAACTAGTTTGTTACATCACTTTGGGGGAGAGTTTTCAAAACTGGTGCACACAGAATCTGATGCAGCTCTGCATAGTAACTAATCAGCTTCCAGGTTTTATTGCGAAAGCCTAAAGCCCCTTTCACACGATAAGATTATCGAACGATCTGTCGTCCGTTTTTTGTGGCATGCTAGTCTGATGTGGAAAGTGAAGAGGTTATTTTCATACGAATTTTCCCGTAAGACAGAATTCTACTTCAGAAGTGATGTCATGTGTTGGATTGCTTTGTATGTGTTCTTTCCTCTCTGAGCATGCCTAGTCTTGCTCTTAAGATTTTTTTCCGTCAAAATCTGTACTAATGAGACGAAAATCGGACGTTGTATTACGGACTACAAAAATTATATAGCCTGCACATCAGGGTTTTTTCGGCCGAAAAGTCTGAGTCGGCTGTCGAAAGCACCATACTAACAATCCGAAAATCGACAGATCGGTCGTCGGACGAAATTTCCCTTCAGATTTTCTTATCGTATGTACGGGGCTTAAGGCTCCTTTCACAGATACAGTCCATTTGTCAGTTTTTCATCCATCCGTTGATCAATGCATCTCTATGGAACAATGGATGACAACGGATGATCATCCATTAACATCCGTTTTCATCCGCTTCCGTCAATGTCCGTTTTTTGGAACCGATGAATGCCCTATTTTCATCCGTCAAAAAAACGGATCGGAGGAAAAACAGATGTAAACGGACAAATGGATAGTTTTTCATCCGTTTTTGCATTGGTAGTGGATGTAAAAAAAAAAAACGGATGAAAAATGGATGAAAAACGGATGAAAATGGACAAAAAACGGGTGACAAATTGATGGAAAACTGATACATTTTGACATGACTGAACTGATGAACTGAACGGACCGTATGTGTGAAAGGGGCCTAATGCTGTCCGTTTGTCTGTTTTTCATCCATCCGTTGACGGATGAAAAACGGACAACAATGTATCTCTATGTTAAAACGGATGACAACGGATGATCAGTTAACATCCGTTTTCATCCACTTCCGTCAATGTCCGTTTTTTTGAACGGATGAATGCCCTATTTTTCATCCGTCAAAAAAACGGATCGGATGAAAAACGGATGACAACAGATGAAAAACGGATGAAAACCAGATAACAACTGACGAAAAACGGATGAAAAACGGATAACAACTGATGAATAACGGATGAAAAACGGATGAAAATGGATGAAAAACGGATGGAAAACTGATACATTTTGACATGACTGAACTGATGAACTGAACGGACCGTATGTGTGTCCTAAGGCCCCTTTCACACGGGCATGGGCGTCTACAGTACTTATTTCGGGGGAGGGGGCAACATTTTAAGGTCACCCATGCTCTGCCCCTTTTCCACAATGTCATGAAGTGGGGGGAGGGGCTTAGTCATTATACTTATTTTGAGTATTTATTTTTAAAGAGCAAACAGCAGCATTTATTTTAAAGCTCCATTCACACTACCGCGACTTGTCAGCCTAACAAGTCGCGGTCCCTTGCGGTCAATGTAGTGCTACAGGACCCGTTCTAATAGGAGCGACACAAGTCGCTCCGACTTAGAAAAAGGTTCCTGTACTAATTCGGGGCAACATCGGAGCGACTTGCATAGACATTCATTATATGAAGTCCGTGCAAGTCGCGCCGAAGTCGCGGTGCACGGGACTTCACAGGTCGCCCCCGAAGTAGTGCAGAAGTCGTGCCGCTGCAGTGTGAATGCGGTAAAGCATTTGTTAACCTAGAAAAATAAATACATTTATCCTGTTCCCTTAAAGCATGTTATACAGCAAAGTGCTTTGCTGTGTAATTTGGCCCCTTCGATCACCTAATACTTGGCTGATCCTGCCTGGCTATGTCCTCCCCTCTCTCAACTGACCACGGTATACCATGGCTGCTGAGCCCTGACACTGTGGTCAGTTTACGTGCCTCCGTCATCCGCAGCCCTCCTGTCCTCCTCTGTCATCTCTCCCCCCTCCCTCCCTGCCTGTCTGCTCCTGTGTCAGTGACCCCTCCCCTCCTGCTGCTGTAGTTTTATTTAAAGTTTCATATCCTGTCTACAGTCTGTTTAATAATCCTGTGTGCCCCTGTGTCTGCGTTTTCAAAAATAAACCATTCTTTACAAGTTTTCAGAACGCCGCTCACGTGACCCGCCGCCTGTCTCCTCCTCTCCTCCTCCCCTCCCGACTGACATCAGTGAGGAATCCTCGGCCCCGCCCGCTGCAGGCAGCTGTCAGATGGGGAGAGGAGAGAGCTGACGGCCCTCTGAAAATTGGTAAAGAATGGCTTATTTTTTTTCAACCCATACACAGACACACAGGCACACAGGCAAACAGGCACACAGGATTATTAAACAGACCAGACAGGATGGTATAAAGTGGCTTAACAACCACTTGAACGGGGAGGTTGAGATTCCAGGGGGGGGGCATTTGCCCCCCCCTGCCCCTACCTGCGGACGCCCATGCACACAGGCGATCCGATCTGCCTCTCAGTTTTTCAGGCGGACCTGAATGGATGCTCCATGCATTCCTATGGGGCTTGGGTGTCAGTGGAGACATCTCCGCTGCTATGCGATCCAATCCTGTACGTGAAATCCGGATGGATGGAAACCCTATTTTCCATCCGTCTGGAGGATTGGATTGGATGGGATCGGATGAGAATGGACATGTGGTCCGTTCTCATCCGATCCCCCCATAGATGACAGCGGGCATCTGACAGCTCCATCTCTGCACACAGAGCAGAGACAGAGCTGTCACCTGCCTGCTCAGTAGGGATCGGCGGATCGATCCCCCACTGAGCAGAACGGACTCCGTCGGGTGGTGCGCCCATGTGAAAGGTGCCTTACTAAACAAGCTGAAGTTAGAAGCTGATTAATTACTATGGACAGCTGCACAAAATACTGTGTGCACCAGTTTTAGTAAATCTCCCCCCTATGTATCATAAACCAAGTCAGTTTGTTCAATTAAGCTTTAACAATAAAACCTGGAAGCTGATTGGTCTCTATGCAGAGTTGCATCAGAATTTGCATTCTCCGGGTTTTGTAAATAACCCCACTATGACATTTTTTCTTCTCTGTGCTGCAGATCTCCTGCAATCTCCTTACACCAGGGATTCCCAAACTACGACCCTGCAGCTTTTGCAGAACTACACATCCCATGAGGCATTGTAAAACTCTTACATTCACATACATGACTAGGCATGATGGATGGGAATTGTAGTTCCTGAACAACTGCAGGGGTGTAGTTTAGGAATCCCTGCCTTACACCATTTCCTGTCTACATATATCAACTGCTCATCATTGCACTGGATCGTTCATCATACAAAATTTTACTTCCGATTTTCTTATCGTGTGTATGGGCTTTAAAGGGGTTGTAAAGTCAGAAGGTTTTTTTATCTTAATGCATTCAGCCAATCAGGAGAGAGAGGGGGTGGAGCCCAACCACATCTCTGTGTCTGAATGGATACACAAAGATGCAGCTTGTCTCGGGTGCCCCCATAGGAAGCTGCTTTGTGCAAAACCATTACACAGGGCAGGTAAGTAGAACATGTTTGTTAATTTTATAGAAAAAAAAAAAAGACTTTACAATCACTTTAAATCAGGACAGTTTTACTACAAGTATTAGGAGACTGCGGATGACACAGTAGTGTAAAACTGGCCAGCAGCAAGAGAATTTATTGAGCAAGGCTAGGCCCAAACTTACTAGAGACAAAGAGCATAGGCTGGGGCTTTGCTACAAGCATTGCGATACTGCAGAGGATACAGTGGGACAGTTTAATTAGGGAAAATAGGCCTAACTGGTGTATGTCTAACTTTTATTCTAGCTGTGGGAAAGGAAACCCCACCCACAAAAGAAAGAAAACCCCAAAATACGACCCTAAAGCAAACCCCTCCACCACCCTTTTTTTAAAGAATACCTTGAAGCAGTCCAACTTAAGAAAAAGCCCCATCAACATAAAATAAGAAACAATGTATCTTCAAAATAAATGACCCCCCAAATACTACTCCCTGAATCAAAAGTCCATTGTTTTAAAGGAAAGCTTTAAAGCAAAAGAAAATTGTAATGTGCAGGACTGCAGCTTAAAGTGACCACTGGCCTCAAATCAATTACAAAAAAAAAAATTAAAGACATAAAAATACTCAATATTAGGAAAAAGAACAGCAACGGGGTTTATTGACCAAAAAGCTAGCAATCAGAATTCAAGTATAGTACCTAACTGACTCTAGTCTCTCACTTTCTCTGAAGGCTTCCAATTCATTGGCGCTATGCCTGCTCTGATCATACAATCTGTATGGCTGAATTTGCAACGCACTGACATCACATAATTTGTGAACCGGGACTCACAGCCAGGCATTGCATTTTTGTTAACCTTCCTAGCGTTATTCCCGAGTAAGTAAGATTTTAGAGCCAAAAGCGGTAACCCCGAGCCACACTCGGGGTAGCGCTAGGAAGATCACTGGATCCTGGTAGAGGTTTTACTTACCTTTTCTCCGGGATCCAGCGAAGTATGCGGGCGGTATGCAGCGGCGGAGCTTCCTCCCGATCGTCTGCGAGCCCCGGCTTCCGTCTCCTGCGACGTGACGTTCGCAGGGGGGTGGAACCGGCGGCAAATTCAAATGTAAAACACACCAAACACACTGATACCATTCAAAATAAAAAAAATTCACATTACATTGCCCCCAGTGCCCTTTCCTGCAGTTTTACTGTACTTTTTATGTAAATATATATATATATATATATATATAAATCTACATATATACACACACACATATATATATATATATATATATATATATATATATACACATATATATATATATATATATATATATATATATACACACGTAATTCTTGTGAATGAGCAGCCCAAACCAACTGTATACATTATATATATATATATATATATATATATATACGTATATATATACATATATATATATATATATATAATATATAATAAATGTATACAGTTGGTTTGGGCTGCTCATTCACAAGAATTACATGCAAAATAATGGTACCGCTTTCAGCACCTAAAATCCAAAAGAATCATACCGCCAGGGAGGTTAAACAATTAACATGTTTCCGGGCAAATCTGCAGATAAATTTGATGGAACTGCGAATCTAGAACCCACAGGATTTGCCTCTAACCAATGGTAGTGACGAACCCACACATCCTCTCGCACTTTGTTGCAATTTTTTCACGCATCAGGGTGCCTTGCATTAAGCCAGCCTATTCATTTAAATGGGCTGCCAACTCCAGCAAATCGCACCCCAAAAAAAGTGCATGTACTAGTTTTTGTAATGCAGCACACCACAATGCACATTGCTCTACAGATGATGGTGAGCTGCAGAGCATTTCGGTTACAAGGCTGGTCGGGTGCTATTAAGAATGAATGGCACCGTAGTGCACAAATACGCATACTACTGCGGCTTAGCACTGTGAATGGAACCAAGTGGTTGTGCAGTGGGGCCAATCACATACAGTTAGAGCCAGTGCCCTCTTAAGAGCATTAAAGGGCCCCGGGCAATGCAGTGCACTGGGGCCCCGCCTACACAATCACCCATGAGAATAAAAATGCAAATTATCGATAAGGCGATATTTATTGGTACAGAAGTGCCAGGCTAATGACAGCTTCCAAGTTGGGCGGCTGGGTCCGGTGAACACACACATGGACGGGGGACAGACACGACTGTGTGTGCCTGTTGCTGTGGAGGCGGACAGGCATTCCTGCAGTTGTGGGCTCCCCCTCCATGGCCCAAGTGGCCTGACAGCAGCGCAGGGCCGACAGGCGCTTTCCATCTGCTAAGTTCAGCGGCGGGATGCACAAGGAAATCGGGACTAATGCTTGGCTGGGGCTGGGGCTGTGTCGCTGGGCAGGTGGGGCCCCCTGCGTGCCCATTCGGTAAGATGGCCCTGATTAGAGCCCTGTGACATTGCAGCCTAAAAAGACTTAAAAAAAAAATGTTCTGCACTTCGAGGACCTGTCCCGAGTTGTTTTTCCAGCTTTTCACTCGCTACGCTCGTCGCCTATATGAAGATGCTCTCTTAGAACCTTAATCAAAGAGATTTTCATCAGCCGGCTCAAAGACGTCAGCGCCTGTGATTTAGGAGAAAAAAAAAACATCACCACTTTCAAATTAAAACATCTTCTTTTTTTTCTGTAGACTCCCTTGTAGCAGACAGCTGCCTCTTTGTTGTGTCTCTTGATGAGAGCGCCCACAGGGTAGCTGAGTTTACATTCCCACCAAAGATTACAAGAAGCGTCTTGTCCTGAAGCTGTGCCGGAGGAGCCGGGGCCGGGCCCCAGTCACTGCACATGCCTGCCTTCATAGACATCGGATGACTCAGGGCCCACCGCACATAGAGCAAGAACATCATACGGGAGCAGAATGCACTGCTATCGGGCAATGTGCTGGTACGTGTGGTTCCTCAGCTCCTGTAGGGTCTTATGCTGGCGTATGCAAACACATGAGGCCGAGGGAAGAGAATATTCAATATGCTGTATGGGTCTTACCACTTTACCACCGGACGATTTTGCAGTCTTACGTCCAGGCCACTTTTTGTGATTCGGCACTGTGCGACTTTAACTGACAATTGCGCAGTCATCAGGGCCGGATTAAGAGCATCATGGGCTTGGTGCTGAGGATTTTGAAGGGCCTTAAGGGCCGTGCCTTGGCATGCACCCAGAGGAGGAAGGGTGCAGCCATGCATGCCTAATTCAACATGGGATGCTGTCTCTGAAGCCCATAAACACATCCATGCATCGGCAACTGTCCCTCCTTGTCCGGCCTTCGTGCTGTGTGGGGAGATTCTGAGGGAGCTGCCTGGGGAAGCGAGCATAGAAGCCAGACTTCTGTGTTTAAAAGTGACAGAAGAGCGGTAACAGTGAATATGGCCAACCCGGGGCCTATATTAAGGTAGGGGCCTGGAGCTGCAGCTCCAATAGCCCCTATGTTAATCTGGCCCTGGCAGTCATGCAAAGCCGTACCTAAACGAAATATACGTCCTTTTTTTCTCACAAACAGAGCTTTCTTTTGGTGGTATTTGATCACCTGTGCGATTTTTACTTTTTGCGCTATAAACAAAAAAAGAGCGACAATTTTGAAAAAATAACAATATTTTTAACATTATTTTATATGAAATTCCCCCCCAAAAAAATGTAAAAAATCAAAATTTTTTATAATTTTAGGCCAATTTGTTTTCTGCTACATATTTTTGGTAAAAAAAAAAAACGCAATAAGCGTATTTTGATTGGTTTGCGCAAAAGTTATTGCGTTTACTAACTAAGGGAAAGATTTCTGTCATTTTTGGTGTTTTTTTTTTTTTTTAATGAGTAATGGCGGCGATCTACGATTTTTTTTTGCGGGACTGCGACATTGTGGCGGACAAATCGGACCCTTGACTGACATTTTGACACTTTTGGGGTTACCAGTGACATTACTACAGTAATCCGTGCTATACATATGCACTGTTACTGTAAAAATGACACTGGCAGGGAAGGGGTTAATTTTATTGGCGAGGGAGGGGTTAATGTATGCCTGGTGCTTACTAACGTGTGTGGGGGGAGGTGACTGAGTGACACAGGGACAGATCGCAGGTTCAGTTATGCTGAACCCTGCAATCTGTCACTGTCTGTCACTTAGGAGGTCCGCCCGCTTTGTTGACGATCGGGGAAGAGCGGCGGTGATCACCAGCGCTCCTCCCTTGGCCCGACTCCCGCTGTGACTGAATACAGCGGGAGTGAGACTCCGGCGGCGCGCGCGCGCCGCCCACAAGGGGAGGAGTCCAGCGACGTTGGTCTGCTGGACGATAACTAACCACTTTTCCGCAGTACAGTCAACGTGACTGGTCGGCAAGTGGTTAATGAAAGTGGACCTAACATCAGACATATTTTGATGTTAGGTGTAATCAAAGAGAAGTATTTACTGCATCCGTCCCCCACCGGCTCTAACACTGGAAACTGAGCAAAAAAAACATCACCGATCGCTCGGTACTCAGAGCTCCATGAGCAGAGAGCTGCTGACTATCAGTCACCGCTGTCTGCTCTGCCCCCTCCGCCCCCACTCGCTCACTGGAGCACCCGGCTGTGGAGGGGGCAGGATCAGCCGGCCCAGGCTTTCAGCGGCTCGCTGAGAGGCTGAGCAGGGTGCCGATCCAGGCATGTGAGCGGATCCCGACTTCATTAATGTGATCTTGCCTGAGCCTGGACCAGCTCTGTGATGTCAGCAAACAGCGGACTTCAGCCCGCTGGCTGCTGAAAACGGGTCACAGGAGTGCAGAATGAACAAGCTCTGAACGAGCTTTGTCTGTACTTCTCCTTTAATGCTAAGTAATGTGTAACTGTAACACTTCTAGGTATTTACCACCTCTCACAGAGGTCACAGTCATGCCAGTAGACAAGATAACTCCCCTGCACAGTCTAATACATGTTCCCTCTCATGCTCACAGGAACTGGGCACTGCATACTCACACACACACACGCTCTCGCGCATTCTCGTGTGCACCGGCGCTTGCGTGCACCTGTGACAGATGCTGGTACCAAATGGGTTATTGAACTCGGCCAGTGCTCGGGATCAGTGCTGCTTTGTCTTCAGCCTATGTCCTGAGGACCTGTGATCCTGTATTCTGTTTCCAGTTACTGACCTGGCTCGTCTGGTCTGACTACTCCCTGAACTTCTGCCTGCTCCATTTGGTACTGTTCTACTGATCAGCTCCTGACCCGGTGTAACGTTAAAAAACCATACCCCGTGAAGAAACCATACCCCTCGTCACTTCCGGTCTGAAACAGCAGAGCAGCGCAGCAGAGCGCATGCTCAGAGCCCCGGAGACGTGATTGAACAAGAAAGAAGTTAACAAGTGCGCATGCTCGGAGGGTATGATCTGTTAACGGCACTAATACTTGCGGCGGTAACATTAAAACAGTTCTGCTGCAACATCAATCATCTCCTCTCCTCTCCCTGTCACTTCCCTGATCTCCCCTAATAAATATGAAAGCGGCGGCGGGTGTATCTGTGCTCCGTGATCCGCTTTTATATTTATTAACGGAGATCAGGGAAGTGACAGGGGAAGGAGCGGACATGAGCCATGATGCAGAGGAGCTGTTATAATGTAACTGCCGCAAGTTAAAGTACCGTGAGAAATCCATACCCTCCGGAAGTGACGAGGGTATGGTTTTCTCACGGGTATGGCTTTTTCACGGAACACCGGCTTGCACCTTGACCATGCTCCTGCCTGTGCCCCTGTACTTGCCATTGTATGACCCGGCTTCACTCTGCTATTCCTCCTGCTGTGCCTGCTTACCCACTGTCTGCTACCAGTATACGCCTCGTCTGTCTGCTATCGCCAGGACAAGCCGGCTTGGGTCTGCTTCTCACCAGCTACCACCCTGCCTGCCTGCTTCACTAAAGACCTCTGGCGACTACCCTGCCTGGCGTGGACACCGACTTTGCTAGCAAGACCTACATGCTAGGGATCGACCGATTATCGGCAATGCCGATATATCGGGGGCTGATTTGCACTTTCCCCGATAGATCAGAATCGGCCCCTGAGGTTACCAATATTGCCGATATTTCGGAAAGTGCTGTACCAGAGTGATGCGTTTTGAATGCTTTTAAGTGCAGAGGAGGGGTTTGGGGTCTTTTAGACCCCCAGATCCCTCCACCAGAGTACCTGTGGAAAAAAAAAATTTTTAATGTCCGATAATATCGGTCAATATCGGCTGATACCTTTACCCGATGACCAAAATATCGGTATCGGCATTAAAAAAAACAATATTGGTCGATAACTGCTACATGCACTCATGCCACTCTGCACTCCTGTACCTTCTGTTCTCACTATCAGGGGTCCTGAGTCAGATGTGTCAGAGAGGCCTTTCTCATCAGTTCAGGCTCTGCTACCAGGTACGTGACAGCTGCCCTATGGTCCAAAAATGCACCAAAGTAGCCCCTGTAACCTTTTTTGGAATGGACTTTGCAGTATTTTTGAAGAGAGTGTTTTTTGCATGTCTTTTTTGTCATTTGGGATGCCATTAAGAATTAAAAATGTTTTTTCCCCTCTATATGCAGTTGAGAGGGCTCACAGGGTCCCATCTCGCCCCCTGCAACTGGGTCGCCCCCAGCATACTATGCTTGCATGTCTCCTTAACTACAATGATAAAGAGACTGTATTGCGTCTCGCAAGAGAACGCCGTGATGTGCAATATAATGGAGTAAGAGTTTCATTTTATCCAGACTTCTCGGCGGAGGTCCAAAGGAGCAGAGCGCAGTTCTCTGCAGTTAAACAGCACTTGAGGCAAATGCTGAAGTGGTGAATTCTTATTTTTTTTACATGTACCCCTGTGGAACCATGATGGGAATTTTTACTTATTTTTTCTATTTTTTGAGCTCAGGGGATCTGACCATTCCGTGGACCTTTGGTTCAATTAATTATTTTCATTTTTTCATATAGACTATTATTTAACATTTTGTCTTTGATATGCAACTGCTGGATTTGGTAGTTAGGAAAAATGAGGTGCAGCTTGTGCTCTCCTCCTGAACACCTCTGGGACATTATGTTTTGGTCCATCCGACGCCGCCAGAATGCACCTCAAACTGTTCAGGAGCTCATCGATGCCCTGGTCCAGATCTGGGAGGAAACACCCCAGGACACCATCCGGCGTCTCGTTAGGAGCATGCCCCAACGTTGTCAGCCATGCATACAAGCACGTGGGGGGGCCATGCAAACTACTGAGTACCATTTTGGGTTGCTGCAAATTTCAGCAAAATAGACTAGCCTGCTGCATCATTTTTTCAGGTGTCTTAGAATTCAGCCCTCTGTAGGTTGATAATTTTCATTTCCATCAAACAATGTGGCATCCTTTCGTTCCAATCACATTACCCAATCCATATCAGTATAGATATCCAGCACTATATTTTTCCCCATTGAGATCTGATGTGTTTTCAAAGTGTTCCTTTAACATTTTTTGTACAGTGTATTTGTATACAATAAATAGAGATGAAATCTCTTCACACTTGTTCTTCTACATGTTTCGCCATCCTGGCTTCCTCAGGAAAAGCGTGATAGGGAGGACATAAGGGGGCATTCTGGAGAATGTCAGGGGACACGGATATAAGTTGGCCTTCTGGGGGCTCTGGGGGATTCAATGCTTTGGTGTGAATGGAGCCATAAGGTTTTAGAGTACTTGTGGACAGGAGTACTGACAATGATGTCATGATATAATAGATTGTGATGGTCATTATCATCGCTTCTACAACTCTTGTTCAATTTTGTTCCATCATAATTTTTCTATGGGGCCCCGTGATCTGTAGTTATGCCCTTGGGCAGGTTGGTTTAGACCTTTAAATATAATCTAAAGCTGGATACACACTATCCAACTTTTGTGGTTAGATTTCCTTCAGATTTACCTTTTCTATGTAGTGCAAGGGCCTGCCAGACTGCATACAAATTGAAAGTGTTTAGGTTTGACCTCATATTATCTGGTTTTGGTAAGTCTGAAGGAAAAAGTCTTCAGAAAATCTTATAGTGTGTATGGCCCTTAACAGTTGTTCCCCTAGTTTCTGATACTGGAATGTTCTCCTAAAGTAGATCTAAATCCTCAATAGGGTGACATTTCTTGTGCTAAAACAGAACCCCCTCCAGCTTCAGCTGCAAATTATTATTCTGGATCAGCTTCCAGATGGTGACAATGGTGGACCATGCTTGCACAATGTGCGTCAGCATGGCTGCTTGTAGTCTACACATTAGGATCATGTGACAGGGTGACAACAATGGAGCACAATATGAAGGTGGTTGTCACCCCATTACAGGAAGTGCCTGAACAAACACCTCCATAGTAGTAACACAAAGCTGCAGATTTAAAAAGAGTAAAAACAACTAAATATTAACACGTTAACACTCATATGAGATGTTTCTCCATCATGCAGAAAAGGAAACAGTGACACCAAAACAGGAGGAGGAGAGCCAGGAAAAAGCAGAGTCTTGAAGGCTGCAGAGAGTGGAGTTTTTTGAGGAGATGGTCAACAATATCAAAGACTGCAGAGAGGTCTAGTAGTATGTGTATGGAGTAGTGGCCAATGGTTTTATCAGTTAGTAGGTCATTAGTGAGTTTCAGTAAGGCGGTTTCAGTGGAGTGTAGCAAGCGAAAGCCGGACTGTAAGAGGTCAAGAAGGTTGTTGTCAGTGAGGTAGGAGTAAAGACAGCTGTCGACTAAGCGTTCTAAAAGTTTTGATGCAAACAGGGGCAAGGGGTTGTTCAGACTGGTGGGGTCCAGTGAGGGCTTTTTAATTGAATTTTTTTGAATTGTACTGTTGGTGTATTGTCTCCCTTTATATTGTAAAGTGCTGCGCAAACTGTTGGTGCCAGGGGCGTAACTACGGGGGTTGCAGGGGTTGCAATTGCAACCGGGCCCCATGCTCTAGGGGGCCTGTGCGGCTCCCATATACACCTGTATAGGAGGGGCAGCTTGGGCAGCATGTAGAGAAATCACTGTCCTCCTTTTTCCTCCTGTAGCTGCAGGAGGAAAATGGAGGAGATTGGTTCCTCTGTATGCTGCCCCCGCCACTCCTCCAATCCAGTTCGCTTGTGTTCTGCTATCTGTGGGCCCCTTTGTGCTCCCCTGGTCCCCCCCCCACTGTGCTGCCCCCCCGCACTGTGCTCCCTCCCCTCTCCTCCTGGCTGCTGCAGGGGATGCGTCACAATAGGGAACCAGGAAGGGGTCGGTAAATATGTAATTTACCAGCTCCTTCCTTTTCTGAATGGACAGAGTCATAGTCAGTGACATTTAAAAAAAATAAAATGATAAAAAATAATACAATTAAAATACCAAAAAATAAAAACTACTGACACCAGTGGGTGAACTTCCAGGATCGCAAAGGTCACACTTGCAACTGGCCCTGGCATTCCACCACTGTGGGGAGGCCCCAAGATGGCAGGAAGGGGGCCCACTGCAGAACTTGTGAAAGGATCCCGCTGCAGGACCATAATAAAGGGCCCCGCAACGAGAGTAAAGGGACCCAGGATCAGTGGGAAGAGCCCCAGGCTTGAAGGGAAGGGTCCCGGCCAGGGGTCAGGGGGGCCCTTCATGGTTTCTTGCACCGGGGCCCTGAAGTTACGCCTCTGGTTGGCGCTATATAAATCCGGTATTCTAATAATGATAATAATTTTAGTGAATGGGTAATATTAGTTTACTTCCCAAGCCAGACATCCAGAATAATTTGTTGTGTCTACCCACTCGGCTATAAGGTTACTGGGATTTAGAAGATGTAAATATGATCTGGTAGAGACCTTAATGATCCCAGTGTAGAGCTCCAGGGATGACAGGAGAAAAGAAAAATGGTACAAAATTGTAAACTTGCCTGGTGTGCTTAGACCTATTAAAGTGCCTAAGGGGCTTTAAAAGTGCAATTATCCTTTCAGTTAATTTTATAAAAAAAAAAAAAAATCCAAGAAGGACACTAATAAAAAAAAAACATTCCCTCTAGTGTTGTGGTACATTTTTGTTCAGAGATTTGATCTTGTCACTTTGTCACTTTGAGGAGTCTGGGTGTTACAAAGTAATTATGTTCCATGCTCAGGGGAAGAGAGGGGAAGATGTCGATAGCAGAGATTCGAATTGCATTCTGATGGAATCCTCCAGGAGCACAGCAATCTCTAGACTTAATTCCTGTGTCAATATTATATTGTGTATCGAGAATTAATTCTTGTAACAGAAGAATTAACTCACTTACAGATGCAGCTCCATCATGCAGAAAAGGAAACAGTGACACCAAAACATGGAATTATTTCCGGCCAATCAGAAAACAGGAGTTATATTTTATAGATGTAACTTTGTAAAACTAGTTGCTAAGGGGTTACTTTAATTACTTTGGTTGCATTGCTTTACTGAACCAGCCTGTGAATTTATATGTGTGTTTAAATAAATATATATATATATATATATATATATACAGCTGCAAGAAAAAGTATGTGAACCCTTTGGAATTATATGGATTTCTGCACAAATTGGTCATAAAATGTGATCTGCTCATCATCATCAAAGTCACAACAATAGACAATCACAGTCTAACACACAAAGAATGAAATGTTGCCATGTTTATATTGAACACACCATGTAAACATTCACAGTGATCCAGAAATACATATCATTCCAAAGGGTTCACATACTTTTTCTTGGAGCACACAAACACACACACACATACATACAAACACTGTATATTTTTTCAATTTACATAGAAAAAAAAAAATTCTTTTTTCAATCATTTTTATTGATATTTTAAAGAAAAAACGAAAAAAACAGCATAAAGAAATATTAGACAATGTATGAGCATATATAAATCAGAGTTTATAACAAAAACACTTATATCTGACCCTTTCCCTCCATACGCTCTTCCAACAAAATGACCCTTCTTTATATAAACATTATCAGACGCTGTAAATAATTGGAAAAAATAAATGAAAATACATTTTTAATATAAAACTTATTTATTTTTATTTTTATTTTAAACACTTATATCTGACTCTTTCCCCCCATACGCCCTTCCAACAAAATGACCGTTCTTTATATAAACATTATCAGATGCTGTAAATAATTGGAAAAAATAAATGAAAATAAATTTTTAATATAAAAAATTATTTATTTTTATTTTTAATGCACATATATATATATATATATATATATATATATATATATATAATATATATATATATATATGCATTAAAAATAAAAATAAACAATTTTTATATATATATATATATATATATATATATATATATACACTGTATAAAAAAATATAAATATATTTTTGTAATTGTTCTGTATGTAAATTCCCATGTATCAAAAAGCTTAAAGTGCAATTTAGGAGCAATGCAAAAATATTTTAATGCATTGTATAACCACTCAAACCTGCAGATAATATATCAATGCATAATAATATCCCATTTCACAGTAGTAGTGGATGACACATTTCACAGATTAAGCAGTGAAAGGGTTACAGAGTATTCAGATGTATTTCTTCAAGAATAATATGACAAACATCTGAATATCCTGTAAACCCTTCATTGCTGTTCCTGAAGAAGTGGATTTAATCTAGAAACATGTTGACAACAGTGAAACAGGATATTGCTGTGCATTGATATATGATCTGCAAGTATGAGTGGTCATACAATGTGTGAAATTTACCTACTGTTGTTATCATATTAGTTATGTGTGTACAGATTTTATTTATGAATAAACTACCAGTTGTGTATTTATATTTGTGTTTTATTATTTTCCTGAGTGCTATATATTTGTCGGGGAAGTACCAGCTATAGTACAAGTGGAGCCTGTGGGTGCCCGTCTTGCCGTGCACAGACACGTGCATATGTGCATGCATTGACCACAGATCCTGGTACCAATGGTGCTTTTCCACTGCATGGAACCAAACGGTTCGGCTCGCTTTTGTGCTTTTCCACTGCATGGTACGGTGTAGGAACGGTTCGGTACGGTACGGTACGGCAGCACTTTTCCACTACATGGAATCGAACGGTACGGCTCGCTTAAACAGTACCACCTCAGTTGTGGTTCCAAGAGGGCCGTACCAGTACCATATCCCACAATCCTTTGCATGCAGCCTTGACTGTTTGTCACTGCTTGCCACTGATTGGTCAGAGAATCATTGTTATCCCACCCACTTACTTTAGTACTACTTTAGTGGAAAAGCAAACCGTACCAAACCGTACCGAACCGTTCCAACACTGTACCATGCGGTACCATGCAGTGGAAAACCAAACCGAGCCAAGCAGGGCCAAGTGGAGCCAAGCAGGGCCAAGTGGAGCAGAGCCGGTACTTGCAGTGGAAAAGTGCCACAAAAAGTGACCTTTAAAAGTTCAGCAGGTTCACTAGTTGGTTGTTGTCTGATCTACAGCTATTACCCGTGTTCCTGCATCTGTCTTTGTGTTCCACTTCTGACCTGGCTTGCTGTGACCTCGCTTGACTGTTAGCTGCCCTGCCCATGGCTTGTTTCTAGAGAGCTGGCTCAGGTTCTCAGTGACTCATGAAGAGGCTAAACCAGCTGCCAGCCTAGAGATCTGGGTGAATCCCGACAATAAAGCTGGGATCCCTCCAGAGTTTGGACCAGCTGAATACGGGTCACAGGAGTGTAAGAAGGAAGTGTACTCCTGTGATCCCCAGTAGAAGTAGGGGCGTACTTCTCCTTTATCGATGTTCATGAACAGGCACAATTAATAACCATTGGATTTTGGGTGTTGACTGAGCTTCAAGCTTTGAGCTAAATGCTTAGGTGTGAACTGGGACTATATTAACACTATACTGTTTTGTGAATGCACACAAACGCGTGTGGTGCTTGCAGCACCATTCATTATTAATGGCACCCCAAACATGGCAAAACAGATGCACAGTTTTTGCGTATAAAAATGCTCAACAAACACTTTAAACACACATGCTCTAAAAGGTGTATGAGCTTCTTGGCTTTGTATGTCGCGTGTAGAGCAGCCTGCTGAAATAAATGGGCTTCTCTATGCATGTCCCGTGACAGCGTGCAGATTCAGGCTCGGTTCACACATATGCGATGCGGGAACCCTGCGAATCAACTGCGGGTTCCCAAATCACATTCAAATCGCAGGCAGTTCACACTGCCATATGCAAATCGCTGGGGGTGTCAATGCATGGTTAACCACTTGCCGACCGCCGCACGACTATCTACGTCGGCGGTCAGCCCTTCACAGGCAAACTAACGTAGGGCTACGTTGCTTGCTTGTAAGGGTCTAGGGAGAGAGCGCGCGCCGCCGGAGGCGCGCTCCCGCTCCCGCGTGGTCACGGACCCCCCCGCGCGTGTGACCAGCGGACCCGATGTCCGCCGGCCACTCGGCGATCGGCGGGGGAGAGGGAGAATGTCAGGCAGCTTGTGTAAACAAGCCACCTGTCATTCTCCTCGCTGTAAAGACACTGATCACATGGATCTACTATGTAGATCCGTTGATCAGTGTCCTTACAGCTCAAGCCACAGCCAATCACAGTAGAAAGCACGCCCCTAGGGACACACACAGCCCCTCCCTCCCAAATAAAGTTAACCCCTTCACTACCAGTGTATTTTTACAGTAACAGTGCATATATATAGCACTGATTACTGTAGAAATGTCACTGGTAACCCCAAAAGTGTCAAAAATGTCAGTCAAGGGTCCGATCTGTCCGCCGCAATGTCGCAGTACCGCAAAAAAAATCGCAGATCACCGCCATTACGCGTTAAAAAAAAAAAACAACGAAAATGACAAAAATCTTTCCCTTTGTTAGTAAACGCGATAACTTTTGCGCAAACCAATCAAAATACGCTTTTTGCGATTTTTTTTACCAAACATAGGTAGCATAAAACAAATTGGCCGAAAATGTTAAAAAATTTTGATTTTTACATTTTTTTGGGGGGGGAATTTCATATAAAAAAATGTGAAAAATATTGCTATTTTTGCAAAATTGACGCTCTTTTTTTGTTTATAGCGCGTGATCAAAAAATCGCACAGGTGATCAAATACCACCAAAAGAAAGCTCTGTTTGTGGGGAAAAAAAGGACGCCAAATTCGTTCAGGTACAGCGTCGCACGACCACGCAATTGTCCGTTAAAGTTACGCAGTGCCGAATCGCAAAATACCCCCTGGTCGGAATGGGGGTAAAATCTTCCGGGGCTTAAGTGGTTAACGACACCCCCAGATCAGTTTGCATATCGCAGTGCGAACTGACAGTTTGAACATGAATTGGATCGCATACATGTGAACCACCATGCAATCCGATTCTGCTGTGGGCCAAAAAAGGGTCCTGTGCGAGTTCTGTTCGAATCCGATGCAAATTCAGCCTTATAATCTGTATGGCTGAATTTGCATCACACAGACATCGCATGTGATTTGCAGAGCAGTGCGCTCCGAATCACATGCGATGTCTGACATCGCTATAGTGTGAACCGGGGCTCAGGATGCAATTTTTCACATGTTCATGAAACATTGTAGTGTGACCTTGGGTTAACACTTGTACGATGCGGGGACACCGCATGTGATTTGCACAGAAATGACACCACATTCCTGTGTACATCACATGCCATGTCTGTGTGATTTGAGCCATATATTTTGTATGGCTCAAATTACATCGCATCCGCACCAAAATGGTGCAGGGCCCTTTTTTTTTCTACACTTGAATCGCATTGCATGGGTGTTGACAGCTCACAAGATTGAAACCTGGGGATTAAACCAGGGCTTAATGATTTACATACACAATGATCTTCTCTTATTTTCCCCTTTAAGTCAGTTAACTAAAACTGGCGAGTGCAAAATGGTGCAGCTGTGCATGGCAGCCAATCAGCTTCTGACTTCAGCTTGTTCAATTAAGCTTTGACAAAAAAAAAAAACTGGAAACCGATTGGTTTCTTTGCAGAGCTGCACCAGATTTTGCACTCTCCAGTTTTAGTAAATGAACCCCAATATGTTATATCTGTTTGCCTTTGTTCACATTGGGCCGATTCGACATGCGATTTGACATGTCAAATCGCATGCCAAATTGGAGCCTATTGCTGGCAATGGCACCATCTGAATCGATTCCCAAAAGTAGTTTCTGCACTAGTTTTGGTGACTTTGGGGAGCGATTTTGACCACTTGCTGACTGCCCGCCCGCCCACCTCAGTTTTTCTGCGGCAGGCTGGCTCCGCTGCGCGATTTAACATAGGGGTACGTCAGTTCGCGGGAGCACCCCTAGGCAGCAGGGATGCCGATCCATGGGACCGGCGGACACGATTGCTGCCGAGCACCCACGATCGCTCCCCACTGATAGAGAAGAATGGTCTGCTGTTGTAAACACAGCTGACCATTCTTCTTTCTGAAATGATCACAGAGCACCTGTGATCCTTCTTTATAGGATCACAGGTCTCTATGATCATTTCACAAGCCACCCCCCCCCCCCACAGTTAGAAAACACTCCCCTAGGCTCACAATTAACCCTTTGATCACCTCTAGGTTAACCCCTTCCCTGCCAGTGTCATTATTAAAGTAACAGTGCATATTTATAGCACTGATTACTGTAGTAATGTCACTGGTCTCCCCCAAAAGTGTCAAAAGTGTCAGTTCATGCCTCGTACACACGCATCGATAGTTGGCCGTGAATTTTCGGCCAACGTCCGATCGGCCGATTTTCGGCTTGTTAGTATGATGCTTTCGACAACCGACTCTTCAGCCGAAAAAAATCTGGTGTGCATGCTATAAAATTTTTGTTGGCCGTCAACTCAACGGCCGATTTTCCGTCAGTCAGTACAGATTTCGGCAGACAAAAATCAGATGAGCAAGACTGGGCATGCTCAGAGAAGAAAAAACACACGGAAAGTAAACCAGCACATGACATCACTTCTGAAGTTGGTTTTTGTTGCCCGATCGGTCGGCTGATAATCGTTGCGTGTGTACGAGGCATAAGGGTCCGATCTGTCTGCCGCAATGCCGCAGTCCCGCTAAAAATCGCAGATCGCCGCCATTACTAGTGAAAAATAAATAAATAAAAATTACATAAATCTTTCCCCTAGTTTTTAGACGCGATAACTTTTGCGCAAACCAATCAAAATACGCTTATTGTGTTTATTTTTTACCAAAAATATGTAGCAGAAAACAAATTGGTCTAAAAGGATGAACATTTCTGATTTTTAACAAAAAACATTTTTTTTTGGGGGGGGGGGGGGGATGTTATATACCAGAATGTGAAAAATAGTGTTTTGTTTTTTATTTCAGAATTGACGCTCTTTTTTTGTTTATTTTATAGCGCAAAAAATAAAAATCGCACAGGTGATCAAATACCACCAAAAAAAAAGCTCTGTTTGTGGGGAAAAAAAAGGACATCAATTTTTTTTAGTTACAGCGTCGCACGGCCGTGCAATTTTTCCTTAACTTATTGCAGTGCCGAATCGCAAAAAAAGGCCTGGTCTTAAAGAGGGCAAATCCTTCCGGTCCAGAACTGGTTAATAGACATCTAATAAATAGGAACCCGCACAGATGTCTGTCAAATCGCCCCCGAAAATCGTGCGATTTCAAACCCTCCCTCAGTGTGAACCTAGGCTTTGTAAGGCAAGTTAAAGTGTTTGTTACCCCAACACTTCATATTCCTGATATGTGGCTGCTGTACCATGTACTTGTATGAGAAAGTCTCCTCTTCTCTTTCTATTGCTTCCTTTGGCCTCTTTCACACGGGCGTTCCGTATGTCCGTATATCACCCCATCTGTTTGCGGATGATTTGCGGACATAATGTAAGTCTATGGGATTGCGGATGTCAGTGGATGACCATCCGCTGACATCCGATTTTCCTCCTTTCAGTTCTGTTCTGTTTTTTGGAACGGAACAGAACCCTATTTTTCTTCCGTTTAAAAAACGGAAAGGACGCAAAATCAGATATCATCGGTGTCATCCACTGACATCCGCAATCCCATAGACTAACATTATGTCCGTATATCATCCGCAAACGGATGGGATGATATGCGGACATACGGAACGGATGACACAAGTGTCATCCGTGTCCCGTAAAAAAAAAAAAAGTGCCGCAGCGGACGAAATAAACTGATCGGCCGTGTGAAAGAAGCCTTTGTGTGAAATCCCTGGTGTTCCTGCCTGTCCCCCTGCTTTCCAATTAAAAACTGACCACACTAAGCAGGAAAGCACACTGTGGTCAGTTCTCTAGCCATGCTAGGAACTCAGCCTGCTCCCCTCCAATTATCAGACTTATCTTGACATGCCCTTCTACACAGCCAATCACTGGAAAGCTCAGTATGTTGCTACTTCTCCTCCCCCGACCTCTTATGCAGCTGAGAACAGAGGGAATGTGATCACTTATGAAAAAAGGGAAAAAATTGTATTTATATTGTATTATTATATCTATACAAAAAATATTTTGCATTTAATTTCTATTTTAAAGTGTAACTCCACTTTTGTTGAGAAAAAAAACATTCCCCTCTGGGCAATCTCTGTACATTACAAGGATTATAGGAAACTTTGTTGCAGATTCCTACCTTTTGTTATTCTGAAGAAATCATTGTTTGTTCCTCTGTGCTGAGTGGGTCTAATGGGAGTGGTTTCATAATTATTATTATTATTATTATTATATAGGATTTATATAGCGCTGACAGTTTACACAGCGTTTAAAACTTGAGGGTAGACAGTACAAATACAATACACTTTAATACAGTAAGAATCAGAGGGCCCTGCTCGTTAGAGCTTACAATCTAAGGGAGGGTCAAGAAATACAAGAGGTAATAACTGTGGGGGATGGGCTGATGGAGAAAATAAAAGTACAGTTGTTAGGTGGATGCCAGATAGGTTTCCATATCTTCTATCAATCAGCTGTGCAACTGCACAGCTCTAATGAGGAAATCTGCTGGGCCTGCATCCCTTTAGACATGATTTTCTATTGGGAGTATCTCACCAAAAAGGACATCTTTTTATTGCAGGGAACTTGTATCTTAGTGCAGACTTTTGGGAAAACCGGTGAGCCAATCACACAAGCAGGAAATGATGTTTCTGGGGGGCGTTCTGTATACATTCTGTGTACAGAACACCTCCAGGTGGCCATATTGCATTGCATTTTCAAAACATTACAGCGGCTGCAGATGGAAAAGAAAAGGTCATTTTTAATAACATTTAAATTACAATATGACTTGTCTTGCAATCATATATACGCTATATTGTTTTTTTTCCCCAAAGAAAGTGGAGTTACGCTTTAAATTCAATGGGTTGTTGTACAAGGTGATCGTTTACAATCACTTTTAACCACTTTAGGACCGGAGGATTTTCCTGCTTTACGTCCAGGCCACTTTTTGCAACTTGGCACTGTGCGAATTTAACTGACAATTGCGCGGTCATGCAACGCCGTACCCAAACGAAATTGATGTACTTTTTTCCCCACAAACAGAGCTTTCTTTTAGTGGTATTTGATCACCTCTGCGATTTTTAATTTTTGAAAAAAAGAGCAACAATTTTTTGCGATATTAATAAAAAAAGAGCGAAAATTTTGCAAACAAATTTACATTTTCTACTTTGACATTTAAAAAATATCCAATATATTCAATTTTTGTCATATATTTAGGCCAAAATGTATTTAGCTACATGTCTTTGACAAAAAAATTCTCAATGAGCGTTTTTTTAACCACTTTAAGACCGGAAGATTTTACCCCATTCCTGACCAGGCTATATTTTGCGATTCGGCACTGCGTTACTTTAACGGACAATTGCGCGGTCGTGCGACGCTGTACCCAAATTAAATTTATGTCCTTTTTCCCCCCACAAATAGAGCTTTCTTTTAGTGGTATTTGATCACCTGTGCGATTTTTAATTTTTGAAAGAAAGAGCAACAATTTTGAAAAGAAAAACAATATTTTTCACATTCTGATGTATAACATTACTCCAAAAAAAATGTATAAATCACAATTTTTTAACATTTTAGGCCAATTTGTTTTCTGCTACATATGTTTGGTAAAATAAAAATCACAATAAGCGTATTTTGATTGGTTTGCGCAAAAGTTATTGCATTTACTAACTACGGGAAAGATTTGTGATTTTTATTGTTTATTTTTTTTTACTAGTAATGGCGGTGATCTGCGATTTTTTTTGCGGGACTGTAACATTGTGGCGGACAGATCGGACCCCTAACTGACATTTTTGACACTTTCGGGGGGGACCAGTGACATTACTACAGTAATCAGTGCTATAAATATGCACTGTTACTGTAATAATGACACTGGCAGGGAAGGGGTTAACACTGTTTGTGATCAAGGGGTTAAATGTATGCCTCATGCTTATTGACGTGTGTCGAGGGAGGGGGTTGTGTGACACAGACACAGATCGCAGGTTCAGCTATGCTGAATCATGTGATCTGTCCCTGCCTATCACAGAGGAGATCCGCCCGCTTTTTTTACACCAGCGGGCGGATTTCCTCACTCTGTCCCCGACGATCGGGGAAGAGCGGTGGTGATCACCGCCTCTCCTCCCCTGGCCCCGACTCCCGCTGTGTCCGAATACAGCGGGAGCGAGCCCCCGGCGGCGCGCACGCGCCGCCGGGAGGGGGAGGAATCCAGCGACGTAGGTCTAATTTGCTGGACCCAGGAGAGCCACTCTGCCGCAGTAGGCTCAATGTGAGAGGTCGGCAAGTGGTTAAAAAAAAAAAAAATACCTGTTGATTCTGCCAGCAATCCTGTGAGCTGATAACTTCCTGTGCTCTCTGCCAGTGCTGACTGTTCCCAGTTACATTGTTCCCAGTTCTCTCTGTGGACTACAGAACCATGACCCCTCGATGTTATGAAGAATAGGAGAATGGTGGGGTTCCATCTTGCTGTTGTCCTCCTGATACAGAAGGGCGAGTGAGCATTAGGGCAAGAAGTGAGTATTGGATTGGCAGAATTGGCAGAAAAGGAAAAAAAATCCTGAGAAAATAAAACTAATACGGTGACCACATCTAAGAGCTGCTACGCCGCAATATATTTATTTTTTGTTTTCAGGTTTAGATACGCTTTAAACCAAGCTTGCCTTCTTCCCTGGTAGTGGCAAGCTAGAATTGATTGGATTTATCTTCCTGACACTCTTATCAGTCATATGAAACATTTGTTTCTCAGTTTCCGGATGCTGTCCTGCCATGGTTCCTTGGCCTAGAGATTAACCCCTCTCATGCGCGGTACTCCCTGCTGGAAACAAGTGTAACCCTAGCCTTCTGATTGGAGAAAATAATAAATGTTATTTTTATTTTAGTAATTAGCCATATGGTTTAATGCAATCCTATCCCCAGTCATTTTCCTGGAATGCTTGAGGAGTGGCGGCTGTAGGACACGTAATTATTCACATCCCTTGTCCACAGCTCTGCTTTTCACTCGGGAGCTGACAGCTGATGAGTCCTGAAGATTTATGAGGATTTATACTCAGGGAAGGGGCCTTGGAGAGAGAAAGGTCAGGTTCTGCACATGATGGAAATTGGAGAGGGCTTATTTGTAACAACCAGAGCAAAGGAAAATGGAAGTGTTGCCCTCGGGGTTCACTTAGATGGGCCGTGAAGATACAAGGTTATAATGTTCACTGTCTTACGAGGACTTTGATAGCCCTCAGGATCTGTCTGCGGATTTCCATTTAGCCCTGCGATGCAGGGCACAAAGCATGTCAACGTAAGGCTTTGGTCGTCTTGGGACCCGCGCTGGTTTTGGGCTCTGCACCAAATTCCTTCAACATTGGGATAAATGAAAGTCCAACACTTCTATCAGTGTCCCATTGGGGAGATTTCCCTTTACTTCCTTTCCCATAGCCCAAAAAAGGTGAGAGGAAAGTCCTCCAAAGTATAGGAATCCTTGTTTGTCACCATAACAATTGGAACACAGATGAAAAAAAAGAACTGACACCATGACGGTCTTAAAGTCAGAACAGGAGAACAGGTAAGCATATCCTTCATGCCTGTCTAAGACACCCAAATGATGGTCAGCCATGGCAGGCTCAAAGGCAGAACAGGAAAGCATGTGAGAAAATGCTTCATGCCTGTCCAAGGACACCGATAGGAGACCATAGTCAGCCATGATGGCATCAAAATCAGAACAGGAGAGCAGGTGAGCAAATACCTCACTCCTTTCCAAGGGCGCCCATAGGAGTCCATGGTCAGCCATGACAGGCTCAAAGGCAGAACAGGAGAGCAGGTGAGCAAATCCTTCATGCCTTTCCAAGGACACCAGTAGGAGTCCATAGTCAGCCATGATGGCATCAAAGTCAGAACAGAAGAGCTGGTAAGGATATCCTTCTTGTCTGACCAAGGACACGCATAGGAGTCCATGGTCAGCCATGATGGCAATGGCATCAAAGTCAGAACAGGAGAGCATGTGAGCAAATACCTAACTCCTTTCCAAGGACGCCCATAGGAGTCCATGGTCAGCCATGATGGCATCAAAGTCAGAACAGGAGAGCTGGTAAGGATATCCTTCTTGTGTGACCAAGGACACGCATAGGAGTCCATGGTCAGCCATGATGGCATCAAAATCAGAACAGGAGAGCAGGTGAGCAAATGCTTCATGCCTGTCCAAGGACACCGATAGGAATCCATAGTCAGCCATGATGGCATCAAAATCAGAACAGGAGAGCAGGTGAGCAAATACCTCACTCCTTTCCAAGGGCACCCATAGGAGTCCATGGTCAGCCATGACAGACTCAAAGGCAGAACAGGAGAGCAGGTGAGCAAATCCTTCATGCCTTTCCAAGGACACCGATAGGAGACCATAGTCAGCCATGATGGCATCAAAGTCAGAACAGAAGAGCAGGTGAGCAAATACCTCACTCCTTTCCAAGGACACCCATAGGAGTCCATGGTCAGCCGTGATGGCATCAAAGTCAGAACAGAAGAGCTGGTAAGGATATCCTTCTTGTCTGACCAAGGACACGCATAGGAGTCCATGGTCAGCCATGATGGCAATGGCATCAAAGTCAGAACAGGAGAGCAGGTGAGCAACTCCCTCTTGCCTGTCCAAGGACATCCAAATGAGTCCATGGTCAGCCATGGTATCCTCAAAGGCAGAGCAGGAAAACAAGTGAGAAAATGCTTCATGCCTGTCTATGGTATGGACACCAATAGGAAGCCATGGTCAGCCATGACAGAGTCAAAGTCAGAACAGGAGAGCAGGTGAGCAAATCCTTCATGCCTATTAAAGGACACCCCCAGGAGTCCATGGTCTGCCATGATGGATGGCATCAAAGTCAGAGCAGGTGAGAAAATCCCTCATGCCTTTCCAAGGACACGCATAGGAGTCCATGGTCAGCCATGATGGGATCAAAGTCAGAACAGGAGAGCAGGTGAGCAAATACCTCTTGCCTGTCAAAGGACATCCAAATTAGTCCATGGTCAGCCATGATATCCTCAAAGGCAGAGCAGGAAAACAAGTGAGAAAATGCTTCATGCCTGTCTATGGACACCAATAGGAAGCCATGGTCAGCCAAGACAGCGTAAAAATCAGAACAGGAGAACAGGTGAGTAATTACTTCATGTCTGTCCAAGGATGCCCACAGGAATTGATGACGTTCCAGCTCTCAAGTTCTTGCACAGATTAACAAGATTACTTGTATTATTGATTTATTTGTTTATTAATGCTTTAATGATTTTTTTGCCCTTTCTTTTTAGTTGTGATGTTAGTGGGATTGCACGGATAAACCTGGAAAAGGGCAGGACCTACTTCAATGGAAGGCCTTAGCAATGGACGTATGCAGGGTACTAGAATTCATTTTCTGCAACCAAATGCCTCACTCATTAAATTCCTGTGGTTCAGTATATATTTAGTCTCTGAATGAGTCAAAATAATTTTTGCAGCCTGTGTTCCTTGGTTCCAAGCACCGCCTCAGGGAGGGAGATCAGCAGAGAGTCATGTCAAGAGTCCGACATCTGGCCCTGAAGCACTTGGACAAGTCAACAGAAACCTAAAGCCGAGGCAATTGGTCACATGGGGGGAGCAGACACCATTGGGGAGATTAACTAAAACAAGAGCATCTGGTGCAGCTGTACATAGTATCCAATCACCTTTTAGGTTTTATTGGCAAAGCTGAAGTTAGAAGGTGATTGGTTACTATGCACAGATGCACCAGATTCTGAGTTCACCTGTCTTAGTAAATCACCCCAATGGTGTTGACAAGTTTTCCTGACTCCAAGAGAAAAATGGTGAGGGGGGAGGGACCTCCATCTGATTGATAGCCTCAGCTCTGTTCCTGTGAGCTGTGTGGTGGGTGTGTCTCCCTTTTCTCCAATCAGAGCTCTCGTCGCTGATTGTAACTTCAGCTCTCTTCCCCCTTTTTCCTGAACTCTCAGAAAAGGTTTATTCAGTGCTTTGAACAGATGTGGAGAAGAGAGGGCTGCAGATAGACAGGTACAACCTATGTAGGAGCTACATCTATGTGTATCACCTGAGGCCAGTCACTTCACTGGGTATATGGAAAGCTGGATACACACTATACTACTTTTGTTGGTAGATTTTCTTTAGATTTACCTTCAACTATGGTGTGCGAGGGCCTGCCTAAATGCATACAAATTGAAAGTGTTTAGGTCTGACCTCATATTACTCTATGTACTCGAGCATAAGCTGACTTTTACAGCACGTTTCTTTATGCTGAAAAAGCCCCCCTCGGCTTTTACTCAAGTCAGGGTCCCCACTTACTTTTCTCCGGTGCAGTGCGCATGCGCCGCCGCCGCTCGGGAAAGCCTGTACACGTTCGGCTATTCCTGGGCAGACGGCGTATGCGCAGTGACGTGTTGGCGACGGGCGGCATCATTTCTAAATGTAGGGCGCCTCACCAAAAGGTAAGCGAGACTCCTCCACAGCCCCTGCATCTCCTCAGGAGATGCAGTGCTGCGGAAATGGTACAGGAGATTCTCCTGTACTATGCCCACAGCACTGCATCTCCTCTACTATGCCCGCAGCCCTGTATCTCCTGTACCATCTCCTGTACCATGCCTGTACCATCTCCTGTGAATGAAGAAGAAAGTGGCACTTCCAGACCCAGGAACTTGGAAACTTGAGTTTATTTCTTCAAATCATAGGTACAACATCAGACAAGACCACAAGACAGACTGGACAGCAAACGCGTTTCACACCTTGTGCTTATTCATTGCCTGTACCATGCCTATACCATCTCCTGTACCATGCCTGTACCATCTCCTGTACCATCTCCTGTACCATGCCTGTACCATCTCCTGTACCATGCCTGTACCATCTCCTGTACCATGCCTATACCATCTCCTGTACCATGCCTGTACCATCTCCTGTACCATGCCTGTACTATCTCCTGTACCATGCATGTACCATCTCCTGTACCATACCTGTACCATGCCTGTACCATCTCCTGTACCATGCCTGTACCATCTCCTGTACCATGCCTATACCATCTCCTGTACCATGCCTATACCATCTCCTGTACCATGCCTGTACCATCTCCTGTACCATGCCTGTACCATCTCCTGTACCATGCATGTACCATCTCCTTTACCATGCCTATACCATATCCTGTACCATGCCTGTACCATCTCCTGTACCATCTCCTTTACCATGCCTATACCATCTCCTGTACCATCTCCTGTACCATGCCTGTACAATCTCCTGTACCATGCCTATACCATCTCCTGTACCATCTTCTGTACCATGCCTGTACCATCTCATTTACCATGCCTGTACCCTCTCCTGTACCATGCCTATACCATCTCCTGTACCATGCCTGTACTATGCCTGTACCATCTCCTGTACCATGCCCATACCATCTCCTGTACCATGCCTATACCATCTCCTGTACCATGCCTGTACCATCTCCTGTACCATCTCCTTTACCATGCCTATACCATATCCTGTACCATGCCTGTACCATCTCCTGTACCATCTCCTTTACAATGCCTATACCATCTCCTGTACCATCTCCTGTACCATCTCCTGTACCATGCCTGTACCATGCTTATACCATCTCCTGTACCATCTCCTGTACCATGCCTGTACCATCTCCTTTACCATGCCTGTACCCTCTCCTGTACCATGCCTATACCATCTCCTGTACCATGCCTGTACTATGCCTGTACCATCTCCTGTACCATGCCTGTACCATCTCCTGTACCATGCCTATGCCATCTCCTGTACCATGCCTGTACCATGCCTGTACCATCTCCTGTACCATGCCTGTACCATCTCCTGTACCATGCCTGTACCATCTCCTGTACCATGCCTATACCATCTCCTATACCATCTCCTGTACCATGCCTGTACCATCTCCTTTACCATGCCTGTACCCTCTCCTGTACCATGCCTATACCATCTCCTGTACCATGCCTGTACTATGCCTGTACAATCTCCTGTACCATGCCTGTACCATCTCCTGTACCATGCCTATACCATCTCCTGTACCATGCCTGTACCATGCCTATACCATCTCCTGTACCATGCCTGTACCATCTCCTTTACCATCTCCTGTACCATGCCTGTACCATCTCCTGTACCATGCCTGTACCCTCTCCTGTACCATGCCTGTACTATGCCTGTACCCTCTCCTATACCATGCCTGTACCATCTCCTGTACCATGCCGACACATTCTATGTTTCTATGTTTCTATGCCTGTACCATCTCCTGTACCATGCCTGTACCATCTCCTGTACCATCTCCTTTACCATGCCTATACCATATCCTGTACCATGCCTGTACCATCTCCTTTACAATGCCTATACCATCTCCTGTACCATCTCCTGTACCATCTCCTGTACCATGCCTATACCATCTCCTGTACCATCTCCTGTACCATGCCTGTACCATCTCCTTTACCATGCCTGTACCCTCTCCTGTACCATGCCTATACCATCTCCTGTACCATGCCTGTACTATGCCTGTACCATCTCCTGTACCATGCCTGTACCATCTCCTGTACCATGCCTATGCCATCTCCTGTACCATGCCTGTACCATGCCTGTACCATCTCCTGTACCATGCCTGTACCATCTCCTGTACCATGCCTGTACAATCTCCTGTACCATGCCTATACCATCTCCTATACCATCTCCTGTACCATGCCTGTACCATCTCCTTTACCATGCCTGTACCCTCTCCTGTCCCATGCCTATACCTTCTCCTGTACCATGCCTGTACTATGCCTGTACAATCTCCTGTACCATGCCTGTACCATCTCCTGTACCATGCCTATACCATCTCCTGTACCATGCCTGTACCATGCCTATACCATCTCCTGTACCATGCCTGTACCATCTCCTTTACCATCTCCTGTACCATGCCTGTACCATCTCCTGTACCATGCCTGTACCCTCTCCTGTACCATGCCTGTACTATGCCTGTACCCTCTCCTATACCATGCCTGTACCATCTCCTGTACCATGCCTGTACCATCTCCTGTACCATGCCTGTACCCTCTCCTGTACCATCTCCTGTACCATGCCTGTACCATCTCCTGTACCATGCCTGTACCCTCTCCTGTACCATCTCCTGTACCATGCCTATAACATCTCCTGTACCATGCCCACAGCCCTGCATCTCCTGTACCATATCCGCAGCCCCTGCACCATGCCCACAGCCCCTGTTTTGGGTCTCATGGTGGTCCAGTTGTGTCCAGTAGCTGCTGCATTTCCCACCCTAGGCTTATACTCAAGTCAATAAGTTTTCACAGTTTTTTGTGGCAAAATTAGGTGCCTTGGCTTATATTCGGGTTGGCTTATACTCGAGTATATACGGTATATGGTTTGGGTAAGTCTAAAGGAAAAAATCTAAAGAAAATTGTATAGTGTGTATCCAGCTTTAGGGTTTACAACCACTTAGGTAAGGATCTGTTTTATGGCTTGCCAATTTAGAAACAGTGTTCATTTAAGCTGGTTGTGCCTGTGAAGGAACTCAGAGCTCCCTCTAGTGTCTAATCTACAAATCTCCACATTTAACCAGTTACCGACTCCCTATCGCAGATTTACTGGGGCAGGCAGCCGCTCCTGGGCAAAGCGACATAGGTCGCTCTCAGGAGGCTAGGGAGCGGGTGCTCGCCGCCGGTGTCGCTTCCGCCCCCACTCATCAGCAGGGAAGTCGATGCGTGTGTCAGGCGGCTCCGATTGCCGCCTGACACCCGCGATCGCTCCCCGCTAAGAGAGAGGGATGGTCATCTGTTGTAAACACAGCCGACCGTCCTTCTCCCTGGAATGATCAGAGCTCAAGTGATCTTTCTATATAGGTTCACATGTCTCTATGGTCATTTCACAAGCCATGCCCCCCCACAGTTAGAATCACTCCCCTAGGATCACATTTAACCCCTTGATCACCCATGGTGTTAACCCCTTCCCTGCCAGTGTCATTATTACAGTAACAGTGCATATGTATAGCACTGATTACTGTAGTAATGTCACTGGTACCCCCAAAAGTATCAAAAATGTCAGTCAGGGGTCTGATCTGTCCGCTGCAATGTCTGAGTCCTGCAAAAAAAAAAATGCAGATCGCCGCCATTACTAGTTAAAAAAAAAACAATAAAAATGACATAAATCTTTCCCGTAGTTAGTAAATGCAATAACTTTGTTATAACCAATCAAAATACGCTTATTGCGATTTTTTTTTTTTTTTTACCAAAAATATGTAGCAGAAAACAAATTGGCCTAAAATATTAAAACATTTTGATTTATAATTTTTTTTTGGGAATGTTATATATCAGAATGTGAAAAATATTGTTTTTTTTTTTAAATTGTCGCTCTTTTTTTCAAAAATGAAAAATCGCACAGGTGATCAAATACCACCGAAAGAAAGCTTTATTTATGGGGGGGGGAAAAGGACATAAATTTAATTTTAGTACAGCGTCGCACGACCGCGCAATTGTCCGTTAAAGTAACACAGTGCCGAAACGCAAAATATTGCCTGGTCAGGAATGGGGTAAAATCTTCCGGTCTTAAAGCGGTTAAAAATACGCTCATTGAGAATTTTTTTGTCAAAGACATGTAGCTAAATACATTTTGGCCTAAATATGTGACAAAAATTGAATATATTGGATATTTTTTAACTGTCAAAGTAGAAAATGTCAATTTTTTCGCAAAATTTTCGCTCTTTTTTTTATAGATATTGCAAAAAATGAAAATTTTGATTTTTACATATTTTTTTTGAGAATGTCATATAGCAGATTGTGAAAAATATTGTTTTTTCTTTCAAAATTGTCGTTTTTATTTAGTTTATTTTAGGTACTTATATAGCGCCGTCAATTTACGCAGTGCTTTACATATACATTGTACATTCACATCAGTCCCTGCCCTCAAGGAGCTTACAATCTAAGGTCCCTAACTCACATACATACACAGTAGGGCCAAATTTTTTTTTTTTTATACAGGATCCAATTAACCTACCAGCATGTCTTTGGAGTGTGGGAGGAAACCCACGCAGGCACAGGGAGAACATGCAAACTCCAGGCAGGTAGTGTCGTGGTTGGGATTCGAACCAGCGACCCTCTTGCTGCTAGGTGAAAGTGCTAACCACTACACCACTGTGCCGTGTTTTTTTTTTTTTTTTTTTTTTTTTTTTTTTTTTTATAGCACATGATCAAAAAATCGCACAGGTGATCAAATACCACCAAAAGAAAGCTCTGTTTGTGGGAAAAAAAGGACATCAATTTTATTTAGGTACAGCATCGCATGACCGCGCAATTGTCCGTTAAAGTAACGCAGTGCCGAATTGCAAAATATGGCCTGGTCAGGAAGAGGGCAAATTCTTCCGGTCCTAAAGTGGTTAAGCTGGCGGTGACTGTGAAGGAACTCAGAGCTCCCTCTAGTGTCTAATCTACAAATCTCTACATTTAATAATGTACCAAAAATATGGAAGGGCAATTATGCAAAAATGTGAAAGACATAAAATGACTCCAAGGTTGAGCAAATGTAATAATAGAATAAAAATAGGCGCTCACTGAAAATAGACTTTTTATGAAGTTTCCCCGTGTAAGCCAGCCATGGGAACCAATAGTAGTGCGGCCTCTAATATATAACAAATCTGGGCAGTTTTAAAATCCTCCAGGAACTAAAAAAAACGACAAATCTCCACTCCCAGACGGCAGCTGATAGCGATATTTTCAGTGGAGCCGGGAAGTGAAAAGCGCACAGTTGTCACGTAGAAGCTGAACATGCAGGTGTTGAAGGGGGAGAGGAATTTGAGTTACTATAGTAAATCCTAATTAATGGACTGAGGCTGAGCTGATGCGGAATGTGTTCTGACATGCCGGAGGAATGACAGCCGAGGCTCATTTGGTTACTGGATGTAACATTTGTATTGCCTCCAGGCCTTGTAAATTGAAAGAGATGTCCAAAGTGTTGGAATTCTGTTTGATAAATCTTATGGGGGATAAGGCAGAGGAGGAAACGTGAAAATATGTGACGGGAAAAGCCTTGATACATCTGTAAGGGAGGAATATAGTGTATCCTTCCACTCAGCGCAAATGTTGGATTATTACTGGTTTGAAAAACTATTCACACCCCCTTAAATGTTCCACATTTTTTCATGTTACAACCAAAAACGTAAATGTATTTTATTGGAATTTTATTTGATAAACCGACACAAAGTGCACATAATCGTGAAGTGGACGAAAAATGATAAATTGTTTTCAACATTTTTTACATACACATATTGGGGCCAATTTTAGACAGGAGCCAATTAACCACTTCTGGACCGGAAGGATTTTCCCCCTTAACCACCTTACCACCGGAGGATTTTGCTGTCCTACGTCCAGGCCACTTTTTGCGATTCGGCACTGTGCAAATTTAACTGACAATTGCGCGGTCATGCAACGCCGTACCCAAACGAAATTTACGTCCTTTTTTTCCCACAAACAGAGCTTTCTTTTGGTGGTATTTGATCACCTCTGCGCTTTTAATTTTTTGCGATATTAATAAAAAAATGCAACAATTTTGAAAAATAACAATATTTTTCTACTTTGACAGTTAGCGCCGGTTCACATTGCAGCGACGCTACTTCGCACCGCGACCTCGGAGCGGCCGCCATGGACTTCATAACATTGAAGTCTATGGCGGTCGCCTCCGGGTCGCCCCAAAGAAGCTCCGGACCATTTTTCTAGGTCGGAGCGACTTGTGTCGCTCCTATTAGATCGGGTCCGCAGCTTCCCTATGGGAGGCGACCTGCGGCGACCTGTGAGGCGACCAGGTCGCCTCACAGGTCGCCCTAGTGTGAACCGGCACTTAAAACATACCCAATATATTCAATTTTTGACATATATTTAGGCCAAAATGTATTTAGCTACATGTCTTTGACAAAAAAAAATTCTCAACGAGCGTATTTTTAACCACTTTAAGACCGGAAGATTTTCCCCCCTTCCTGACCAGGCCATATTTTGCAATTCGGCACTGCGTTACTTTAACGGACAATTGCGCGGTTGTGTGATGCTGTACCCAAATAAAATTGACGTCTTTTTTTCCCCACAAATAGAGATTTCTTTTGGTGGTATTTGATCACCTGTGTGATTTTTTTTTTTTTTTTTGCGCTATAAACAAAAAAGTGAGACAATTCTGAATAAAAAAAAAACAATATTTTTCACATTCTGCTATATAACATTCTCCAAAAAAAATTTAAAAATCAAAATGTTTTAACATTTTAGGCCAATTTGTTTTCTGCTACATAATTTTGGTTAAAAAAATTTGCAATAAGCGTATTTTGATTGGTTTGCGCAAAAGTTATTGTGCCTACTAACTACGGTAAAGATTTATGTAATTTTTATTGTTTTTTTTTTTATTAGTAATGGCGGCGATCTGCATTTTTTTGTGGGACTGCAACATTGCGGCGGACAGATCGGACCCTTGACTGACATTTTTGACACTTTTGGGGGGACCAGTGACATTACTACAGTAATCAGTGCTAAAAATATGCACTGTTACTGCAATAATGACACTGGCAGGGAGGGGTTAATACTGTGGGTGATCAAGGGGTTAAATGTGTACCTAGGGGCGTGATTCTAACTGGGGGGGCGTGGCTTGTGAAATGATCATAGAGACCTGTGATCCTATATAGAAGGATCACAGGAGCTCTGTGATCATTCCAGAAAGAAGAACGGTCAGCTGTGTTTACAACAGCCGACCGTCCTTCTCTCTCAGCGGGGAGCGATTGCGGGTGTCAGGTGGCAATCGGAGCCGCCTGCCCCATGCATCAGAGTCCCCGCTGATGAGCAGGGGCGGGAGCGCGCCACCCTCTAGCTGCCTGCACGTGACTGACGTATACCTATGGCCGTTCGCGCAGGAGCGGCTGCCTGCCGCAGTATAAATGTGGCGGGCGGTCGTTAAGCGGTTAACCTACCAGCATGTGTTTGGAGTGTGGGAGGAAACCAGAGTACCAGGAGGAAACCCTTACATGAGGGTCCCCCCTTACATCAGGGTCCCCATCAGAGCCCCCCATCCATCAGAGTCTCCATCAGAGACCCCCATACATCAGGGTCCCCATCAGAGCCCCCCTTACATCAGGGTCCCCATCAGAGTCCCTCCTTACATGAGGGTCTCCCATCAGAGTCCCTACTTACATCAGGGTCCCCATCAGAGTCCTCCCTTACATCAGGGTCCCCATCAGAGCCCCCTTACATCAGGGTCCCCATTAGAGCCCCCCATACATCTGGGTCTCCATCAGAGTCCCCTCCTTACATAAGGGCCCCTCCTTGCATCAGGGCCCCTATCGGAGTCTTTCATACATCAGGGTCCCCAGCAGAGTCTTCCTTACGTCAGTGTCCCCTTTAGAGTCTTTCATACATTAGGGTCCCCACCAGGCTTCCTTTTTTTTTTTTTTTTTTTTTAGGGTCCCTATTAGAGCCTTCCCTACATCAGGTCCCCATCAGAGTCCACTGTTACATGGTGGGGTTGAAGCAAAGACCATAGCCAGCCTTTGCATCCTCAAGCTGTGCACATGCGTGGTTATGCCACTAACTCAACCCACGGGCCAGATAAAATCTTGTAGAGAGCTGGATGTGACCGTAGTTTGGAGACCCTTGCCTTATGCTAATCTAATGCAAAGCTTCTTTCCCGGAGATCCTGCCAGTAATAGAAATTCATGTTGCAGTGCTAAGCCAATGCCTCATAATTATCAGCAGTGTTATCCACCCACCTTGTGTGCTCCTTCAGTTGGCTGCATAACCGGTCTATGAGATAGGCAGCCCATGGAAGGTGCTTACACAGCAGGTTGAGAACATTGCAGCTAATTGAAAAGTTTTGGTGTTGCCAGCTTGAAACAGGAAGTGCTGTTCCTGGCAGGATCTCCAGGGAGGAAACTTTGCAACAGAATAACAAATATGGGTTTACAAAAACTTAAAATTAAAAAAAAAAATACTTCTCAAGCAGTACGAAACAGGAATTGTCTTCAGTGTATAGGACACAGCCTACCCCTTTAAATAACCATATACTGTGCGTTATTTTATATTACGTTTCTAGAAAGGGGCAGGCTGTACCGTATACACTGCGTCAATTCTTGGTCTTGTTGTATTCAATACAATGCAATTCTCGATCTTACTGCTTGAAAAGTATATTTATTTTAATCAAAGTATATATAAACCATTTCTTGTGAATCTGTTGAAAAGATGTCGCTTAGGGGTCTATGTATACATTTCACTCATTCATACAGGTGCAATAAATCTTCAACTGTAATTTGCCTAATACATTTATTTTCAAGGATCAGCATCAGCGCCATCTAGTGGCCATAATGTGGTATTTTTCCCTAAATACCTCACTCAGAAAAAATACCACATTATGGCCACTAGATGGCACTGAGAAACCTAGGTAATAAACGTGTTAAAGCGGAGTTCCAGTCCCCTAATCAATTTTTTTTTTCAACTCTGCTGTAATTGAATTAACTTTATATGACACATTTAGCTGGTGTCTATAATGTATTCCATTTAGTTTCAGTTTAACCACTTTACGACCAGCCACATAGACCTACGTCGGTTGAATTTGTGTGGTTGTACCGGGGTGATGCCTCTAGCTAGAGGCATCATCCCAGTACCGTTTTTTAGAGCCAGCGGTCGGCTTTCCGGTGGTAATGACCGATGCGGCTCAGGTGCCGCTCGATCGTTACCCCGGCGAGTGGGAGGGGACGTCCCCCCCTTCCTGCCGCCTTCCGCGGCTCTGCGTCCGCCGGCTGGATGGAGTCCCGATCTAAGCCGGATGTGGCTTTGATCGGGTCTCCGATGACGTAACCCGGAGGCGGCGTCCATGACGTCACATCCGGGTTACTCGGCTGCTAAAGGCGGCAGTTTTAAAAAGTGAGTGTATTCAAAAATGCAGTTTTCTGCATTTGCATACATGGAAGTGTAGTGGAGGGGTCTGGGGTCTTTTAGACCCTCGATCCCTCCATAAAGAGTACCTGTCACTGCATATTGCTGTCACAAGGGATGTTTACATTGCTTGTGACAGCAATAAAAGTGATCAGATTTTTATTTTATTTTTAAAAAAAAACCTGTGTTAAAATAAACAAAAAATGAAATAAATAGGAAAAAAAAATTTTTAGCCGCTCGAGCTTCGCACGAAAGAAAACGTTTACTGAAGTCGCGCTGCAAATGAAATCGTTGTTCAAACCACACATGTGAGGTATCGCCGTGATCGCCAGAGCGTGAGCAATAATTAAAAAAAAAAGAGCTATACTCTAACTCTAAACTGGTAACCGTTATAAAATTTTAAATTGTCGCCTATGAAGATTTTTTATTGACCGTAGTTTGTCGCCATTCCGTAGGTGTGCGTCATTTTTAACCGTAACATGTTGGGTATCTATTTACTTGGCGTGACATCATCTTTCACAATATACAAAAAAATATGGGCTAACTTTACTGTTCAGTTTTTTTTAAATGCAGTGAAATGTGATTTTGTCCCAATTTTTTAAAAAAAATGGCATTTGAAAGACCGCTGTGCAAATATCGCGTGACAAAAAATATTGCAATGACCGCCATTTTATTCTCCAGAGCCTTTGCTAGAAAAAAAAAATATAAATATATATATATATATATATATATATATATATATATATATATATATATATAAAATGTTTGGGGGTTTTAAGTAGTTTTCTTGCAAATAATACTGATTTTAACTTGTAAACAAAAAGTGTAAAAAATAGGCTCAGTCTTAAAGTGGTTAAATAAAGAAAAACTACCTTGATCTTGGAGGCTGGCAGGGTCCATGTCCACTGTGGGCATCTGAAGCCCTCTAGTATCTACTTCTGGGCTTAGGTGCAGCTGGATACCCAGCATGCACCTCCCGTTCTCGCGCCTGCGCAATGCCCCCGCGTGGCGCTCCTTCCTCCTGACACGTTGCTATAGCAATGTCAGTGTTGGCAAAAGTTCCCGCCCCGTTTCTATAGCAACCTGTCAACCATGATATTCCGGTCCTCTTGTGCACGTCATTTCCGGTACAGTGAAGATTCGTTGAGCCTATGTGAATAATTGACACATTCGCACAGCAAATTTTTTTTCACATAGAATCTCAAGTGTTTTTTTTTCTTCTTTAACACTTTTTGGAGACACTAGCCAAGAATAAGGGAACGTGGAATCTAACCATTCACAGTCAGCATATCAATCAGACCTCTGTCACCTTCCCATGACAGTCATTTGTTGCTGCTCTCTTAGTGGGTCAGCCTCCGGGGAGAGTGGTTGGGATTAGGAGGTCAAAATTTGCATATGAGTAACAGCACTGTTTAGTCTGCACATTTTGAAGAATGGAAGAGGCATAGGATTGAACTGTTAAGGAATGTTTAAAAGCTTGCCTCATTAAAAAATGTACTTTAAAGAGACCCTGTTAGGTCTACAGACAAAACAAAATGGTGAACCCCCCTGTATAAGAGAGGTACATACTTATATTTCCAGTAGCCTGCGTCTCCTACCTCCATCATTGTCTTCAGCATTCAGCTCTTCCAGGCATGTTGGATGTCCATGTCCCCTGTTGTGTTCTGTAGTTCCTGTGTCACATCAGAGGTCCATAGTGATGTAGGCAGAGCTGGGACAAGGGGTGGGCGGAATGAAGCCTGCCCTGGGCGCAATGGTTTATTGCAGGGATAGGGGCACCCTGACCCTAACCCTAAAGGAAGGGGGGGGCAGTTTGGCATCTACACCCTGGGCGCTGGATGACCTTGTCCTATCACTGGATGTATGGGTCAGCAGGAGGAACCACAGTGCACAGCATGGGGGGGGGGGGCACAGGATTCCGACACTCTTAGAAGTGTTAAATGGAGAAGAGACTGATGGAGCGCAGGAAAGGAGGGAAGATAGGAGACGTAAACCATCAAAGAGTTGAGACCCTCTCACCAACCAAAAAAATTTCAGTTAAAAGCACAGAAAAATACAATATATAATACTTACTTGCAGTGTTTCCTTAAATTAATTTTATCTTTGAACTTGCTAAAAATGTTGACTACTCCAGGAAAGTCAACCCCCTTCTCTCCTTGCACATCATAGCCCTCTCTCCTCTTCTGGGAGTGTCTAATTATGGTCATATCGACAAAAATAATGAATCAGTAAAAAAGTCTCCAAGGTAGCCAGGCACTGTGTAATGATGGATGGCATGCAGCGGGCCACATGGAGCTGCTGTGGCTAGGCTGACGCGTTTCGAGGGCGAACCCCCTTCCTCAGAGCAAAGAACTGCTGCTGGTATTTTCACACTATTTTTGTGAGTATATTTTATGCATTTTACTATTTTAATAAATGTTTTTAGTGGTAATGCACTAGGTCGGTGCGCCCCCTCTTTTTGTTATCTTTTTCCAGTTTGTATCGGATACCCTTGGTCCCGAGATGGCAGCAAGACCCTCAGTCATACCCATCCAAATTTGTTGGAAACTTTCCTCTTTCTTTATTGCACTTGGGCGCAGGAGAATTGAACTTCATTAACCCCGTCCCTGCCAGTGTCATTATTACAATAACAGTGCAGAGTGTTAGCACTGATTACTGTAGTCACTGGCCCCTCCAAAAGTGTCAAAAATATGCCACCGCAATGTCGCAGTCCCGCTAAAAATCTCTGATCGCCGCCATTACTAGTAACAAATACATAAATAAATAAATAAAAATGACATAAATCTTTCCCATAGTTTTTAGACGCAATAACTTTTGCACAAACCAATCAAAATACGCCTATTGGGAATTTTTTTTTACCAAAAATATGTAGCAGAAAACAATTTGGCCTAAAGGGATGAAAAATTTAGATTTTTAATTTTTTTTTTTTTGGAAGGGGGGGTGTTATATAACAGAAATCAAAAAATATATATACATTCTTTTTTTGTTTATAGCGCAAAAAATAAAAATCGCACAGGTGATCAAATACTAGCAAAAGAACGCTCTATTTGTGAGAAAAAGAGGACATCAATTTTATTTGGGTACAGCGTCGCACGACCGCGCAATTGTCCGGTTAATGTAACGCAGTGCCGAATCGCAAAAAATGGCCTGGTCATTAAGGGGGCAAATCCTTCCGGTCCAGAACTGGTTAAAGTACCTCTTCTATTGATGGTAGTGCCGGTTTGATCTTTTTTGGGTCTCTTTAAATAGGCCCCCCGAGCTTACAATTTACAGTACAGCCTTGGGTTAATTTGTAGTTGCTGATATGGAATTGCATAGTGTGCAATGGCTAAGTGTCATCCAGGGAAACAGATAGCATTGTGCAATGCAGGTTATATTGACAGCTACAGGCCATCATTATTTAGGGCTATTTTTACCCCCCATCGGGGCTGCAGAAGCTATAAGCAGACAGAGGAAAGTCCTTGCTAGGTTAATACAAATAATCCTGCTTTAAGTATCCTGGAAGAATGCTGGGAATGCTGGGAGCATTGAGGATCAGCTGCTGCTTCTATGGTCTGTTTAGTCTGCAGGACTTTCAGCTGACACCTGTAGCCTCCCTGCACTGCAGCCTCACCCCACTAGAGGTCCCAGCACGACCTCTTTGTAAGAGATCCTGATAGAAAACATTTGCCATCACCCCCACAAAATATAACTTTATATAAAAGGAATTATGGTCTTTTTATTTTTTTTATATACGTATGCCAAAATAATATGCTCAGTGTATTTCATTTTATCGTTTAAAAAAAAAAAAAAAAAAACGTATTTCATATAGTCTGCGAATATAAATGTACAGGACATATATATTTACTTATATTATTATTATAATACAGGATTTACATAGCGCCAACAGTTTGCGCAGTGCTTAACAAAATAGATTTTTTTTTTTAACCACTTAAGCCCCGGAGGATTTGGCTGCTCAATGACCAGGCCCTATTTTGCAATTCGGCACTTCGTTACTTTAACGGACAATTGCGCAGTCGTGCGACACTGTACCAAAATGAACTTGACGTCCTTTTTTTCCGCACAAACAGAGCTTTCTTTTTGTGGTATTTGATCACCTGTGCGATTTTTATTTTTTGCGCTATAAACAAAAAAAGAGCGACAATTTTGAAAAAAATAACAATATTTTTCACATTTTTTATATGAAATTCTCAAAAAAAAAATGTAAAAATTAAACTTTTTAACGTTTTCAGGCCAATTTGTTTTCTGCTACATATTTTTAGTAAAAAAAAATTGCAATAAGCGTATTTTGATTGGTTTGCGCAAAAGTTATTGCGTTTACTAACTACAGGAAAGATTTATGTCATTTTTATTGTTTTTTTTTTAACGATTTTTCTTGAGGGACTGCGACATTGTGGCGGACAGATCAGACCCCTGACTGACATTTTTGACACTTTTGGGGGTACCAGTGACATTACTGCAGTAATCAGTGCTATAAATATGCACTGTTACTGTAAAAATGACACTGGCAGGGAAGGGGTTAACTTTATTGTGATCAAGGGGTTAAGTCCCTAGGGGCGTGATTATAACTGTCAGGGGGCGTGGCTAGTGAAGTAATCACAGAGACATACGATCCTACACATAGCAGGATCGCGTAGCCTCTGTGCCTACTTCAGGGAGAATGACAGACAGCTGTGTTTACATCAGCTGTCTGTCTTTCTCCCTCTCCTGCGGGAGATCGCGAGTGGCCGGCGGACATCGGAGCTGCCTGTCACACGCGCTGGCTAGGCAGGGAACGAGCGGGGGCGGAAGCTTGCCGCCGGCAGCGCGCTCTCGCCCCCTACAGGCTCGCGGGCGAGCGACGTACCCCTACGTCACTTTGCCTGAAGGGGCTGACTGCCGCAGTAAATAGTCACGCGCCGGTCGGCAAGTGGTTAAACTCTTGTACACTGGAAGGTTTTACCCCCTTCATGACCAGGGCATTTAGCCTATTTTACCCACACCTAATAACTATACCTCCATTTTCTCCATCAGCCCATCCCCCACGGTTATTGCCTTTTGTTTCACTTGACCCCTCTCTTCTAGATTGTAAGCTCTAATGAGCAGGGCCCTCTAATTCCTCCTGTATTGAATTGTATTGTAACTGTACTGTCTTCCCTCACATTGTAAAGCGCTGCGCAAACTGTTGGCGCTATATTATTTATTTCAGGTACTTATATAGCGCTGTAAATTTACGCAGCGCTTTACATATACATTGTACATTCACATCAGTCCCTGCCCTCAAGGAGCTTACAATCTAAAGTTCCTAACTCACATACATACACAGTAGGGCCAATTTTTTTTTATTTTTTATACAGGATCCAATTAACCTACCAGCATGTCTTTGGAGTGTGGGAGGAAACCGGAGTACCCGGAGGAAACCCGCGCAGGCACAGGGAGAACATGCAAACTCTATATAAATCCTGTATAATAATAATAATAATTTATGCTATTCAGCACTATGCTACTTTAACTGATAATTGTGCAGGCATGCAACACTGTACCCAAATGGAATTTTGTCATTTTTTTCCACACAGATAGAGCTTTCTTTCGGTGATGTTTGATCACCACTGGGTTTTTTTTTCTTATTAATGAAATAAAAAACAATATTTTCCGCTTTCTGTTTTAAATCATATCCAATAAAAAAATAAAAATATATAATTTCTTTAATAATTTAGGCAAAAATACATTGTGCTACGTCTTTAAAAAAAAAAAATAAATCAAAAAAAATCCCAATAAGTGTATATTATTTGATTTGTGTGAAAGTTATAGCTTCTATAAAGTTTGATAGTGGAATTTATGCAGCTTTAGACGCTATACTGTAATCCCGGTCTTCTTTAATGCAAGTGCAATACAGTTTTTACATAAATGATTGGATATACTGCACCATGAGAGTGTTTCTTCCTCTCCCTATCTATATGGAAACACAGGAGCTTTGAATACACTATTTACAGTGGGTACGGAAAGTATTCAGACCCCCTTAAATTTTTCACTCTTTGTTATATTGCAGCCATTTGCTAAAATCATTTAAGTTCATTCTTCTTCCTCATGAATGTACACATAGCACCCCATACTGACAGAAAAACACAGAATTGTTGACATTGTTGCAGATTTATTAAAAAAGAAAAACTGAAATATCACATGGTCCTAAGTATTCAGACCCTTTGCTCAGTATTTAGTAGAAGCCCCCTTTTGATCTAATACAGCCAGGAGTCTTTTTGGGAAAGATGCAACAAGTCTTTCACACCTGGATTTGGGGATCCTCTGCCATTCCTCCTTGCAGATCCTCTCCAGTTCTGTCAGGTTGGATGGTAAACGTTGGTGGACAGCCATTTTTAGGTCTCTCCAGAGATGCTCAATTGGGTTTAAGTCAGGGCTCTGGCTGGGCCATTCAAGAACAGTCACGGAGTTGTTGTGAAGCCACTCCTTCATTATTTTAGCTGTGTGCTTAGGGTCATTGTCTTGTTGGAAGGTAAACCTTCGGCCCAGTCTGAGGTCCAGAGCACTCTGGAGAAGGTTTTTGTCCAGGATATCCCTGTACTTGGCCGCATTCATCTTTCCCTCGATTGCAACCAGTCGTCCTGTCCCTGCAGCTGAAAAACACCCCCACAGCATGATGCTGCCACCACCATGCTTCACTGTTGGGACTGTATTGGACAGGTGATGAGCAGTGCCTGGTTTTCTCCACACATACCGCTTAGAATTAAGGCCAAAAAGTTCTATTTTGGTCTCATCAGACCAGAGAATCTTATTTCTCACCATCTTGGAGTCCTTCAGGTGTTTTTTAGCAAACTCCATGCGGGCTTTCATGTGTCTTACACTGAGGAGAGGCTTCCGTCGGGCCACTCTGTCATAAAGCCCCGACTGGTGGAGGGCTGCAGTGATGGTTGACTTTCTACAACTTTCTCCCATCTCATGACTGCATCTCTGGAGCTCCGCCACAGTGATCTTTGGGTTCTTCTATACCTCTCTCACCAAGGCTCTTCTCCCCCGATAGCTCAGTTTGGCCGGACGGCCAGCTCTAGGAAGGGTTCTGGTCGTCCCAAACGTCTTCCATTTGAGGATTATGGAGGCCACTGTGCTCTTAGGAACCTTAAGTGCAGCAGAAATCTTTTCGTAACCTTGGCCAGATCTGTGCCTTGCCACAATTCTGTCTCTGAGCTCTTCAGGCAGTTACTTTGACCTCATGATTCTCATTTGCTCTGACATGCATTGTGATTTGGAAGGTCTTATATAGACAGGTGTGTGGCTTTCCTAATCAAGTCCAATCAGTATAATCAAACACAGCTGGACTCAAATGAAGGTGTAGAACCATCTCAAGGATGATCAGAAGAAATGGAAAGCACCTGAGTTAAATATAGGAGTGTCACAGCAAAGGGTCTGAATACTTAGGACCATGTGATATTTCAGTTTTTCTTTTTTAATAAATCTGCAACAATGTCAACAATTCTGTGTTTTTCTGTCAGTATGGGGTGCTATGTGTACATTCATGAGGAAGAAGAATGAACTTAAATGATTTTAGCAAATGGCTGCAATATAACAAAGAGTGAAAAATTTAAGGGGGTCTGAATACTTTCCGTACCCACTGTATATACACATTAAATGGACGACAGCAGTGGTTCGAAATCATTCCTGTGACCTCATGTATGACATCTTGGATTTTCCCATATGCGCAATTTGACTCGCTGTAATAGGGGTCAATTAAGTCTGGTGAGTGTATAGTGCATCTGCATGCTGGTGGAGAGGAACCTTTCCTATACTCACTGAGGACGCTATTCACCTGTGGGATTATTAATGGACTCCGCAATTTTTATGTATATTTTATAATTTAAATGAAGATGTATTTATTTATTTGCCAATAACTATTGTTTGTTCACTATGGTGATATGTATTTTATGATGCAAGAGTGCAGTTTCTTTATTTCTTTTCATGGTATAGGTTTTTTTTAACACTTTACAACAGGCAGCTCCTTATGGTAGTTTATTTGTTTTATGGTTTAGAACCTATTGGGTTCCTATATTGTCTTTGATCAGCAGGTTTCAGCTGAAATCATTGGCTGAAAACTATTGCAAAACTTGGGCTGTGTCCAATCACAGGATAGGCACGCACATGTACAACCTAAACTCGGAAAACAGACAGGGGTAAAAATACGTTTTCCGTCCTGCCTGTGCTGGCGCTCATATGCAGTAAATCTGCTGTGGGTTGTTAGCAAGTAGTTAAAGAGGAAGTAAAGCTTCCTCTGTAACTTGTACCTATAGGTAAGCCTATGATAAGGCAACCTATATGTAGCACCCTCCTAGTTAGGTAGGTGCTAGGTAAAGCATCTATTGGTCCTTCTGCTTATCAGGGGAGCCTGATCTATTAGTTTGCCTGTCACATGTTTCCAGATGTGACTCACTGGGTCTGAGGGAGTGTCCCCACTGCATCCAATGAGGGAGCTTGTTGGACAGTGGAGGAAACCCAGCCAGTGACACATCAGGTTTTATGGCAGTTCCAGTGGGAAGGCACCACCACAGTGCATCCTGGTATTGACCATAAATACTGAGAGGACATGTGACAGGGCGTTTTTGGCGGGAAGCAGAGTCCCAGGAGGAGGTGGATGGCTGTCTCTCTTCCTCATAGGTGTGCACAGCCTTTTGCATTAGGGTGTGCACCCCAAAGCTCAAACACGTGTGTGTGTGTGTGTGTGTGTGTGTGTGTGTGTGTGTGTGTGTGTGTACAAACAAATGTTCACTGGGCCATGCACATACCGAACCCGCCCACTCAAACCTAATTGCAGTACTAGAAGAAAGCAAGGAGGAGGCAGGGTCCATCCTGGGGATGTTCCCACAGTCCTCCTGAGTGCTGGGAATGCTGGGGGCGGAGGTAGGGGGATGAAATTTGTCCCGATAATGTACATTTCATTTAAGACAGTTGGCAACTATGGGTGATTAGGGTGTGCCCAGGCACACCAGGCACACCCTGTGCGCACGCCTATGCTCTTTCTGCAGTGTGAGAGGAAGGTGGTCTTAGGCGGTCGGCCTAGTGAACCAGGTGTGGAGCTGAGCTGTAGAAGATCCAGAGTAGCTGACAGTGGAGCTGCTGGCAGAGTCTCTCTGGAAAAACAGTGTCCTTGAGTACCAGGAGATTTGCCAAAGGGTCTACCCAGGAAGGGGGACCACTCCAGTGGAGTATGGAGTACAGTACAGCGTATCTAAGAAATTTCATTAACTACAGTACTGCGTACATTAACTACTACTTCACCGTTAGTGACAAGGTGAAGCAGCGGCCTTGCCGCCCTCAGCAATATCTAGTCGTCCCAGCAAATTGTGCATAGTTCATTCAAGTTGGAGTATCCCACTCATTCCCTTCTCCTATCCAAGTTCTCAATAAAAACACAAAAACCAAAGCTCCTAGACTGTTTCCTGACTGAGCCAAAACACTATGAAAATGCCGAACTGTTATGTTGTTGCTAAGGGTAAAGCCCCGTACACACGCAACGATTATCGGCCAACCGATCGTCCGACTTTTGTCCAGAGTGGTGTTTTGTTGGTTGGAATGTGCCTAGACTGCACACAAATTTTCTCGGCCAACAAAAATCTACTTCAGAAGTGATGTCATGTGCTGGTTTACTTTCCGTGTGTTTTTTCTTCTCTGAGCATGCCCAGTCTTGCTCATCAGATTTTTGTCTGCCGAAATCTGTAGTGACTGACGGAAAATCGGCCGTTGTGTTGACGGCCAACAAAAATTTTATAGCCTTCACACCAGATTTTTTTCGGGCCGAAAAGTCGAAGTCGGTTGTCGGAAGCATCATACTAACAAGCCAAAAATCGGCCGATCGGGCGTTGGCCGAAAATTCACGGCCAATTATCGATGCGTGTGTACGGGGCTTAACCCAGGAGAACCCATAACCAGCAGCTTCCAAGGGAGTAGTGCTACATATAGGAACTATAAATATCTCCTAATATGCACCGTTTAGGATATATTTACTTTGCATGCAGCCAGTGACGTCACTGGCGCATGCGCTCTGAAGGAACGTCGCCCTGTTCCTTCAGGGCTCTGTGCCATGAATGGCGGCTCTCACACACATGCGTGGGAGTGACGTCATCGCGGCTCTGGTCAGTCAGATGCCCAGAGGATGCAAACCCGAAAGGAAGACGGCTGAACATGTCGACCATGTCACCGGTGAGCGGGCGGCGCTGCGGGGGCTTTGTTCTAAGGTAAGTATTTCATAATGAGCTAGCTCATTATGCCTTTGTCTTTCAGGGTTTTTTTTTTTCTGAGGTTTACAACCTCTTTAACCGCTTGCCGACCGCCGCAAGTCGATTTACTGCGGCGGTCAGCCCCTGCCAGGCAGAGTGACGTTAATTAACGTCACTAGCCTGGGAGGGTCTGGGGAGCGAGCGCGCGCCCGCGGAGGCGCGCTCCCGCTCCCGCGCGGTCACGGACCCCCCCGCGCGTGTGACCAGCGGACCCGATGTCCGCCAGCCACTCGGCGATCGGCGGGGGAGAGGGAGAATGTCAGGCAGCTTGTGTAAACAAGCCACCTGTCATTCTCCTCGCTGTAAAGACACTGATCACATGGATCTAGTATGTAGATCCGTTGATCAGTGTCCTTACAGCTAGAGCCACAGCCAATCACAGTAAGAATCATGCCCCTAGGGACACACACAGCCCCTCCCTCCCAAATAAAGTTAACCCCTTCACTGCCAGTGTATTTTTACAGTAACAGTGCATATGTATAGCACTGATTACTGTAGAAATGTCACTGGTAACCCCAAAAGTGTCAAAAATGTCAGTCAAGGATCCGATCTGTCCGCCGCAATGTCGCAGTACCGCAAAAAAAAATCGCAGATCGCCGCCATTACGCGTTAAAAAAAAAACACCAAAAATGACAAAAATCTTTCCCTTTGTTAGTAAACGCGATAACTTTTGCGCAAACCAATCAAAATACGCTTTTTGCGATTTTTTTTTACCAAACATATGTAGCATAAAACAAATTGGCCAAAAATGTTAAAAAATTTTGATTTTTACATTTTTTTGGGGGGGAATTTCATATAAAAAAATGTGAAAAATATTGCTATTTTTGCAAAATTGTCGCTCTTTTTTTGTTTATAGCGCGTGATCAAAAAATCGCACAGGTGATCAAATACCACCAAAAGAAAGCTCTGTTTGTGGGAAAAAAAGGACGCCAAATTCGTTTAGGTACAGCGTCGCACGACCGCGCAATTGTCCGTTAAAGTCACGCAGTTCCGAATCGCAAAATACCCCCTTGTCTTTTAGCAGGAAAATCCTCCGGGGCTTAAGTGGTTAAAGCAGTAATCGGACATAAAATGCATAAGTGAGGACGCAGGAAGAGCAGCTAACTGTCCATTTTGCTGTGAAGAATGAGCAGCAATCTCCACCAACTTGTATATTTTTGATTGTTTTATGTTGTTCTGAACGGAAACTTATGATAATACTGATAATAAGTTATATAACCATATGATGAAGCATATTGCAGCACAGATTTCTATGAATGACACATTGCTAAATTGGTGCTAAAATGATACTGCAAATGCATGAGCTGATTATTATCTTCTGCCACTTACAGTACATTTTCACAGGTGTCAGTGGTAAATTATTTCATACTGAGGGCTGATTTACAGAAGAAAAACAATAAGGGAGTAGTGCAGGAAAAGATGAGAGGTGAGAAGAGTAAAAGGAGAGGAGAGTAAAAGAAAGGAAAGAAAGGAAATTGAAGAAAGGAGAGGAAAGGAATAGGAAGCAAGGAGAGGAAAGTAAAAAGGAAGAGATGTAGGAAGAGGAAAGTTAATAGGAAAAGAAATAGAGGTAAGGAAAGGAAAAAAGGAGAGGAGAGGAGAGGAGAGGAGAGGAGAGGGAAGAAAGAAGATGAAAAGGAAGATAGGAGAGGAAAATGAAGAAAAGAAAAGAGAAAAGAGGAGAGGAAAGGCAAGGGAGAGGAAGTGAGAAGGGGAAGTAAAAGAGAGAGATGTAGGAAGAGGAAAGAAAAAAGAAAAAGGAATAGAGGTAAGGAAAGGAAAAAAGGAGAGGAGAGGGAAGAAAGAAGAGGAAAAGGAAGAGAGGAACAGAAAGAGAGCAGAGGAAAATTAAGAAAAGAAAAGAGAAAAGAGGAGAGGCAAGGGAGAGGAAGTGAGAAGAGGAAGAAAAAGGGAGAGATGTAGGGAGAGGGGGAAAAAAATAGGTAAAGGAAAGTGAAAAAGAGAAGAGAAAAGGAGGAGAGGAGAAGAAAAGGAAAAGAGGAGAGGGAAACAAAAGAGAACAAAACGGGAAAAATAGGAGAGGAGAGGAGAAGAAAAGGAAGAAGTGAAGATGGAAGAAAGAAATGGAAGAGGAGAGGAAAAGGGAAAGGAAAATAAAGAAAAGAAAAGAAAGGGAAAGGAGGAGAGAAGTCATCAAAGGAGGAAAGGGAGTAAAGAAGAGGAAAGTAAAAAGAAAAAAGTAGAGGAGAGAAATGGAAAGCAAAAAAAAAAAAAAAACAGTACAATAGAGCAGTGCCATCTTAATAGCATCATGGGCCCCTGGGCAAAATAATGCCATGGGGCCCCTATCAGCCTGCATCAGGTGTCCCCATCACAGTACCCCCTTACATCTTGTTTACTGCATAGTGTATAGTAGCCAATCATATTCTAACTTCAGCTTGTTCTATTAATCTTTGACAACAAAACATGGAAGCCGATTGGTTTCTATGCACAGCTGCACCAGATTCTGTGTGCACCAGTTTTAGTAAATCTCCCCCATAGTGGTGTCAGTCTAACAAAGGAGATCGGTGACAGGACATGAGGGCACAGGGATGACCTCATCAGTGAACTGCTGCTCATTCACTATCAAATCATAGTCTGGGTGAGATCCTTGACAGAGCTGCATTGATTTAACTGCAGCGGTGAAAACCGGACGTCACAGAACTGGTGCCACAGATCCTCCTCTGCTTCTTCTCTTTCTCTCCTTCTCCTCTCCTCTTCTTCCCTCTCATCTCCTTCTCCTTCTCTTCTCCTTCTCTCCTCTACTCTCTTTCTCCCCATCTTCTCTCCTCTACTCTCCCTCTTTCCCCTTCTCACTTCTGCTTCTCTCCTTTACTTTCCTTCTCACCCTCCCCTCTCCCTCTTTCCCCTTCTCTCCTTCTCCTTATCTCCTCTCATCTACTCTCATTCTCATCCTCTCCCTCTTTCCCCTTCTCTCCTTCTCCTTTTCTCCTTCTCTCCTCTCCTCTACTCTCCTTTCCTTCTCATCCTCTCCTTTTCTCCTCTACTCTCCTTTCCTTCTCATCCTCTCCTTTTCTCCTTCTCTCCTCTCCTCTCCTCTCCTCTCCTCTACTCTCCTTTCCTTCTCATCCTCTCCTTTTCTCCTTCTCTCCTCTCCTCTACTCTCCTTTCCTTCTCATCCTCTCCTTTTCTCCTCTACTCTCCTTTCCTTCTCATCCTCTCCTTTTCTCCTTCTCTCCTCTCCTCTCCTCTCCTCTCCTCTACTCTCCTTTCCTTCTCATCCTCTCCTTTTCTCCTTCTCTCCTCTCCTCTACTCTCCTTTCCTTCTCATCCTCTCCTTTTCTCCTCTACTCTCCTTTCCTTCTCATCCTCTCCTTTTCTCCTCTACTCTCCTTTCCTTCTCATCCTCTCCTTTTCTCCTTCTCTCCTCTCCTCTCCTCTCCTCTCCTCTACTCTCCTTTCCTTCTCATCCTCTCCTTTTCTCCTTCTCTCCTCTCCTCTACTCTCCTTTCCTTCTCGTCCTCTCCTTTTCTCCTTCTCTCCTCTCCTCTACTCTCATTCTCATCCTCTCCTCTCCCTCTTCCCCCTTCTCTTCTTCTCCTTTTCTCCTTCTCTCCTCTCCTCTCCTCTCCTCTCCTTTCCTTCTCATCCTCTCCTTTTCTCCTTTTCTCCTCTCCTCTACTCTCATTCTCATCCTCTCCTCTCCCTTATTCCCCTTCTCTTCTTCTCCTTTTCTCCTTCTCTCTTTTACTCTCCTTCTCATCCTCTCCTCTTTCTCTTTCCCATCCTCTCCTCCTTTCCTCCTTCTCTCCTTTCTTCTCTCCTCTATTCTTTTTTTATTTTTCTGCTTCTCTCCTCACTCCCCTTTCCTTTCCATCCTCCTTTTCCTTCCTCTCCTTTTCCTGTGTTCTTGTTTTGCACTTCTCTCCTCTTAGGCTGGCCATACACTATACAATTTTCTTATTCAATTTCCTTTAGATTTACCTTAATCTATGTAGTGCAAGGGCCTGCCTGACTGCATACAAATTGAAAGTGTTTAGGCTTGACCCTATATTACATGGTTTTGGTAAATCTAAAGGAAAGTTGAACAAGAAAATTGTATAGTGTATGGCCAGCCTTATCCTCTTCTTCTACTAATTCCTTATTTTTTAATCCATAAATGAGTCCCTCAATATGAAATCATTTCCCACTGACGTGTATATGTGTTGAACGTGAAAGTGGCAGCATTTGTTTTTTTTTATTTTTTTTTTTACACAGAATAATAATGTGATTTGGTAATGGCAGCCTTCTGGTAGATGTGAAGTGTGAATTTTAATGCTTGGACCATTTTAGAGTTGTACTTTGACAGAAGCATGAGGCTGTCTCAGCTCAGGTATCAGGCTATATCTCTATCTACGTCATAGAAAATGATCATTTCCAATCAGACATAACTGAGGAGCCTCATCAGAATAAAAGAGCTGGATCTATTCTAGATGTCATGTGATGATCTCAAGTAGATGGGATTATGGATCTCATGCCCATTCAGATGTACGAGATTATTTTTTATAGACTAGATGTAATGTGGCTGTAGTAAGTAAAATAAAATCCTCTCATCCTGTTATTTTTATCTCCTCTTATCTCTTCTTTTTCTTCCCTTCTCTTCTCCTCTTAGGGCTCTTTCACACGGGCGATCCGATCAGATCCGCCTGTCAGTTTTTTAGGCAGATCTGATCGGATCCTCCATGCAGCTCTATGGGGCAGCGGATGTCAGCAGAGACACCTCCGCTGACACTCGCTGCCATCCGTATCCGATCCTGTCCGTGAAATCTGGACGGATGGAAACCCTATTTTTCCATCCGTTCAGTAATCGGATCGGATCGGATGAGAGCGGACAGGCGGTCCGCTCTCATCCGATCCCCCATAGAGGGCAGCGGGGGCTGAGACAGCTCCCTCGCCGCTCTGCAAGCGGAGACGGAGCTGTCATCCGCCGGCTCAGCGGGGATCGGCGGAACGATCCCCGCTGAGCAACACGGATCCGCCTACGGAGGCGGACCGTGTGAAAGAGGCCTAATGAATGGGCACACCTGGGCAGGTACATGGGAGGCCAGGAAAAGGGGGGGGTTGGATGCTGTGTTGGGGGGTGCACCGGCGATTTGGCTGCTCGTGCCGCTCTTTTTTTAACCACTTCTGGACTGGAAGGTTTTGCCACCTTAATGACCAGGCCATTTTTTGCGATTCAGCACTGCATTACTTTAAAGCGGAGTTCCACCCAAAAGTGGAACTTCCGCTTTAGGTAGTTCTAACCCCCTGACATGCCACATTTGGGATGTCATTTTTTTTGGGGGGGGGGAGCGGGTACCTAGTTTTGACAGGTACCCGCTCCCACTTCCGCTCGGAGCGCCGCGGCACCCTGAGCGGAAGTTCTCCTCTCCCCCTCCCTCCCTGCAATCTTCTGGGACATGTCAGAGGTCTCAGAAGATTGCAGGCCAATCACGACGCGTAGCGCAACTCGCGCATGCGCAGTGCGTACCCGGCTGTGAAGCCGCAAACTGTCACAGCCGGGTGCCCACACCAGTGATGCCGGCGCCGCAGAGCAGAGAGGGAGAAGAGCGAGGCTTCAGGCGGCCGCTGGACCGTTGGACAGGTGAGTGTGTGAGGCTGGAACTCCACTTTGAAAAGAAACACAGGCGCCACTCTAAGTGCAGTAGCTGGAATTTTATTAAAAGGATACAACTTAATGTTGGATACTCACAAAGGTAATAAGTAATCAGGCCATATCGGCCTGAAGAAGGAGCGCATGCTCCGAGAACGCGTCGCCGGCGCCATGACGTAATCACGCCCACGCTCTCGGAAGTGACGACGAACCGGCATCTGAGTGTCCCCGGGACGAGGAAGTACAGCGATATCGCTGCAGCCTGCCCATTGCTACCGCTCTGGCCATCCTGACTCTCCACCGGAGCATCCTCTGTGCCTGATTACTTATTACCTTTGTGAGTACCCAACATTAAGTTGTATCCTTTTAATAAAATTCCAGCTACTGCACTTAGAGTGGCGCCTGTGTTTCTTTTCAGTTGGCAACAAGCAAAACTTCTACCTTGTCACTAGAGCTGCCTAAGGAGTGCACATTGGAATTTTTTATGGACTGTGTCACATATGGACTTATGGACTTTCTATACCACATTGATTTTCCTTTTAACAGTTCATTAGTATGTGTCCAGTATTAGCGGTATAGTTTTTTGGTGATACTGTTTCTCCCCGTGGAGCGCCAGTTATTTATAATTTATTGTTGGAACTCCGCTTTAACTGACAATTGCACTGTCGTGCGACACTGTACCGAAATAAAATTGATGTCCTTTTTTTCCCCACAAATAGAGCTTTCTTTTGGTGGTATATGATTACCTCTTATTATAACAATGAAAATGAGCGCTGGTAATAATGTGGGCTTGTACAATATATGTTGTGATTGTAGGTAAAAATATATATTCAATGTGAGTAAAAAGCCTTATATATATATAATGTCCTTACCGAAAAAAATTATGACTAGTGCATATATAAAGGTAGACCTTAAATAAATTATGATACCTTATTGTGCGAAATTATACTTAAGATATCAACCCAAATAAATTATCTCAAGAAAATGTGAAAATTTTGTGACTTTTGGTGGTAGCTAAAATAATATAAATGTGTGACACTTGTGATTATTTGTAAAAAACTGGATTTTCATAAAAACGCATATAATTGACAAGTTGCACGAATAATTTTATGAATTACTGATTTTATTGTCAATTATATGCGTTTTTATGAAAATCCATTTTTTTTACAAATAATCACAAGTGTCACACATTTATATCATTTTAGCTACCACCAAAAGTCACAAAATTTTCACATTTTCTTGAGATAATTTATTTGGGTTGATATCTTAAGTATAATTTCGCACAATAAGGTATCATAATTTATTTAATGTCTACCATTATATATGCACTAGTCATAATTTTTTCGGTAATGACATTATATATATATAAGGCTTTTTAGTCACATTGAATATATATTTTTACCTACAATCACAACATATATTGTGCAAGCCCACATTATTACCAGCGCCCATTTTCATTGTTATAATATTTGAAATTTTTTTTTTTGGTATTTCACCATTAAAATAAAAAGGGCAGCAGGTATTTTTATTCTACACAGGGCCAGACACCAAAACCAGGCGCCTTCACCTTGAAAATTAATTATATGATCACCTCTGCCATTTTTATTTACTGCACTATAAACAAAAAAAGAGCGACAATTCAGGAAAAATAACAATATTTTTCACTTTCTGCTATATAACATTCCCCCCCAAAAAAAAGTTAAAAATCAGATTTTTTCATCCTTTTAGGCCAAAAATCCCAATAAGCATATTTTGATTGGTTTGCGCAAAAGTTATCGCGTCTACAAACTAGGGGAAAAATTGATGTTATTTTTATCTTTTTGGGTTTTTTTTACTAGTAATGGCGGCAATCAGCGATTTTTAGTGGGACTGCAACATTGCGGCGGACAGAGCGGACCCCTAAGTGACATTTTTGACACTATTGGGGGACCATTACTACAGTAATCAGTGCTAAAAAATATGCACTGTTACTGTAATAATGACACTGGCAAGGAAGGGGTTAACCAAGGGTTAAATTTGAGCCTAGGGGGTGTTTTCTAACTGTGAGGGGATGGGCTTATTATATGAGAACACTTTGATGGGGACACCCGCTTGGTTTGGGGATTTTGAACAGGTTTGAGTAAAAACCCCTGAACCTTTCGCTCTCCGGAACCTCCATTATCACTCTTTGAGCCCTCAGCTGGTCTAAAGCCAGAAAGAGAGACCCTTTTAGGGGATCTGTCGGTATACTTGACCTTATTAACCGAGGATACGGGAACACCTGAAATTCCAGTTTGTACTCCTGCGAAATGGTAGGGATAGTTGTCTTGGATCGATTCCACCCAAACCTTTGAGAACTGCAGCAGCCTTCCCCCCACCCAAGTGAGTGGGGGCGCCCCTTCACAGAGTGGGCTTAGAGGAAGACTTGGCTGATCTCTGGGCCCACAGCTTTTTCTGACCCTGCCCCGAAGGCTTGGTCTTGGACCCAGATGGTTGAGGCCGTCGCCACCGTCTGGAACTAGAAGCACTGGTAGTGCAAGTACTAGGGATCTTAAAAGAAGGACGCTTGCACTTCCTTTTCATAGGTACTCTCAACATACTCTCTCACCCCCCCCCCCAGATCTTTTGGATATACTTATCCTGATTATCACCAAAAAGGCATTCTCCCTGAAAAGGGAAGCTAGCCAGTAACCTTTTACATGGTAATTCCGCAGACCAGCTATTAACCAAAGGATTCTGCACATATGCGCTGTCATCAGAGCAACTTGTGACATTTGCCTTATGGAGTCTGTAAGAGCATCCACTGCAAAACATAAAGTGTGCGGTAGATCTGACAGATCTTTCACAGACTCTCCTTGAGAAGGAACTGTCTTGAACACTCGCTTCACACTCATATGGCCGCTACTGCTGGTTGTATCGCAGATCCTGCAACCGCAAAGGAGGCTTTCAATAAAGATTCCAACTTCTTATCTGCTGGATCTTTAAAAACCTGGACATTATCCACAGGACAGGTTAAACTCTTGTTAACCAAAGAAATGGCAGCATCCACAGTGGGTATATTCCATTTCTTAGTAAACTTTTCCTCCATAGGATACAATAGTGAAAACCTTTTAGGAGGAACAAAAATCCTATCAGGATGATCCCAATCATTATACATTTCTTGCTCCAAGAGCGGATGTATGGGAAACGTCCGAGGACTATGAGGGGGGCGCAATGAGCCTAGAGAGGAAAAAGAGACTTCAGCTGTCTCTAAGGGAGGAAATTTGTATCCAGATCGGACCATTTCAGTAACAATCTCTGGGTTTGAAAGAATGATAGAGACTCCTCTGACTCCCCAGAAGTGGAAACCTCAGCTTGACCTTCTATAGGGCTACCATCAACTACTTCTTCCACATCCTCTGCCCAATCCTGAACCAATTCAGGGGGTGGCTCAGGTGAGGGAGATCTATAACGTTTCCTCCCTCCTTGTGATGCTGCAATCATGCCAGCAATTCTACCCTCAGGGCTGGCTAATGCCAATGACAAATCGTCCTTAGTGACGTAGGTTGCGGCAGAAGTTCTTGAAGTAGCTACTATGCCTGACAACCGTAATGGCTCGGATTGGATAGTCGCCTTTGGCTTTTCAGGAGGAGTAGACACAGTGGAAGCATGGCTAGGACCTTCAAGGTCTGATGGTAGCATCGCAGTGCCTCTTCCAACTGTGAAGCCTTTACAGCTTATTGCACACAGCACTGATTATCCCAAGGTACAGGACCTGTTTGTGCCAGTAACATACACGCACAGTGACTCATGCAACCCAGCTACTGCTGCTGTTGTGTCCCCTTCAGCCTCTGACGGAGGCTAGCGCATTGGAAACAGTTCCTTCTAAATCACGCCCATAAATGCTGTATAGCGCATGCGCGGCGTGGTACATGGCGTCCACGTGCACACCAATTGCGTTCAAACATGCCGTCCATGCGGCGTATTCAGCTACTTCTTCCTGCTATCAAGGCAGGAGGCTTATGCGCCAAGGCGAAAACAGCAACCATATGGGGTGAGAGCAGCTTAGGCTTAATTTTGTTTGTCACAGATGATACCCTTCAGGTTATCAGCCCAGGGCAAGAAAAAAAAAAAAACAGTGTGCTAACAATAGGCAAAGAAATAATGTTTTAAACAAACTTTGCATCAATCCCACAACTGCACCAGCTCATATAATCACATTTGATATAAATGGTACCTTTAATCCCTAAGGAAAAGCCAGAGCTTTCAACAAGATGTATTTTGCATAGCTTAACATCCACAGTCTCATGCACACGTTGGTTTGTCACAGCTGATACCACTTAGGTGACCAACACAGGGTGAAAACAGTGTGTCAGAAAAACAAGCACAGAAATAATAATACAGTATGTAATTTACCTAGGCTTAACATCCATAGTCTCATGCAGAGACTCACATGGCACTCGGTCTCCGTTATCTTTTTTAAAGGGAACAGTGAAAAAATATTTACAATCTGCAATTATGCCAGCAATTTTTTACCTTCAAGGTTTGCTGTATGTGTAAATATTTTAAATTGGACTCACCAGTCCTGCAGGAATCCAATCTTCACCCATCATGGCGAGCTTTGTCTTGGCGTCCTTCAAAGACTGGGTCCCCTTGTTTTAGAGGGGCCATGGCCTTGGACCTGTAGAGCACCATGCATGGAGCACCTTAGGGGTTTGGTATTCCAAGGGTCCAGATCTCAGGGTCCTTTGCATAGAAAGGATAGCATTACAGGCAAAACCTTGTATCTGCTTCCCAAGGCCCAGGGACCATCTTTTTAGTCCATTGACCGTTTTAGATAGATCTGATAGCTAACCCCTTAGATTCAGTGATCTTTGATCTGGGTGACCATCACCTTTAGACACTGGCGAAAAAACTGAGGTACGTCCTGTGTGGGAGGGGTTATATAGGGGGGCATCCTTTCTGATTGGTTGCCAGTGTCCTTCACCTGTAGGTGGCTATATAACCCATATGTTATGATTTATGGCTCAGTGTCCCATGATATACAAAAAGAAAAATACTTTAAAAAAAAATAATAATAATAAAAATGCATTGCTATATACCTGAGCAAATAAATAATGAAAAAAGGTTTTCTATATACCTAGGTAAATAAATAAATAAACAAAGCACAGCTACAGTATATACCCAGGAAAATAAATAAATACAAATAGTGCTATATACAGTGCTTGGGCAAAAAGATACATAATAAGGCCTCTTTCACACGGTCCGCCTCCGTAGGCGGATCCGTGTTGCTCAGCGGGGATCGATCCGCGATCCCCGCTGAGCCGGCGGATGACAGCTCCGTCTCCGGTTGCAGAGCGGAGAGGAAGGTGTCTCAGCCCCCGCTGCCCTCTATGGGGGATCGGATGAGAGCGGACCGCCTGTCCGCTCTCATCCGATCCGATCCGATCACTAAACGGATGGAAAAATAGGGTTTCCATCCGTCCAGATTTCACGGACAGGATCGGATACGGATGGCAGCGGGTGTCCGCTGACATCCACTGCCCCATAGAGCTGCGTGGAGGATCCGATCAGATCCGCCTAAAAAACTGACAGGCGGATCTGATCGGATCGCCCGTGTGAAAGAGCCCTAAAACATGTTATATACCAAGGCAAATAAATAAGTAATAATAAAGCATTGCTTTATACGTGGACAAAGACATGGAGGTCTGCTTGTAGTAGGGGGAGATATCCTATTTTCCACATACAATAATGTGTTAGCTGTGGATAGAGCCAGGAAAGTGATGTTATAGGTGATGCCTTTTGTTGTTTAAATATATCTTGAAGTGGAAGCTTTTGATGTTACTCGGTTCTCATTATCATTTGCGTTTATACAAAATACTTGAACTAGAACCTACTTGCATACATGAGTACAGAGGACATCAAAGAACACAAGTAAACTAAACCGACAAAAATAAAAGGAGATCCAACTGAGCATATGCAGATATTGATCAAAAAAACAAATAAGTCATTTACAAATGAGTCCAGGCAATAACACAAAGGTGTAAATTAAGCAATATTTGATTGCTGCATTTGTCACTTTATCTATTATCTGTCAAGATGCAAAACTGTGAGCTTGACAAAGATTATGAACTACAAAATCTATTATTCATACAACACTACCCAAACTCTCCCTCCACCCCTGAAGCAGGCCATACACTAATTCAATTTTGTTCCTAACGTTCATAGGAAAATTCTGAAAAATCACTTGTCAGAGAATTCCACCTTGCCATGATTGAAACAGATAATTTTGCTAAAAGCACTTAAAATGTTGTCCAGACTCAGAGAATGGATTCCCAGGTGTATTAACAAGCTCCGGAAAGGTTTTACCCCCTTCATGACCAGGCCATTTTTTGCTATTCAGCACTGCGCTACTTTAACTGGCTTTTGTGCGGTAATGCAACACTGTAGCCAAAAGAAATTTATATAATTTTTTTCACACAAATAGAGCTTTCTTTTGGTGGTATTTAATCACCACTGTTTTTTATCTTTTATTATTTAAACAAAAAAAGGCCAAATATTTTTTGGGGGAAAAATAACAATATTTTCTGCTTTCTGTAATAAACTATATCAAATAAAGTCCAATTTCTTCATAAATTAATCTAAAATGTATTCTGCTACATGTCTTTGGTAAAAAAAATCCCAATAAGTGTATATTAATTGATTTGCGTGAAAGTTATAGCGTCTACAAATTATGGTGTGTGTATGTATATATATACTGTGTATATATATATATATATATATATATATATATATATATATATATATATATGAAAATCTATCAATCCTGGTGTACTGAAAGCCGATCTTTCTTGAGGGCTTAAAATGGTAGGACAGTACAAATATCCCCCAAATGGAAAGTAGATAGTCCAAGGTATTTAGCAAGAAGCATGGCAAGTAATTTGAAGTTGGAATTTTTTTGTCATATTTTTTTGGAAATGAAGAAATTAAATCATTTGTGTTCACTTTTTTTTATTTTAGATACTGTCACCACTGCAGAACAGCGTCATCATATGATCGGTGTGGTGGTGATCAAGGATACTGACGGATGACAATATGGAAAAAAAATAAATGAATACATTTTGGAAAATGTTTTAAACATTTTTTAACATTTTCTTTTTTTTTTACATGCTTTCATCAGAGTAGTTCATTGTCACCATAATAACACTGGTAGTATGGGGGGGGGGGGGGGGGGTGATCTGATCAGGGATTTTTTTTTTTTTACACTCTTGTTGCTGTTACAGTGAAGATTTCTGTATAACCAATAGCTTTAGGTGGGACATACAGGGTCTCCGCTTTAGAAATTAATTTAGAATAAGAGACATTCTGTGCTCGGGCGCGAGCATAGGTACAGGGTGAAGTGGAACTTGGAGGATTTCTTCTTCCTTCAGTTCCCCAGTCACGCTCAGTCTCCACATCTTATCCCCATTCCCCGATTCCCTCTTCCGGGGATCCAAATTGGCACTCAAAGCTGGGTGACCCCACATCAATGATCCCTGCCTCCTCCTCACTGGATGAACTGGAGGACCTCAGCTTCTGGATCCACCAAAGCCCCTCTGCCTCTTTAGGAGTTGGACCTCCTGTTGCTGTGACTGCAACCAATGCACCCTGTGGCCGCTGCTCGGTCCTCACGACTTGTGTGCATTGCACCTCTGAAATGTGGGTGTCTCTGGTTTGGCAGATGGTTTGCGGGTCTGCACCATTGGTCACAGCCCCAGCATTGTTCTCGGCACTCCCCGTCCTCTGAACTGCTAACCACTATAGGTGTTAGCAGTTCAGAGGTGGTCCCTACCTACCAGTTTACATATAGCCTTCTGGGCTGGCAATCACTCTGCTCCAACTTTAGCAACATGACACTGCAGTGCCCACACTGGCCCCACGCTCGTAGCTGCATGGATACATTCAAGCATTTGCCACATACCAGTCCAAAATGCTCCTTGTCCCTTCCGCTGTAAATTGCCAGACTTTCTTTGGGCCTCAATCGGAACCCTGTGTCCAACAAGATCAGATTCTGCGTCTCAGTCCGCTCTGCAGGCTCTCCGCCAACACTTGTAATAGCTTCCGCGCTCCGGTTCACTCCGTCATTCCCCATCTTGCGCCTCCACACACATGTCTGCTCCTCAGCTACACCCAATGGCGGAAGTATTGTCTTAGCTCCCTTTCTCCATTCGTACGACGTGGACAGCGACTCCGCCCACATCCCCAGACTAGCTGACTCTCTAGCGGTGGCTCCTCCTACTAGGCAGATCTCTTTGGTGCTTTCTCTCCCGCGTGGTACAGTAAGCCCTTCGTTGCTGCCATAATACTGCTCAGCGTGCACAAATTGTACCGCATTGCAGATTGTGTTACCTGCCACAGACACACATACATCTGCCTCTTCTGTCTTTACTTGAGCTTCAGTTACACCGTTTAGTTCACATGTCAACCAAACTCCCCCACTGCTGCTGGAAAGTGTCTTGCGGTTACCAACTGCGCGGCAGACATTTTCTTCTACAGGACATGTACAGACACAACCCCTGACGTAAACAAATGGTAAGAAATATCAGCGCTCAACCCTATCAGATAGCAGCTGGACACTAAAACAGGCACAGAAACAAAACCTGGGTAGCAAAAATATATAAACAGTAGAACAGTGCAGCGCTCTAAAAATAATAATAAAACTCAATGGAATAAAATCGCAGCTAAAATCGCAGATAAAACACAAAAACAAAGTCCATCTATAAGAGCCAGATCAAAGGTCGGGTAAGAAGTAGTAGGTGTGATAGTCCTTATAAGGTGCAAAGATTCCTAATGAATTCCCGAGGAGCCAGGTGCAGATAGCAGAAGACACACACACTCCCTCCACCTTCCAGAGTGGCCTCTCACCTTATAAAGTATTACACGGGCATTGTAAACATAGACACATCACCAACTCCAACCTCTTGACGATCCTTCCAGTTATCAATGAAGGAAAACAATCTGTAGTAAGCATGAACCTACACAGCTTCGTACTGCACACTCCTGGATGTCTCTCCGATGACAGGGTATTAAAAGGAAAAAAACGCCAGGATAGTGTAATATTGATTTTAATATGATTAAAAACATCACAAAGTGGCCTCTTACTTGTTAAAGATGGACATCAGGCATATAACAATAAAAGGACCGGGACAGCGGGACTCGCTCGGTGTCACTCGGTCTCCTCCGTGCCAGCGGGTGACGTCAGACGCTCGACTCCTCCTCCCTCCGCACGCGTATCGCCTCCGTGGGTGGAGGCTTCGTCAGCGATGAAGAGGATTGGTCCAACGTCACCTTATACATAATCCTCCCCTTAATCTGATTGGCCAGTCCTTCTACAACGTTCCTATGGATACCCTAATGCCGGAACTAGAGGGAAATCCCAGCTCAGACTTCAGACAATCCCGAGTATGGCTATAAACAAGATGAGAGGAAACTTAACCCCTTCTCCACCTTCGGGCAGCTTAATACGCTCCCCAAAGCCAATTAATTAACAGGATCAGGATGGATAGCACTCAATTGGTGTGCTTAATTAAGAGTTTAAAAAAATAATAATAATACAACAGCGTATGACGCCGTATACCCGCTGGTACGGAAGATACATAAAAAATATATACATCATAAAGATACATGTTAAGAACGATAAAAACTTTAAACATGATAGTACAACTACTTAGGACACTGCACATGTAGCTATATAAATAAAAATAGAAATGAACATAAAGGAATAATTTATCGATCAGAAATAAAACAATTCAAATCAAAATCCGTGTTCAGACCCCGGGGTACGGCAACTTTCATTTCATAAATCCAAAAGGATTCCCTTTTACTTAATTGGCGAATGTAGTTGCCGCCCCTCCAGTGCTTTTTAACTTTTTCAATGCCCCAGAATTTCATATCCTTGGGGTCTTTGTTATGGAAGTTTTTGAAATGCTGGTACAGAAAATGGGGGGATTTTCCCTTTCTAATGCACCTAACATGTTCAGCAAGTCTTACTTGGAGGGCTCTTGAGGTCCTACCGACATACTGTAGTCCACAACTACATTCGATCACATACACAACCCCAGTAGTCGCACAGGTAATAAGGTCCTTAATCTTATACTCTCTACCTGTCGCCTGAGCCACGAAATCCTTCCTGCGTTTCATATTCTTTTTCGCAGAACGGCACACAATGCATTTGCCACATGCATAAAAACCTTTCAGGAAAGCAAACAATTTATTATGTGCCTCCACTGGGGGATCTACTACTCCTGGGGCTAAAATATTCCTCAAAGTAGGTGCCCGTTTATAAACAAAACGTGGTCTGGCTGGGAGATGGTCGCATAGTACTCGGTCTTGCATCAGAATGGGCCAATGTTTGTTAAAAATACTTTCAATTTTTTTGTATTGAATATTGTAATCTAAAACAATCCTTACATCACCCTTTGGTGCTTCTCGTTTGGGGCCACTAGTTAACAGCGTATTACGGTCAATCTCTTTGACACTTGAGAGGTCCTTGGATAGTCTTTCTTTATTGTAACCTTTCTGTACAAACCTTTCAGATAAGACATTGGCCTGTTCCATATAGTCAACTTCTGAGGAACAATTGCGTCTTAGCCTGACAAACTGTCCTTTCGGAATGTTACAGAGCCAAGAGGCATGATGGCAGCTGTCGAGAGGGATGTATGCATTTCTGTCTGTTGGTTTGAAGTGGTTACTAGTCATGAACCCTCTGGTTCCCTTTGAGATGACCAGATCCAGAAAAACTACACTGGTAGTACTAGTGGTCCATGTGAGTACTATGTTTTTGTTATTATTATTTAATTTACTCATAAATGTCTCAAGGTGGTCCATTTCACCGTTCCACACAAAGAACACATCATCGATGTACCTTTTATAGCACACCAGTTCGGGGGGACGGTCATGAAACAGCACCTCCTCCTCCCAGTGGGCCATAAATAGGTTGGCCACACTGGGAGCGAAACGGGCGCCCATGGCCACACCTCTTTTCTGGAGATAATAGTTATTGCCATACCAGAAATAATTTCTTGAGAGGCAAAAGAATAAACTACTTAGGAGAAAACTCCTAAGTTTCCTCGGAAGGCTAGATGTTGCAAACGCCCACTTGACTGCTGCCTCTGCTTCTTCATGGTCTATGATAGTATACAGCGAACCTACGTCCGCTGTAACTAAAATAGAATTAGAAGCGCAGGGCACATCTTGCAGAAGCTGGATAATGTGCTTAGTGTCTTTCAAGTAGGCTTCTGTAGACACTACTAATGGTTGAAGGTGCACATCGACAAATTGGCCCAACCGGGATGTCACGGAATCAATACCGTTGACAATCGGTCTTCCCGGTGGGTGTTCCCTGTCTTTGTGCACCTTCGGTAGACAATAAATAATCGGAGTTCTACAGAAAAGTGGATCCAAATAAAGTGACTCTTTCTTGTTGAGGACTCCCTTATGTTTGCCTGACTCTATTAATTTGCTCAGTTCCCCTTTGAATTTCAAAGAGGGGTCACTCCTTAATAGTTCATATGTATCGCTATCTGCCAATAAGCGGTTCATCTCCTCTTTATAGTATTCCAGACTCAGTACTACCAGACCTCCACCTTTATCGGCAGGTCTGATCACAATTCCTTTGTTATCTTCAAGAGATTTTATACCTGCTTTAATATATTGTGGGTCCGATATCCTTTTAACCTTCAAACTTTCCAGGTCCTTACAGACCATATTTTTGAAGACATCAATAAATTTATTGTTTTTATTAAGAGGATTGAATACTGATTTATTCCGCAAATTGGAACTAGGCATAACTGTGCTCGATGAACTAGTTAGTGCAGAAGAATCTGTATTAATTGTGTTCTTAAGGATAGGGTTGGATAAGCAATATTTTTTCACGTTAATTGTCCTAACAAATTTCTGAATATTGACATATGTTTGAAATTTGTTCAGGTTACGTGCTGGAGCAAACTTAAGTCCCTTATCTAGGGTTTTGAGCTCTTCGACTCCCAGAGTCACTCCACTTAAATTGTATATCCCTGCCCCTAACGGGATCTTTTTTCTTTGGACCCTCCGGCCTCCTCTTTTTCCTCTCTGTTTCTTTTGGCTGGTTTGTTCCCTGGTGTTTCCTGTATCGGGCCTCTCCACCAGTTGTCCATTTGGTTCAGGGGTGGAGGGGGAGGGGGGGGGTAGGCAACTGCCTGTCCCCCCCGATTCCCTAAAAAAGCCCCATTCCCATTACCTTGTGGTTCGCTCAGGGGTTCATACCTATTTTGAGTGGTTACCTGTGAGGGCTGTTGGTAATTAGCTCTATTAGGGTAACCGCCTCTCTGGGCATTAGGTTTCCATCCTTTCCCCCTTCCTCGAGCAGGGACTTGCCACCCTGAGTTTTGGGGGTATTGTGCAGGGGGTCTAGGGGAAAAATTATTTTGAGGATAGTCGTTATAATAATAACTATCCTGTCCTCTCCTAGGGGTGTTATTATTCTTCCCCTTACCCCTTTTGCCGCCTCTTTTTCCTCCCCTATTACCTGGTCCACTCCTATTATCATATTGATACACAGGGGTGGAAGGTGCTCTCCAATTTCCAACTTGTGTATTCCTGATTGGAGGAACGGGGGTCGCAGGGGGGGGGTCATCCTGTTGGCCACTGTCTTCCTCTTCCATAGGGACACTCACAAGGGGACTTTTTTGCCACTTAAAAATATCGTTTTTTTGGAAATCCTCCCAATCCCTTAGGAATTTCTTCTTTTTCTTATTCTGGGTATCATTATCCCATTTAATAAGCCTATTCTGAAGGGTCCCAGAACCTTTAATAAACTCTTCTTTATCTTTAAAGGGTTCCAATGCTGATTGAATCTCCTTAATTTGGGCGTCAATAATTTTGAGTTTACGACGTTTCCTCATCAATAAAAATTCTAACAGTTGTTCTCCCTTTTTTAAGAAGAATTCCCTCCACTCACTGAGGGATTCTTCATCTAACAACCCGTCATTGGGTGGGACATCCCACCTCAGACGTCTAGGGATTAATTTGTTCTTGATGTAGTATTCAAAGGTGGTAATATCCCACCATATTTTCACCTTCTTCTCTAGTGCATAACCAAGTCTCTTAAATAGGGATGAAACATCTCCTTCTGAACTAGGGGCTGGAGCACTAGAGAAGATATCACCAAGATCAATTTCCCTTTTATCCAGATAGCTGAAAATATCCATGAAGAGCAGCTAATATGAGTAACTGTATAAGCAGAATAAACAAATGGTAAGAAATATCAGCGCTCAACCATATCAGATAGCAGCTGGACACTAAAACAGGCACAGAAACAAAACCTGGGTAGCAAAAATATATAAACAGAGGAGGAGACCGAGTGACACCGAGCGAGTCCCGCTGTCCCGGTCCTTTTATTGTTATATGCCTGATGTCCATCTTTAACAAGTAAGAGGCCACTTTGTGATGTTTTTAATCATATTAAAATCAATATTACACTATCCTGGCGTTTTTTTCCTTTTAATACCCTGTCATCGGAGAGACATCCAGGAGTGTGCAGTACGAAGCTGTGTAGGTTCATGCTTACTACAGATTGTTTTCCTTCATTGATAACTGGAAGGATCGTCAAGAGGTTGGAGTTGGTGATGTGTCTATGTTTACAATGCCCGTGTAATACTTTATAAGGTGAGAGGCCACTCTGGAAGGTGGAGGGAGTGTGTGTGTCTTCTGCTATCTGCACCTGGCTCCTCGGGAATTCATTAGGAATCTTTGCACCTTATAAGGACTATCACACCTACTACTTCTTACCCGACCTTTGATCTGGCTCTTATAGATGGACTTTGTTTTTGTGTTTTATCTGCGATTTTAGCTGCGATTTTATTCCATTGAGTTTTATTATTATTTTTAGAGCGCTGCACTGTTCTACTGTTTATATATTTTTGCTACCCAGGTTTTGTTTCTGTGCCTGTTTTAGTGTCCAGCTGCTATCTGATAGGGTTGAGCGCTGATATTTCTTACCATTTGTTTATTCTGCTTATACAGTTACTCATATTAGCTGCTCTTCATGGATATTTTCAGCTATCTGGATAAAAGGGAAATTGATCTTGGTGATATCTTCTCTAGTGCTCCAGCCCCTAGTTCAGAAGGAGATGTTTCATCCCTATTTAAGAGACTTGGTTATGCACTAGAGAAGAAGGTGAAAATATGGTGGGATATTACCACCTTTGAATACTACATCAAGAACAAATTAATCCCTAGACGTCTGAGGTGGGATGTCCCACCCAATGACGGGTTGTTAGATGAAGAATCCCTCAGTGAGTGGAGGGAATTCTTCTTAAAAAAGGGAGAACAACTGTTAGAATTTTTATTGATGAGGAAACGTCGTAAACTCAAAATTATTGACGCCCAAATTAAGGAGATTCAATCAGCATTGGAACCCTTTAAAGATAAAGAAGAGTTTATTAAAGGTTCTGGGACCCTTCAGAATAGGCTTATTAAATGGGATAATGATACCCAGAATAAGAAAAAGAAGAAATTCCTAAGGGATTGGGAGGATTTCCAAAAAAAACGATATTTTTAAGTGGCAAAAAAGTCCCCTTGTGAGTGTCCCTATGGAAGAGGAAGACAGTGGCCAACAGGATGACCCCCCCCCTGCGACCCCCGTTCCTCCAATCAGGAATACACAAGTTGGAAATTGGAGAGCACCTTCCACCCCTGTGTATCAATATGATAATAGGAGTGGACCAGGTAATAGGGGAGGAAAAAGAGGCGGCAAAAGGGGTAAGGGGAAGAATAATAACACCCCTAGGAGAGGACAGGATAGTTATTATTATAACGACTATCCTCAAAATAATTTTTCCCCTAGACCCCCTGCACAATACCCCCAAAACTCAGGGTGGCAAGTCCCTGCTCGAGGAAGGGGGAAAGGATGGAAACCTAATGCCCAGAGAGGCGGTTACCCTAATAGAGCTAATTACCAACAGCCCTCACAGGTAACCACTCAAAATAGGTATGAACCCCTGAGCGAACCACAAGGTAATGGGAATGGGGCTTTTTTAGGGAATCGGGGGGGACAGGCAGTTGCCTACCCCCCCCCTCCCCCTCCACCCCTGAACCAAATGGACAACTGGTGGAGAGGCCCGATACAGGAAACACCAGGGAACAAACCAGCCAAAAGAAACAGAGAGGAAAAAGAGGAGGCCGGAGGGTCCAAAGAAAAAAGATCCCGTTAGGGGCAGGGATATACAATTTAAGTGGAGTGACTCTGGGAGTCGAAGAGCTCAAAACCCTAGATAAGGGACTTAAGTTTGCTCCAGCACGTAACCTGAACAAATTTCAAACATATGTCAATATTCAGAAATTTGTTAGGACAATTAACGTGAAAAAATATTGCTTATCCAACCCTATCCTTAAGAACACAATTAATACAGATTCTTCTGCACTAACTAGTTCATCGAGCACAGTTATGCCTAGTTCCAATTTGCGGAATAAATCAGTATTCAATCCTCTTAATAAAAACAATAAATTTATTGATGTCTTCAAAAATATGGTCTGTAAGGACCTGGAAAGTTTGAAGGTTAAAAGGATATCGGACCCACAATATATTAAAGCAGGTATAAAATCTCTTGAAGATAACAAAGGAATTGTGATCAGACCTGCCGATAAAGGTGGAGGTCTGGTAGTACTGAGTCTGGAATACTATAAAGAGGAGATGAACCGCTTATTGGCAGATAGCGATACATATGAACTATTAAGGAGTGACCCCTCTTTGAAATTCAAAGGGGAACTGAGCAAATTAATAGAGTCAGGCAAACATAAGGGAGTCCTCAACAAGAAAGAGTCACTTTATTTGGATCCACTTTTCTGTAGAACTCCGATTATTTATTGTCTACCGAAGGTGCACAAAGACAGGGAACGCCCACCGGGAAGACCGATTGTCAACGGTATTGATTCCGTGACATCCCGGTTGGGCCAATTTGTCGATGTGCACCTTCAACCATTAGAAGTGTCTACAGAAGCCTACTTGAAAGACACTAAGCACATTATCCAGCTTCTGCAAGATGTGCCCTGCGCTTCTAATTCTATTTTAGTTACAGCGGACGTAGGTTCGCTGTATACTATCATAGACCATGAAGAAGCAGAGGCAGCAGTCAAGTGGGCGTTTGCAACATCTAGCCTTCCGAGGAAACTTAGGAGTTTTCTCCTAAGTAGTTTATTCTTTTGCCTCTCAAGAAATTATTTCTGGTATGGCAATAACTATTATCTCCAGAAAAGAGGTGTGGCCATGGGCGCCCGTTTCGCTCCCAGTGTGGCCAACCTATTTATGGCCCACTGGGAGGAGGAGGTGGTGTTTCATGACCGTCCCCCCGAACTGGTGTGCTATAAAAGGTACATCGATGATGTGTTCTTTGTGTGGAACGGTGAAATGGACCACCTTGAGACATTTATGAGTAAATTAAATAATAATAACAAAAACATAGTACTCACATGGACCACTAGTACTACCAGTGTAGTTTTTCTGGATCTGGTCATCTCAAAGGGAACCAGAGGGTTCATGACTAGTAACCACTTCAAACCAACAGACAGAAATGCATACATCCCTCTCGACAGCTGCCATCATGCCTCTTGGCTCTGTAACATTCCGAAAGGACAGTTTGTCAGGCTAAGACGCAATTGTTCCTCAGAAGTTGACTATATGGAACAGGCCAATGTCTTATCTGAAAGGTTTGTACAGAAAGGTTACAATAAAGAAAGACTATCCAAGGACCTCTCAAGTGTCAAAGAGATTGACCGTAATACGCTGTTAACTAGTGGCCCCAAACGAGAAGCACCAAAGGGTGATGTAAGGATTGTTTTAGATTACAATATTCAATACAAAAAAATTGAAAGTATTTTTAACAAACATTGGCCCATTCTGATGCAAGACCGAGTACTATGCGACCATCTCCCAGCCAGACCACGTTTTGTTTATAAACGGGCACCTACTTTGAGGAATATTTTAGCCCCAGGAGTAGTAGATCCCCCAGTGGAGGCACATAATAAATTGTTTGCTTTCCTGAAAGGTTTTTATGCATGTGGCAAATGCATTGTGTGCCGTTCTGCGAAAAAGAATATGAAACGCAGGAAGGATTTCGTGGCTCAGGCGACAGGTAGAGAGTATAAGATTAAGGACCTTATTACCTGTGCGACTACTGGGGTTGTGTATGTGATCGAATGTAGTTGTGGACTACAGTATGTCGGTAGGACCTCAAGAGCCCTCCAAGTAAGACTTGCTGAACATGTTAGGTGCATTAGAAAGGGAAAATCCCCCCATTTTCTGTACCAGCATTTCAAAAACTTCCATAACAAAGACCCCAAGGATATGAAATTCTGGGGCATTGAAAAAGTTAAAAAGCACTGGAGGGGCGGCAACTACATTCGCCAATTAAGTAAAAGGGAATCCTTTTGGATTTATGAAATGAAAGTTGCCGTACCCCGGGGTCTGAACACGGATTTTGATTTGAATTGTTTTATTTCTGATCGATAAATTATTCCTTTATGTTCATTTCTATTTTTATTTATATAGCTACATGTGCAGTGTCCTAAGTAGTTGTACTATCATGTTTAAAGTTTTTATCGTTCTTAACATGTATCTTTATGATGTATATATTTTTTATGTATCTTCCGTACCAGCGGGTATACGGCGTCATACGCTGTTGTATTATTATTATTTTTTTAAACTCTTAATTAAGCACACCAATTGAGTGCTATCCATCCTGATCCTGTTAATTAATTGGCTTTGGGGAGCGTATTAAGCTGCCCGAAGGTGGAGAAGGGGTTAAGTTTCCTCTCATCTTGTTTATAGCCATACTCGGGATTGTCTGAAGTCTGAGCTGGGATTTCCCTCTAGTTCCGGCATTAGGGTATCCATAGGAACGTTGTAGAAGGACTGGCCAATCAGATTAAGGGGAGGATTATGTATAAGGTGACGTTGGACCAATCCTCTTCATCGCTGACGAAGCCTCCACCCACGGAGGCGATACGCGTGCGGAGGGAGGAGGAGTCGAGCGTCTGACGTCACCCGCTGGCACGGAGGAGACCGAGTGACACCGAGCGAGTCCCGCTGTCCCGGTCCTTTTATTGTTATATGCCTGATGTCCATCTTTAACAAGTAAGAGGCCACTTTGTGATGTTTTTAATCATATTAAAATCAATATTACACTATCCTGGCGTTTTTTTCCTTTTAATACCCTGTCATCGGAGAGACATCCAGGAGTGTGCAGTACGAAGCTGTGTAGGTTCATGCTTACTACAGATTGTTTTCCTTCATTGATAACTGGAAGGATCGTCAAGAGGTTGGAGTTGGTGATGTGTCTATGTTTACAATGCCCGTGTAATACTTTATAAGGTGAGAGGCCACTCTGGAAGGTGGAGGGAGTGTGTGTGTCTTCTGCTATCTGCACCTGGCTCCTCGGGAATTCATTAGGAATCTTTGCACCTTATAAGGACTATCACACCTACTACTTCTTACCCGACCTTTGATCTGGCTCTTATAGATGGACTTTGTTTTTGTGTTTTATCTGCGATTTTAGCTGCGATTTTATTCCATTGAGTTTTATTATTATTTTTAGAGCGCTGCACAACCCCTGACGTGCCAATCCCTGCGCCCCAGGTTACTGCTTTCTTGACCATAACTTGAAAGCACACTTGAACTGATGACTGTGAAGCAGACATTACTTTCTTCCACAGTACAACACATCCTTTCTTCACTGACACTCCAGCCCTTTACATAAAAAGGCATGGTGTTTCTTGGGTATCTATCTGGCTGTTGCTGGTAGCAACCACTTCTGTGACTCAGAGGAAAATCCTGGATGACGCCCCTAAATGTAGCACTGTCCCCGTAGGGCTTACTGTGTGTTGACTTCTTAGACTTCCCTCTAATTACCTGCAGACAGTTGCTGGTTTTTTTTTTACATTTCCCTCCTTACTCCTGTTTGCTCGTTACTCAATAAACAGTCCAGGGTATTTGGTTTTTATATTTGATGTGCAACTTGGATGGGAGAAGGGAATAGCGAGATACTCCAACTGAACTATTCACAGTAGATAAGGAAAACTCTCACTTGGCCTCACCAACTACTTGTGGAAGCAGTCACACTGCTTTTACCATACTGCCACTTGTATGGAAGAATTAAGTCTTCTTGCCCTCTCTAGCAGCAGACTTGTTGCAACTACTTTATCTTCAGCACACTATACCATCCCCTTAACTGACACCCCTCAACTGACTCTTCTAGCTGAAGGGATGGCCCTCACAGGACAAGCCCCATGACAGATCTGTGCTCATTTACTCACAGTAGGCAGAATCAGATCCTTTCCAGTGTCTCTCTTCTAGTCATCTCCACATGACATTTGGGCTCAGCTCATCTCTAACTGCAGGTCCTCAGGTCGACCACCCAAGCCGCCCCCTCCCTCCGGGACCCCGCTCTCCAGCCGAAGACCCCGAGTACATGTACCCTTGGCATTTATACAGTCACCCAGTATGCACCAAGGCACTTTCCTCTGCCAATCATCAAGGCTGTAACAATGCATGTGCCCTCACTTGTCAGGTTTCCTCCCATTGTCCAATATACCTCCCTATTGGACCAGTGTAAAACATTCAGACAAGCTGAGCTGCACCTGAGCACCATGAGCAGACCCTACCAACAGATCCTGCTCCCTGGTAGGCAGAGAGCACCATCAATTTACCCGGCAATCTTCCTGGTAGGCAGAAAGACCCAAAAACGATACATTCTTCTAGCACCTAGGAAGGTGCTATATGCTCATCATTTCATCGCTCTACAGATTTTCCATTTGGCTTCAGGAAGAACATGTGGCTTCCATGGACATCAATTTGACTGCAATGGTGCTTGGTGATTGGCCAGTCAGGCAACCAGCAATGTCACCTGGGGGCTGGAAGAGCCCTCAACCCTTTGCTACCACCAAATGTTAAATTAGAGCTAACAAAGGGCTAAATTTCTTTGCTCTTAGAGGCCAAATTTATTGGTGGGTGATCAAGGGGAAGGTAGGTACATATAAGCTGGTGAAGTTCCATTAGTTTAAAGCTGCAAGCACAAAGCACAAGCTGAGTTTAACTGGGCTGTCATCTTTGTTTAGCTCACCATTTTTATTCTTGACACATAATAGATAAAGGTGACAAAATGCCTTCATAAAATGGTGTTTATTCCATACCTCTGTGTCATTGCCGGGGCTCATCTGTAGATAATTCCGCTGATCTGTATTCAAGTCTTCTCTGCTGTTTGTTGTTGGTTTAATTAACTTGTGTTCTTTGATGCTCAATGTAATTGTGTATACTGTATGTTCTCGGAGTTTAGCAAAATGTATGACGTTAAACAAAAAAATACTGAAATATAGTGTAAAAAAATATTAAAAGCTGAAGGAATGTTGGAGCCATGAGAGTTAATCCTAAAAATTGGGTTATGGTAAATTTGGACCACATTTAATCAATTTGGATGCCTCATACCGAATTAGAATTTCAGTGTTTTTGTTTGCTATTCAGATTCACAAATGGTTACTGGGAGAAAGGAACCAAAGACTTCTCCAAAGACTCTTTCTAACTGTTTCTGCGGTTGTCTGAGCACCCTTAGCTTAACTGCCAGTGCCAGTGCCTGTGCCCATAGGTTCCACTCTTCTATCTTAGTATCTCTAGTAGTGTAGCCCCCTTAGCCTAAACAGGGGCTACTATGTCAATTACGTTTTTGGCTGGGCTGTAGTTAGCTCAAAATGATTGTATAGTTTTTCACCTGTTTTTCCCTAAGCTTAAAGTGGAGCTAAACTCAAAAGTGGAAGCTCCGCTTGTTCGCACCCTCCCCCCCCCCTCCACTGCCACATTTGGTGGGGGGGGAGCAGATACAACGATTCAGCAGTCTACAAAATTTCGAGCCCCTCCTCCCCCCCCCCCCCTCCACTGCCTTCTGGGAGACATGCAGGTCCCACAAGACAGCGAGACCATTACGAAAGAGTAGCAAGACTCGCGTATGTGCAATAGGAAACAGGCTGTGAAGGATAGTAAGGATGCCCATGCCTGCACCCGAAGCTGATGGACATATCGGCAAAGGGAGCCAACATTGTGGAACACCTGGACAGGTAAGTATCCTTATATATAAATTCAGCAGCTACAGTATTTGTAGCTGCTACATTTTAATTCGTTTTAATACAGGTTGGAATTCCACTTTAAATTGGCTTGTGATTTCTCACTGTCACCAGTAGATAGTATGAGATTTCACAAACAAAACTAAGTTATAAATCTTTATATTTTCTTCAGCCAATCCAGTAGGGGGTTTAGTTAACTGGTGCATGCTGGGGGAGGATATACATATTTGGACCAGGCCGTGTGCTTACTCTCTTCCCCTGGGCTAAGGACAAGGGAGGTAATGTTGGATGGAGCTCTGCTGTTAGGCCCAATAGCCTGTTTTGAAGGCCTAACATGTTCTGAATTGGTCCTGAAACTGTCCTGCCTTGTCTGGAGGAAGCTGTGCCAAGGAGGGAATCCAGGGGAGGCCTCTTGCTGGAGAAAGCCAGGAAGAAGACTGGTCTTTTAGAAGGGCCTGGTGACTCACTTGGCGGACTCATTTAAATTTGAGAATGTGCTTACAGTGCTGCCGGGTGGGCTATAAGGTTCTGACACTGTGAAGCTGGACATTGAGAGTCTGAAAGTGATCTGCTACAGTATCTTGGACCCCTATCCCTCATCTCCTTAACTGTTCTGCAATAAAACTTTAAAAAGTGAATGGGGCCCAATATCCTTTCTCTGCCCCCCATTTTAGCCATAGACTCGACCCTGGACAGAAGTGCTAGCCCATCCTTGGCATCTAGAGGTACTATACTGCCTTTGAGGTGTCAGAGGGGTGCTACAATAGATTTTTAGAGGGAAGTGGTTCTGACCAAATGTTTGGCCCCATCATCTTGTTATACCGGGCTACCAGGAGGTTCCCAAACTATTCTGCACCATTTTACATCATATGCTGCTCTGTAATACAGTGTCGACTTCTGGTTAGGAAGTTATAAATTGAAAGTCCACAAAACTTTTAGGAAGATCAGCCAAAACACCAGCTGTTTATGAGCTTCCCAGGCAACCACTTCTTCCAAAACACTGAGATACTGAATATTCTATACCAGGTTCACAACATAGATTTTTCTACCACCTTTGAGTCCTGATAAAGGAGGTACAGTTAAGCCCCCAAAGTGCACTGGCCATTCACAATGCCTTTGCTTGACCTCTCCATTAAAATAAACTAACTTTTTTGTGTAAAGCTGATAGTAACCACGAATTTAAACACTTATGATCGACCGGGAATTGAACACATCATCCAAAGTTTTTGCCTACAGCCAAGCAACCTACAACCCACGACTTCAATCAACCGCTTAATTTTGAACAATCAAACTGGGCTATCAATTGACAGCTTTAGTACAACTTTTTTTTTTTACATTTTGGATCAAATAAATGAATCAAAAAATGTCATGAGACTGGGTTTTATTGGATAGACTGTACTAATACAGAGAAATATAAACACTAAAGGTACCAGAGAGAAATGTTAAAACTCTCTAATCCCCACGTCCTGCCTTCCCTATAGGAATAGCAATGTTCCTTCCCCATTCTAACTGACCCTGCAATTCTTCTCTCACTTTTTCTCTTTTCCTTTCAATGTAGAATAATTTACCCAAAAAGGCATTGGGACTTGACCCTGCGCCCTGCATTTTAATAGTTATTATATTTAGAGATTCTTATATTCCCACCATTGTTATTTATATCTCCAGAGCTTTTTTTTCAGGGGGAGCGAGGTGGTACACAGTTCTAGTGCTTCCAGCACCGAATGTACAGTATGTATCAGCAAGGGGTGCTTGAGTGTGCTGGAGGCTCTATTGATCCTGGCTGCTGAGGGATATATTGTCTCTCGGGAAGGGGGGAACTATGGTTTCTGGTGGAGGATCTGTTGTTGCTGAGGGGGGTTAAACTGTTGCAGGGGGAGTCTAATACTGCTCACTTGTAGGGGATCCATTGTTGCTGGGGTGTCTATTTTTGTTGGTGGTGGATCTATTATTTCTGAGGGGTCTTAAATTGCTTGGGGGGATTCTGTTGTTAATGAAGGGGATCTACTGTTTAGTGGGGGGTCCACTGTTGCTGGCGTTTGAGGGTCTGTTGATGCTGGCTGCTTGGGAATCTATTATTGCTGGGGTAGATCTATTGTTGCCTATTGAAGATGTATTTATTTTTTGTTGCCTGGGAGGTATTTTGTTGATGAGGCATTCTATTTTGCTGGGGGGGGGGATCTATTGTTTATGGCAGGCATGTCCAACCTGCGGCCCGAGGGCCGCATTCGGCCCGGAACCTCAGGAAATGCGACCCACTGCCCCCTGACAATTTTTTTTTTGCTGGGGAGGAAGGAAATCAGGTCTGGGGCATGGCCACAGCAGCTGCCAACTAACGGTAGGCAGAGGCTGCCTCAGAGGGGAGGGGGAGGAGCATGTGCAGTGTTTCTGACTCCTACCACCGTGACCACTTCAAATCACTGAAGTGGTCATGGTGGTTAGAGTGTTCCTTTATTATCGCTCAGAAGAAGTTAACCTCTGTATACTTTTTCCATTTCATTTGATCATCCTCTAGTTGTGTTAAATTAGTGCGGGGGGGGGGGGGGCATGGCGGCGCGGGAAGGGCGCAGCGGTATTTTATTATTTATATACCTTAACTATTGTATATATTTTATATGCGGCCCGATAAAATTTCTCTACACTCAATGTGGCCCAGAGAAGCCAAAAGGTTGGACACCCATGGTTTATGGGAAGGATCTATAATGCTGGGGAAGGGGTATTGTTTCTTGGTGGGTCTATTGTTGCTGCGGGTCCTATTGTTTCTAGCTGAACAGGATCTATTTTACTGCCTTTTATGTTATTATTAACAAATTTCATACAAAATTTCTTAGCGCCACAAAATGATACTTGGTTCTGTATTCTCTACTTGGTACTTGGAGGAGGGTAGTAGGCAGAGACAAGGGACGGTGCTCCGCGGTGGGTAGGGACAATGGGTGACTCAGGGGAGTACCTGACTCTATTCTTTGTGAAAAAAAGCCCTGTGTGTCTCTTTTTACATTTGTATTGTTATATGCAGGGCTTGTTTTTTTAGCTGGAACTTGGTGGAACTCAGTTCCACCACCTCTGGCTCAGGCCCTCTGCTCCCTGCTCACGACTATCACTTGTAAACAAAGAGGTCCGGCTTCTGTGTTTACAAGTGACAACTTGTCTCCCGATGGCTCCCACAGATCGGATCTTCTGAGCGGCTTCCAGTGAGTGCAGGATGGGAACCAGGGAGGTGCAGGTGCCTGGGGTACAGTGCAGATGCTTACACTCCCACTGGATGATCCCCTGTAAACGAGAGAGGCGGAGTCACCTACAGTGTGTGGGGTAGTTCCGGTTGGATGCTTTAGCTTAACAGCAACAAAAATAAGACGTGGAAGATAGTGGAGCTCTTAAGGAGGATAGAGGGAAAATGGTGGCAGTGGGAGGGGGGGGGGGGAGGTTGCATACAGAGGTCAGAGCTGAAGAGGGGTAAAGGTGAGATGTGGATGGGGGATGCAGAGGTAAGCAGCTGTAGAAAAAGGCTGGACTCTGCACTCTGTACGTAGTGCACCCCAGAACTCTGCAAATAGCACACTTCTGAACTCTGCTCTCTGTGTGTAACCCTCCAAATTCTCCAGTCTGCATGTAATGCACTCCTGGTACTTAAAGTGGATGTAAACCCTCACATATACCCAGAGAAGTGAACAGCCTCAGGTGATACACAGAGAGGAAACAAATCTCCCTACATAAGTTTTACTTATTTATGTGCTGTCTTCAGCTTTCTATGCTGTTTAGAAAAGTGCACCTCCTGTTAGAATTTCCTCTTCCTGATCCACCTGTGGGAGGGAGGTTTGGCCATACACTGCGTGACAGCTAATTGGAGGGAAGGCACACACCCCCCTCTCCACATAAACAGGAAGAGCTGTGCTGTGAATAGACCAGCTGTCTGCTAACCTATTTATAGCACCCACCCCGACACAAAATTCAGTCTGGTTTTATGACAGATGTCAGGTCAAATTTCATGAATCAAGTTTACATCCACTTTAATGCCCCTGTAAGACCCTTCCACTGTTATTAAAAATTTGACCACAGCCACTGGGTTGTGTGTGTGTGTGTGGGGGGGGGGGGGGGGGCGTGGTTGAGTTCCAGTGCCTATTTTCTGAGAATAAAAGCTCTGGTTATATGAATGCTTTTGCCAAACGTTTAATACATTATCCAATATCATATACACTTGGTTAACTACCATGTGGTCCATGATCTAATGTGTGTTTTAGATCATTTTCTTTTTTGAGCGCATTAACATGAATTTAAATAAAGAATTTGTTGAAAAAAAAAGTGATCATTTTTCTGCCAGGTTCAATCTAGGCAATTTTGATGCGTTTCTCCTTGCAGTACAACGAAACCACCATTTTATGTCTTTGACTGATTACAACAACAAAAAGTAATTAGAAGTATGACCGCCATCATACTGCGTTTCTCTCGTAGTTTTTATATCAATCAGTGTCCCCCTCTACACATACTGTACCTCCTATTGGGTCACAGAGACCTGAAACTGATTCTAAAATTCCTCCCTATATGCAAAGGAAAGCAAAAATCACCATAGTTGATTTTTTTTTTTTTGTCAATTTAACACAACAGTGCATTTTGCTGTTTTTCAAGAGTGATAATGAATTTTCCACATTATACTTTGATAGAAAATGTGGGAAGTGTAAAGTTCTATGCGTAGGCTTTCTCATACCACAAATAATTGATTTTCTTGGCTTTCCTTTATACTTCCCAAAAGATAGAGTCTAAAGAGTTAGTGGGGCAAGATTGCTTTTTTGTTTAATTATGGATGGAAGTATGAATGTGGCGCAGAGTGGGGACAACCCCTTTAATATGAACCATTAATAGGGCCCTTTCCACAACTTTACAAGTTTCCATGAACAAAATCTTGGCATGTCACAATATACAGCAACTGTATCATTCTCAAAAAGTTCTCCACCTTTTATAATCTAGCCTAACATCAGTAGTCTGCAAGATTTTGGAGGGGATGTTAAGGGACCACATACAAGACTTTAGTAATGAAAACGGTATTATTAGTAGTAATCAGCATGGATTCATGAAAAATCGTTCTTGCCAAACCAATCTATTAACCTTCTACGATGAAGTGAGCTGCCACCTAGATAAAGGTAAGCCTGTGGATGTGGTGTATCTGGACTTTGCAAAGGCCTTTGACACCGTTCCCCACAAACGCTTACTGTACAAACTAAGGAAGGTAGGTATGGACCATAAGGTGAGTACCTGGATAGAGAACTGGCTCCAGGGGAGAGTACAGAGGGTGGTGATTAATGGGGAGTACTTGGATTGGGCAGGTGTGGAAAGTGGGGTCCCCCAGGGTTCGGTCCTGGGACCAATCCTGTTTAATTTATTCATAAATGATCTAGAGGAGGGGATATCTAGCACAATCTCAGTATTTGCGGATGATACTAAACTAAGCATGCCAATATCTTCTATGCAGGATGTGGAAACCTTACAAGAGGACCTGAACAAAATTATTGGGTGGGCAACTACATGGCAGATGAGGTTCAATGTTGAAAAATGTAAAGTAATGCACTTGGGGGCCAGAAACCAGAAAGCAAGCTACTCACTAGGGGGGGAACCTCTGGTTGAGTCTAGGATGGAAAAGGACCTGGGGGTACTGGTAGACAACAGGCTTGGCAGTGGCATGCAATGCCAAGCCGCTGCAAGCAAAGCCAACAGAATACTGGGATGTATAAAAAAGGGGATTCACTCCAGAAATAAAGAGATTATTCTCCCACTCTACAAGACTCTGGTCCGGCCACATCTGGAGTATGCTGTCCAGTTCTGGGCACCGGTCCTCAGGAAGGATGTGCTGGAACTGGAGAGAGTCCAGAGAAGGGCAACAAAAATAATTAGGGGAATGGAGGACATCAGCTATGAGGAAAGACTGCAAGCACTGAACCTATTCTCTCTGGAGAAGAGACGATTGAGGGGGGGATATGATATCAATGTACAAATACTGTACTGGTGACCCTAGCATAAGGAACAAACTATTCAGAGAAAGGGAATACAATAAGACACGTGGCCACTCACTAAAACTAGAGGAAAGGTGGTTTAACCTTAAAATACGCAGGGGGTTCTTCACTGTCAGAGCAGTAAGGATGTGGAATTCTCTTCCACAAGCAGTGGTATCAGCAGGGAGCATTGATAGTTTCAAAAAACTATTAGATGGGCACCTTAAAGACCACAACATACAGGGGTAGACAATGTACGGTTAACAGCAAACACACACACACACATCATAGGTTGAACTGGATGGACTGATGTCTTTTTTCAACCTCACAAACTATATAACTATGTAAATAATTGAAAAATGTAATTGAAGAGGAGCTCAAGTCTCTGATATAAGAATTAAAAGTCAGCAGCTACAAAAACTGTAGCCGATTACTTTTAATAAGCAGTCAATCACCTGTCCTACGATCCAGCGCTGTGCTCGGCCCAGCTGGTTTCACCCTGTATGTCTCTATCTCTGGTGCCGGCAACTTTTCTATGGGCACTCTGCTGTGACAACTTGCGGCTTCACAGCCAGGTGCCCACTGTCAGGGGCTGACTGGCAACTTTCAGCCCAGGGGACAAGTACAAACCAGAGGCCCAAGGTGCAGCGACTCTGCCACCCTCCCACTCTCCCTCTTCTCTGCCTCCTCCTGACCCCCATTCCAGGCTGAAGCTCCGCTCCAGGTACTCTCTACTCACCGGACAATCCAGGTTCCCGACCTCGTCAGTAGGGGGCAGTTCGGGGGAGCTGGGACAGCTCAGTCAGGGCTGCCTGTGGGAGGAGAGCCTCTGGTGGGGCATGGAACCAGCCTCTGCTCAGACACAGTTTACACCATCCATGCTGGGGGGGAGGTCTGTGCTCTGTCCTTGTCTTCATCCCGCACTCAGTAGGTCAACGGCGGGGACTTTTTACTTCTCTTCACCAGGAATCCTTTAGGCATGTCTGTGGCAGAAGTGGTGCAGCCTTTTTACAGAGCATCAGATCGGCTCAGGTGGCGATTGCCCCCCTGCCCCCTGGCCCAGTCCTCCCCTGCCCACTGTGCATGTGTAAGCGGCGCTGCACACTGTGAATGACCTGGTAGTCTTCTGGGACCTGTGAAGCATGGGAAAAAAAACTCCATTTACCAAACAGAAGCGGGGGAAGGAGGACTTAAAGCAGAACTTCCTCTTTTGGGTGGAGCTCGGCTTTATGCTCCAGTCTATTGACTTTGCCTAGGCTGTGATAATGTGTATCAGTCTGCTGTAGATAGGAGGAATCATTACCTCAGCTTTTTCTGTCTTGGTGTGGTATTAGATGTGAAGGTGAGAAGCTTCTGTTTAAAGCCCTAGGTTATCCCATGCGGTTGGGCTGTGCCCACACTGTATAGGTTAACTGCTCATTTTGTCTACTCTATAGGATTTTCATTTTGAGGACACCTGGTGGTTGCCTGTTGCAATTGCAGTTCAGTTCCTCACAGGAAGAAACAGAAAGGCTTGCCTTTGTTAACCACTTAAGCCCCGGAAGATTTTATTCTTTGACCACGTTCACACTGGGGCGACCCGACTTGCCGGGGCGACCTCAAAGGTCGCGGCCCGCAGCTCGCACCAATTGGTTTCTTATTGTGACAGAACACGAAGCAGCACCGGAAGTGACGAGCGGGGCCAGTGCCGACGCATTCTGGGAGAAGAGGACACGGAAGAGGATGCAAAAGAGGACGCGCTGGCTTCAGCTGCCCACATCCGAGATGGCAACGCTGGAGAAGAAATTTTAAAGGTAAGTATTTCTTCTTACAGGTAAATGCGACCCGGGACAGTTCAGAGGCTATCCATTGGGGAATGTACTACCCTGACTGTCCCAGGGGTATTTTTATTGAATTTTTTTTTTCATGGCCGGAACTCCGCTTTAAGTAGCAAAATCTTCTGGTCTTAAAGTGGTTAAAATACGCTTTTTGTTTTTTTTTTTTTTTGCTAAAAATATTTAGCAGAATACACATTGGCCTAAACTGATAAAAAATTTGATTTTTTTAATTTTTTTATTGGGAATGTTTTTTAGCAGAATGTAAAAAAATATGGCGTTTTTTTTTTTCAAAATTGTCGCTCTTTTTATGTTTATAGCGCAAAATATAAAAATCGCACAGGTGATCAAATACCACCAAAAGAAAGTTCTGTTTGTGGGGAAAAAAAGGACATCAATTTTATTTGGGTACAGCGTCATGACCGCGCAATTTTCCGTTAAAGTAACGCAGTACCGAATCGCAAAAAATGGCCTGGTCATTAAGGGGGTAAAACCTTTTGGAGCTGAAGTGGTTATTAGTTAATGACACCCCAAAAGTAGGTCGCCGAACCCGGTGCTTTTGCTAGAATCGGATTGCATGGGTATGAACACTCATGCCATCCAATTTCAGTGCGGCAAAAAAAAAGGCATCTGTACCTTGTTCGTGTGGGTGCGGTGGGATTTGAGCCACACAAAATGATGGTCTCAAATCACACTGCACAGAATCGCATGTGGTTTGCACAGAAATATGGTGAGATTCCTGTGCGAATCTCATGGGATGTGACGCATTGCATCAGTGTGAACCCAGCCTTAGCCTGCAGCATTATCACCAGTATAAGGACCTTTATTTTTAGTCATATGACAGCTATTTTCAAATTGAGTTGGCTTTGGATGAGACAAATAACTGTCACTTTTTTGGAAATAAAGATCCTTATCGTGGTGTGATGAGCTTTGTGAATGGAGTCTTATGTGTCGCTGTATACAGATGGACTGCCAGAGGCTCTGAATGTAATAATGGGAATTCTGTGTTCCAGGATGACCCTACAATCACAGAGCCAGGACCCGGCCTGACCTCGGCCCCGGGAATGACTTCCCTTCTGTTCATTGTTTGATGGGATACTGCAGGCAGAATACTGTCCTAATCCCTACAAGAATCCCTCCTGCCATCCCCCACCCATGCAATATTCCACATTCCTGTCTGTGCATCCAGCCGCTTCCTCCCTGATAAATCTGGAGCCTCTACTACCTGCGCACTGCAATGCTGCCAATGTAATGCAATTGCCTGCTGATTATATCCAATTACAAGTAATGTTCATTCAACAGAGCCATGACTTCATGAACATGACCTGCTGAGTGGGTGATGGAGCCAGAGGAGTTCTACAGCTAGACCCCAGGTTCCAGTGTGCAGCCCCATGGCCACATGTGGCCCCTTGGCATGCATTGTTTAGCCCTTTAGGGCCCCTGCAGACAGGAGTGTTTTCTTAACTTGGTGCTTAACCACTTTACCACCGGAGGATTTTGCTGTCTTACGTCCAGGCCACTTTTTGCGATTCGTCACTGTGCGACTTTAACTGACAATTGCGCGGTCATGCAACGCTGTACCCAAAAGAAATTTACGTCCTTTTTTTCCCACAAACAGAGCTTTCTTTTGGTGGTATTTGATCACAAGTGCGTAGATTTTGAAAAAATTACAATATTTTTCCCATTTTTTTATATGAAATTCCCCCCCCCCCCAAAAAAAATGTAAAAATCTAAATTTTTTTTAATTTTTGACCAATTTGTTTTCTGCTACCGGAAGATTGGAAATAGGCAAATGTCGTGCCCATTCACAAGAAAGGTAGTAGGGAGGAATCGAGCAACTATAGACCAGTGAGTCTGACATCAATAGTAGGCAAATTAATGGAAACCCTATTAAAGGATAGGATTGTGGAACATCTTAAATCCCATGGATTGCAAGATGAAAAACAACATGGGTTTACTTCAGGGAGATCATGTCAAACAAATCTTATAGATTTTTTTGACTGGGTGACTAAAATAATAGACGGTGGAGGTGCAGTAGACATTGCATATCTAGATTTTAGTAAGGCTTTTGACACTGTCCCACATAGAAGACTTATCAATAAACTGCAGTCATTGAGCATGGACTCCCATATTGTTGAGTGGATTAGGCAGTGGCTGAGTGACAGACAACAGAGGGATGTAGTCAATGGAGAACATTCAGAACAAGGTCATGTTACCAGTGGGGTACCTCAGGGATCTGTACTGGGACCAATTTTGTCTAATATCTTCATAAGTGATATTGCAAAAGGCCTCGATGGTAAGGTTTGTCTTTTTGCTGATGACACAAAGATATGTAACAGGGTTGATGTTCCTGGAGGGAAACGCCAAATGGAAAAGGATTTAGGAAAACTAGAAGAATGGTCAGAACTCTGGCAACTGAAATTTAATGTGGATAAGTGCAAGATAATGCACCTGGGGCGTAAAAACCCAAGGGCAGAATATAGAATATTTGACACAGTCCTGACCTCAGTATCTGAGGAAAGGGATTTAGGAGTAATTATTTCAGAAGACTTAAAGGTTGGAAGACAATGTAATAGAGCAGCACGAAATGCCAGCAGAATGCTTGGATGTATAGGGAGAGGTATAAGCAGTAGAAAGAGAGAAGTGCTTATGCCGCTGTACAGAACACTGGTGAGACCTCACTTGCAGTATTGTGCGCAGTACTGGAGGCCATATCTCCAGAAGGATATAGATACTCTAGAGAGAGTTCAGAGAAGAGCTACTAAACTAGTACATGGATTGCAGGAAAAAACTTACCAGGAAAGGATAAAGGACCTTAACATGTATAGCTTGGAAGAAAGAAGAGACAGAGGGGATATGATAGAAACTTTTAAATACATAAAGGGAATCAACTCGGTAAAGGAGGAGAGCATATTTAAAAGAAGAAAAACGACCACAAGAGGACACAGTTTTAAATTAGAGGGGCAAAGGTTTAAAAGTAATATGAGGAAGTATTACTTTACTGAGAGAGTAGTGGATGCATGGAATAACCTTCCTGCAGAAGTGGTAGCTGCAAATACAGTGAAGGAGTTTAAGCATGCATGGGATAGGCATAAGGCTATCCTTCATACAAGATAGGGCCAGGGACTATTCATAGGATTCAGATATATTGGGCAGACTAGATGGGCCAATTGGTTCTTATCTGCCGACACATTCTATGTTTCTATGTTTGGTAAAAATAATTGCAATAAGCGCATTTTGATTGGTTTGCACAAAAGTTATTGCGTTTACTAACTAAGGGAAAGATTTCTGTCATTTTTGGTGTTTTTTTTTTTTTAACGAGTAATGGCGGCGCTCTGCGATTTTTTTTGCGGGACTGCGACATTGCGGCGGACAGATCGGACCCTTGACTGACATTTTTGACACTTTTGGGGGTACCAGTGACATTACTACAGTAATCAGTGCTATACATATGCACTGTTACTGTAAAAATGACACTGGCAGGGAAGGGGTTAATTTTTATTGGAGAGGGAGGGGTTAATGTATGCCTGGTGCTTACTGACGTGTGTGGGGGGAGCGGACTATGTGACAGAAGGACAGATCACAGGTTCAGCTATGCTGAACCCTGCAATCTGTCCCTGCCTGTCACTTAGGAGATCCGCCCGCTTTGTTTACACAAGCGGGCGGATCTCCACACTCGATTCCCTGACGATCGGGGAAGAGCAGCGGCGATCGCCGCCGCTCCTCCCCTGGCCCGACTCCCGCTGTGACTGAATACAGCGGGAGTGAGCCTCTGGCGGCACGCGCGCGCCGCCAAGAAGGGGGAATGTCTGGTGACGTAGGGCTACGTCGCCAGACGTTATCGAGCCACTTTGCCGCAGTAGAGCTCCAGTGAGCAGTGCGGAAGTGGTTAAGTCAGTGAAGGGAAATATTCTTTAATGTTCTAGTAGGTACATTTTTTGGTGTATTTTTTCCACACCATGTGATCTTGCTGAGAGTAAAAAATAAAAAATCAGTATCATGTCTGCAGTCTCTGACCATCTGACCCCAAGCTGACATCACTTCTGCCCAAATCCCAGGGGGTCCCGGGAAGTTCTCCTCCAGCCCTGTGTGCACCTACAGCGGCCCTCATTTGCGACCATTGGCAGACCGGGACACCTATGTAGATTATTTTGCATGTAGCCAGATTTGTACAGTGAGTTCTGACATTTTTTAAACTGCCCACTAGATGGCGCTTTTCCCTTTCTATACACACACACACACATGGGAGCAGTGGGGCAAATCGCATGCAATTCAGGCAGGAATTGCACCGCATTCCTGTTCAAATCGCATGCAACTTTTTTGCAGTACGATTTGCGCCATTTTTTTTTATATTCACGCAAATCGCACTGCAGAGTATTGATACGCAGGTATGGGCGAGTACTTGATCGAAAGTATCGATACTCATACTCGCCAATTAAAAAGTGGTATCAGGACAACCCTACTGGAAAGCATGAGATACAAAAAATAAATAAATAAATTGATCCCATGATTTGCCAAAAAAGTCAGTGTTTTCCCTAACCGGAAGTGATGTAATGTCATCGCTTCCGGTCTCCTCGACCATAGATGTAGAACCCTCCTAGGTAGGTAGTAGAGAGGTAGTATCGTTTTTGGCTCTGTCTGCCTATCAGAGGAGCAGCAGGTAAATTCTATATTTCTCTCTGCTTAATAGGGAGCAGGATCTGTGAGTTAGGTCTGCTCAGTGTGCTCAGTGTGTGATTCATGTGGTCTGAGGGAGTGTCCCCACTGTGCCCAATGGGGAGGCCCATTGGACAGTGGAGGAAACCTGGCCAATGAGGACACAGGCTTTGATTCAGCCCCAGGGGTTGGCACAGACTGCTGTCTTGGTGCATTGTGGGGTGGGGTATAAAAAGTCAGGGGCACATGTGCACTAGGTCTTTGGCTGGTGAGCCGAGTCCCAGAAGGAGGGTGGTGGCTGCCTCCTCTTCTGCAGCGGTTGGAGTATGGCCACAGGCAGTCGGCCTGGGGAGCCAGAGGTGTGGAGCTGAACCCAGAGGTCCAGGAGAGCTGACTGGAGGAGTTGAGGCACTGCGAGAATCTGGAAAGCAGTATCGTGAGTACAGAGGATCTTGCCTAAGGGTCTACCCAGGAAGGGGACAACTCCGGCAGTGCCATCTTAAGACCATTAAAGGGCCCCGGGCAATGCAGTGCACTGGGGCACCGCCTACACAATCACCCATGAGAATAAAAATGCAAATTATCGATAAGGCGATATTTATTGGTACAGCAGTGCCAGGCTAATGACAGCTTCCAAGTTCGGGGGCTGGGTCCGGTGAACACACACACGGATGGGAGTCAGACCCGACTGTCCTGTGTGTGCCTGTTCCCGTGGAGGCGGACAGGCATTCCTGCAGTTGTGGGCTCCTCCTCCACTGTCCAAGTGGCCAGACAGCAGCGCAGGGCCGACAGGCGCTTGACACCTGCTAAATTTGGCTTCAGAATGCACACGGGAATTGGGACTAATGCTTGGCTGGGGCTGGGTTGCTGAGCAGGTGGGACCCCCCCCCCCCGTCAAGTGGGGCCCCCAGGCAACTGCCCAGTGTGCCCATTCGGTAAGATGGCCCTGCACTCCGGAGTAGTGTAGTCGTTGGATGGGTGTCAGCTGGAGGAAAAGCGGTACTAGGTGAGGACCCTGAAGAGAAATACAATAAGGAACATTTACCTCGGATTCATCTAGTGGCAGGATGAAGCCGCGGCCTGGCTGTATCCTCAAGTTAGAAGTCCTCAGAATTGTGAATAGTTCAAGTGTTGGAGTATCCCACTCATCCCTTCTCCCATCCCAATATCAAATAAAAACAACAAAAACATCAACCCCTAGACTGACAGAGCCAAGAAAGTAAAGTGTTAAGATTTCTGCATGCAGTTGCTACGGGTAACCCAGGGGAATCCAAAAGTGTTAAGATCCAGCAAACCTCAAGGGGGCAGTGCTACATAGAGATGGCTGGGGATGGCTCTGGTTCTCAGCCAGCTTTACAATAATTCCGTGGCAACCAATACGGGGCTCTCTGATTGCACGGAAAAGTCTGGAGAGGCACTGGGAGGGGAGGGGGGGGGGGGAGCAGCCGGGAGAACCTAGCAACCAGCCAGCACGTCCGCCTGCTGGTTGGAGTCCCGATCAAAGCAGAATTCAGCTTTGATCGAGTCACCGATGTAATAACCCAGAAGCAGCGTGATAACATCATGTCCGGGTTACTCGGCGGCTAATGGCGCCAAATTAAAAAGACTGTTAGTATTCAAAAATTCAGATTTCGGCATTTTGAATACATTGAAGTGCAGTGGAGGGGTTTGGGGTCTTTTAGACCCCCGATCCCTCCATAAAGAGTACCTGTCACTGCCTACTAATGTCACAAGGGATGTTTACATTGCTTGTGACAGCAATAAAAGTGATCAGATTTTATTTTATTTTTTTTTTAAATTGTTCTAAAATTAAAAAATTAAATAAAATAAATAGAAAAAATAATGTTTTAAAGCACCCCTGTCACCGTGAGCTCGCGCATGAAAGAAAACGCATATGTAAAGCCCCGTACACACGTACCGATCGTCGGCCGAACGATCGGCCGTCTTTTGTCCCCGGGCTGTCATGTCCGCTGAAAAGTTCAAAAGACTGCACACGAATTTTGTCCGCCAACAACAGCCGACTGCAGAAGTGATGTCATGTGATGGTTAACTTTCCCTGTGTTTTTTCTTTTCTGAGCATGCCCAGTCTTGCAAATCTGCTGTCTGTCGGCCGAAATCTGTATTGACTGGCGAACAATCGGCCGTTCTGGTGTCGGCATACAAAAATTTTAATGCTTGCACGACAGATTCTGTTCGGCCGAAAGTGCGCTGTCAGCTGTCAGAAGCATCATACTAACAAGCCGAAAATCGGCCGATCGGTCGTCGGCCGAATCTTTTCAGCCGACAATCTGCACGTGTGTATGGGCCTAAAGTCACACCCGCAAATGAAAGCGCTGTTCAAACCACACATGTGAGGTATCACCGCGATTGCCAGAGCGAGAGCAATAATTCTAAAAAAGAGCTACTCTGTAACTCTAAACTGGTAACCATTAAAGTGTCGCCTATGGAGATTTTTATGTACCGTAGTTTGTCGCCATTCCACGAGCGCAATTTTAAACCATAACATGTTAGGTATCTATTTACTCGATGTGACATCATCTTTCACAATATATAAAAAAATGGGCTAACTTTACTGTTTCGTTTTTTTTTTAAATGCAGTGAAATATATATATATATTTTTTTATTTTAAAAATGGCGTTTGAAATACCGCTGCGCAAATATCGCGTGACTATTGCAACGACCGCCATTTTTTTTTCCAGAGTCTTTGCTAAAAAAAATACAGTGCATTGCGAAAGTATTCACCCCCTTGAATTTTGCGACCTTTTGCCACATTTCAGGCTTCAAACATAAAGATATAAAACTGTAATTTTTTGTGAAGAATCAACAACAAGTGGGACACAATCATGAAGTGGAACGAAATGTATTGGATATTTCAAACTTTTTTAACAAATAAAAAACTGAAAAATTGGGCGTGCAAAATTATTCAGCCCCTTTACTTTTAGTGCAGCAAACTCTCTCCAGAAGTTCAGTGAGGATCTCTGAATGATCCAATGTTGACCTAAATGACTAATGATGACTAATGATGACTAATCCACCTGTGTGAAATCAAGTCTCTGTAAAAATGCACCTGCACTGTATATATATATATATATATATATATATATATATATATATATATATATATATATATAATGTTTGGGGGTTCTAAGGCCCCGTTCACATAGGGGCGATCCGACTTCGGGTGGCGACCTCCGAGGTCACGGTGCGAGCAGCGCGGCGCGACCTCGGAGCGGCCACCACGGACTTCATAACATTGAAGTCTATGGCGGTCGCCTCCGGGTCGCCCCAAAGAAGCTCCGGACCCTTTTTCTAAGTCGGAGCGACTTGTGTCGCTCCTATTAGAACGGGTCCGCAGCTTCCCTATGGAAGGCGACCTATGGCTACCTGTGAGGCGACCAGGTCGCCTCACAGGTCGCCTTAGTGTGAACGGGGGCTAAGTCATTTTCTAGCTAAAAATACAAATTTTAACTTGTAAACAACAAGTGTCAGAAATGGGCCCGGTCCAGAAGTGGTTAAGAACCTATTTTTCCTACCTAATAGGAATTTGTCAGTGCAGAGCTGCAGTCTAAACCCCCCAGATCCCCGACTCCCCAATGTGCAGTCTCAGGAAGCTCGGAGAGCTGACGAGATATGTCAAGGGTGCAACCCGATTGGTGGATAATTGGCGGCCATTTTGTCAAGCCTGCATTTAAATAAACTTCACAGCCGTCTAAAAGAAAGAAAAAAAAAGAAATTAAAGCTCGGGGAGAAGCAAGGATTTACGTCAACAACGGGGCTTACAGGATACAGATAATAGGATGAATTTCCAGCGCGATTGGCGTTTTCTATATATAGACGGCGAGCAGACAGGCCTCTATACACAGCTCATTAGTATTTTCCCTCTGATCAGTCGGCTCGGCGGGTAAACAAGCAGTTACTCGCTATTGTTGTCGGTCTAGGAGGAAGTTTCATTATGGGAGTCAGACAAGATGCTTGTAGAAAACTCAGAATTAATTAGCTTGCTGACAGCGTTTGGTCCATTGCGTACAGCCGTCTCCGGTAACCTGAGCTTCCTCCAGACAGAATAAAGAGGGCCTATCATGTATCATTGTACTGCTGATGTCAGCGAAATCTAACAAAAGCCACTCAATGTACCTAGAGCTGATATAATGAATTAGAGATGGATTCAGCAGGCTTTTCACAATGCTTCTGGGTGAGCATACAGCATTTTGCTATATGGCTCTGTGCAACCACCCTCCATAAGAGGGCGCTGTTGGGAAGAGAAAGCCCAGAATCAACACCTATTATCCAAGATATGTTTATTAGTATGTTTGGCATCATGCCTTACTGAATACTAGTGATCGACCAATATCAATTTTTTATTGCCGATACCGATATTTTGGTCACCGCATATCGGTATTGGCATATATTTTCATACATTTTTTTTTTTTTTTCCTTGACAGGCACTCTTGTGGAGGGATCCTGGGGGTCTAAAACACCCCAAACCCCTCCTCTGCACTTAAAGCATTCAAAACACCAAGTTTGGCTGTTTTGAATGCTGTCAGTTTTTTTTCGTCTGGCGCCGAGTACCCGGAAGTGATGTCATGACATCACTTCTGGGTTTTTACATGGAGACCCGATCAGAGCCGAATGGGGCTTTGATCGGGTCTTCGGCGGCCATGCAGGTTGGTTGCCCGGGTCTCCCGGTGGGACGGGAAACCTGGATGAGCCGCGGAAGGGGGGGGGGAGAGTAACGTCCCCTCCCGCTCCTTCAAACGACAGCTGCGCGGCGTCTCAGTCTCATCGGTTGTCATTACAAGACAGCCGACCGTCGGCTATGGACGCCGGTACCGGGGTGATGCCTCTAGCTGCAGGGATCACTCCGGTACAGCACTTATAATATATCGGCAATATCGGTAACCTCATTGGCCGATTCCGACAAAAGTGGGAAAGTGCATATCGGCCCCTGATATATCGGCTTTGTCGATAATTTGTCGATGTCTACTGAATACCATCAATTTTCCTGAATCTGTTGCAAAATTTTTAAACCAGAGATCCTGCCATAAACAGCGGTCCCTGTTTTAAAAAGCAACAGGCTGAGTTGTTAGCCTACCATGCACGCGCCTTTATATGGTCTTTGGGCTACCTCTACATGCCTCCTGCTCTTCTTAAATATTTTTCTTTCTATTCATTTTCACTACAAAATAAAACACAACATTTCAAGACAAAACCACACAATCAGAAAATATAAAAACAAACATACATAAAAATATAATATTCCCAAAATAAACAAATGTTAAATATCCCTTCATGCCTTTATGCTTCCCTAATTCGAAAAAGAAAAAGAGAGGAAAAAAAAGGCCTCCTGCTAAACTAAGTGGCACCCCAGTCACTGGAAGTTGAACCTGGCACCTCATGGCAAAGAACCCTCTGAGGATTCTGGAAAAAAAGAATTGTTGCTCTACATGAAGATGGCCTAGGCTATAAGAAGATTGCCAAGACCCTGAAACTAAGCTGCAGCACGGTGGCCAAAACCATACAGAGGTTTAACAGGACAGGTTCCACTCAGAACAGTAAGTAAAAAAGGGTGGGATATCTGCGCTCAGACAATTGGACTCACAAATAAATCAAATTAATCACATAAATATATAAAAATACACATATATGTGAATAAAAAGGTGTAGGCAGCCAACTAAAAAGTAGATAAAACTTTGATAAGCATAAAAAGAAATGTAGTAGCGCCAAACACTATAGATAGATAAAATCATCCATAAAAGTCCAAATAAAGTCCATAAAGGGAAAAAAAAAAAAAAAAAAACAAGATCCCAGTTCCAGATTGTGCAGGTAAAGGAAAGCCAGCACCCAATTGTGATGTGCACACTTATGCGCTTACCAGAGGTCGATAAAATCAGAGCGATGTATGAATCCAAGAGGAGCAAGATGGACCACCAAATTGTTTCAGGGATTCCGACTCAAATAGATCTGATAAGCTGACACCAATAGGGTATATATAGCCTGATATAAGGAGTATCGCCAGGGCTTGCTGCAAGTTGATCCCAACTCCAGTACCTCAACACAAAAGGGAGGACAATAGTGCAGACTGTACAGGATAACATTTATTGAAATAAAAAATGGTACTCACACATAACGAAATGTAAAGGAGCATGTCACATAATGGGATACCGCGGTGTAGGGTAGCGTGCTAATCGTTCCCGGGTCGCCTGACGCGTGTCGTCAAAGAAAATGACATCATCAGAGGCAGACCCGGCTGGAACGTCAGCACGCATATAAAAGACTTAGCCGGAAGTGACGAATGCGGAACTACCCGCATATGCGCTCCACTCGGCTCTGACCGGAAACCGGATGTCAGTCGTCGGTGGACCCCGGAAGCCGGAAGTAGATGCGGTGAACCGCAAACAAGAGCCGGACATCCTCAAACCACAGACAAACAGCCCAGAGACCGGAAAGAGAACCGAGCGGAGCAAACACAGACCGGGACATTATTATAAAGAAACTAATATGACAAAAATATTGCACATGAGAATAAAGACATATATATTAAAATGAATATTAAAAAGAATCGGTACTAAAAGCCAGACGGATTATGGCTTCAGAACCTGATTCCACAAAGATGCCCGTACCATAATACAATCATTAATCATATAACTCCAGATGTGGAGAAATTAATAAAACATTAATACATAAAAGTCGGTGCGATCAGCATAGCAAATTAATGATATGAAGGCTGATAACAGCAAACGACTAACATAAAAATGTCAATGCTTAAACAATTAAAAATAAAAATATAAAAATATAAAAAAATAAAAAAATTTACAAAGTAGATATATCACCTGAATTCAACTATTGCTAATATAACAGTTCACGTCCCACTCTATATTAAGTCCCCAAGGGGCATATGTCTTCATATTAAAAATCCACCGGGTTTCCAAACGGGAAATCTCACGGTGTATATGACTCCCTCTCCAGTGGGGGGTAAATTTGTCAATCCCCCAAAATTTGGGGGATTGACAAATTTACCCCCCACTGGAGAGGGAGTCATATACACCGTGAGATGTATTGCAGCAAGCCCTGGCGATACTCCTTATATCAGGCTATATATACCCTATTGGTGTCAGCTTATCAGATCTAATTGAGTCGGAATCCCTGAAACAATTTGGTGGTCCATCTTGCTCCTCTTGGATTCATACATCGCTCAGATTTTATCGACCTCTGGTAAGCGCATAAGTGTGCACATCACAATTGGGTGCTGGCTTTCCTTTACCTGCACAATCTGGATCTGGGATCTTGGTTTTTTTTTTTTTTTTTTTTTCCCTTTATGGACTATATTTGGACTTTTATGGATGATTTCATCTGTCTATAGTGTTTGGCGCTACTACATTTCTTTTTATTCCACTCGGAACAGGCCTCGCCATGGTCCAACAAAAAAGTTGAGTGCATGTGCTGAGAGTCATATCCAGAGGTTGTCTTTGCGAAATAGACATATGAGTGCTTCCAGCATTGCTGCAGAGGTTGAAGGGGTAGGGATCAGCCAGTCAGTGCTCAGACCATACGCCGCACACTGCATTAAATTGGTCTGCGTGGCTGTCGTCCCAGAAGGAAGCCTCTTCTAAAGAAGATGCACAAGAAAGCCCGCAAACAGTTTGCTGAAAACAAGCAGACTAAGGACATGGATTACTGGAACCATGTCCTGTGGTCTAATAAGACCCAGATAAACTTATTTGGTTCAGATGGTGTCAAGCGTGTGTGGCGGCAACCAGGTGAGGAGTACAAAGACAAGTGTGTCTTGCCTACAGTCAAGCATGGTGGTGGGAGTGTTATAGTCTGGGGCTGCATGAGTGCTGCCGGCACTGGGAAGCTACAGTTCATTGAGGGAACCATGAATGCCAACATGTACTGTGACATACTGAAGCAGAGCATGATCCCCTCCCTCCGGAGATTGGGCCGCAGGGCAGTATTTCAACATAATAACAACCCCAAACACACTTCCAAGATGACCACTGCCTTGCTAAAGAAGCTGAGGGTAAAGCTGATGGACTGGCCAAGCATGTCTCCAGACCTTAACCCTTTTGAGCATCTGTGGGGCATCCTCAAATGGAAGGAGGAGTGCAAGGTCTCTTACATCCACCAGCTCTGCAATGTCGTCATGGAGGAGTGGAAGAGGACTCCAATGGCAACCTGTGAAGCTCTGGTGAACTCCACGCCCAAGAGGGTTAGTGCTCCATTGTGTGTATCAGTGGGAGGAATAGTGCTCCATTGTTGGTATTAATAGGAAGAATAGTGCCCCATTGTTGGTATCAGTGGAAGGAATATTGCCCCATTGTTGGTATTAGTGGAAAGAATAGTGCCCCATTGTTGGTATTAGTGGAAGGAATAGTGCCCCATTGTTGGTATTAGTGGAAGGAATAGTGCCCCATTGTTGGTATTAGTGGAAAGAATAGTGCCCCATTGTTGGTATCAGTGGAAGGAATATTGCCCCATTGTTGGTATTAGTGGAAAGAATAGTGCCCCATTGTTGGTATCAGTGGAAGGAATAGTGCCCCATTGTTGGTATTAGTGGAAAGAATAGTGCCCCATTGTTGGTATCAGTGGAAGGAATATTGCCCCATTGTTGGTATTAGTGGAAATAATAGTGCCCAATTGTTGATATCAGTGGAAGGAATAGTGCCCCATTGTTGGTATTAGTGGAAAGAATAGTGCTCCATTGTTGGTATCAGTGGAAATAATAGTGCCCAATTGTTGATATCAGTGGAAGGAATAGTGCCCCATTGTTGGTATCAGTGGAAGGAATAGTGTGCCATTGTTGATATCAATGGGAAGAAAAGTGGCCCATTGTTGGTATCAGTGGAAAGAACAGTGCCCCATTGTTGGTATCAGTGGAAGGAATGGTGCCCCATTGTTGGTATCAGTGGGAAGAATAGTGGCTCATTGTTGGTATAGTTCCCTGGTTGTGGATGTAATAGCCCCCCAAGAAACAAATAGAGGCAAGCAAAGGACCACTTCCGGCCCCAGGGCCGCAGTTTGGCGACCACTGATGTGATGTAAGGACGTCCCACTTACCAGCTCAGGATGCAGTACTATGTGAAAATGGCCTCACCTTCCGCTCCATATAGGCCACACCCTCTGACGCATTTCACCCTGCCTGGTGGCGAAATGCTTCAGAAGGTGTGGCCTAGGAGGAGCTGAGGGTTAGGCCGTTTTCATACAGTACTACACACTGAGCCGGTGGTGTGCAACGTCTTTACACTACATAGCTCAGATACTGTATATGTTTAACATATGTGCGTTTAGTTGTTCACCTAGAGTTCAACTTTAGAGTTCACCAAAAAAAACTTGCCTAACATGGTCGTCGCTGAACAGGTTGCACGCTGTACTGCAGAACATGATTACTCACATAGGCCTAGGGCAGCGTAATATCTAAATACAGACATTGTCACACGGCCCTCAGAATTTACACTTACCCAAAGCTGCTGCTCGTATTTCTCCGTCCCCGCGTCTTCCCGCCGCCACATTTTACAGCCCATTTAATGGGTTATTAAAATGATAAGATTCAAAGCTAAATCCTTATGAAAATATCCGTTTTCTTTCACATTCCCGGCTTCATGGCGTGACTTAGAGAGCCCAAGGCGGCGCAATTTCCACCGCGCGGTTTAATAATCTGTCCTGTGCATAAGCACTTTTATTGACCGCGATACAGATCCTCTTTCTCACTCTCTTCCTTATCAAAAGAGAGAAGGGGATATTTATGGAGGGAAGAGAGAATAAAAAAAAAAAATTCAGGGAAATTCTTCACTGCGAGGACGGCTATATTTAAAGCCGTAAGAACCGTAAAGTTATCCTGAGTGAAGAAATTACTAACAAGATTACAAATGTGGGCGAGAAAGGGGATGTCAAGCGTGAATTACTTTTATTTATTTTCTTAAAGTGTATACAAAGCCAAAACTTTTTTCGTTAGTATTGGATGGGGGAAAGGAAAGGTTAAAGGGTTAGGTCACCTTTACCAAAAAACTGCCTATGCCCTGGCTATAGATATAGGCCATCTATGTACCTCCTGAAGCATGGCTGAAAAACTTCCAGAGATGGCATCCCCCCAACCTGCCTGCCTACTAGAAGCCATTGTTCATTCTCTGGCTACTGTGCACCATAACACTGAATATTGTCTGCAGGGGCCACAAGGGCTAAACAATAAGTGCCCAAGGGCAACATGGGGCTGGGCTGCAGGTGGTGCACCAAGGGTCTATAAGGACATTTGCCCAGAGATTTACTCTCGCGTCCTGTTGGGTCTCTGGCACTGGAAGTGGCGGGCCAGCTCTCCAGTGGGACAAAAACCAGACAGCATTGACATGAGTTGAATAGTTTCCTGGCTAGAGGTGTAGGCCATCTATGTACTGTACCTCCTGAAGCATGACTAACAAAAACTCCTAGAAATGGTATTCCTCCGAACCTGCCTGCCTACTAGAAGCCAATCTAAAGAATATTCTTCCTTCACTGGCTACTGTGCACCATAACACTGAATATTGTCTGAAGGGGCCCCAAAGACTGCACAACATGTGCCCCCTGAGCTGCAGGTTGGGCACTGAGGGTCTAAAAGGAAGTTCATCCTTTATAGAGATTTCCTGTTGGGTCTCTGGCACAGGAAGCTCCCTAGTGGGGCAAAAAAATGGACAGCTTTGACATTAGTTGAACAGTTCCCTGGATATAGGTGTAGGCCATCTACCGTATATACTCGAGTATAAGCCGACCCGAGTATAAGCCGAGGCCCCTACTTTTACCACAAAAAGATGGGAAAAATGATTGACTCGAGTATAAGCCTAGGGTGAGAATGCAGGGTGGCGGGCATGGTACAGGAGAATGCAGGGTGGCTGGTATGGTCCAGGAGAATGCAGGGTGGCTAGCATGGTACAGGAGAATGCAGGGTGGCTGGCATGGTACAGGAGAATGCAGTGTGGCTGGCATGGTACAGGAGAGTGCAGTGTGGCTGGCATGTACAGGAGAATTCAGGGTGGCAAGCATGGTACAAGAGGATGCGGGGCTGTGGGCATACTAATGCGGCAGCGGCTGTGTTTCACTTACCTGTTCCAGAGGCGCCTTCATTTTAAAAATGGCGCCGCCCGGCGCGGACACGTCATTGCGCACGCGCCGCCGTCGCTCAGGAAAGCTGGTATACGTTCGGCTATTTCCGACCTGTCCCAAGCGATGGCGGCGCATGCGCGGTGACATGTATATGCCAGGCGGCGCCATTTTTAAATCTTAAACACGTTGGAGCGGCCGGGAATTTTTATTTTTTTGTTGACTCGAGTATAAGCCAAGGGGGACGTTTTCAGCACACAAAAAATGTGCTGAAAAACTCGGCTTATACTCGAGTATATACGGTAAGTACCTCCTGAAGCCTAGTCGAAAATCTCTGAGAGATTAAATCCCCCAACCTGCCTTGTTTCTTGGACATTGGTAAAACGTTTCCAACTGTTACTGCTCACCCACACCATCACAGGCGCAAGCTCTGATACCTCTGCACCTGCATGGTTTACTATCTCCTCCATTGCAGCATTGCTAAGCTCAGAGCAACTGCACCTGAGGGCAGAGAGACGCATGCTAGGGGGGTTGAATCAGAGAAAGAGCTCACTCCTGTGATGGTGGGGTGAGCAGTAATGTGAGTGTCTTAGCAATGTCCTAGAAACAAGGCAGGTTGGGGAATGCCATCTCTGGGAGTTTTCCGGCTAGTCTTCAGGAGGTACATACTGTAGACCAGTGGTCCTCAACTCCGGTCCTTGGGGCCCACTAACAGGCCAGGTTTGCAAGATAACTAAATTACATCACAGGTGATCTCATTTGCTGCTCAGTGATTGCAGTATTCTAGTCTGCATCCCCCAAGGTAATACTTAAAATCTGGCCTGTTAGTGGGCCCCAAGGTCCACTGCTGTAGATGTCCTAAACCTGTATCCAGGGAACTATTCATGTAGGTAAGGGGTGACTGTAGATAAAAACAAACTGGGTAGCTTTGACTAAAGTTGGATATTGCCTTGGCTATAGGTGTAGGCCATCAACGTACCTCCTGAAGCAGATGGGGTTCCCTCCTACCTGCCTAGTTGATAGGACATTGGTTAGACACTACGAGCTGTTATTGCTCACCCAAACCATCACATGTGTGAGCTCCCAAACCTCTACACATGCATGGTAGACATGTGCAGAACAGAAAAATGTGTTTAGTTTAGGATAGATTTGTTATGTTACTAATTTCGTTTTTTTAATTTGTTTCAGAATTTGTTTAGTTTAGTTTTCATCTAATTTGGTTTGTTTATTAATTTTCTAACGAAAAATTAGAATGCGGTGTGAAGAATTGGCTCCCGCTGCTGTCGATCAGAACCAATGACACTGGAGCGGGGGGAAGGGCTGAGTCTGGCTGTCTGTGTCAATGGACGCAGCAGCGGGACTCGGGAGCGAACCTGCACAGGTGCTACCAGGGAAGCGGCTTTCCGTGGGGGAATCCGATGAAGAGGAGGGGCCTGGAGCACCGGTGGAGGACCCCAGAAGAACAGGGTCGGGCTGCTCTGTGCAAAACGATTGCACAGAGCAGGTAAGTATAGGCATGTTTGTTATTTTTTTTAAAATAAGGGTTTACAGCCTCTTTAACCGCTTGCCGACCGCCACAAGTAGATATACTGCGGCGGTCAGCCCCGGCCAGGCAAAGTGACGTATATATACGTCACTAGCCTGTGACCGGTTTGTGAGCCAATAGCGGGCGAGCGCGCGCCTGCTGAGGCTCGTTCACGGAGGAGTCCGCGCGTGTGACCGGCGGACCCGATGTCCACCGGTCACACTACGATCGTCGGTAGAGCGGGAGAAAGGCGGGCGGCTTATGTAAACAAGCCGCCTGTCATTCTCCCCTGTGTAAAAATGGAGATAAGACGGTTCTACTATGTAGAACCGTTGATCTCTGTTTTTACAATAGGAGACATGTCCCAATACAGTTACAATCACGCCCCTAGGACACACTTAACCCCTCCCTCTCCAATACAGTTAACCCCTTCCCTGCCAGTGTCATTTTTACAGTAACAGTGCATATATATAGCACTGATTACTGCCCCAAAAGTGTTAAAAATGTCAGTCAAGGGTCCGATCTGTCCGCCGCAATGTCGCAGTACCGCAAAAAAAATCGCAGATCGCCGCCATTACGCGTTAAAAAAAAAAAACAACAAAAATGACAAAAATCTTTCCCTTTGTTAGTAAACGCGATAACTTTTGCGCAAACCAATCAAAATACGCTTTTTGCGATTTTTTTTTTTACCAAACATATGTAGCATAAAACAAATTGGCCGAAAATGTTAAAAAATTTTGATTTTTACATTTTTTTTGGGGAATTTCATATAAAAAAATGTGAAAAATATTGTTATTTTTGCAAAATTTACGCTCTTTTTTTGTTTATAGCGCATGATAAAAAAAAAAGCTCTGTTTGTGGGAAAAAAAGGACGTGAAATTCGTTTAGGTATAGCGTCGCACGACCGCGCAATTGTCCGTTAAAGTCACGCAGTAAAAAAACGCAAAAAACCTCCTGGTCGGAATGGGGGTAAAATCTTCCGGGGCTTAAGTGGTTAACTGTGTGCCTAACAATGTTTACTGTGTGCTGTAAACAGGGATATCCTGGACAAAAACCTTCTCCAGTGTGCTCTGGACCTCAGACTGGGCCGAAGGTTTACCTTCCAACAAGACAATGACCCTAAGCACACAGCTAAAATAACGAAGGAGTGGCTTCACAACAACTCCGTGACTGTTCTTGAATGGCCCAGCCAGAGCCCTGACTTAAACCCAATTGAGCATCTCTGGAGAGACCTAAAAATGGCTGTCCACCAACGTTTACCATCCAACCTGACAGAACTGGAGAGGATCTGCAAGGAGGAATGGCAGAGGATCCCCAAATCCAGGTGTGAAAGACTTGTTGCATCTTTCCCAAAAAGACTCCTGGCTGTATTAGATCAAAAGGGGGCTTCTACTAAATACTGAGCAAAGGGTCTGAATACTTAGGACCATGTGATATTTCAGTTTTTCTTTTTTAATAAATGTGCAACAATGTCAACAATTCTGTGTTTTTCTGTCAGTATGGGGTGCTATGTGTACATTCATGAGGAAGAAGAATGAACTTATGATTTTAGCAAATGGCTGCAATATAACAAAGAGTGAAAAATTTAAGGGGGTCTGAATACTTTCCGTACCCACTGTATATATATATATATATATATATATATATACACAATCCTATACATACAGTTGATTCAGAGCAAGAAAAAAAAATCCCAATAAAGCATGATTCAATTTGCTCCAACAGGCGAAAAAATGTCTTCCTGATCCTCCAAGAGGCAATGGGATATTCCCTGGATCAACTTTACCTATACATGTAAGTATCCAGTCATATTATGTACATTTAGGAAAGAATCCAGGCCTATCTTAAAACAATCTACTGAGCTAGACAGAACCAGCTCTTGAGGGAGTCTATTCCACATTTTCACAGCTCTTGCTGTGAAGAAGCCTTTCCGTTTTTGGAGATGAAATCTCTTTTCCTCCAGACGTAAAGAGTGCCCTCCTGTCCTCTGTGATGACCATGTGAACATTATTTGGTGCAGTGGAGCCACTCTGCCGCAATATATCTCTGGTAGGCTGTCTTCAAGTGGATAATAAAAAACCCAAAGATGATCAAATAGCCTCAAAAGAAAGCTCAATTTGTTTGATAAAAATGATATAGATTTAATTTGGGTACAGTGTTGCATGACGGTGCAATTGCCACTTTAGCGCAGTGCTAAACAGCAAAAAATGTACTGGCCAAGAGGTGGGTAAAACATTCTGGTGGTCAAGTGGTTAAATAAAATCAGTTTATAATAGAGAGAAGATAAGATCTCCTGTGTTCATCTGTTTTCACTTTCTACCCTCCCCCCCTGCCTATCTATTCCCATTATCGATGATCCCGACACAATCCCCGTCCATTAGATGTCTGGATGGTGGAATAAACAGGGTGGGTGAATTAAGCTCTTCTATTGTCAGTCATGTTGTTTACAGCGTTTGTTATTCACATCATGCTTTGACACATTCTTTCATTCTCACCCCTCCGTGTTTCGTCCTGCGCGTCATTACAAATAATTACAGATTTACAGAAGCTTCAGGGATGAAACCTGATAGATGCCATCAGTCAAAGCATTCATTCATGTAAACCTAAACACTAGGATCGCATGGAAGCGATCTTAGTTCACACCTTGTGCATTTTTGGGAAAGCCCGCAAAATCACAAGCTTTCCTGGCACGCACAGCAAAGTGTTACCCTTTAGCAGATGTGCGGCATTGGCAATTATTGCTAGTGGCAGCCCCACACATCTGCTAACGCTCGAGTTTTCGCCTGCACCAAACTACATGGTGCCGCAGCACCAGTTTTGCGCAGTATATTTTTCAAAAAGGGTCAAGGACTGCTCACTTCTGTGCTTCTCATATCACATGTAAGCAATCAGCTGCCCTACACGTGACTCATGGAAAACACAATTTCAGTAGAGCAGTGGACGGTGTCAGTAGGGCAGTGATAGGTGTCAGTAGGGCAGTGGAAGGTGTCAGTAGTTTTTTTTTTTTTATTATGTTATATTTTATTATTTTTTATTTTTTTACAATTTTTTCAAGTGATACTAAAGTCTTGTTTTTTTGTTTTTTTTTGTTAAAAAACAAACAAGTTATATTTACCTCCTCTGTGCAGTTTTTTTGCACAGAGCAGCCCAGATCCTCCAATTCTCGGGTCTCTCTTCGGCACTCCTGACCCCTCCCTCCTGTTGAGTGCCCCCACAACCAGCAGCTTGCTATGGGGGCACCCAAGCCGCTGTTCCCTGTGTCCATTCAGACACTGGGCCGTGGCCTGGCCCCGCCCCCTCTCTCTCCGCATTGGCTCAATGGCTTTGATTGACAGCGGCGAAAGCCAATGGTGCCTCGCTGACGTCTCAGCCAATGCGGAGGGACAGCCGAATCTCTCGTGCAACACCACTGGATTGAGATGGGCTCAGGTAAGTATTGGGGGGGGGGGGGCTGAAGGCTTTTTATCTTAATCATAGAATGCGTTAAGATAAAAACATTCTGACTTTACAACCACTTTAGGAGCCTCGTTAGGGGGCTTTGGTGAAATATCAGGGGTATAAACAGGGGGAATTCATAGCTCCCAAATGTCCCTGATTTCGAGGAACTGTCCCTGATGTGGAAAAAAAGTTCCTCTGTCCCTCTTTCCTCCTCATTTGTCCCTCATTTTAGCCTGATCTATATATTTGTATATAAAATGCACTTTTTATCTTTAAAAAAGTGTTTCCCAGTGCCTTCCTGGTTCTGTTCCCTGCAGCAGCAATGGTGCATGGGAGCAGAACTGGGAGGGAAATTCAAATGTTGCACCAACACAAACACATAAAAAGGAGGTGATACAATGTAATCTGAGAGGATTACACTGTATCACCATAGTATCAGAAAAATATCAAATATTATAAATTGTAGATTATAAATTATATTATAATATTTATATTTTATAATATATTTTATAATATATTTATTATTAATATAATATTTATATTTTATAATATATATATATATATATATATATAAATTATATATTATATATATATATTATAATATTTATATTTTTATAATATATTTTATAATATATTTATTATTAATATAATATTTATATTTTATAATATATATATATATATATATATATATATATATATATATATATATATATATATATATATTATATATATTATAAATTATAAATATCAAAAAATTGTACCGCTTTTGGTACATAATCCCTGACATAATCATACCGCCAGGAAGGTTAAGGGGGCGTGACAGGGGGTGTGTCCTATGCGTACATATTTTTGCTAATAGGTGTCCCTCCTTCCCATCTCAAAAAGTTGGGAGGTATGGGAATCTGCACCAACTGGGATGATTAGGGTATCACCAGGCACACCCTGTGTGCATGAATATGGCAGTTTTCTGAAATAAACTCCAGTAAGGCACATGGAAGACAATTGTTTTCTATGTGCCCCATCCATGGTGCAGCTATTTTTTCAAGATTTTTTATGGAGCCCAGTTAGGGGGATTTGGGGATATATCAGGGGTCTAAACAGGGGAAATCCGCACCAAACGGGGGGATGAGGGTGTCCCCATGCACACCCTGTGCGCATGCCTATGGCTGCAACACAATGCAGCGCACATAAAACCCCAAAGAAGACAGAAGTGACCTTTAAAGGAAATGCAAGCTTAGGAAAAATGCACTGCAAATGCATGTAAAAAAATGCATGTCAAATGCGCATCACTGTGTATGCAAAAATTAGCAGTAACTGCGCAAATTCTAGTGTGAATTATATGGATCAGTGGGAAACGGTACCAAAGAAACTGCGGGTCGGGAGGTAAGTTCATCTTTCTTTCAGCCCGCTCCTGGCACTCCATCATGGCGGAAGTAGACACCAATCCTCGCTGTCCTGGGCGCAGGGCCAGATCTCCCTGGCAGCGGTGTCACTGATCCCTGCTCGGGCACTCAGACTGAAATCCTTCAACCTTACCTTAAGCACTCAGGAAATCAGAGACATTTCAGAGAGCTCGGCCCTCGTGTTCTCCCTCCGGGATTGAAAGAGATATTCCGAACTCCCGCAGATCACAAGACAAACAAACCGCGCAGAATATTTCTGGAGCAAATTCCTCTCCTGTAACGGAGCTTAGCAAGTCTATGGGAAACATTTGTTTGTCAAGGAGCCGTACATTTTATTTTTATTTTCTGTGCTCGTGCATGATACAGTATGTGCGGTGACCCGGGTTTTCTAAACTGGATAAACGCCGGTCACCAGTAGGGCACATGGAAGGCAATTGTTTGCTATGTGCCCCATTCACAGTGCAGCAGTGCAATGCATCGCAAAGCTGTGCAGTGACATGAATGACGGATTCCACTGTGGTTGGTCAGGTGACCAAATACCTAGGCATTTGGTCACATGATATCTGCTGAAGGGAATCATTAGGGTTAGGGGAAATCTCTCTGATGGAGTCCCAAATAGCAATAAAACTCTTCCCCACTCTATCCAAAACCAAAAACAGTTTAGACCTGACATACGCTTTAAAAGAGAAGTATGGGAATGCATGGGTGTCTGCAGAACTTTCTTCAGGGGGGGCATCATTTTAAGGTCTCCCATGCTCCGCCCCTTTTTGCCCCCATAGATCCCCCTTTAGAGCAGGCCAGGGTACCCCATAGATTCCCCCTTTAGAGCAGGGCCCCAATAGATTTCCCTCTTAGAGCAGGCCAGGAAATTTCCGTTGGGGGCACTTGCAGACGCCAATGTGGGAATGGGTTTTTTGCAGAATCATACTTACATAGGTCCGATGCTGCAACTGTCCCCGCTGGCTCTGACGCTGAGAACTGAGCGATCTAACATCACAGATCGCTCAGTTCTCAGAGCTCCGTGAGCAGAGAGCTGGTGGCTGTCAGTCACCGGCTCTGTGCTCGGCCCACCTGCGTTCACTGGAGCCCCGGGCTGTGAAGGGGGTGGGATCATTAGGTTCAGACTCTCTGTGGCTAACTGAGAGGCTCAGTAGAATGCTGGTCCAGGCATGTACTGTAAGTGGATCCCAACCATATGGTCGCGATCATTCCTGAGCTGTCAGTCACCGGCTCTTTGCTCAGCCCCCCTGCTTTCACTGGAGCTCCGGCTATGGAGGGGGTGGGAGCAGCAGGTTCAAGCTCTCAGCGGCTCACTGAGAGGCTCAGCAGGATGCCGGTCCAGGCATGTGAGTGGATCCCAACCATATGGTCGCGATCATTCCTGAGCTGTCAGTCACCGACTCTCTGCTCAGAGCCCCTGCTTTCACTGGAACCCCGTGTTGTGGAGGGGGTGGGAGCAGCAGGTTCAGGCTCTCAGCGGCTCACTGAGAGGCTCAGCAGGATGCTGGTCCAGACATGTGGGTGGATCCAGACCATATGGTCACTATCTTTCCCAAGATACCGGCATCTGGACCGGCTCTGTGACGTCAGTCGACAGCGGGCTTCAGGGTGCTGTCAGCTGAAAACAGGTCACAGGAGTGCAGAACGAACTCAAGGGCTCCTTTGTACATGTGCGGGATAGGAAGGTGTGCTAAGATGCGTGCATAAACGCCCCAAAGCATGGCACACGCCACAACGCATGGCAACCCACCTGCTCTATGTGCAATGCCATTCACTGTAAATGGCACCCTGACGCATTGTACAGTAGAGTCCCAAGCATATTGCCCTAAGCGCACCACAAGGCACAGACTACGTGTTATTAAAAAATGATTGCATGTTTTTCTTACTCCATTGTGGTGCATAACACATGGCAAGGCACCTGCTCTAGGGGCAGTGCAAAGCAGATGTACACATTTCATAAGCATATGTAGCACTACCGTGTAGGAGCCGCTGTTCTTTGCCTTTACCTTCTTAAGAATGTCAGCCCCTCTGACACTCCTGTTTTAGTGTGCAAACATACAGTATTACAGAAATTCATTAAAAGTAGAGCAGTAGTGCTATATCAAAGAAAACAGGCACCAAACCAGGTAGTAAAGGCAAACTTAATGTACTGTCACATATTGTCACAGGAGAATTGTACCAGAGGGGGCAGGGGAACAATGGAACTTGTAGAATAATTATTATGGAAGGGGCAGTCCTTTGTGATTTTCTTCTGCCGGCTATCGTTGGGGCCTTTTATTATCATCTTGGCACTTAACAACAGTACCAGTTAGCTGGCAAGCAATATAGGTACAGTATAGGTATGGTGCAGCCTTGGCACATGTGCAAGGTAGATCTGCTTCAGATACAGCGACAATTCGGTATGACTGTAGTATAGGTTTGGTAGAAGTGCTGTATAGGGCTGGTATGAGTTGGATTCAATCTGAGTCCTGCTCTCAGTGGCTCAGTCTCTGCTAGAGGTGTCAATGGGCAGATAACCCTCTCACCCATTCCCAGGATGCTATTGTGGACTCTTGCTATAGAAGAGGGCCTCCTCAGTCTCCACCTGAAAGCATCCGGGGATCAGCAGTCGGAGGCAATAAATGAGTGGATGCTCCAGTCTCCTTGTGGCAGTGGTGCAGGAGCTGCCATGTGGGTGGTGCTGCGCTGCCTCTTGGTGTCCTCACTCCCAGTTTCAGGCATGCACCCCTGCTAGCAAGTAAATACTTAGATAGAAGTGCTCTGCTCTCTCTCTCTCCTCTGTGCCAAGAGGAAGAACTTTCCTGGGCAGTTAAACAAAGATCCTCTCTCCGCTCCTCCTAGTTCTCAGTCCCTCTTGGGATTTGTATTGTGAGGAGTCAATTTGTCCAAATATATAACTGCCTTCTCAAACTACCTCTCCCAGGTTTCCCAGTGTTCTGCATAGAGGTCTACGGGCTTGCTTGACTTTAGCTCTTCCCCTGCGGGCCGGAGGAGAATGGTGCAGCATAACATCAGTATCTCAGTTGAGGGAAAGAAGAAGAAAAGGCAATGTCTCCTTCTCCATATTGGTACACCTGGCTACACATAGATATAGGCATGTGCCTTTTTTAACTCATTGTGGTGTGTTGGTAATCCATACATAATGAATGGGCTGTATTAACACCTAGTGCATTAAGGCATGCCATGATGTGCATTAACTGCAATGGAACGCTTGTAAAAGGGCCCCTGGGCACATTAATACGCCTTATTCTATCCCTCAATGTGCGTTGCATTTACCACTTGCCGACCAGCTGCCGTCTATATATGGCAGCAGGTTGGCAGGTTACCGCCGTACCTGTAGAGCAGTTCGGGCACGCACCATCGGGGAAGCTGATTCATGGGGCCAGCGTCCACAATTGCCGCTGAAGAGAGAGCAGCGGACTGCTGTTGTAAACACAGCAGACTGTTGTTCTCTCAGGAATCAATACAGAGCTCCTGTGTTCCTCCTATTTAGGATCACAGGTCTCTTGTATTGATTCCATAAGCCCATCCCCCTCACAGTTAGAAAACACCCCCTAGGCTCATCTTTAACCCTTTGATTGCCCCTGGGTTAACCCCTTCCCTGCCAGTGTCATTAGCACAGTAACAGTTTATTTTTTTAGCACTGATTACTGTAGTAATGTCACTGGTCCCCCCAAAAGTGTAAAAAATGTCAGTTAGGGATCCAATCTGTCCGTCGCAATGTCGCAGTCCCGCTACTAGTAAGAAAAAATAAATAAATAAAAAGGACATAAATCTGTAGACGCAATAACTTTTGCGCAAACTAATCAAAATACACTTATTTCGGGGTTTTTTTTTTAACCAAAAATATGTACCAGAATACAAATTGGCCTAAAATGATGAAAATTTTAGATTTTTTTTTTTATTGGGAATGTTATATAGCAGAATGTGAGGAATACTGTATTTTTTTTTTTCCAGAATTGTCGCTCTTTTTTTGTTTATGGCGCAAAAAATAAAAATCACACAGGTGATCAAATACCACCAAAAGAAAGCTCTATTTGTGGGAAAAAATGACATCCATTTTATTTGGGTACAGTGTTGCACGAATGCGCAATTGTCCGTTAAAGTAACGCAGTCCTGAATCGCAAAATATGGCCTGGTCATTAAGGGGGGAAATCTTCTGGTCCAGAAGTGGTTAAGGTAGCCAATTCAAAATAAATGGCATGCCAACGCATCAAAAATAGTGCATGCACCATTTTTGGCAGCGCAATGCACCACAAGTTAGTGCATTGTCATACATTGCATTGCAATGCACGTCTGTCAGTAATAAGTATTGGCGTGCCGAAAAAGTGAATGATGGCGTTCTGCACCAACACAAGTATTGAGTGGCAAGGCGTTGCAGTAACGTGTGCATTAGCATGTGCGTTACCGCAATATGATAGCGTGAATAGGCTCTTTCTGAACTTAGTTGATCACTGAATGGGTTAAACGCCCACTGACCGCAGTCATTCCACTCATTGAGAGCTATTGATTCCCGTCGTGGATTTATTGGCGAGCCATTTCCACTAATGGACTTTAGAAGCCTTATTCCTATGTTTAAAACTAAAGGGGGCGATCCGCAGTCCTGTCCATTTATCGATCCTATAAGCATCCATTCAGCTGCCTCGGAAAAGTCAGCCTCTGATTGCTGTTATGCAATTGTCCTGGGAGAAGCTCTGCAAATAAGGCGCAATTTGCTGGGTGCTTCAGCCCCATTAGGCGGAAAGTGCTGAGACAGACAAATAAACAGGGGGCTGAATAGGTGAGATTAAATGAGAATATTGTCATTTCTCCAAAGAGATCTCTAAATCGCCGGCTTCCAAAGAGCCATAAATCTTGTTTACGGCACACAGAGGATGCAAAAAATGTGTTTGTGCAAGAATTGGCCGGTCTTATTTATAGGGCCTTATATAACGGAGATTCATGACCATGCCAGCTAATGCAACAAGGAATTAATGGGACAATAAAATAAAACCCGTCCGATTTATAACTCATTGGAAATGCCACAATCTAACAATGATGTCATGGCTGAAGCCCTTGTGCCCAACCTGTGGCCTGGGGGCCACATGCTGCCTGTTGGCACTTTCTGTGTGTCCCTCATGGCCCCTGCAGGCACAAATCTGTGTTTCCTTTTTCCCCAGTTATAGCAATCATTTCTAGCAGTCTCATGTAATATGTTTCCAGTCCATTACTGTTTCCTGAAGCATGTCGCCCCACTGCAGAAACTCCTTTAGCATATTTACCATCTCCAACAATCTCCTACAGTCTCTGACCACCTCTTGTATCATATCTAAAGTCTCTGACCATCTCTTGTGTCATATCTGAAGTCTCTGACCATCTCTTGTGTCATGTCTTTAGTCTCTGACCATTTCTTGTATCATGTCTGCAGTCTCTGACCATCTCTTGTATCATGTCTGCAGTCTCTGACCATCTCTTGTATCATGTCTGCAGTCTCTGACCATCTCTTGTATCATGTCTGTAGTCTCTGACCATCTCTTGTATCATGTCTGCAATCTCTGACCATCCCTTATATCATGTCTACAGTCTCTGACCATCTCTTATGTCATGTCTGCAGTCTCTGATCATCTCTTATATCTTGTCTGCAGTCTCTGGCCATCTCCTGTATCATATCTGTAGCCTCTGACCATTTTTTGTATCATGACTGCAGTCTCTGACCATCTCTTATATCATGTCTGTAGTCTCTGACCATCTCTTATATCATGTCTACAATCTCTAAATATCTCTTGCATCATGACTGCAGTCTCTGACCATCTCTTATATCATGTCTGCAGTCTCTGACCATCTCTTGTATCATGTCTGCAGTCTCTAACCATCTCTTGTATCATGTCTGCAGTCTCTGACCATCTCTTGTATCATGTCTGTAGTCTCTGACCATCTCTTGTATCATGTCTGCAATCTCTGACCATCCCTTATATCATGTCTACAGTCTCTGACCATCTCTTATGTCATGTCTGCAGTCTCTGATCATCTCTTATATCTTGTCTGCAGTCTCTGGCCATCTCCTGTATCATATCTGTAGCCTCTGACCATTTTTTGTATCATGACTGCAGTCTCTGACCATCTCTTATATCATGTCTGTAGTCTCTGACCATCTCTTATATCATGTCTACAATCTCTAAATATCTCTTGCATCATGCCTGCAGTCTCTGACCATCTCTTATATCATGTCTGTAGTCTCTGACCATCTCTTATAATATGTCTGCAATCTCTGACCATCTCTTGCATCATGTCTGCAATCTCTGACCATCTCTTGCATCATGTCTGCAATCTCTGACCATCTCTTGCATCATGACTGCAGTCTCTGACCATCTCTTATATCATATCTGTAGTCTCTGACTATCTCTTATATCATATCTGCAGTCTCTGACAATCTCTTGTATCCTGTCTGCAGTCTCTGACAATCTCTTGTATCCTGTCTGCAGTCTCTGACCATCTCTTGTATCATGTCTGCAATCTCTGACCATCTCTTGTATCATGTCTGCAATCTCTGACCATCTCTTTTATCATGCCCATAGTCTTTGACTGTATCTTGTTTTGTGTCTGCTGAATATTTACTAAACTTTACATGTGACCCTTATGGAATGTTGAGGGCCACACTTAAGGCCCACCATATCAAGAAAATTTACATTTTAAGGGCTTGTCTTTGCTGTCTGGCAGGGAAGGAGACCTGATTTAATTTTGCTGCAGTTAGTACCACTTACAGGTCTCGTCCCTCCTGTGCCTAGAATGTGACTGGATGGTGAAAGGAGAAGCAGCAGACTGATGAGCTCATTTCTGTTCTTTTTCCTCCTATCAGCATGCTCCCGATGGCACTGCAGAACAACTGATTGGCTTTCTGCTTTTTTTCTCCTTCTCTTGACATATTTGGCATCTAATTGCTCAACACAACCTCATCTTTTGTATTTGACCAACAAAAACGCACTAAATTGAATTTAAATGTATTTTTTTTTATTGAAAATATAGATTTAATAAACTATTGGGTAAATATTGCATTAACATAAAAAAATACAACTGTCACTATTTTATTCTACAGGGTCACTGCTTTTAGAAAATATATAGTATGTTTGAGGGGGTTTTATGTAATATTCATGCCTACAATGTGCATGTTAACAAGCGCAAAAAAAAAAAAAAAAAAAGTCTCTGGAAGCAAATGGGTCAAAAAAACTTATTTTTGGGGGGGGGGGGGGGGGACTGAATGTATTGAGAAAATAAATTTAAAACAAATAATATTTGTATTTAGAAAATACAAGAAAATTATTTAGAAAGGAAATAAAAAAATAAATAAAAATATATTTAGAAAAGAAATAAAAAATCTATAAAATTTGTATTTAGAAAAGAAATTACCGTACATAAGAATGAAATTGTATTTAAAAAATAAATAAATAATGTATTTAGAAATTAAATTAAAATAAAAATAAGGCCGCTTTCACACGGGCGCCTTTGGGAAGCAGGATCCGCTTGCTCAGCAGAGGATCTCACAACTGATCCCCACTGAGCAGGCAAATGATAGGTCCGTGTCCGCTCTGCTATGCAGAGCGGACCGGGACACAGCTCGCTCTTGTCTACGGGGCAATCGAACGGAAACGCACTGCCTGTCCGATTCCATCCAATGCCATCTGATCTGATCTGCCAGACGGATAGGGAATGGGTCACCTAGCCATCTGTTTTTGGCAGACAAGATTGGATGAGATGGCGACGGGTGTCAGAGTGGACATGTGTCCTCTGACATGCGCTGCTCCATAGAAGAGAATGACAGAGGGACCTTATCGGATCGCCCGTTTGAAAGGGGCTTTAAATGTATTTAGAAGAGAAATAAAAAATCAATAAAATTTGTATTTAGAAAAAAATAACAAAACATTAAAATTGTATTTAGAAAATAAGTATAAAAAATATAAAAAAAATAAATAAAAAAAAATAAATAAAAAATGCATTTAGAAAAAAAAAAAAAAATAAGATTTTATTTAGGAAAAAATAAAAAAAATGTATTTAGAAAAGAAAAAAAAGATAAAAATGCATTTAGAAAAAAATAAAATAAAAAGGATTTATAAAATAAATAAAATTACAAATTGAATTCAGAAAATAAATAAATAAAATGTAATTAGAGAATACATTTAAAAAATTAAATTAGAAAAATAAATAGTATTTATCAGTTTGATGTAAGTTCGATGTGACAAACCCAGAGTTACCTCTCAATAAACAGAATCTTCTTGCAGGAATTTTTTATTTTTTTTCCTCGCAGGCCTCCTTTGTTGTCAGGCTCACTTGTTTTGTTTTCATGCGTGCAAGCAAAGAGCCCGAGGAAGGAACCGGCATGATCATCAAACCTTCCATTTGCCAAACAATCGAATCAATCTTTAGAGAAACGGCTTCTGAAAAGAAACAGTGGTTGCTGGGATGTGATCCCTGACTACACGGGAAAGCGGTAAAGTGTTTTTTTCTTGATTTGGACAGTAAACAGCGTAAACATCAAAGAGCGCGGTCTGTGGATTGTTTATGCCAATATTTTCTTTAGCTAAAGTAAAACACTTCTGCCAAGGAAAAAAAAAATCTGTTCAGTTATATACATTGCAAGGATTTCAACAAACTCTTACCTGCTTCTGTTCTGCAGATACTGAACCATGCACTCTAAATTATAAATGTGCTCTTTGCAGAATGCTAAGTATGAGGGGTGGGTGGGGGTGACTGTATGATCACATGATCTGTGTGCCCCTCACCTGTCTAGGGCTCTGTTCACACCATGCGAATGAGCGCGTGCATTTCAGTGCGTTGTGTGTAGGGCAGGCTATTCATTTCAATGGGCAAATAAATAAAGAAATAAAAAATAAATACAATTTGTATTTAGAACATAAAAAGAAGAATAAAAATGTATTTGGAAAATAAATAATAATAATGTATTTAGAAAAAAATAAATAAATAAATAATGTATTTAGAAAATAAATAAAAAAATAAATAAATCATGTTTTTAGAAAATAAATTAAAAAAGATTAAAATGTATTTAGAAAATAAATAACACTTTATTTAGAAAATAAATTAAAAAATAAATAATAACATGCATTTAGAAAATAGATTACAAAGAAAAAAAATACTACATATGAGAAACATGCAAAAGAGGTCCCTGACCTTTATGCAAAATTGTGCCCCACTAAACTACGCAGTTTGGCGTGATTTTACAGATGCATGCATGTTAGCAGCTGCGTGGGGATGCCATTAAGAATGAATAGCACTGCCGCCCATCTGCTAATGGGCAGTGTATTGCTATGCAGAAACAGAACAGAAACTACCCAAATGACCCTGATCAAAAGTTTACACACCCCAGTTCTTAATACCATGTATTGCCCCCTTTAACATCACATCAATAACAGCTTGAAATCTTTTGTGATATTTGTGGATGAGGCTCTTTATCTTCTCAGATGGTAAAGCTGCCCATTCTTCCTAGCAAAAAGCCTTCAGTTCCTGTAAATTCTTGGGCTGTCTTGCATGAACGGCACATTTGAGATCTCCCCAGAGTGGCTCAATGATATTGAGGTCAGGAGACTGAGATGGCCACTCCAGAACCTTCACTTTATTCTGCTGTAGCCAATGACAGGTCAACTTGGCCTTGTGTTTAGGATCATTGTCATGCTGGAATGTCCAAGTACGGTTTCCGGGCTGATGAATGCAACTTTTCCTCCAGTATTTTGTGATAACATACTGCATTCATCTTGCCATCACTTATGACCAAATTTCCTGTGCCTCACACATCCCCAAAACATCAGCGATCCACCTCCGTGTTTCACAGTAGGGATGGTGTACCTTTCATCATAGGCCTTGTTGACTCCTCCACTGTCTGTCTCGGCGTCCCTGTGCTTCCTGCCGTGTTAATACCCGGGTAGGTGCATTTACCTTTCCCGTGGTATATATTGTGTCACTGTGCTATTCCCTTGGACCCTTCGGGACTTTTTTGGGGGGTTTTTTTATGCAATTTCTTTGCCAATACTTCTTTTCAATACATTTTATCGAAGTGCACTATGAGGATTTTGTATTCCTTTTTCCACACATCCAAATACGCTGAGTCTTCTGGGAATAAGGAATAAGGAGGAGAAGAGGAGGCACGAGTGGACCCAGGAGGCACAGATACATCCCCTGGTGGGGGAGACCACCTAAGGGGAGACCACTTAAGGGAAGACCACCTAAAGGGAGACCACCTAAGGGAAGACCACCTAAGGGAAGACCACCTAAGGGGAGACCACCTAAGGGAAGACCACCTATGGGGAGACCACCTAAGGGAAGACCACCTAAAGGGAGACCACCTAAGGGAAGACCACCTAAGGGGAGACCACCTAAGGGAAGACCACCTAAGTGGAGACCACCTAAGGGAAGACCACATAAAGGGATGAGAGGAAAAGCAGGCGCCACTGTATTAAGCCAAAAAGTTTTATTGCATACGAAAACAAGTAGTAACTTACATTAAAATTCAAGTCAGTCCATATAGAAGCACCTCTAGTCGCACTGTCCGGCTGTCCACCAGCCCGGAAGTGACGTCATAGGAAGTAGGTCCGAGGAGCTGGTTTCGCCGGAAGCCGCAATGGAACGCAGGCTACCGGAAGTGACGCTTAAGGGAAGACCACCTAAAGGGAGACCACCTAAGGGAAGACCACCTAAGGGGAGACCACCTAAGGGAAGACCACCTAAGGGGAGACCACCTAAGGGAAGACCACCTAAGGGGAGACCACCTAAGGGAAGACCACCTAAGGGGAGACCACCTAAGGGAAGACCACCTAAGGGGAGACCACCTAAAGGGAGACCACCTAAGGGGAGACCACCTAAGGGAAGACCACCTAAGGTCAGACCACCTAAGGGGAGACCACCTAAGGGAAGACCACCTAAGGGGAGACCACCTAAGCTCGGCTGATCCCCTCTGTCGTAAGACAGGAGAGGATCCAGGTCATCTGGTGAGTTTTTCTAACACAACCCCAGCACTTGTAGTGTCCTTGGTCTTCACTCCTTGTATGAGGTAGTAGTGCAGTCTTCTTCTCCTGGGATTTACAGAACACCTTGACCACCTGGTCTGGAAATTTGATTTGGTCTTTGGGCCTACTAGGACTTTTGGACTGTCTCCTTCTGTACTAAAGTATAATTCTGTTTTATATACCAGCTTAGTCTGTGTCTTTGGTTATTCAGAGCATTTGCACGGTATCACTCATTATACCAAGTAATTGGTGTACATGATTATATTTCATTATTTGCATAACTTTTTTCGTGTTTATTGAAGACATTACTTATAACACTAATATTTTTATTATTTAAAATCACTTTAATCACCGTCCGATAGCACATACTTTCACTACTAATTTTTTTTGGTTTTAGGTGCCCATTTTTTACACCTAGTTTAATTTGAGCAAGCGCAGACCTGTGGGGGTACGTGTTCTCACCCCCCCCCCTTTTTTTTCAATAATGTAATGTATATGATGAGCAGCTGTTCCTCATATATATTACATTATCACTTGCAATTATTTCTTATTATTGATTATATAAAAAATTTTATATTTCACAATTAGATTAGAGGTGGTCCTTGGTGCGTGTGACACTATTTGTTTGTTCTTTTAATATCTCTTAGAAGTAAACCTCTGATTCTATATATATATCTATATATCTATAATATACTGATTCCATTTCATTTGATCATCCTAGTTGTGTTAAATTGAGGGGGGGGGGGGGGCGCAGTGGCGTTTTATTACTTATATACCTTAGCTATAGTATATATTTTATATGTGGCCCGAGAAAATTTCTCTACACTCAATGTGGCCCAGAGAAGCCAAAAGGTTGGACACCCATGGTCTAGAGAGTGTTTCACACAGGTCCAATAGGGAGGCATGTTGGGCAGTGGGAGGAAACCTGACCAATGGATACATAGGCTTTGATACAGTCCTGGTGATTGGTAGAGACAGGCTGTCTCTGTGCATTCTGGGATACTGTATAAAAGCCAGGAGCACACGTGCTGCGGGGTCTTTGGCTGGTGAACAGAGTCCTGCAGGGAGGGTGGTGGCTGCCACATCCTCTGTTGCAGTGGCATCAGGAGGTCGTCTTAAGGGCCAGGGGAACAGAATTGAACCCAGAGGTCCAGGAGAGCTGACTGACAGAACTCCTTTGGGATGAATTAGAGCGGAGACTGCGAGCCAGATCTTCTCATCCAACATCAATGCCTGACCTCACAAATGCGCTTCAAGAAGAATGGTCAAACATTCCCATAAACACACTCCTAAACCTTGTGGACAGCCTTCCCAGAAGAGTTGAAGCTGTTATAGCTGCAAAGGGTGGGCCAACTCAATATTGAACCCTACGAACTAAGACTGGGATGCCATTAACCACTTCCCGCCCGTCCTATAGGCAAATGACGGCGGGAAGGTGGTTGTAATATCCTGATACGCCGTCATATGACAGCGGCAGAATAATGCACTCCCGGGGGGCATGCAGAGCGGCGATCGGTGATGTGGCATGTCACTGACACACCGCATCTCTGATCTGATGTAGGCTCTTTACCATGTGACCAGCTGTGTCCAATCACAGCTGGTCACATAGTAAATAGTTCGTGCCTGACAGGCAAGATTAGAGGAGAGCCGATCTGCGGCTCTCCTGATGGGGGGGGGGGGGGGGAGTCTGTGCTGGAAATCAGAGCATTGATTACCAGTGCAGACCTTTGGGGGGGTGCCACTAGAACCACCAGGGATGCCCACCCTTGACCCCTAGGATGCCCACCCATGAGTTCAGGGATGGCCACCAGGGATGGCAATCAGGGCTCAGGGAGCCCGCCAGTGCCCTCCCCATCAGTGCTTCCCACCAGTGCTGCCCACCAGTACCCATCATTGCCATCTATCAGTGCCTCCCACCAGTGCCCATTATTGCCCACCAGTGCCGCCTATCAGTGCCCATCAGTGCCGCCTATCAGTGCCCATCAGTGCCGGCTATCAGTGCCGCCTATCAGTGCCCAGCAGTGCCACTTATCAGTGCCCACCAATTCTACATATTATTGCTACCTATCAGTGCCACATATCAGTGCCCATCAGTGCTGCCTATCAGTGCGGCCTCATCAGTGCTCATCAGTGCAGGAAAAAACGTATCCATTTACAAAATTTTATAACATAAACAAAAAAAACTTTTTTTTTTTTTTCAAACTTCTCTGTATTTTTTTATTTGTTTAGCAAAAAAGAAAAAACCTTGCAGTGATCAAATACCACTAAAAGAAAGCTCTATTTGTGGGAAAAAAATGAAATAAATTTGGTGTAGGTACAGTGTTGCATGACTGCGCAATTGTCATTCAAAATGCAACAGCGCTAAAAGCTATAAATTGGCCTGGGCAGGAAGGGGGTGAAAGTGCCCGGTATTGAAGTGGTTAAAGTTCATGTGCGTTTAAAGGAAGGTGTCCCAATACTTTAGGTTATATAGTGTATATGAGGGGGTGCACAATATATATATATATATATATATGTGCACCCCCTATGGAGAACCCTATGTGGCCTGCTCTAAAGGGGGATCTATGAAGGACCCTATGTGGCCTGCTCTAAATGGGGATCTATGAAGGACCCTATGTGGCCTGCTCTAAAAGGGGATCTATGGAGGACCCTAAGTCGCCTGCTCTAAAGGGGGATTTATGGAGGACCCTATGTGGCCTGCTCTAAAGGGGGATCTATGGAGGACCCTATGTGGCCTGATCTAAAGGGGGATCTATGGGGGGACCTGCTCCAGTGAAGGGGGATCTTTAGGGATGCTGGCCTGGGGGGATCTATGGTGACCCTGCTCTAAAAGGGGATATATACCATAGATTCCCCTTTAGAGCAGGGTCCCCATAGATCCCCTTTAGAGCAGAGTCCCCATGGATCCCTTTTTAGAGACGGGTCCCCATATCCCCCTTTAGAGCAGGGTCCCCATAGATCCCCCTTTATAGAAGGGTTCCCATAGATCCCCTTTTAGAGAAGGGTCCCCATAGATTCTATGGGGACCCTTCTCTAAATGGGGATCTATGGAGACCCTCCTCTAAAGGGGGATCTATGGGACCCTTATCGAAAGGGGGATCTATGGGGACGCTGGCCTGCTCTAAAGGGGATCTATGGGGGACCCTGCTCTAAAGGGGAATTTATGGGGACCCTGCTCTAAAGGGGGATCTATGGGGACCCTGGTCTGCTCTAAATGGAGATCTATGGAGACCCTGCTCTAAAGGGGGATTTATGGGGACCCTGCTCTAAAGGGAGATCTATGGGGATCTTTGCCTGCTCTAAAGGGGATCTCTGGGGACTCTGTTTGAATTTTGAAGATCTTTTAAACATTTTATAACAGTATACCACAAGCAGTCTTTATATAAATGTTATTTTGAACTTATTTGTACTTGTAGGATTAGGCCAGAGAGTCGACAGAGTGTTTTTTTTTTATGGTTTTAATTTGAAATGTACCGTAGTGTCCTTCACTAAGGTCTGAACTGTGGAAAATGTCCGCCACAGCCTTGGTCCGTGCCTATCCCTGCTTAACATGCACCTGATGTGAATGTACATTTTGTACAGCAGATATCTCTATTTTTTCACTTTAATTATTACTGTACATTTGTTTTTTCTTTTCCCACTTTCCAGGTTTGTGGGATACTCCTAGAAAAAAAGTTTGTAGAATTTTCGTAGGGGGTTGGTGCCCCAGAGCCAATGGGGACATGGCTCGATTTGGTGGGGGGTGGATGTAGCACCCTCCTAGTCAGGTGCTAGATAAAAGCATTCTATTGTTCTTCTGCTTATTAGGGAGCAGATTTTAGGATTTCTAGTTAGGCTTGTTACATGTGTCCAGAAGTGATTCACTTGGTCTGAGGGAGTGTCTCCACTGTATCCAATAGGGGTGCATGTTGGACAGTGGAGGAAACCCAGCCAGTGACACAAAGGCTTTTGTGGCTGTCCCAGTGGGAGGGCACTGCAGTGGTGCATCCTGGGATTGGTTATAAAAGCCAAGGGCAAATGTGACAGGGCATCTTTGGCGGGAAGCCAGGTCCCAGGAGGAGGGCGATGGCTGTGTCTCCTCCTGTCAGAGAGGAAGTGGTCACAGGGAGTTGGCCTACTGGACAAGGAGCGTGGGGCTGAAATGCAAGATCCTGTGAATCTGACGGTGGAGCAGTGGCAGAGGTTCCTATGAAAAACAGTGTCCGTGAGTAACATGGAGCTTGCCAGGGGTCTGCCCAGGAAGGGGACCACTCCAGGGAGCTCAGTGGGCAGAACCCAGTGCACACTGTGGGTCAGAAAGGGGGTGCCAAGATAGACCCTGAAGAAAAGTTTTATGTACTGTTCACCATTTAAAACCTTCACCTCAGTGGCAAAGTGAAGCAGCGGCCTTGCCGCACACTTCACAGTTAGATGTCCTCAAGTTGTGCATAGTTGCTAGTTGGAGTATCCCACTCATCTTAAAGCCATAAGCTGTCTGTTGCTATGGGTAACCCAGGGGAATCCAATCTAAGCAGCTCCCATGGGGGCAGTGCTACGGGTGATCGGTGTAGTACAGGCTGGTACGGGTGATCGGTGTAGCACAGATTGGTACAGGTGATCGGTGTAGTACAGATCGGTACGGGTGGTCGGTGTAGTACAGATTGGTATGGGTACGGGTGATCGGTGTAGTACAGATCGGTACGGGTGATCGGTGTAGTACAGATTGGTACGGGTGATCGGTTTAGTACAGGTTGGTACGGGTGATCGGTGTAGTACAGGTCGGTACGGGTGGTCGGTGTAGTACAGGTCGGTACGGGTGATCGGTGTAGTACAGATTGGTACGGGTGGTCGGTGTAGTACAGGTTGGTACGGGTGGTCGGTGTAGTACAGGTCAGTACGGGTGGTCGGTGTAGTACAGATTGGTACGGGTGGTCGGTGTAGTACAGTTTGGTACGGGTGATCGGTGTAGTACAGTTTGGTACGGGTGATCGGTGTAGTACAGGTCGGTACGGGTGGTCGGTGTAGTACAGATTGGTATGGGTACGGGTGATCGGTGTAGTACAGGTTGGTACGGGTGATCGGTGTAGCACAGATCGGTACGGGTGGTCGGTGTAGCACAGATTGGTACAGGTGATCGGTGTAGTACAGATCGGTACAGGTGGTCGGTGTAGTACAGATTGGTATGGGTACGGGTGATCGGTGTAGTACAGGTTGGTACGGGTGATCGGTGTAGTACAGGTCGGTACGGGTGATTGGTGTAGTACAGATCGGTACGGGTGGTCGGTGTAGCACAGATTGGTACAGGTGATCGGTGTAGTACAGATCGGTACGGGTGATCGGTGTAGTACAGATTGGTACGGGTGATCGGTTTAGTACAGGTTGGTACGGGTGATCGGTGTAGTACAGGTCGGTACGGGTGGTCGGTGTAGCACAGATCGGTACGGGTGGTCGGTGTAGCACAGATTGTTACAGGTGATCGGTGTAGTACAGATTGGTATGGGTACGGGTGATCGGTGTAGTACAGATCAGTACGGGTGGTCGGTGTAGTACAGGTCGGTACGGGTGATCGGTGTAGTACAGGTCGGTACGGGTGGTCGGTGTAGTACAGGTCGGTACGGGTGATCGGTGTAGTACAGGTCGGTACGGGTGGTCGGTGTAGTACAGATTGGTATGGGTACGGGTGATCGGTGTAGTACAGGTCGGTACGGGTGGTCGGTGTAGTACAGGTCGGTACGGGTGGTCGGTGTAGTACAGGTTGGTACGGGTGGTCGGTGTAGTACAGGTCGGTACGGGTGGTCGGTGTAGTACAGGTTGGTACGGGTGATCGGTGTAGTACAGGTCGGTACGGGTGGTCGGTGTAGTACAGGTCGGTACGGGTGATCGGTGTAGTAGAGATCGGTACGGGTGATCGGTGTAGTATAGGTCGGTACGGGTGATCGGTGTAGTAGACATCGGTACGGGTGGTCGGTGTAGTACAGGTTGGTACGGGTGATCGGTGTAGTACAGGTCGGTACGAATGGTCGGTGTAGTACAGGTCGGTACGGGTGATCGGTGTAGTAGAGATCGGTACGGGTGATCGGTGTAGTAGAGATCGGTACGGGTGATCGGTGTAGTACAGGTCGGTACGGGTGGTCGGTGTAGTACAGATTGGTATGGGTACGGGTGATCGGTGTAGTACAGGTTGGTACGGGTGATCGGTGTAGTACAGGTCGGTACGGGTGATCGGTGTAGTAGAGATCGGTACGGGTGATCGGTGTAGTAGAGATCGGTACGGGTGGTCGGTGTAGTACAGGTCGGTACGGGTGATCGGTGTAGTACAGGTTGGTACGGGTGATCGGTGTAGTACAGGTCGGTACGGGTGATCGGTGTAGTAGAGATCGGTACGGGTGGTCGGTGTAGTACAGGTCGGTACGGGTGATCGGTGTAGTACAGGTCGGTACGGGTGATCGGTGTAGTACAGGTCGGTACGGGTGGTCGGTGTAGTACAGATTGGTATGGGTACGGGTGATCGGTGTAGTACAGGTCGGTACGGGTGGTCGGTGTAGTACAGGTCGGTACGGGTGGTCGGTGTAGTACAGGTTGGTACGGGTGGTCGGTGTAGTACAGGTCGGTACGGGTGGTCGGTGTAGTACAGGTTGGTACGGGTGATCGGTGTAGTACAGGTCGGTACGGGTGGTCGGTGTAGTACAGGTCGGTACGGGTGATCGGTGTAGTAGAGATCGGTACGGGTGATCGGTGTAGTATAGGTCGGTACGGGTGATCGGTGTAGTAGACATCGGTACGGGTGGTCGGTGTAGTACAGGTTGGTACGGGTGATCGGTGTAGTACAGGTCGGTACGGGTGGTCGGTGTAGTACAGGTCGGTACGGGTGATCGGTGTAGTAGAGATCGGTACGGGTGATCGGTGTAGTAGAGATCGGTACGGGTGATCGGTGTAGTACAGGTCGGTACGGGTGGTCGGTGTAGTACAGATTGGTATGGGTACGGGTGATCGGTGTAGTACAGGTTGGTACGGGTGATCGGTGTAGTAGAGATCGGTACGGGTGGTCGGTGTAGTACAGGTCGGTACGGGTGGTCGGTGTAGTACAGGTTGGTACGGGTGATCGGTGTAGTACAGGTCGGTACGGGTGGTCGGTGTAGTACAGGTCGGTACGGGTGATCGGTGTAGTAGAGATCGGTACGGGTGATCGGTGTAGTATAGGTCGGTACGAGTGATCGGTGTAGTAGAGATCGGTACGGGTGGTCGGTGTAGTACAGGTTGGTACGGGTGATCGGTGTAGTACAGGTCGGTACGGGTGGTCGGTGTAGTACAGGTCGGTACGGGTGATCGGTGTAGTAGAGATCGGTATGGGTGATCGGTGTAGTAGAGATCGGTACGGGTGATCGGTGTAGTACAGGTCGGTACGGGTGGTCGGTGTAGTACAGATTGGTATGGGTACGGGTGATCGGTGTAGTACAGGTTGGTACGGGTGATCGGTGTAGTACAGGTCGGTACGGGTGATCGGTGTAGTAGAGATCGGTACGGGTGGTCGGTGTAGTAGAGATCGGTACGGGTGGTCGGTGTAGTACAGGTCGGTACGGGTGGTCGGTGTAGTACAGGTTGGTACGGGTGATCGGTGTAGTACAGGTCGGTACGGGTGATCGGTGTAGTAGAGATCGGTACGGGTGGTCGGTGTAGTACAGGTCGGTACGGGTGGTCGGTGTAGTACAGGTCGGTACGGGTGATCGGTGTAGTACAGGTCGGTACGGGTGGTCGGTGTAGTACAGGTTGGTACGGGTGATCGGTGTAGTAGAGATCGGTACGGGTAATCGGTGTAGTAGAGATCGGTACGGGTGATCGGTGTAGTAGAGATCGGTACGGGTGGTCGGTGTAGTATAGATCGGTACGGGTGATCGGTGTAGTATAGATCGGTACGGGTGGTCGGTGTAGTATAGATCGGTACGGGTGATCGGTGTAGTATAGATCGGTACGGGTGGTCGGTGTAGTATAGATCGGTACGGGTGATGATCGGTGTAGTAGAGATCGGTACGGGTGATTGGTGTAGTACAGGTTGGTACGGGTGGTCGGTGTAGTAGAGATCGGTACGGGTGGTCGGTGTAGTAGAGATCGGTACGGGTGGTCGGTGTAGTATAGATCGGTACGGGTGATCGGTGTAGTATAGATCAGTACGGGTGATCGGTGTAGTATAGATCGGTATGGGGGATCGGTGTAGTATAGATCGGTACGGGTGATCGGTGTAGCACAGATCAGTACGGGTGGTCGGTGTAGTACAGATTGGTACGGGTGATCGGTGTAGTACAGATCAGTACGGGTGGTCGGTGTAGTACAGATCAGTATGGGTGGTCGGTGTAGTACAGATCAGTACGGGTGGTCGGTGTAGTACAGATTGGTACAGGTGGTCGGTGTAGTATAGATCGGTACGGGTGATCGGTGTAGTACAGATCAGTACGGGTGGTCGGTGTAGTATAGATCGGTACGGGTGATTGGTGTAGTAGAGATCGGTACGGGTGGTCAGTGTAGTACAGGTTGGTACGGGTGGTCGGTGTAGTAGAGATCGGTTTGGGTGATGATCGGTGAAGTACAGGTCGGTACGGGTGATCGGTGTAGTAGAGATCGGTACGGGTGATTGGTGTAGTACAGATCGGTACGGGTGATCGGTGTAGCACAGATCAGAACGGGTGGTCGGTGTAGTACAGATCAGTATGGGTGATCGCTGTAGTATAGATCGGTACGGGTGATCGGTGTAGCACAGATCAGTACGGGTGATCGGTGTAGTACAGATCAGTACGGGTGGTCGGTGTAGTACAGATCAGTACGGGTGGTCGGTGTAGTACAGATTGGTACGGGTGATCGGTGTAGTACAGGTCGGTACGGGTGATCGGTGTAGTACAGATCAGTACGGGTGGTCGGTGTAGTACAGATCAGTATGGGTGATCGCTGTAGTATAGATCGGTACGGGTGATCGGTGTAGCACAGATCAGTATGGGTGGTCGGTGTAGTACAGATCAGTATGGGTGGTCGGTGTAGTACAGGTCGGTACAGGTGGTCGGTGTAGTATAGATCGGTACGGGTGATGATCGGTGAAGTACAGGTCGGTACGGGTGATCGGTGTAGTAGAGATTGGTACGGGTGATGATCGGTGTAGTAGAGATCGGTACGGGTGGTGATCGGTGTAGTAGAGATCGGTACGGGTGATGATCGGTGTAGTACAGGTCGGTGTAGTAGAGGTCGGTGTAGTAGAGATCGGTACGGGTGATGATCGGTGTAGTAGAGATCGGTACGGGTGATGATCGGTGTAGTAGAGATCGGTACGGGTGATGATCGGTGTAGTACAGGTCGGTGTAGTAGAGGTCGGTGTAGTAGAGATCGGTACGGGTGATGATCGGTGTAGTAGAGATCGGTGTAGTAGAGATCGGTACGGGTGATGATCGGTATAGTACAGGTCGGTGTCGGGCACACACAGAGCTCTGTGTGAAGGGGGCGGGCCGGTGGGCGGAGCTAGGCGCGCATGCCCGGTACTGGCACGGAGTCTCCGGGTCACACACATATACACGGGGAGGATGCGGAGTCCCGGGCGGTTGCAGTGAGCAGAGAAGGCTGTGCCCGGGCACGGTGACCCGGATCTGGGCGGTGGCGGTGCTCCGGGATATGTGGCTCCTTTACCTCCTGCTGGGCTGTGTGGGTGAGTACCGGACCGGGGGGCGCCGGGCTGTCACTGTACACAGGGAGGGTCACGTGTCTCCGGGCTGGATCCGCCCTCCTCTGTCTGGGGTCACTCGGGGCCCCGCGGGGTGCAGACTGGGGCCCTTTCCAGGCTGCTTGGGGAATGTTTACCTTCTTAACCCTTCCCCCACTCCTTCATCACATTCTCCTCCATTCATTCTATGGGACGTCACCCCTCATCTATAGACCACTACTTCATGGATGTTTTACTACTTTTCATGTCATTGCTGCCCCATCCCCCAACCCGTCCCGTCCCTTCCCCCTCACATTCTTCCCCTCATCCTTACATTCTTCCCTTCCCTTCATCATCACATTCTTCCCTTCCCTTCATCCTCACATACTTCCCTTCCCTTCCCTTCATCCTCACATTCTTCCCTTCCCTTCATCATCACATTCTTCCCTTCCCTTCATCATCACATTCTTCCCTTCCCTTCATCCTCACATCCTTCCCTTCCCTTCATCCTCACATATTTCCCTTCCCTTCATCCTCACATTCTTCCCTTCCCTTCATCCTCACATTCTTCCCTTCCCTTCCCTTCCCTTCATCCTCACATTCTTCCCTTCCCTTCCCTTCCCTTCCCTTCATCCTCACATCCTTCCCTTCCCTTCCCTTCCCTTCCCTTCATCCTCACATTCTTCCCTTCCCTTCATCCTCACATTCTTCCCTTCCCTTCCCTTCATCCTCACATATTTCCCTTCCCTTCATCCTCACATCCTTCCCTTCCCTTCCCTTCCCTTCATCCTCACATATTTCCCTTCCCTTCATCCTCACATCCTTCCCTTCCCTTCCCTTCATCCTCACATCCTTCCCTTCCCTTCCCTTCATCCTCACATACTTCCCTTCCCTTCATCCTCACATTCTTCCCTTCCCTTCATCCTCACATTCTTCCCTTCCCTTCATCCTCACATCCTTCCCTTCCCTTCCCTTCATCCTCACATTCTTCCCTTCCCTTCATCCTCACATACTTCCCTTCCCTTCATCCTCACATTCTTCCCTTCCCTTCATCATCACATTCTTCCCTTCCCTTCATCCTCACATTCTTCCCTTCCCTTCATCCTCACATTCTTCCCTTCCCTTCATCCTCACATTCTTCCCTTCCCTTCATCCTCACATTCTTCCCTTCCCTTCATCCTCGCATTCTTCCCTTCCCTTCATCCTCGCATTCTTCCCTTCCCTTCATCCTCACATTCTTCCCTTCCCTTCATCATCACATTCTTCCCTTCCCTTCATCCTCACATTCTTCCCTTCCCTTCCCTTCCCTTCATCCTCGCATTCTTCCCTTCCCTTCATCCTCGCATTCTTCCCTTCCCTTCATCCTCACATTCTTCCCTTCCCTTCATCCTCACATTCTTCCCTTCCCTTCATCCTCACATTCTTCCCTTCCCTTCATCCTCACATTCTTCCCTTCCCTTCATCATCACATTCTTCCCTTCCCTTCATCATCACATTCTTCCCTTCCCTTCATCCTCACATTCTTCCCTTCCCTTCATCCTCACATTCTTCCCTTCCCTTCATCCTCACATTCTTCCCTTCCCTTCCCTTCCCTTCATCCTCGCATTCTTCCCTTCCCTTCATCCTCGCATTCTTCCCTTCCCTTCATCCTCACATCCTTCCCTTCCCTTCATCATCACATTCTTCCCTTCCCTTCATCCTCGCATTCTTCCCTTCCCTTCATCCTCACATTCTTCCCTTCCCTTCATCATCACATTCTTCCCTTCCCTTCCCTTTATCCTCACATTCTTCCCTTCCCTTCATCCTCACATTCTTCCCTTCCCTTCCCTTCCCTTCATCCTCGCATTCTTCCCTTCCCTTCATCCTCGCATTCTTCCCTTCCCTTCATCCTCGCATTCTTCCCTTCCCTTCATCCTCGCATTCTTCCCTTCCCTTCATCCTCACATTCTTCCCTTCCCTTCATCCTCACATTCTTCCCTTCCCTTCATCCTCACATTCTTCCCTTCCCTTCATCATCACATTCTTCCCTTCCCTTCATCATCACATTCTTCCCTTCCCTTCATCCTCACATTCTTCCCTTCCCTTCATCCTCACATTCTTCCCTTCCCTTCATCCTCACATTCTTCCCTTCCCTTCCCTTCATCCTCGCATTCTTCCCTTCCCTTCATCCTCGCATTCTTCCCTTCCCTTCATCCTCACATCCTTCCCTTCCCTTCATCATCACATTCTTCCCTTCCCTTCATCCTCGCATTCTTCCCTTCCCTTCATCCTCACATTCTTCCCTTCCCTTCATCATCACATTCTTCCCTTCCCTTCCCTTTATCCTCACATTCTTTCCCTTCCCTTCATCATCACATTCTTCCCTTCCCTTCATCCTCACATCCTTCCCTTCATCCTCACATACTTCCCTTCCCTTCATCCTCACATTCTTCCCTTCCCTTCATCCTCACATTCTTCCCTTCCCTTCATCCTCACATTCTTCCCTTCCCTTCATCATCACATTCTTCCCTTCCCTTCATCATCACATTCTTCCCTTCCCTTCATCATCACATTCTTCCCTTCATCATCACATTCTTCCCTTCCCTTCATCATCACATTCTTCCCTTCCCTTCATCATCACATTCTTCCCTTCCCTTCCCTTCATCCTCACATTCTTCCCTTCCCTTCATCATCACATTCTTCCCTTCCCTTCATCCTCACATTCTTCCCTTCCCTTCAGCATCACATTCTTCCCTTCCCTTCATCATCACATTCTTCCCTTCCCTTCATCCTCACATTCTTCCCTTCCCTTCATCATCACATTCTTCCCTTCCCTTCATCATCACATTCTTCCCTTCCCTTCATCATCACATTCTTCCCTTCCCTTCCCTTCATCCTCACATCCTTCCCTTCATCCTCACATCCTTCCCTTCCCTTCATCCTCACATCCTTCCCTTCATCCTCACATCCTTACCTTCATCCTCACATCCTTCCCTTCATCCTCACATCCTTCCCTTCCCTTCATCCTCACATTCTTCCCTTCCCTTCATCCTCACATTCTTCCCTTCCCTTCATCCTCACATTCTTCCCTTCCCTTCATCCTCACATTCTTCCCTTCCCTTCATCATCACATTCTTCCCTTCCCTTCATCATCACATTCTTCCCTTCCCTTCATCATCACATTCTTCCCTTCCCTTCATCATCACATTCTTCCCTTCCCTTCATCCTCACATTCTTCCCTTCCCTTCATCATCGCATTCTTCCCTTCCCTTCATCCTCGCATTCTTCCCTTCCCTTCATCCTCGCATTCTTCCCTTCCCTTCATCCTCGCATTCTTCCCTTCCCTTCATCCTCACATTCTTCCCTTCCCTTCATCCTCACATTCTTCCCTTCCCTTCATCCTCACATTCTTCCCTTCCCTTCATCATCACATTCTTCCCTTCCCTTCATCATCACATTCTTCCCTTCCCTTCCCTTCCCTTTATCCTCACATTCTTCCATTCCCTTCATCATCACATTCTTCCCTTCATCCTCACATTCTTCCCTTCCCTTCATCCTCACATTCTTCCCTTCCCTTCATCATCACATTCTTCCCTTCCCTTCATCATCACATTCTTCCCTTCCCTTCATCCTCACATTCTTCCCTTCCCTTCAGCATCACATTCTTCCCTTCCCTTCCCTTCATCATCACATTCTTCCCTTCCCTTCATCATCACATTCTTCCCTTCCCTTCCCTTCATCCTCACATCCTTCCCTTCCCTTCATCCTCACATCCTTCCCTTCCCTTCATCCTCACATCCTTCCCTTCCCTTCATCCTCACATCCTTCCCTTCCCTTCATCCTCACATTCTTCCCTTCCCTTCATCCTCACATACTTCCCTTCCCTTCACCATCACATTCTTCCCTTCCCTTCATCCTCACATTCTTCCCTTCCCTTCAGCATCACATTCTTCCCTTCCCTTCATCATCACATTCTTCCTTCCCTTCATCCTCACATCCTTCCCTTCCCTTCATCCTCACATCCTTCCCTTCCCTTCATCCTCACATTCTTCCCTTCCCTTCATCCTCACATTCTTCCCTTCCCTTCATCCTCACATCCTTCCCTTCCCTTCATCATCACATCTTTCCCTTCCCTTCATCTTCACATTCTTCCCTTCCCTTCATCCTCACATCCTTCCCTTCCCTTCATCCTCACATCCTTCCCTTCCCTTCATCCTCACATCCTTCCCTTCCCTTCATCCTCACATTCTTCCCTTCCCTTCATCCTCACATACTTCCCTTCCCTTCATCATCACATTCTTCCCTTCCCTTCATCCTCACATTCTTCCCTTCCCTTCAGCATCACATTCTTCCCTTCCCTTCCCTTCATCCTCACATCCTTCCCTTCCCTTCATCATCACATCTTTCCCTTCCCTTCATCTTCACATTCTTCCCTTCCCTTCATCCTCACATCCTTCCTTCCCTTCATCCTCACATCCTTCCCTTCCCTTCATCCTCACATCCTTCCCTTCCCTTCATCCTCACATTCTTCCCTTCCCTTCATCATCACATTCTTCCCTTCCCTTCCCTTCATCCTCACATCCTTCCCTTCCCTTCATCCTCACATCCTTCCCTTCCCTTCATCCTCACATTCTTCCCTTCCCTTCATCCTCACATTCTTCCCTTCCCTTCATCCTCACATTCTTCCCTTCCCTTCATCCTCACATTCTTCCCTTCCCTTCATCCTCACATTCTTCCCTTCCCTTCATCCTCACATCTTTCCCTTCCCTTCATCTTCACATTCTTCCCTTCCCTTCATCTTCACATTCTTCCCTTCCCTTCATCATCTTACATTCTTCCCTTCCCTTCATCCTCCATTCTTTCCTTCCCTTCATCCTCCCATTCTTTCCACTTCCTTTATCTTCACATTCTT